>NC_053393.1:137942453-138592664 GCF_905171765.1 Bufo bufo
TTTACTCACACAACTCCGCCATTCGAGGTTGGCTGCGTGGTCCCGCCACAGTATGTTCATGCCTTTTCTGCATTCAGGCCGCTCGCATGCCTCGGTCAGCTGTGGATCGCGTTACAATTCTTCTCGTGGTGACTCGTAGGCGCGGCTTTGCCATTAGAACCTCACTCACATTATTGTTGTAGGTCGTTGGGTCTTCATTGTTTCTTTTCAAGCAGTCATCCCAAGCCTTCCTTTCGGACATCACCTTCTCCCGGGTTCGCATTTTCTCACATTTAATCTCTCTAGGTTCTTGAATTATAGACCTATTCTCCCAGGGAGATGACCCTGGGGTCTCACAATTCCGCTTCTCAAGGGGTTGTTTAAAAAAAAAAAAAAAAAAGGGAAACAACTATACTGTGGCATCAGGTTCGTCCACAGGGAGTCCGGTCGCCACTACAGGTGATTACGAAGTCTGTCACGACTACAGACTAAGTCCTGTCTCACCACTACAGGTGATTACGAAGTCTGTCACGACTACAGACTAAGTCCTGTCTCACCACTACAGGCGATTTACGAAGTCTGTCACGACTACAGACCAATAAGTCCTGTCACGACTACAGGCGATTTACGAAGTCTGTCACGACTACAGACTAATAAGTCCTGTCACGACTACAGACTAATAAGTCCTGTCACGACTACAGGCGATTTACGAAGTCTGTCACGACTACAGAATAATAAGTCCTGTCACGACTACAGGCGATTTACGAAGTCTGTCACGACTACAGACTAAAGTCCTGTCACGACTACAAGCGATTTACGAAGTCTGTCACGTTTACTGACACGATAAGTCCTAGCACGACTACAGGCGCAGCATAGCTAGTCTATCATGACCTTAAGCTCGTCCTGTCATAGCAGTAGGCATTGTGTGTACATTATGTCTTCATTATAGGCACGCTTACTTCATCTTCAAACTCGGGCTGAGGGTGTTGGTGTTGCACCTTGTACCGGTCCATCTTCAAGTGGGAGGTACAACAATAAGGCGCAATATATATAGTCTGTCACGTCTACGGACACAAGTCCTATCACTATCACAGGCGCAGCATACATAGTTATCATGACTTTAAGCTTATTTCCTGTCACAACTGCTAGTATAGTGGGTATGTTTTTTCCTCAGTGCAGGCAACATTAGCTCGTTAATTTCAACCAGCCATGTATTCGTGCTTATGGTTCCCCAGGCCTGGTGAGTCTACACATTTCACTTGATCCATTACTAGAGTTAAACGGCATACGCCATCTTCTAACTTTTGGGTCCTTTATAAAATAATAATAATTAAAGCGGTCGCCTGGGGAATAAGTATAGGTGAAGTATTTGCCACCAGTAACAGTTGGTGTCCAAGCAGGACCCTTAGCGAATGGTTGGACTTAATTTAAGCCCTTCCATCAGATTCACCATTGTTTCAGTCTGCAGCTCTCGGGATTCAGACCTCCTCGTAATATGTTCATATGTTTGTCAACATAGGAGTAAATCGTTCCTGATTACCGACCACTCTTTCAAAAGCATCAACTTTAGCTACCTTCAAGAGCAATGTGCCGTCGCACGTGACAAAGAGGTAACATATATAGAAGTCTCTGATATGTACGGTATATTCCGCACCTTCATCATGTAGTGTCTTTTGAGTGCAAAGCGGGTGTCGTAATGGTATGTATATGTTTTACTCTAAACTAAGGTCTACGCTTTTTGGCCACTTTAGGCTGCCCTACCGCAGCAGTTATGGCACAATTCTACTGCTTGTTGTAGATGGGTGTACCCATCCTATCTAACCCTTTCTGATAGCCGATCCGACCACAAGTGTTAAGCAAAGAAGTTTGCTGAATTTGTGGGAGGGGAGGGTCATTACAAGGCTACTTTCATGCACCTGTGAGCCCAGGCTGGCTGGTTACTAGGCTATTTATAGGCACCTGTGGGTCCAGACTGACGCCGATTCAGCTGATTTCACCCACCCACCCACTCCATCTTACAGTCACTTCATACTAGGGTGGCCCACTTTAGGCTGCCCTACCGCAGCAGTTATGGCACAATTCTACTGCTTGTTGTAGATGGGTGTACCCATCCTATCTAACCCTTTCTGATAGCCGATCCGACCACAAATATAATTATAAGCAAATATTAGACTGTGACGTATAGTCTGTTAATAAATACCTTTTATTTAAGCACAGTGTGTTGGCTTTTGTAGTAGTAAGGCGCCGCAGCAATAGCCACAGGTAGTTCAGTGTAGAGTAAGGTAGTTAGTAGTGATTTGTATAAGTTAGGCATAAATAGGCGGAGGCATCACTAGACGACTCACGCCTATTTATGAATATTAATTATTGAGATTTGCATAAATATCAATAATTAATACCTCCTTTAACAATGTGTCAGCTGCTGATAATAGTGTTGCCATATGCAGCCTGTGCTGTCAACACATAAGTCGCCGAAAGCCCAACACTCACCTAGGGACGATCATCTTAAGAAGGCACCTGGCCTCCCATCACTGAGCCCAGTGGAAGCAATGCCGTCAGAACCCACAAAGCCACACTCCCTGCGCTCCACGTCCTGCCTCTTCTCCTTCTCCTCTTTCTTCTGATTTGTCCTCAACTCCACCTTCCACCATGTTATCGTCGTGTTCATCTGGCACAAGGCAGGTTTCCATGGCCCAAATGTTCGAGAGTAAAAATATTATGATGCCGGAGAATCCTCTTGCCCAACGGCTGACCGCTGGCTTGTTGGAACTGCTAGACCTCCAACTACTGCCATATAAATTGGTGGACTCGGAGGCCTTTAGAAAATTTGTGACCATTGGCACATCGCAATGGAAGGTCCCAGGAAGGAATTATTTCTCCAAGAAGGGCATCCTGAACTACAGTATATGTCCACATTCAGATGCAAGTTAATATATCTCTGGCACACAGTGTTGGTGCCAAGATACAAGACACGTGGTATAGCAAACACGGACAGGGAAGGCACATAACGTTTAGTGCCCACTGGGTGAACCTTCTGATGGCCGTCAAGCATGAAACCTGTGGCACCCGTGTGGATTTGGCATTACCGCCACGTATTGCATGCAGGCCTGCCTCTTCTTCTCCTCCTCCCCCTCCTACTCCATCCTCTGTCTCCTCCTCGGCTGACTCCTCCTTTTCCACTGCTACCGCCTCTTCCGCTGCACCCCCCAAGCTCCCCAGAACCTATTCGACGTGCTAGGTGAGATGTTGCCATGCTGTGCTGCGGCTGTTGTGCCTTGAAGCCAAGAGCAACACCGGTCCTGCACTGCTTTAAGCTCTGTGGTCACAGGCCGATCAATGGCTAACCCCGCTCAATTTGACATTTGGTAAGGTGTGCGACAACGGTGCCAATCTGCTGAGCGCAGTGAAACAGGGCAAAATGACACACGTGCCGTCCATTGCACACGTCATGAACTTAGTCAATCAGCGGGTCCAGGATGTCTTGCGGCAGGCCAGGAAAATCTCTGGCCTTTTTAGAAGATCTTACACAGCCATGGCTCACCTTGCTGACGATCAGCGGCGACACTACTTGCCCGTCAGACATCTGATTTGTGACTGTCCGAATTGATGGAACTCCATCTTGTACCGATGTAGTAGTGTTAACACTCATGCTTTCTGAGATTTCTGAGATGTGTTATCTAAACTAAGCAAACACCTTCAATTGCTTTTCAATGGCATTTGTTTCAAAATAACACGATGATTTAAGAAATTTGAGTTGAGTTTGAGTGCTAACCCTGCTACATCTGTATATGCTTGATAGGCTGCTCCAGCAGAAACATGCCATTAACGACTACCTGTGCGAACTCTGCGGCAGGACAGGTTCTGGGGAGCTTGGTTTCTTTTCACCGCGCCAGTGGCTGCTCATGCGCGACGCATGCAGACTTCTGGTGCCATTTGATGAGGCCATCAAACTGGTCAGTCACAGCCAGGGCGCCATCAGTGACATCGTAACTTACGCCTTTTTTCTGGAGCGTGCATTACGTTGTGTCATTGATCAAGCCGTTGAGGAGCAGGAGCAGGAAGATGAGGAAGTCGCAATGCTGAATGAATTCCCAGGTTGGGCTACTCCATCTGAGACAAGTTATCAGAAGTCTGAAGAGGAGTCAGAGGAGGATGGTGGCTGGGGGGAGGAGGAGAAGCAAGAAGAGCAGGCTTTAAACTTTCGGGATCCCTTGTGTTGTCCATGGCTGGGGGGAGGAGACCAAGGAAGACATTCTCCTGGGCGATGAGCAGGAGCCAGGGCGCTCCGCCACTTCCAATTTAGTGCAAATAGGGGCCTTCGTCCTCCAGTGTTTGAAGAGGGACCCCCGTATAAAAAGCATAAAGGTCAAGGACCTGTACTGGGTGGTAATGTACTTAGACCCCCGGTACAAACACAAAATGGCGGACATGTTACCAGCATCTCAGAGGGCTGTCAGAACGCAGCATTTCCAAGGCTTGCTGTGAGAGAAGCTGCATTCTGCTGTTGCAAGCACTGGCAGAGGAATTTTCACCCACAGTGAAACAGGTGCGGATACCAATCCTACAGTGCCTGCAAAAAGAGGGCGGTTTGAAGATGTGTTGGTCACTTTGGATATTAAATAATTCTTGCAGACAACCCATCGACAGACGCACTCCGGATCCAGCCTCAGGGAATGCCTAGACCGACAGGTGTCCAACTACATCGGGTTAATTGCGTCCATTGTGGACGCTCTGAGAAGCGAGGAACCCCTTGAGTACTGGGTGTGCAGACTTGACCTGTGGCCAGAGCTGGCACAAATTGCCATGGAACTCTTGGCTTGCACCTCGTCGAGTGTCCTGTCCAAAAGGACGTTCAGTGTAGCAGGGGGGATCGTGACCGATAAGCGCACTTGCCTAGATCATGACAGTGTGGACTACCTGACATTTTTAAAAATGAATGAGGCATGGTTCTTGGATGAATTCAACACCTGTGATGACCACGTGTAATTGAATCTCCTCATGTCAGCCCACACATATCCGCCACCTCCCAGAACAAAGAATGGTCCTTGCCTTATGTATATACAGCGGCATAACAAGCCTTTTATGTCAGGTTAATGCTTTATTTTTAGGGCCTATACTGGCCGACAGTTACATATTTATCCTGTGACCGCCTAATGTACCTCCAGCCACAGAATCCAAAGTTCTTTGCTGTCGGGGGAATGCCTATTGGCTAATTTTTGGGGCCTGTACTGGCCAACAGTTACATATTTATCCTGTGACCACCTAATGTATCTCCAGCCACAGAATCCAAAGTTCTTTGCTGTCAGGTGAATGCATATTGCCTAATTTTTGGGGCCTGTACTGGACGACATTAACATATTTATCCTGTGACCGCCTAATGTACCTCCAGCCACAGAATCCAAAGTTCTTTGCTGTAAAGTAAATGCCTATTGCCTAATTTTTGGGGCCTGTACTGGCCGAGAGTTACATATTTATCCTGTGACCACCTAATGTACCTCCCACCACAGAATCCAAAGTTCTTTGCTGTCAAGTGAATGCCTATTGGCTATTTTTTGGGGCCTATACTGGGCGACAGTTACATATTTATCCTGTGACCGCCTAATGTACCTCCAGCCACAGAATCCAAAGTTCTTTGCTGTCAAGTTAATGCCTATTGCCTAATTTTTGGGGCCTGTACTGGCCGAGAGTTACATAATTATCCTGTGACTGCCTAATGTACCTCCAGCCACAGAATCCAAAGTTCTTCACTGTCAGGTGAATGCCTATTGCCTAATTTTTGGGGCCTGTACTGGCCAACAGTTAAATTTTTTTATCTCTAGCCACATAATCACACCCCTGTCTCACTCTTCTGCCTCTCATTATGGTGGCGTATGAACCACATTCACCATAAGGACCTTGTAATGTCACAGAGTCATGTGACTGTGCCCCTCACCCTGTACTGTGCTCATCACCCAGTACGGTGCCCCCTTATACCCTGCATTGTGCCCTCTTACCACAACCTGTGCAGTGCCCCTGTACTGTGTCCTCTTATATTCTTTTATCCGGTCACGCTATGTTATCCTGTCACTGTACAGAGGTGTTATCTGGTCAATGTATAGCGGTGGTATCCAATATCTGGATGGCCATAATTTTATCCCTTTCCCTGCCAATGCCATCGTTTTTTTGACCTGGCATGAGAGGGAAAAATATGCAGATTGCGGTGCTAAGGACCTTTGCGCCACAATCTGTGTCAGAAATACGCCTAACATAGACGTATTTTTATATAATAAATGACCACCCAATTGTATTATTATTCGGGGTAGGGCTAATATCTTTATATTATATAGATTCTAATGTATTATACTGTGCCCTGTATTTCCCAGTAGAAAATGATCCCTGGGAAACACAGTCCTCATCCCTGACCACCAGGACCAGGTAGCGCTATGTCAGTACATGGCGGCCTCCCCTCTCCGCCACGCTGCTGACACTAGGGCTGGGTTCACATCATAGTTTTGCTATCCACTTAATGCGTACCAAAAATGTATGCGTTAACAGATGCCTCAGACTGATGCCGTACAGTGGCGTCCATTCACCATACAGTTCCATGGTAGAAAAAAAAATTAAGTTAACGTATGCATTTTTTTCTTGGCCTCTGCAGGATACAAAAACGTGGAGTGCTGCATATTTGTATACATCAAACTGATAGGAAATAAAAAATTCTAGGCTTCAGCAGTGAAAATTTTTGAGAGTTTCCCTTTAAGACGCATAAAAATGGCCCCTGATTAAAATGCATATTTTTTGTGGAGATTTTTGCCAATGATCCCCCTCTGGTATATCACTGTCCATGTTGTGGGTCTATTTGTTTACTTCTAGTAAGTGTTTGCTGGCTGCAAATATGACCTGAAGGTATTTCAGGTTAGCCTGCCATTAAAGTGAATGGGGCCCGCCGCGAACACACAGTTCACGGAATCGTCCCAGCCGATGTACGTCCGTCACTACTGGTAAGTAAGGGACAAAGTAATCCAATACAAATATCGTTGGCATAACTACTAGGGTAGCAAGCACAGGAACTGCAATAGGGTCTAGAAGCTGAGAGGATGTGGGGAGGCCTTTGCAATCACGATAGTTAATGTGTTGAAGCATAGTAGGAGAGGCAGTAGTAAATGCAATACAGAGCACTGAGAGTGCAGGGATGGGGACTTTTAAAATCGTGGTGGTAATTAGCTACTGGATGTTGAAGCTGAGTGAAGGATTGTTAGATATGTACAACCAAACATACATATAACGCCTTATTTATGTTAGTCACTAGGTGGGGCATTGTGATGGCAGCTGCGGCTGCGCAGGGTCAAAAGTCCTGTTCCTTGGAAAAGTTTATAAGAGGGACTGTTTTGGGGACAGGTAGTTGATGGGGAAATGTCTAAGAGACGTCACCAGCGTGAGGCCAGAAAAGGATGAGGTTGTTGTCCTGAGACAGGAGTGAGGTCAGAGAAAAAGTAGAACCCAGAGACATGATGTAAATTCTACAGTGGGAGTGCAGAGACATTTTCTGAGTGTATATGCCATTGAGAAAGGTCAGAATTAGGCACTGTAATTACTTGTATCTAGCCAAGGTGTGCAGTGACAGACTTACCCATTTTGGGTGTATTAACTATCCATTATTAGCTACTATTGAGCTACCCTCACTATAAGATAGTTATCACCACATTATCACCACTGATATTATACCTTATAGGGATTGTCAAAAGGTGGCCCAACACAAATTATTGTAGCTAAAGAGCACCTGTCAACAAGCTCAACCCTATTAACCCTTTCTCTGTGAAGGACGTATCTCATATTGCAGGGTGGCATTTCAGTAGCCAAGTAAGTTCTTGGTACTGATGGCCAGGAGTCCAGCCAGGACTTGGTTGTAAATCATCTAAATCTAAGCTTTAAGTCACTAGCCGCTATACTGTACATCGAGAGTCACAGCGCTTAGAAACGGGTCTCAGCGAGACCTGCATATACATGCAGCTCTGACACCTGACCCAAATTCCAAAGGCTATATCTCCTGATATAGAGCAGTCAGCAATGCAATATTGGTTTTATTTTAATGCTTTGACTGTCAGCTTTAAATAAGACACATCTATAGCTACTACACAACCTAAGTTGTGCCCAAATAAAGCACCTTGTGACCCCCTTTTAGCCTTCTGTGATCTCACCAGCCAGGAGGAGAAGGGGGACAGAGGAGGACATACTGACAGGCTGCATGGAGGAAAGACATATTCTTTTTCTCTGTGAAACTGTACATGTCAGGGCAGGAGCTTTTAAGTGTAAACCTCTGCTTAGATGTTAGTTTTAGGTGCAAATGTTTGTCTTGATGCATTTTTTAAATGATTCCTGTTTGTCATAAAGCTACATGAAGATGGACATGGTTGTCAACAGTCGACCAAGACAGCTGCAATCATCAGATTGTATGCTTTCAGAAAACATATAGGGGGTCATTTATTTAGACTGGCGTTTTAGACCCCCGTTCTGGTGGTGGATCGCAAAAGTTATGTAAAGGAGCTGGCCTCTACTTAACTTCAGCGCATCCAGCACTGCTTCTAAATGTAAGCCAGCTTCCTTGCTGTCTAACATTTAGACCATTTTCTATGCCTAAACCAGGCATAGAAAACCAGGAATGAGATGGGCCTTCCAGCCCATCTCCTCCTCCGCCCATGCCACACCCACTTTTTTAGACCTGGCGTTAGCTAGGAAAAGTTGCAGATTGCAACGCAACTATCCGTTGCACTGCAATCTGCGTCTGAAATACTCCTAATATAGGTGTATTTCAGGTTAGTAAATTACCCTCATAGGTTTTGGGATGCAATTACTTTTAAAGCAGTGTACTTCTTGGGGAAATAAGTTTTTAGAGAGAAAACTTTCTTTAAATATAGATACTTTACAGGTATTTTGTAATCTTTATTAATAGAGATGGCTGTAAATTCATTGAGTTGGAGATTCACAAATAATTCAAACGATATGCATATGCATTAGGATTGATCAATATAGAATAGTATTTTACAGATTTGTTCATCTCTGCTGAAAGTACTTTACATTGGAGTTTGTTTTATGGGTGCACATTGATTTCTGTCTGAATCAAAAGTGCTACATTTACACTGGTTGGTACATGAAACTCTATGGGTACTCCTAGGTCTATTCTTTAAAAAAATATATATATATCTTTCTCCCTGCCCCCGCCTCCCAAGCTCAGTAATGCAATGACATCAATAGCAAATAATTTCAGAATTACACTGACATATATAGATATAGGTATGCATGGTTGATGGCGCTAACAGCGTGCTTGAAAACACACTGTACCGTTTCTTTTGTTATTTTTTATTATAAAAATATTTATTTATATATTGGAGGTAGATGGTGTTTAAACCTGCATGTGTTTTAGGAAAAAAAACGGTGTCTTGTTCTGAATAAGCATTCCAAAAAGTATGCCTTAAAGGCTATGTACATCTTTAGAGGTAATCTTTAGAGGTATTCAAAACTGATTTTTACAAACGTTGTTAACCCTTTAGGTGTTCCACAAGAATTAATAGAAAATAGAGATACAATTTCAAAATTTCACTTTTTTGGCAGACTTTCCATTTTAATCCATTTTTCCCAGTAACAAAGCAAGGGTTAACAGCCAAACAAAACTCAATATTTATTGCCCGGATTCTGTAGTTTACAGAAAAACTTCATATGTGGTCGTAAACTGCTGTACGGGCACATGGTAGGGCGCAGAAGGAAAGGAATGCCATACGGTTTTTGGAAGGCAGATTTTGCTGGACTGTTTGTTTTGACACCATGTCCCATTTGAAGCCCCCCTGATGCACCCCTAGAGTAGAAACTCCATAAAAGTGACCCCATCTAAGAAACTACACACCTCAAGGTATTTAAAACTGATTTTACAAACATCGTTAACCTTTTAGGTGTTCCACAAGAGTTATTGGCAAATAGATATGAAATTTCAGAATTTTCATTTTTTGGCAAATTTTCCATTTTAATCCATTCTTCCCAGTAACAAAGCAAGGGTTAACAGCCAAACAAAACTCAATATTTATGGCCCTGATTCTGTAGTTTACAGAAACACCCCATATGTGGTCGTAAACTGCTGTATGGCTTTTTTTACACCGTTTTTAGTTTTAGTTTTTTACGGTATTCACCTGAGTGCTTAGGTCATGTGATATTTTTATAGAGCAAGTTATTATGGATGCTGCGATACCTAATATGCATACTTTTTTTTATTTATGTAAGTTTTACACAATGATTTCATTTTTGAAGCAAAAAAAATCATGTTTTAGTGTTTCCATAGTCTGAGAGCCATAATTTTTCAGTTTTTGGGCGATTACCTTAGGTAGGGTATGATTTTTGCGGGATGAGATGACGGTTTTATTGGCACTATTTTGGGGTGCGTGTGACTTTTTGATCGCTTGCTATTACACTTTTTGTGATGTAAGGTGACAAAAAATTGTTTATTTAGCACAGTTTTTATTTTAAATTGTTTACGGTGTTCATCTGAGGGGTTAGGTCATGTGATATTTTTATAGAACCGGTCGATACGGATGCGGCGATACCTAATATGTATACTTTTTTTTTATTTATGTAAGTTTTACACAATAATATCATTTTTGAAACAAAAAAAAAATCATGTTTTAGTGTCTCCATATTCTGAGAGCAATAGTTTTTTTCCGTTTTTGGGCGATTATCTTAGGTAGGGTCTGATTTGCGGGATGAAATTATGGTTTGATTGGCACTATTTTTGGGTGCATATGACTTTTTGATTTCTTGCTATTACACTTTTTGTGATGTAAGATGACACCCAATATGTATACTTTTTTTTATTTATGTAAGTTTTACACAATAACAGCTTTTTTAAAACAAAAAAAATGATGTTTTAGTGTCTCCATATTCTGAGCCATATTTTTTTATTTTTTGGGCGATTGTCTTAGGTAGGGGCTCATTTTTTGCGGAATGAGGTGACGGTTGGTATTGGTACTATTTTGGTGGGCAATCGCCTTGTTGATCGCTTGCTGTTGCACTTTTTGTGATGTAAGGTGACAAAAAAAAGATTTTTTTTAGCGCAGTTTTTATTTTTTACGGTGTTCAGGTCATGTGATATGTTTATAGATCCAGTCGATACAGACGCGGCGATACCTAATATGTATACTTTTTTTCCCCCCTATTTTTTACCAATTTTTTTTTACTTTATTTGTGGAAAATGACGATTTTGTTTATTTTTACTTGAAACTTTTAATTTTTGGGGGGGAAAACTTTATTTTTGAAACTTATTTTTCACTTTATTTTTTGTCCCACTTTGGGACTTGAACTTTTGGGGTTCTAATCTCTTTACAATGCATTCCAATACTTCTGTTTTGGAATGCATTGGCTGTATGAGTAATACAAGATAAGATAAGATAAGATAAGATGCCTTTATTGTGAGTATTATTCATACAGCTTCCGGCCTGTGAGATCTAGGGGGCTGGATCTCACAGGCTCGTCACCGGAAGACAACGCGATGCCTTCCTTAGGCATCGCACTGCCTTTTATGCCATCGGGTCCCCCCTACAGCCGCATGGGGACCCGATGGCACCACCCTCCGCCGGCACAACCACAGGTAAAAGCCGCAAACCGCAGGTCTGAATTGATCGATCGCCTACACGGGGGGGTCACTGGACCCCCCGCGCATTTAGCCAAGGTGCCTGCTCAAAGATTTGAGCAGGCACCTTGTTCCGATCGCCGCCCGCTGGGCGGCGGTGATTGGAAATACACATGACGTACCGGTACGTCATGTGTCCTGAAGAGGTTAATAGCTAACTGGTATATACCATATTTTTCACTTTATAAGATCATAAGACACACCTATGTTTTAGAGAAGGAAAATAGGAAAAACATATTTTTCATCAGACCTCAGATCAGATCCCCATATCAGACTCGCATATCAGACTTCAGAGGAGTCCACCACATCAGAATTATAATTAGACCCCCATATCAGACCACAGATCAGATCCCCATATCAGACCCGCATGTAAGACTTCAGAGCAGTCCACCACATCAGGCTACAAATCAGACCTCCATATCAGACCCCTATTGCAGACCTCAGATCAGACCCCCACATCAGACCTAAAATCAAACCCCCATATGAGATCCTCAAATCACACCCCCATATCAAATCCTCAGATTATACCCCATATAAGACCTCAAATCAGACCCCAATATCAGATCCTCAGATTAGACCTCATCAGACCTCAAATCAGACCCCAATATCAGACCTCAGATCAGACCCCTATATAAAACCTCAGATCAGACCCCTATATCAAACCTAAGATCAGACCCCATCAAACCACCATGTCAGACACCCCATACCAAGCCTCAGATCAGATTCCCTTTAGACCTTTATGTTAGACCTCCATATCAGACCTCAGATCAGACCCCCATTAGGGCTAAAATAAATAAACAAACATACTCCTCCTGCTCAGCTGCTGCAGGTTCAGAGGTCTCTTCTGCCATCGCGCTCCCTGGTATGCTCCAATCTCTCATTGTACTGTGATCTGACTGCATGCAGCATTAGGTCACAGTTCATGCACTATGTCCTGACACTGTACACAGTCAGGACAGTGCAGGGTAGGCCTGGAGAAGATCAGGGAGCGGTGGGTATAAGAAGCGCTTTAAGTGCATCACTTACCGCTCCCCACAACTCCTGCATTCTAGTGAGCACTTACATAAAGGCATAATGGCCATAATTGTGAAAGCACAACTATGAGTAAACAGTCCATCTCTAATTGCTTTCCCTGATAAAACCGTAAATATACCTGATTATGTCCCTAAACTCTCTCTTCCACAATTAGTGTCTTGTGTATGTAATTGCTTCTTTGTCAAACACAGTCAACACATATTCTCTCAGATAATGAGTTGCACACAGAATGGCATCTCTCCATCCCAAAGGGTGAAGGAACTTCCAAATCCCTGCCCCTGATTGGCTCACAGGCTGTCAGCCTCTGGGCCAAACAGGGCAAGTTCTCTCCCTTGTCTCCCTGCCAGGGTCATGTGATCCTCCATCTTCCCTCCTTTTTTCCCCTTGCTAATTATCACAGTAAAATGTCGTTGGAGCTGTTTTTGCATGATTTGTCCAAAGCAAATTGCAAAACTTCAGATTAGTTTAGCAGCAGAATTTTTGGGAGATTTGTAAACAAATGCAGTTACTTCAGAATTTATTTGCTCCTCTCTACTATTTACAGTATATTATTAGGAAGATGTACGTGGGTGATGAAGAAATACTGGAAAAATATTACAGATATCTTATGGTCAGGAGAATAATAATATGTACAATAAGAAGTAGTGTTGATCGAGCACCAGAGCACAATGGAAGTAAATGGGAGAACCCGAGCATTAAACAAGGCACCCCCTGCTCTGAAGAGGGGAGGGTGTCTGGTTCACAGGAAAAGGTCAAAAATTGATGAAAACACCACTGAAATAGTTCGGGAACAGCATGGGGAGGATGTCTGGATGCATCTTGGACTCCCAGGTCGCTGCTGGGAATGATGGTGTCCAAGTAGTACGCCACTTTTACAGACTGACAATAATACGCACAAAACCGAAGATAAAATCGATTTTAGAGGAAAAATTGTTAGGAAAGATTCTTTCCTGTATATTTACTTGTATATAAAGTGTAAGTGCTGCCAAAAATTACAAGGAAGAGACACTCCGATACAACCTGTATATCACATAAAGGAGAGCCTCATTCATATTGTGGTACAATTGTTCAGGTAGTGGGATTCCAACACTCATAAAGCCTATGCACTAAGTGAAAGGGCTGCCAAACATTACAAGGAACCGGCACTCCAATACACCCTTTATTACACATAAAGGAGGGCATTATACACAGCCTTGAAAAATTATGATTGATGGCCTGCTGGTGACCCTCAAAAACATTAGGAGCAAGGGCCTGCTGCTGATCTGACCATCTAAAACATTAGGGGTGAGGGTCTGCTGCTGAGCTGACCCTCTAAAACATTAGGGGCAAGGGCCTTCTGCTGATCTGACCTTCTAAAACATTAGGGATGAGGGTCTGCTGCTGAGCTGACCCTCTAAAACATTAGGGGCGAGGGCCTGCTGCTGATCTGACCATCTAAAGCATTAGGGGTGAGGGTCTGCTGCTGAGCTGACCCTCTAAAACATTAGGAGCGAGGGCAGACTAATAAGCATGTTGATATGTTGGAGGAGGATGACGAGGACGAGAAAAGGAATATTGAACCATATATCCTTTATGTGGTGGAAGGGGTGCATGGGAATACAGTGTATTCAATGCACCATAAAGGCCACATTTAAAGTGCTTTTATGTTCAGCTGCTTTCCTCTGGTGGAGTAGAGAAGTCAGGGGAAATACAGGCCTTGTTCATTTTGATAAGAGTCAACCTGTTAGCATTTTCAGATAACAGGCAGATGCGCTTATGAGTTATTATGCCCCCAGCAGCACTAAATACCCGCTCTGACAAAATGCTGGCGGCAGGGCAGGCCAGCACCTCCAAGGCGTAGAGCGCCAGTTCGTGCCACGTGTCCAGCTTGGACACCCAATAGTTGTAAGGCACAGAGGGATCACTGAGGACGCTGGCACAGTCTGCTACGTACTCCTTCACCATCTTCCAAAACATTTCCCTCCTTGTGACACTAGGCCACGCATCATGGTGAGGGTGCTGGCGGGGTGTGATGGAACTGTCCCAGGCTTTGGAGAGTGTTGCCCTGCCTCTGTTGGAATTGCTGTGTGTTCCCCTCGTCTCCCCTCCTCGGTTGTCCAAGGAACTACGGACTCTGCCACCAGTGTTGTCATCTGGAAATTTTTGGAGCAATTTATTCACAAGGACCTTCTGGTATTGCACCATTTTGCTAGTCTTCTCCACTACAGGATTGAAAGATGAGAAGTTCTCTTTGTAGTAGTGGTTGAGAAGGGTGAACAACCAGTAATCAGTGTTGGCCAAAATGCGTATAATGCGGTGGTCACAGAAAAGGCAGCATAACATAAAGTAAGCCATATGTGCCAGAGTCTAAACAGACAAGACTTCGCTGTCCTTATCAGGAGGATGACTCTCAATCTTCTCATCCTCTTCCTCCTCTTCGGCCCATCAACGCTGAACAGATGGAATAAACCTGCAATGGGTACCCTCTGTAGGCAACCGTCTCCTGCTCCACCTCCTCCTCATCATCCAACTTGCGCTGAAAAGACGAACAGAGGACAAAGGAGCTTGCTGGGATTTTCTTTATTACCTAGTGCATTTTCTCCTTCCCGTGGCGGCGCGCATTGGGCTTAGGTGCCAACTCTCTCTCCTTAAAGGGAACCTGTCACCAGTTTTCAACCCCAAGTTTCATCGGTTTCCTGAGATAGGTCTCCCCCAACCTAATCATCCTAGGTGTTTTTTTTTAAACACCACTAAGTACTTATTTTACAGTCCACTTTCGCTTTCTTAAACTTATGTAAATTAACTGCTTACCTCATCACTTCCGATTCCTAACCCCACCTCCCGTTACATGATTGACAGAATCTAAAGATCCTACCCTCCTCCCGAACTCACGTCCCAAATCCCGCGCATTTGCAGAACCAGTCATCTCGCTCCTCATCCCACACTGATCATGTGACCCAGCACGGAACATTCAAAGCTTTCTTTAAAAGATAGAAGTCAAATCACTGATAATTTCCTCCCTTATCGGGTGCTCCAAATCTCCTAATAAACACAGTGCATTAAACTAGAGTAGAGGGAAAAACCAGGAAACAGGGATAGAGTAGCTGTGAGATTTAGAATAGAAGGGGTGGAGATGAGGGTGTATCTTATTCATTTGTGGGCGTGGCTGGGCTCCGAGAGTCAAGGAACGCTGGACTCATCTCTGAATCATGGCGGACACAGGACTCATGTAAGGCTCGTTTACATATATTTACATATATTTATTTTAGGTTTTTCTCTAAAATGATAGTTCGTTCAGAGTTGATTTGAATATCATTATTAATGTATTAAAACATATTTATAGAAAAGTGAGTTGATAGATAGGGTTAGAAAGTGATGACAGGTTTCCTTTAATTTCGCCCTGCAAACTGGGACATGAAGCTAGGTATCGTGGATGAGTGTGTTTCTTGTGCTCTGGCAGCAGGCACAGTTTCGCCGCGCCCAGGGTCACGGCTTCTGTGTGCACCATCAGCATCACGGCCACTTCCCCGTCCTTTACTGCTCGCCTTGAGCATATTAAATGGTATATATGCTTGCAAGTATGTCACAGGTACAGTACTGCAGCTTTTGTAAGTGTATGAGCAAATAAATTAAACTGAATTTCACAGATATTTAGGATGCGCAAACTTTATACAGGAGATGTAGAGCAGGTAATGTCGCTTGCACCAGCGCCAAAAAAATTTAACTGAATGTCACAGATATTTAGAATGCTCAAATGTTATACGGGAGATGTAGCGCAGGTAATGTCGCTGTCACCAGCGGCGAAAATATTAAACTGAATGTCACTGATATTTAGGATGCTCAATTGTTATACAGGAGATTTTGCGCAGGTAATGTCGCTGTCACCAGCGGCGAAAAAATGTAACTGAATGTTAGATATTTAGGATGCGCAAACGTTATACAGGAGATAAAGTGCAGGTAATGTCGCTGTCAACAGCGGCAAGACAATTGCGCTGAATGTCACAGATATTTAGAATGCGCAAATGTAACACAACAGATGTAGAAGAGGTTGTGTCTCTGTCAGCAGTGGCCAAACAATTGCACGCAATTTAGCGCAGGTTGCGCTAATAATATATATTGCGGCCAGATAAAACAATAGTCCTTAAAAGGACTTTTGGGTCTCTAACACCTTTCAAGACTAAACCCTGCCTAAAAAAAATAAAATAATTCCTGCCCCTACACTATCTGTTCTTTTCTTCTTTTTACTTGTCTTTTCTTCTTTTTTCTGCTTTTCTTTTTTTTCTGTTTTTCAGCTTTTTTTATTCGTCTCTTTTTTTGCTTTTTATTTTGTTTTCCTCCATTTTCTCCACCCCATTGTTTATTCCTGGGCTCATGGTGTACCATTGTTTTGGGCAATATTTATTAAGGAGTGTTATTACACACGTCCTAAGTGTGAACTCGATATAGAGATCTACCCGTACTGAGGCATATACCCATGCATGTAGGTAGGCCGTCTTGCGATATTCATGTTTAATAATGTATATTCTTTGGACATGGTGACACTTGACATGTGGAAGATCTTTTTGGGAGTAGTAGCAGCATAGGTCAGGTGATTCTGGTACCCTTAACTGTTGTTTTCCTTTTATCATTACCATTATATTGTTACCGTATTTTTCGCCCTATAAGACGCACCTAGGTTTTTGAGGAGGGAAATAAGAAAAAAAATATTTTGAACCAAAAGGTGTGCTTTTGGTGGGTTTTGAACTAATGGTGGTCTGTGGATGACACTATTATGGGGGATCTGTTGAGGACACTGTTATGGGGGATCTGTGGGTGACACTGTTATGGGGGATCTGTGGGTGACACTGTTATGGGGGATCTGTGGGTGACACTGTTATGGGAAATCTGTGGGTGACACTGTTATGGGGATCTCTGGATGGATCTTATTGGGGTCTCTGGATGGCACTGTTATGGGGATCTGTAAATGACACTGTTATGGGGGGGATCTGTGGATGACACATATATAGCATCTTATGCTATGTGTCATCCACAGATCCCCTCCATAACAGTGTCCCTGTAGTGTGAATGACCCCCAATACAGGGGGTGGGGGTCGCATCTGGTTTTATAATGACAGCGGGGCCCGTGCAGTGACTGTATTCTACTATTCATTCTACTTCATTCATAAAGTGGGCGGCGCAGGCGCGTGACGTAGTGACTCACGCTGCCAGCGCCTGTCCTCCCGGCCTGCCTCCTCCCTCCTCTCTGCTACTGAGCACTTGTAAGTAATACAGGCGCTGATTACCCTGAATTTTTATATATTAACAATGCCTACAATTATAGATAAGATTATTTACAGTGAGCGGGGCCCGTGTAGTAGAATACAGTCACTGCACGGGCCCCCCTGTCATTATAAAAGCAGATGCCAGCCCCTCCTCCCTCTCAGCTGATACACCCGCCGCGCGGCATCGCGGCGTGGCGTATAAATGAAAATTCGGCAAAATGCAGCATTCGCCCCATAAGATGCACTGCTATTTTTCCACCACCATTGGGGGGGGGGGGGAAAGTGCGTCTTATAGGGCGAAAAATACAGTATATATTGTGTATATGAATTTTTATGCAATAAAGTGGATTTTTTTTTTTACTATATTGGGTATGTTCTTGCTTGTTTATAATAAGAAGGGATAGTCTGAAAACTGGCTGCATTCATTAGACCAAATTAATTTCATTACGAATAGTTTTTTATGTAAACTTAGTCTTAGTCTTAACAAATTATTTTTAATTTTTTATAGTTACTTATGAAATTGATACAGCCTTAACCCTACCAAAGTTATATTCACATATCCCAAAAAGTAAAATAACTGTTACATTAAGTCCAATTATTTCTATTTTTGCTTTGTGTGATCGTTCTGTGCAGTGTTTTACAGCTCCACATGTCCTTTTCCAACTGGATGGTTTTAACAAACTCATGGCAATATGCCAACACTATGCAAGTCCTCCTTTGCCCTGCAGACAGGTATTCATTAATTAAAGCACTGGCTGTCAGCCATGTACACTCGGACTTCTTGATAAAATTACTTAATGAAGCATGCTAAACAATGTCAGGGTTTAAAAATTATATAAAAAGAAATATTAATGAAATAGGATTCAGATTTTATGATGCTCTAGGGTTCATACGGTCAGGACAGCAAAATATAACCTGCAATTTTAATTGACAGTTTCAAAATTATATGGGGTTTTGAATGTATGTTTCTGTTTTTATATTACTGCAGACTCTATTATATTTCTGTTGTTATTTATTTATATAGCACCCACATATACCGCAGTGCTTTACAACCATTACCAGTACTCGCTGTCACCAGTGAAGCTCACAATCTACGTTTTCTATCAGTATGCCTTTAGAGTGTGGAAGGAAACTGGAGTACCCACAGGAAACCCATGTAAACTCCATGCAGATGTTGTCATTGGTCAGATGTAAGGCAACAATTCTAATCACGGAGCCACCATGCTCCAGTCCATCTATCTATTGAGGCAAAAACAAAGTCTTTGACTTAAACAGTGCAGTATTTATTCACACATAAACAAAAATGACAGTTCATTGTCTTGGTGTTCATTCACACCATGGCAAGTCCACAGAACAAAAAACATTCACTTTGCCAGCGGTGTTGGCAGTAGCAGTCCCCAACAGGCTTTAGGACCTGCTTCCCAGCAATGCGTCTCTCAGCCCTTTAGTACAGCACACATCATGCAGATCTCAAACCAGAGAGACTCCACAGATTCACTGTGAAATGGAGGATAATCCACACCCAGCTGAGACTGCTGGCTGGGTTTTATATCCCTAACCAAAACCCTGCCTGGAATGTGGGGAACAGCCACTCACTCTGCACTTTGGCTGCTCCCAGTAAGAGCCGGCCCGGATCGGCTTTACAGCCACACTAAATAGCCAATAGTGTCAGTCAGCACTAGCTGCCGCTGACACTTAAAATTACCGGCTCTTACCTCACCGAGGCCAGGAACCTCGGTGACACATATCTTCCGTCAATGTCTATCTATTAAAGATGAGCAAATTTATCGAAATTTGTTTCGAATTTATCAATTTTTTTAAAAAATTTGATTGGTGTCCGAATTGTTTCTACACTAATTGCTCCAATGGCACCAAAGACTTGTATATGACACTCTCTATCTCCTTTTTTTTAGCACATTTTTGCTCTGTCTCTCCCCTTTCCCTAAGCTCTTAAACGGAGTGATAAAAATAACAAATAGTGTCAGAGTGACACCCAAATATATAGCTATGGGGGGAAAAAAGAGTGTATCATTCTGCACAAGTCTCTAAAATTATACATTAACAGTGGCAGAATGACTGCCCCTATTTATACATCCACAAGTATCAATTGTTTTAAAAGAATGGATTGTTCCATATTAACCTGTAAAAATTCTCCCTTTTAATGGGGATCAGCAGCAGTACAGTGTAGATATGGAAAGGGTAGGTTAATAATGGCATGTAGCTGCAATAAAAGTGGTAGCAGTAGCATCACAGCATGGAACAGACAAGGCAGCAGTGTGTGTAGCTGTTTAGGGGTGGCAGTAATAGTAGTAGTGGCAACTGTGGAGTGGTAATGGTAATGGGCAGTAGGGGTAATGGCTGTAGAGTATTAGGCTGCGTTCACACGAGCGTGTCCGGATTAGGTCCGGATGCGTCCCGGTGTATTGCGGCAAACCCGCGCGAGTAGGAATGCAATTGCAGTCAGTTTTGACTGCGATTGCGTTCCGATGTTCAGTTTTTATCGCGCGGGTGCAATGTGTTTTGCACGCGCGTGATAAAAAAACGACTGTGGTACCCAGACCCGAACTTCTTCACTGAAGTTCAGGTTTGGGTTCGGTGTTGTGTAGATGTTATTATTTTCCCTTATAACATGGTTATAAGGGAAAATAATAGCATTCTGAATACAGAATGCTTAGTAGGTGATCAATTGAGGGTTAAAAAATAAAAAAAATTAACTCACCTTGTCCTCTTGTTCGCGTAGTTCTCCCGGTCTTTAGTTCTTTAAAAAGATGAACTATGGGCTAAAGGACCTTTGGTGACGTCAGATCACATGCTCCAATCACATGGTACATCACCGCGGTGATGGACCCTGTGATTGGAGCATGTGATCTGACGTCACCAAAGGTCCTTTAGCCCATAGTTCATCTTTTTAAAGAACTAAAGACCGGGAGAACTACGCGAACAAGAGGACAAGGTGAGTTAATTTTTTTTATTTTTTAACCCTCAATTGATCACCTACTAAGCATTCTGTATTCAGAATGCTATTATTTTCCCTTATAACCATGTTATAAGGGAAAATAATACAGTGTATAGACAGTCACCTAGCAACCGTGCGTGAAAATCGCACCGCATCCGCACTTGCTTGCGGATGCATGCGATTTTCACGCAACCCCATTCACTTCTATGGGGCCTGCGTTGCGTGAAAAACGCAGAATATAGAGCATGCTGCGATTTTCACGCAACGCATAAGTGATGCGTGAAAATCATCGCTCATCTGAACAGCCCCATTGAAATGAATGGGTCCAGATTCAGTGCGGGTGCAATGCATTCACCTACCGCATTGCACCCGCGCGGAAATCTCGCCCGTGTGAACGCAGACTTAGCAGCAGGGAATAGCAGCCCGGCAGAGGTTGCCTTGACAGCAGGCATACTATAGAGAATATGATGATAGGCAGGTGGACAGCATCAGTGGCATGATAGGGCCCAGTCAGCAAGGGCAGATCTGTTAATCAGAAAAGTGTGAAAATCCTCATGGAACCATGCCTCATTCATTTTGACAAAATAGATGTTTTGGACACTGGTGGAGGACAACTTAGTCAATTTTGATGTCATGACTATCCCTGCCAAGCTGAAAACTCTCTCTGAGATGACACTGGAGGCTGTTCAAGACAATGCATACTTGGACAGTTGGAGCCACTGTTACAGTCAGCCTGCCTGGGGAAAGGCCACAATTATTGAGAGAATGAGACTATAAAAAAAAAAAAAAGGAAAAAAAAAAGTATAACTATTATATAGCAGAATTACATTTTAGTAAAAGTACAGAATTGCATAACATTTCCATATTGGCAAGACAAGTTTAAGTAGGTGGTGTGGCAGTGGAAAAAACTGTTCTATTGTGTAACAATTAGCAAACTGAGCTGACTGCTGCAGCTTCTGCTTTTTTTGTAGAAGAGACAGCTAGAAAGTGGAGACAAATTTTAGTGAAAACGTGGAAATGTGCCACATCTGCAGAACAACTAGACAATTTATTTTTCTGCATGCTTGGCGTGTCCAACACACAGAATTGGCCAGAAATGTTTTTATTTTGGTAATGTGTCACGCTTTGGTGTGGGAGGAAAACACTGAGCACAGGAGGCAAGGGAATCAGGCCTAAAAACTAGGGACGGAAGATGGACACCTCCTAGTGAAAACCCTAACCAAAATCCTGACTGACTACCAGTATGAACAGACCCCCAAAGGTAGGTGAGTTCATACGCAGGAATACCTAGAGTCCTATCCAGCCCTATAGCAAGGACGAGAATACCTGTTCCTCCAAAAGCAAGGACAAACAGGAGTCTACTTCAGGCCTAATACAAACAATAGGGAAATGCAACACACAGAGCCAAAACAAAATACAAAAATGGAAAGGAAAGACTTAACTTCAAAGAGGCTATGGAAGCACCAGGAACTCAGCTGAGATCCAACCACAAACAGTCTACAGGCAAAGAAGCTATAAACTGCACAGCATAGTGGGAGAAGCAAGTATAAATAAGGAAGGTTAAATGACCACATAAGCAACACCTGGAGACAAGGGGTGTGGCCATTACCCGAAACAGAGACACCAATTGATCCACAAGGAAAACCTGTCAGATCAAACCACGTGTTGCCAGTCTCACAGATCTCCTGCCACTCACTGTCGCCGGGACGTCCGTATGTCTCGGTATGTCCGTGACATAATAGTGTGGAAGTGCGCCACAATTCCCACAACTAAGCTTTACAGCAGTAACTGCATTGCTGCCATCTTGGCCAGGTAAGAGTTTAGCTTGCATACAAGATAATTTCTTTATGAATGTCTCATGATAGAGTGGAGGGGAAGTCTGAGCAGGAGAAAGAAGCAGCTTATGAGGATGACAAGGACACTGTACTACTTGGAAATGTGGGCTGGCTGCCACAGGGTGGACCAAGAGAAAGAGAACAGACTTCTTCTGATTCCATATGCTGACCAGTTCTATTTTCCCACAGGATGTGATGATGCTGCCTCATGTGCTGTAATAGAGCCCTGTTACCAATGGTAATAAAGCAATGTTTGCACTACATGTTCTGAAGCAGTAATACCGGCCATTCACTAAAACAATGCAGTTTTTAGGCAGTAGACACTGATTCAGTTGCCTTCAGTAACACGGTTATAATTTGCGTTTCTGATGTGAAATGCATTACTGCTGTATCCAATCCATCCTTTATATTGGAGCAATGTACAGTATAGGGCACATTTATTACCTAAAACGCCGGTCTTAATAAAGCCCCATAGCTAACGGAGGATCCGCCGAAGTTATGAAGAGGCGCAGGCCTCTCCATAACTTTGCCGCATCCAGTGTCAGTTCTAAATGTAAGGCAGCTTCCTAGCTGTCTTACATTTAGACCATTTTCTACGCCTAAAACAGGTGTTGAAAATGATGAATGTGTCAAGCCTGCTGGCCCATCAACTTCCCCGCCCACCCCACACCAACAGTTTTAGACATAACCATTGAGCAGCCCTCTGTGCCTGAAATACGCCTAATATAGGTATATTTCAGTATAATAAATGACCCCTTATGTGTTTAAAACTACACACTGAAGCGGTAATACTGGCCCTTCATTAAAACAATGCAATGTTTTGGCAGTAATGCCAGACTTTTGAATTAGATGTTGTGATTCAGTTGCCTTCAGAAACATGGTTTCAATTAGCACTACTGATGTGAAATGCATTTGCTGCCGTATCGAACTCACCCCTTATTTTGCAGCAATGTATGTGTTCAGTAACACGGCTATAAAACACTGAGATACCAAATTACAAACAGTAAATCGAAATAGGTTTCCAGAAAAAAAGGGCAATTCCTCAGTGCCTGCAAGAATATAATAACATTTTTGTTTCCTATTTTTGTTGGAATCTGTAATGTAGAACTAGTTGCTAGAAGCAACTGCCAGAAAATACACCTGGTAGTGACCATTTCTCAATCCCTCTCCTTGATTACACTCCCTAATATACCCCAAACTTCCACTGTCTCTATCACCTATAATCTTTTATTACTGTCCCTAGCTCAATATATCAGTCTGCAGAGACAGAGGCACACACAGCTTCCTTCCAGGTCACAAGTAGGAAGCAGAATAACATTCTGCTCCTTCTGCGTAGGCATCTTCCTGCCTGCTGCCCCCCTGATTGGCTGATCCAGGCTGTATGTCAGCCTCTGAGCCTCCCTTCTACATCTTCCCAGTGTCATATGACCATCTATCTTCTTCCTTTACCAATGGCTGCACGTCATTTCATACCATTCAGTCTTAACAAATCAAAAAGCTTTGGATTCATTTGACTGATGAATTTTTGTAAAGTTCGTTAGGATTCCAGTTCAGAATCAATGTTCTCATCCTATCTACAGTTGCAAGAAAAAGTATGTGAACCCTTTGGAATTATATGGATTTCTGCACAGATTAGTCATAAAATGTGATCTGATCTTCATCTAAGTCACAACAGTAGACAATCACAGTCTGCTTAAACTAATAACACACAAAGAATTAAATGTTACCATGTTTTTATTGAACACACCATGTAAACATTCATACATTAAAAGTATGTAAACCCCTAGACTAATGACATCTGCAAGAGCGAATTTACGATACGTAAAACACTAAACAAGAATGGATTTCATGGGAGGATACCACAGAGGAAGCCACTGCTGTCCAAAAAAAACCATTGCTGCACGTTTACAGTTTGCACACGAGCACTTGGATGTTCCACAGCAGTACTGGCAAAATATTCTGTGGACAGATGAAACCAAAGTTGAGTTGTTTGGAAGAAACACACAACACTATGTGTGGAGAAAAAGAGGCACAGCACACCAACATCAAAACCTCATCCCAACTGTGAAGTATGGTGGTGGGGGCATCATGGTTTGGGGCTGCTTTGCTGCATCAGGGCCTGGACGGATTGCTATCATCGAAGGAAAAATGAATTCCCAAGTTTGTCAAGACATTTTGCAGGAGAACTTAAGGCCATCTGTCCACCAGATGAAGCTCAACAGAAGATGTTTGTTGCAACAGGACAACGACCCAAAGCATAGAAGTAAATCAACAACAGAATGGTTTAAACAGAAGAAAATACGCCTTCTGGAGTGGCCCAGTCAGAATCCTGACCTCAACCCGATTGAGATGCTGTGGCATGACCTCAAGAAAGTGATTCACACCAGACATCACAACAATATTGCTGAACTGAAACAGTTCTGTAAAGAGGAATGGTCAAGAATTACTCCTGACCGTTGTGCACGTCTGATCTGATCTGCAACTACATGAAACGTTTGGTTGAAGTTATTGCTGCCAAAGGAGGTTCAACCAGTTATTAAATCCAAGGGTTCACATACTTTTTCCACCTGCACTGTGAATGTTTACATGGTGTGTTCAATAAAAACATGTTAACATTTAATTCTTTGTCTGTTATTAGTTTAAGCAGACTGTGATTGTCTATTGTTGTGACTTAGATGAAGATCAGATCACATTTTATGACCAATTTGTTCAGAAATCCATATCATTCCAAAGGGTTCACATACTTTTTCTTGCAACTGTATCTATCTATCTATCTATCTATCTATCTATCTGTATGTCTTTCTGTCTGCCTGTCTATCTAGCTGTATGTCTTTCTGTATGCCTGTCTATCTATCTGTGGTAAATACAGTATGATAGATGTTGCACTGATATAACTGTCTATAACAGCACATGAGTGCAAAAAATTGTAAAGCATCATTTTATAGTCTGTCCTGTATGGTAAACATATGACAGTACTTTTATAGTATATTTATTCTTGTAGTATTCACAATTAACTGCCATCAAGTCATTTTTTTTCAGTTTACTGTTGTGGTCCAATATATCTGACTTGGGCAAGACAGCTTGCAAATGTCCCCCAAGCACCTTGCAAGAAGTAGCTCCCGCACCTCTTCCCCTCTTTTCCCCGTGCTCTCATTTTCATCTTTACTTGCGAAACCTGGTTTCTTTTGTATTAAATTATATTATAAAAAGGAACACATGTCTCATGTTTGGACCAAAATGATTAAAAAATCCCAATACTAGTCTTCTAATAATCATTGTTTTCTACAGAAAATAAAGACACAGTCAACATTAGCACTTAAAATAAATTTTGATGAGCTCAGGGTCAAAGGATTAGCAAACAAGGTGGCCACCTAACATTTTTCACACATGGATATGGGAGAGAAATTACATCATATCGCTGTACAGAAATACTAAAGGTAAAGTGAGCAGCTAATGTAAATGAAGTTAGTGAAGCATTTATCCATTTAGAGGCTGTGTATAAGTAAGTAGACTTTCCAGTCAAAGTATAATGAATAATAAATCACATCCTTGTTTCAGAAGAACCTGATACCTGATGAACTGGATTGTGCTGCAGACAATAATTATAAAAGATACAGCCAAATAATTTGAATTCAACTGAAATTAAAGATACTGATAAAAGCTTTCCATTTACAAATTCCCCAAGCATTTCTAATTGGAGTTAGTCATCTGGAAGTCATTTATTCCTTCAGCCTTTTGTGCTAGAAGTCTTTATTTTATTCATTATATATTGACGGAAACCTATTTACTTTCTTTGCCGTGCTACATTGTGAGGGCTTTCCTCCCCTCTTTAGCCTTTTATGTGCTCAGTACATTAGTGTCAAGCTATACGAGCAATGATTACATGCGCAGCACCAATGCCATATTCTGTGCCTCCAATTATAGAACATTGAGCTTTTAGCTGTTATATGGCCCTGAATTATTGAATTATAAAAAGGAGAAAGGCATTGCATAACCTTTCCCAGCAAAATCATTTTAACATAAACCATGCTTAGCGCATGCAGCTCAATTATACCACAGTCGAGTTACATTATTAAGACCACCAGTTAACATCCAGAGTAACCGCCTTGTGCAGCATGGACAGAAGTTAGATGGACTGAGAATGACTCAGTAAGGTGTTGACAGGTTGTCACTAGGGATGAGCGAATCGACTTTGGATGAAGCATCCGAAGTCGATTCGCATAAAACTATGAATGCATTGATAGTATTAGAATGCATTGTCTCCGATGAGCCGAAGTTATTGCTTGGAACCTTGGTACCTTAGAACCGAACTCGAATTCGGGAAATATTTTTTTACAGTACAAATTAATTTATGAAGTTAACTTCGGCTCACCGGAGCCAATACATTTTAGTACTGTATGGAGCTCCTGGTCTGTACAGTATTGGAACGAAGTTTTATGCGAATCGACTTTGGATGTTTCATCAGAAGTCGATTCTCTCATCCCTAGTTGTCACAGGTATGTGGAGCCATGCTGACTGCACTGCATCCCACAGCTTCTGGAGGTGGCATGGTGAGGATACATAGGGCAAACATGATGATCAAGATGGTTCTACAGATGCTCAGTTAGGTTCAAGTCTGGGGCCACCACCAGATTGTATTCTTCCAGGGTGTTTGTTCTCTGAGGTTTCTCCTCTGACTCGCCAACGTCCATCCATTTTATAAAGTAGAAAATGTGACTCATTAGAGAAGGCAATCCTTTGTCAATCAGCGGAGGTCCATTTCTGATTCTCCGAGCCTTTTTTGCCACTGAGGTGCAGTGACCATCAGTCTGCTTTGGAGCCCCATACACAGTAGGGTTCACATGTCTGGTACCCCCATGGTTAATTTTGGCATTGAGCTGCAACACTGTAGCATGTCAGTCTGCCCTCGCACACCTTCGTTGTTGACATTTCACATCAATGGCACCTGCTGCTCCATAGTTTCCATTTTACTTATTCACAGTGGTACCATTTGCCCACTGACGATAAACCTTCACCACAGCAGCACGAGAACAGTTCACAAACTTCACAGTTTCAGAAATATTGCCACCATTGCCCTGAAAGCCAATACCATTACTTTTTGCAACTCTGATAAAGTGCCCCTTTTATGCATGATAGGAACGAGGGATATGTGTGAAGACTATCACACACCTTATATACTACATGCTGCCGACATCAAAAGTAGGAAGTGGTCATAATAATTTACTTGACTGAGTATATCCATTAGGAATGTATGGTTAGCAGGTTGAGAAAATGTACAAAGAAAAATATGTAAAAATTGGATTTCTTGGAAGGAAAGGTAATCTAGATACTTTGGATATTTGCCCTTACCCAGATGTAAACAATAAGCTCAATGATATACAGTATATTTTACAGAGCTGTTATATCTTTTATGTAAACTGGACCTAAAGGGGTTTTCCCCCTGTATGGTGGCCATGCTGGATTACTTCAGATTCCATTCAAGTGGTAGGAGGCTGAGCTGTCCCTAAATATGGACTAAATCATGTAGAGAAAGTAGAGAAAGTTAATAAAAGACGCTTACTAATGTATTGTGATTGTCCATATTGCTTCCTTTGCTGGCTGGATTCATTTTTACATCCCATTATACACTGTTAATTTCCATGGTTACGACCATCCTGTGGGACCACACATAGGCTAGTGTTTTTTCCTATAGTGTGCAAGCATGGCCACTGCTGCTGGATTGGGGGGATGTCGTAACTATGGAAACGAGCAGTGTAAAATGTGATGGAAAAATGAATCCAGCCAGCAAAGGAGGCAATATGGATAATCGCAATACAATAGTAAGTGGCTTGTATTAACTTTTTCTACATGATTAATGCTATTTGTTGAAGTAAGACAACCCCTTTAAAGTTTTTTTTTTTTTAATCTAAACATTTGTGGCATATTGATAGGATACGCTACAAATGCCAGACCTATGGGACTTGCTCCTATCTGGAGAAGGGGCCTCTAAAGTGAAGGGAAAGCAGCCGTTCAAGTGTGGCCACCTGTCCACTTACAGCTATTAGACTGCTGGAAATAGCCATGCATGGCAGTTCCCCTTTCATTTTGGAGCTTCTATTTTTGCACCTATCTCATGTTTGTAAAATATGCCACAAATGTTTAGATGGGAATATCCCTTTAAATATAAGTCCATATTTTGGGGCAGCTCAGTCTCCTATGACATGAATAGGAGCTGAGCTGCAGTAACCCAGCAAGGCCACCACACAATGGATGAAGCCTTCTGTCATCGGCTCTGTCCATTGTGTTTTTTTTGGCTCCTGAGAACAGCTGATCACAAGGAGTTCTGAGTGTTGGACCCTAACTGACCTGATGATCTATCCTGAGGATGGGTCATCAATATCAAGGACCTGGAAAACCTCTTTAACTTGACAGATTATGTGCTGCACTAGTGACGTAACATGCCATGGCTCAGCACTGGTGTGTTACATTAATACTGTAGCCGGTATGTTCAGGTAGCCAAATATTGCCCTCACACTAGATCCTTTCATAAAGGAGGTTCCCAATACTGTATATACAGTACAAACATTTGATATTTTGCAACCAGCCAGTAAAAATAGTAAGAGCATACAAAAAAGTGATGTCATATTAGATGGAGTCAATGTCTCCCCTCAGATGTGCAGGACCACCCGTCTAACCACCAGGCTACTATGCTGTTTACTTCAATTTCACAAAGACCTGACTTGAATACTGTATCATTTGGATAATAGAGAAGTGCAGCTATTTTATGGCCTTGACTTTCTATCACCTAGCATTGCATAATTCTGTAGTAAAAATGAACAGATCATTTCTGGTTTTCATTTTATACCTTCTGCTAATTTAACTTCTATGAGAAGAACAGCATTTCTAACCCAATCAACTGCAAATGCAGCACATTCTTCCGCCTGACTTCTTGACATCGCTTTGTATGGAAGGATTTCGAAAGCCAAAAGCAATTACATTTTTGACAAGTTAAGATGCACAATGTACACTGTATACATCTGAACACACAAGTGTGAGAAATGAAAGCTTGATGGATGCTTTACATGACTGAAGGAGACAGACTCTGACACCTCTCATAACACATATGTCAGTAAGACCTCTGCAGTTCACAACAGTTTTTAGAATTATTTCCACTGAGATACAGCTGAAGTCATAATATCCAAGCTGCAGTTTGTGTCCCTTCTCTAAATTATGTACTAAAACCAATAGAATTGAAATATTGAAGTATGTACTGGTTGTTGTCATCTTTGTCTGTTTCTCTAACTACATGTTCAACATAACTAACATGCAAACACTTTTCCAGGATGAGGTTCCTTTTAAAGTAAGTCTCCTAGTGTGTGGTAACAAAGGCCCTCCTCCTTGTGATCTTTGGTGATCTTCTGGTTACTGGATTGTTTACTTTCAGCTGGGGCACCACTGCATAGAGTGAGTGGCCTCACCGCAGACATCAGTCGTTGGATTCAATGGTTCATGTGACCTTGTCCTTTCCCCAGCTAGAAGTAAACAAGCTGGGGACCAGAACACTGCAAATATGGAACCAAGAAGAAGGACCACGGAGAGCCTTGGGTACCACACATTAAGGAGCGTATGTTAAAAGGAATGCAATCCTGGAATCAGGGTCGTGTCTGCCATGAGGCGAGGTGAGCATCCCACCTCAGGGGGAGGTTGACTTGCCTCTCAGGGGGTGGCAATTTATAACAGGGAACTAAAGCCTATGGCTACAGCCCCTGCTGTTTATTCTCATAAGCTGCAGGCCACTAGGCCTGAAGCTTCTGAGGCAGTAGAATGGCAGAGGAGTTTGCAATGACATCGTTGCGACCTCTTGCACAGAGTCTGAGGCACTGCATATTTTTTAAGCAAATATCTCACTATTGGGGGCAATACAAGGGGGGGAGAGCGATATATATATTGGCACTACAAGGGGGTATTATAATACAGGGGGCACTATAGGGGTCATTATAACTACTGGGCGCATTGAAGTAGGACTTTAAATACTTGGGCTACTACATGGGGCATTATAAATATGTGAAGCTACTACAGGGAGCATTATAATCCTTAGGGCCAATATAGGGAACACCCCAGCCCATATACAGTATTACTTGCCCGCACATACTGTATCATGGTAAAATAGTGGCGCATAATGCACACTGTAGCAAATGATGCTTTACTTGGTTACATCCCTCACCACTTTTTAAAGCACAAAAACCAAATGGAGAACTAAATAGCTTCCAACCAGGATCCAGTAGAATCCATTACCACTGTGTCAGCATGAGATACTTTCCCAGAAGGGCCAAACAATTACCACAGTGCAGCAGACGATTTTTCCCCAAACCACCGTCCCCACTCACTGCAGTGCCACTGCTGATTCCTAGACTGGAGGAGCATAGGTGGTGCTAGAGGAAGATAAGGAAGAGTGTCAGGGAAGCTATCTGACTTTCTCTAAAGTTCTAGCCTCTAGACTGCCACTGAACATCTTTCTGGGTGAAGGACCAGTGCACTCATAGCAATGTGAACAAGCATCAACTGCTTTTCCACAGTAGACATGGGACTGAACGACTTGCCCTGCAGAAATCTGCCCAAAAGAGCAGACAAACTAGTGCCAGCCTGTTGCTGTTTGGCATAAAACAGTGAAAAGCATAAAACAGTGAAAAGCAGCTTGAGCTCTTACTGTGTCATAAAACAGAGATGAGCAATTTTCTGCAATTTCATGCAAATACAAATCAGATCCGATTTAACCAAATTAATTGTCTGATTTGATTCCGATATCAATCGATTTGACCCAAATCCAAAGTAAATATAGAAAATGACAAAACCAGACACTGACATGCTAGGCAATTATTTTAGTTATTAATTTTGTAAACCTGGTTGATGAAGGGTCTTTTGTGGCCAAAAGCTATATACTACTGTATATATTACTATATACGTTATGGGGGTGTGGAGCCACTGAGTCAACCCACAGATTTAACTTTAGGCTAATCCTAAGGGCATTATCCTTGCAGTCCTCTAGTATTCACTCTATGAACCCTATACAGAGATCTGGACTGCAGGGGAGCCACCAGGCCGATATCTCCTGGAGTAGTCTCTCTGTGTAGACAGCTGACCCACTGGGATCAGAGACACCGGGGAAGGGCACAGAGGGGTGATGCAAAACAGTAGTCAGGGCTGGCAGAGTATGTGCAAGGCAGTAAATGGTTTGAGGTCAGGGCAGGCAGTGTAAGATCAATACGGAGGTCGGGCATAGGCCAGGTTAGGCAAGGGAGGATCAGAATTGAATAAACAGGCAAATATAGTAAAACTACTCAGGGAACTAGCAAGCTAGACAAGCTATTGCTCAGGCGTCCTCCCATAAGGAAAGGAGCCTTAAGTACCCAAGGGTGACCAGCCGTTGGTTGTGCTGGACATTTAAGAGCTTGAGGAAGTGTATGCATGTGCCCTTTGGACAAAGGGATGGAAACTTGCTAGCTGGAAGCAGGTTCTGGCCTGCTGAAGGGCGGAACAGCTGTCCTTCTGGCAGCTGGGCCCACCACAAGGCAGCAGAGGATAGTAGAAGAGCGAATGAAGCGGCATCCATGCCTGCCCCAGGTAGCGGGACAGCGGTAGGCACAGATCATGATGCAACAATACACTTTCAACTCCAGAGTTGAGGAGACCTGGTGGACTCTGACCCTTCTGATCCTTAGCCTGAATATCAGGCAGATCATTCATAAGTCATTCCCCATCCCTAGAGAGAACTGTTCAACTGTTCTTAATAAAGAAATATGCTGGCATAAGCCTCTTAATAATTTTGACAGATCATTAGGGGAACCATACACCAGAAATGCTATTTGCTGGTGTACATTTCCGGTGTAATGTGTAACATTTCTGGTTTTAAATGGGTTATCCATAATTTGAAAAAGGTCAGTGTTTGGCATTACAGCTCAGCCCTTCCACCTGTATGGAAATGAGTTGTAATAACAGCTACTAGTCCTGGACAACCCCTTTAACTTCTCTACTATCCTAAAACCGCCAGATAAATTTACAGTAAGCTGTCCACTATCTAGGTCTAAATTTGTGTGCATCTCATAGTGCAGTCAGTCTTATTGTCCAAAAATGCCTAACATTTTTGGTTAACCAGTAAAATTATTGTAATATCTTTTGTATTTTTTTATGCAAAACTTTTTAACATTACATACTGTCGATTTACTGGCTAACAAAGTGCTTTATTTTTTAGTTAAAAACAAAACAAAAACAAAGAAATTGTGAACATTATTGCAAACATTTTCTTTTTATCAAATTAGATTTTGTACCACTAGCTTACATGTTAATCTATAAATATCACGCTGTTAGCATAGGATCATTACACATGACAGAGGCTATGTGACCTGGAAGTTGATGCTGGCAGGAGGTAATAGAAGTAGACTGAAAAGGCTAATGTTGAAATAAAGCTCAGAAGCTCACTTTTAGTAGAGAAACCACTACTTAGCTATGCCCTGCTTTAGCTGACTGACCCTATTTTAAGGACAAAGTCCTAAAATATTAAAAAATGTCAAGCTCTTTTTTTTTCAGGTCTATTAACTGAAAAGCCTGAAACTATCTTTACTGTCTCTGAAAATGACTGAATAATGACCAATTCATCTAAATTTTCCATACTTCTTGATTTTACTCGACATGATATTAAAAGTAAAAGAGAAAACTGTAGAAGAAAACATCAAAAATATTCATTCTGCGTTGTCTGTTCAGCCATATTACTCCAAAAAGCAACAAATTAGGTAAAATTATAGTAGTTTATTTAAGAAAAGCTTTTACATGTTACATATGAGTTAATGTTTAAAATAAATAACACAAACACAAAGTTTGTGAATACTGTACATTATTGGACATGGGCTAATGACAGGAAGAATTAAGCTTTTAGTAAGTATAATTTCATACAATATAGGTTTAAATATACATACACCAAATAGCCATTAGATTAAAACTACTGACAGGTGAAGTGAATAACATTGAGGAGCAAAATTTGCTTATTTGGTCTGATCTCTCAGAATAGCTACTGTAGTGTAAATTCTAAAAATGTTACTGACTTTAAGTCTCATGACGATGCTCGGTGCCCTCTGCTATTCCGCTCTCCAAAGTGGGCAAGAGTGCCATATACACTGACCTAGCTTCTGCCAGGCCGCCAGTCTACTGTGTCCCAAGTTACAGTTTGGCTGCAAAGTCTCTTCCAGTGTGTGTGGGAGACTTTTCCTGCAGCAGTGCAGGGGTCAATGCCCTTTATGATCCTGTTATCAGCTGCTTGACTAAGATTTCTTTCACACTGGCGTTAGGATTGTCCACATGGTGGTTTTTGTCCGGCCGCCTCTAGGCATGTTTGCCGTGCTGCAGCCGCATCTTCCGCCAGTCCCCATTATAGTGAATGGGACCGGGGAACACTTTCGGCAGCACACTCGTGCAAAAGTTAGTACAGATCCGGAAGGCTGTTCCCCTGCCGGAACAGCCTGCCGGACACTCCTAACGCTAATGTGAAAGAAGCCTAATGAGCTCACCAGCCCTCCTAAATACTGCTGTGCTGCTGACCTCATTTACTTGCCTGTGCAAAGTTTCTCTCTACAGATCTTGCTAGGTCTCTGCTTGTAAAAGAGCTACAATCTGTTTGTCTGCTAACCCTGATCTTGTCCTGTTATTAACAATGTGTATTCCTTGTTCCCTTAGTGCTATGTGCCGGTGTCTCTGATCACTGTGGGTCTCTGTTCCAAAAGAACTTATATAGGAGTTAATGGGTGAATAGTCGGTGGTCACCAGGATAACACCCTTAAGTCTAGTCCAAAGTCAAACCAGTTGGTTGGTACAGTGGTTCCACAATCACTGTAACAACAAACAGAAAGGTATCAGAATAGACATTGTGCCACAGCTTGCTACATATGGGTGTGTGAGAGTGCCTTTTATTACTCCAGTGCACTGCTGAAAGCATCTACAATATAGATGGGAATATCAGAACTGGACCATAGAGCAATGGAAGAAGGTTGATCTCATGAATCCTATTTTATTTTTATTTTACATCATGTGAATGGCAGGATGCACTTTTTTGGGGGAAAGAGATAACACCATGATGCACTATGGGAAGAAGGGCAGAGTGAAGAGCTATGCAAAGTTCAGTGGGATGCTTTGAGTCTTGGTATTCATGTGGTGTATTCCATGCAACTAAACATTATTGGAGACCAAGTGCATCCCTTTATGGCAATGATATTCTCTAATGTCAGTGGCCTCTTTTAGAAGGATCTCGCATCCTGCACCACTGCAGAAATTGTTCAACAGCAGTGTGATAAACATGACAAAGAGTTAAAGATGTTGACTTGGCTTTCAAATTTTTCCCTGAGGAAGCTGATGCAAAACACGTGCTGGGGTCTTTTTGGAGGAGCACACTTCTTTGTCTGTATATTGTTAGGTATTATTTGCGGTGCTATATTTTGGCATATACTTATATTCACTGTTGTTACATATTTATACTACTGTTTTGTGAACTATATAGTGGCACCTCCATATGTCTGACCTGTCAAGACCACTTTACATGTCTGTAATTTTTTATTTATATTTAATAAAATGTTGGTGTTTGGCTTCCAAATTACTCAAATCTTCAACCAATCAAGTGGGATGCGCTGGAAAACCAAGTGCAGCCCATCAAGACTCCATCTTGCAACTTACAGGATTTTCAGCTAAGCATGGTTATCAACTGTCCAGATTCCAGGACAGCCCAGAAAAATAGAACGCTCACGTTCTTGAGGCTAGTGGTACTTGAGCAAGTTCTTTTGATGGTAAATATTATTGTGTTATTGTATGTAATTTTTTCACCATTTTAATCACCCAGGTGCCATAAACATAAAAAAAATTAGAATGCTGTCTAAGTAATATGGATTGGAGTTAGCTGAAGATATCAGTCACCTCCTCTTATTAATATAATCCACTTTTCACCCTCTAAATGTTATTGAAATGTTTCTAATAATTAAATAAGCTGGCATGGCCACCAATACAGGTAGTTGACAAGTCTGATTGAATATGACTTACCATTACTTGCAAGAGTCTAAGTGAATTTTCATTTATGGACAAAGAATTCCCTGACTGAAATGGGAGTAAAATGATAAAGGCCGCATGTTATAGAGCAGTAGGAGCTAAGCAGACTGTATGGGTTTGTTGGAAAAGATTCAGTATAAGTTGTAGTTAATTTCTTTAGAATACTGCTTATTCTAAACTACACACATTTATTTTGTGCTACACATTTTTTTACAATTACTAAAAAAAAATATATAAAATTATACCGCTGCTATATAGGAATACCTAGTCCATTAGAAACTACTATGAGGTTTTTCTAGCACAGTATAGCATTGAGCTCCAGAGTTCAATGGTTAAGTTTCTTGACTCTAATGTAGAAGGTTGTGAGTTCAAATCTTGGCAAAAACATTACAGAAATAGAGACTAAATTAGACTTAAATACACTGGGTGTCCCCAAGCATAAGAAAAATTAGTGATGGACGAACATCGGCCGGGACGTTGCGAACCGCGCGTTTGCGGCAATCAATTTAATGGCAGGCAAACCTGAAAACCCTTAAGGTAATATTTACAGCCTCCAAAAACTTACTATAAGTGCACAAATAGTCCCACAACATGGACAGTGACATACCGGAGGGAAATCAATGGCAAAAATTCCCACAAAAAATATGTATTTTAATTAGGGGCCATTTTTATGCATCTTAAAGGGAAACTCTCAAAAATGTGCCCTGCTAAAGCCTAGAAATGTTTTATTTTAGGCCACGGGAGTACAGGCCCCAAAAATTAGGCATCCACCTGACAGAAAAGAACAAGTGATTATGTGGCTGTAGGTATATTAGATGGTCAGTGCACAACAATTTTACTGTAGGCCAGAGGAGTACAGGCCCCAAAAATCAAGCATTCACCTGCCAGAAAAGAACATGTAATTATGTGGCTGGAATTATATTAGATAACAATTTTACTGCAGGCCAGTGGAGTATAGGCCCCAAACATTAGGCATTCACCGGACAGAAAAGAACAGGTGATTATGTGGCTGGAGGTATATTAGGCGGTCAGTGGATAACAATTTTACTGCAGGCCAGTGGAGTTCAGGCCCCAAACATTAGGCATTCACCAGACAGAAAAGAACAAGTGATTATGTGGCTGGAGGTATATAAGGCGTTCAGTGGATAACAATTTTACTGCAGGCCAGGGAAGTAAAGGCCCCAAAAATGATGCATTTACTGGACAGAAAAGACAAGTAATTATGAGGCTGGAGGTATATTAGGCGGTCAGTGGATAACAATTTTACTGCAGGTCAGTAGAGTACAGGCTCCAAACATTAGGCATTCACTGGACTGAAAAGAACACCTGATCATGAGGCTGGAAGTACAGGTATATTAGGCGGTCAGTGAATAACAATTTTACTGTAGACTAGTGGAGTACAGGCCACAAAAATTATGCATTCACTGGACAGAAAAGAGCAAGTGATTATGTGGCTGGAGGTACATTAGGCAGTCAGTGGATAACAATTTTACTGCAGGCCAGTTGAGTACTGGCCCCAAACATTAGGCATTCACCGGACAGAAAGAACAAGTGATTATGTGGCTGGAGGTATATTAGGCGGTCAGTAGATAACAATTTTACTGTCGGCCATTGGAATACAGACCCCTAACATTAGACATTCACCAGACAGAAAAGAACAAGTGATTATGTGGCTCGAGGTATATTAGGTGGTCAGTGGATAACAATTTTACTGCAGGCCAGTGGAGTACAGGCCACAAAAATTATGCATTCACTGGACAGAAAAGAACAAGTGATTATGTGGCTGGAGGTATATAAGGCGTTCAGTGGATAACAATTTTACTTTAATCTAGGGGTTCTTTGCTTCTTAGAGCGTCCACATCGGCTGTTATCCCGATGTAGTCTGACACCTGTCAGTCTAGACGTTCCCTAAAGCTGGATCCGGAGGGCGGCTCTCGATGGGTTGGATGCAAGAATTATCTCATATCCGAAGTGCCCTGTTCTTGCAGGAGCGGTATGATTGGTACCCGCACCTGTTTTGCTGTGGGTGGAAATTCTTCTGCCAGCACCCGCAACAGCAGAATGCAGGATCTCTCGCAGCAAGGCCTGGAAATGCTGCATTCTGACAGCCCTCTGTGATGCAGGTAACATGTCCGCCACTTTGTGTTTGTACCGGGGGTCTAAGTACGTTGCCACCCAGTACTGGTCCTTGCCTTTTGTGCTTTTTATACAGGGGTCCCTCTTCAAACACTGGAGCATGAAGGCTCCCATTTGCACTAAATTGGAAGAGGTTGAGCACACAGGCTCCTGCTAATCGCCCATGAGAATGTCATCCTTGGTTCCCTCCTCCCAGCCACGAACAACACCAGGGATCCCCGAAAAGTTTAAAGTCCCCCTAAAAGCCTGCTCTTCTTGCTTCTCCTCCTACTCCTCCTCCTCCCCCCAGCAACCATCTTCCTCTGACTCCTCTTCAGACTCCTGCTGACTTGTCTCAGATAGAGTAGCCCCCCCTGGGAATTTATTCAGCATTGCAACTTCCTCATCTTCCTGCTCCTCAATCAATGACACGACGCAATGCACGCTCCAGAAAGATTGCGTAAGGTATGATGTCACTGAAGGTGCCCTGGATGCAACTGACTAGTTTGGTGATCTCATCAAATAGCCGCAGAAGTCTGCATGCGTCGCGCATGAGCAGCCACTGGCGCGGTGAAAAGAAACCAAGCTCCGTAGAACCTGTCCTGCTGCAGAGTTCGTACAGGTAGTCGTTAACGGCATGTTGCTGCTGGAGCAGTCTATCAAGCATATACAAGGTGGAGTTCCATCGCGTCGGCCTGTCACAAATCAGACGTCTGACGGGCAAGTGGTGTCGCCGCTAAACATCAGCAAGGTGAGCCATGGCCGTGTAAGATCTTCTAAAATGGCCAGAGATTTTCCTGGCCTGCCAGAAGATGTCCTGGACCCCGAGGTATTTGGCAACGAATCTCTGCACGACTAAGTTCAGGATGTGTGCCATGCACGGCACGTGTGTCATTTTGCCCTGTTTCAGCGCGCTCAGCAGATAGGCACCGTTGTCGCACACCACTTTACCAAGTTAGGGTTAGCCACTAATCGGCATGTGACTGCAGAGCTGGAAGCTGTGCAGGACCGGTGTGGCTCTTGGCTTCCAGGCACAACAGCCGCCGCACAGCATTGCAACATTTCACCTGACACATCAAACAGGTTCTGGGTAGCTTGGGGGTGCAGCGGAAGAGGCAGTAGCAGTGGAAAAGGAGGAGTCAGCCGAGGAGGAGACGGAGGATGGAGTTGGAGCAGGAGAAGAAGAGGCAGGCCTGCATGCAATCCGTGGCGGTAACACCAAATCCACATGGGTGCCACGGGTTACATGCTTGATGGCCATCAGAAGGTTCACCCAGTGAGCAGTAAAAGTTATGTACCTTCCCTGCTAGTGTTTGCTAGACCATGTGTCTATGGTCACATTTATCTTGGCACCGACACTGTGTGTCAGAGATATATTCAATTGCCGCTGAACATGGCCATGTAGCTCTGGGATGCCCTTCTGGGAGAAATATTACCTCCTGGGGACCTTCCATCGCGGTGTGCCAATGGCCACAAATTTTCTAAAGGCCTCCTAGTCCACCAGTTTATATGGCAGTAGTTGGCAGGCTTGCAGTTCCGACAAGCCAGCGGTCAGCTGTTGGGCAAGAGGGTCATCCGGCGTTATCAACTTTTTACGCTCAAACATTTGGGCCACGGAAGCCTTCCTTCTGCCAGATGAACGTGACGAAGGCACGGTGGAAGGTGGAGTGTAGGACAAATGGGAGGGAAGGAGAAGAGGCAGTGTAACAGGGTTCCGAAGGTGCACTCGGTCCCCCATTGCCCGCAGAACTGTTGCTTAGCTTTGGGAATGAGGATCTGTGTTTGACCTCATTCCCAGGGTGGCTTTACTGCTGGGTAGCTCCCTGCTCCTAAGTCTGCCTTGAGCACCGAGCTGATCACTCGGTGCTCAACTGGTTGGTCTGTCGGTCATGTGACGCTGGCCACGTCACATGACCCTCACTCCCCACTATAAATACAGGCAGCCTGCTAGCCACAGGTTGCCTGTTAATTTCTAGGTTCCTGGCTATTTGTTGGACTACTGAATACACACCTGATTCCGTTCCCTGACGATCCTTTTGCCTGCTCCTCCTGTACTGCGCATCCGTCCTGGTATTGTGACCTCGGCTCCCACCTGACTACTCTCTTAGGACTCCTCTTGTACTTCTCTACTCTCCTGGTATTTGACCCCGGCTTCTCCTGACCATTCTTTGCTTAACCCTTTGTACTGCGTAGCTCTCTTGGTTCTGACCCGGTCCGTTCATGTTCTGTATTTTGTCTTGTCTGTCTTCCCTGCACGTATCCTAAGTTAGGGACTGTCGTCCAGTTGTCCCCTGTAATCAGGACTCGTGAGGCAAGTAGGCAGGGCCAGGGGTGAGGGTGGAGCGCAGTATCCTTCCCCCTGTGTGAGTGTGGACGTGACCGTTACAGGCAGGACGTGGAGCGCCGAGAGTCTGGCTTTGTGGGTTATGATGGCGTTGCCCCCACTGGGCTCGGTGATGGGAGGCCAGGTGCCTTCTGAAGGCGATTGTCCCTATGTGAGTGTTGGGCTTACTGCGACTTATGCGTTGACAGCACAGGGTGCAGATGGCAACACTATTGTCAGCAGCTGACACGTTAAAAAAAGCCCACATTGCAGAGCCATGTGCCCGAGTCCTGGAGCTCGCTCCAGATACATTTGCAGTCTGCTTTTCGCATCTTGTGCACTGTGAGTTCTGCCTGCTTCTCCTCCTTCTCCTCCCTATCTGCTGCTCCGTCTCTCTCTCTGAACTCCCCTCCTCTTCCTCTCTTGTGGGCACTCACGTAAAGTCCATCGGTGCGTCATCACTGTCACTAGTGTTTATTGAGCACCTCAGTGCTCGGGTGCTCAGAGGCTCTACTGAGCACCCGAGTATAATGGAAGTCAATGGGAGAACCCGAGCATTAAACCAGGCACCCATTACTCTGAAGAGGGGAGGGTGCCTGGTTCATAGAAAAAGGTCAGAAATTGATGGAAGCACCACCAAAATAGTTCGGGGACAGCATGGAGACAATGTCTGGATGCATTTTGGACTCTCAGGTCGCTGCTGGGATCGATGTTGTATAGAGTGACAATAATACGCACAAAACCGAAGATAAAATCAATTTTAGATGAAAAATTGTTAGGAAACATTCTTTCCTGTATATTTACTTGTATATAAAGTGCAAGTGCTGCCAAAAATTACAAGAAAGAGGCACTCCGATACAACCTGTATATCACATAAAGGAGGGCCTCATTCACATTGTGGTACAATTGTTCATGTTCTGGGACTCCTACACTCATAAAGCCTATGCATTAAGTAAAATGGCTGCCAAAAATTACAAGGAACCACTACAATACACCCTTTGTTACACATAAAGGAGGGCATCAAACACAGAAAATTATGATTGATGGTCTGCTGGTGACCCTCAAAAACATTTGGAGCAAGGGCCTGCTGATCTGACCATCTAAAACATTATGGGTGAGGACCTGCTGCAGCTTTGGTGACTCTAGATAACCTGGGGCTGATGGCACATCCCTGTGACGGCGACGATCCATTCGGATGTCTGGCCTATCAACTTTCGATGTCAGCGCAAACCATGGTGACTACGGGTAATGGGGAATCAGGGTTCGATTCTGGAGAGGGAGCCTGAGAAAAATCTACAGCTACCACATCCAAATAAGGCAGCATGCGCGCAAATTACCTATTAGTTATAATTAGGTGAGGGCCTGCAGGTGATCTGACCCTGTAAAAGATATTAGGTGCGTGCCTGCTGGTGAGATGACCCTGTAAAAGATATTAGATGTGGGCCTGCTGGTGAGCTGACCCTCTAAAAGGCTGTAGGTGAGGGCCTGCAGGTAAGCTGACCCTCTAAAACATTATATGCAAGGGCCTGCTGGTGAGCTGACTCTCTAAAAAATTATATGCGAGGGCCTGCTGGTGATCTGACCCTGTAAAACATTATATGCGATGGCCTGCTGGTGAGCTGACCCTGTAAAATATTATATGCGAGGCCCTGGTGGTGAGCTAGCCCTGTAAAAAATTTGAGGTGCAGGCCTGCTGGTGAGCTGACCCTGTAAAACATTATATGTGAGGGCCTGCTGGTGAGCTGACTCTCTAAAAAATTATATGCGAGGGCCTACTGGTGAGCTGACCCTGTAAAACATTATATGTTAGGGCCAGCTGATGAGCTAGCCCTCCAAAAAATTATATGTGAGGGCCTGCTGGTGAGCTGATCCTTTAAAGAATTATATGCGAGGGCCTGCAGCTGAGTTGACCCTATAAAACATTGTATGCGAAGGGCATTTATGCGAGGGCATTATATGCGACGAATAAGCATGTGTTGATATGATGGAAGAGGAGAAGGAGGATGAGAAAAGGAAGATTCAACCATATACCTTTGTTTGTCTTAGAAGGGGTGCTTGGTAATACAATGTATTCAGTACATTATAAACAAAACATTTAAAGTGCGTTTAAGTTCATCAGCTTTCCTCAGGTGGAGTCGAGAAGTCATGGTCAATCCAGGACATGTTCATTTTTAAGAGTCAATCTGTCAGCATTTTGAGTTGACAGGCGGATACGCTTATCTGTTATAATGCCACCAGCAGCAATAAATACCCACTCAGACAAAACGCTGATGGCAGTGGAGGCCAGCACCTCCGAGGCGTAGAGCGCCAGTTCGTGCCACGTGTCTAGGTTGGACACCCAGTAGTAGTAAGGCACTGAGGGATCATTTAGGACGCTGACATGGTCTACTATGCTTCACCATTTTCCCAAATTTCTCCCTCGTTGTGACACCAGGCCACGCATCAGGTTGAGGGTGCTGTTGGGGTGTCATGAAACTGTCCCAGGCTTTGGAGAGTGTTGCCCTGCTTCTTTTGGAACTGCTGTGTGTTCCCCTTGTCTCCCCTCCTCGGTTGGCCAAGGAACTACGGACTCTGCCGCCAGCGTTGTCAGATGGAAATTTTTGGAACAATTTTTCAACAAGGATCTTCTGGTATTGCATCGTTTTGCTCGTCCTCTCCACCAGAGATATGAGAGATGAGAAGTTATCTTTGTAGCGGGGGTCGAGAAGGGTGAACAACCAGTAATCCATGTTGTCTGAAATGTGTTATAACGTGTGGGTCACCGGAAAGGCAGCCTAACATGAAGTCAACCATGTGTGCCAGAGTACCAACAGGCAAGACTTTGCTGTCATCATCAGGAGGATCTCTCTAAATCTCCTCATCCTCTTCCTCCTCTTCTGCCCACCCACGCAGAACAGACAGAATTAAACTTCCATAGGTACTACCCTCTGTAGCGGAGGCAACCGTCTCCTGCTCCTCCTCCTCCTCTTTATCGTAATGTCTTCCCCCGTTTCCACCTCTTCCACATGCAAAGCGTCGTCCTTAATTGTGAGCAGCTAGCATTTGAGTAGACACAGAAATGGGATGGTGACGCTGACAATAGTGTTCTCGCCGCTCACCATCTGTGTTGATTCCTCAAAGTTCCTTAAAACCTCACAGAGGTCAGACATCCATGCCCACTCCTCGCTTGTGAATAGCAGAAGCTCACTGGAAAGGTGACAACCATGTTGCAGCTTGTATTCCACTACTGCCCTCTGCTGCTCACAAACCCTGGCCAACATGTGGAAAGTGGAGTTCCAGCGCGTGCTCACGTTGCACAACAGCTGGTGAGATGGCAATTTCAAGCGCTGCTGCAGCGTTGACAGACCGGCTGAAGCTGTCGGTGACTTGCGGAGATGTGCACACACGGTGCACCTTCACCAGTAGCTCAGGCAAATTGGGGTAGGTTTTGAGAAACCGCTGAACCACAAGGTTGAACACGTGGGCTAGGCATGGGATGTGTCTGAGCTTGCCGAGCTCCAAAGCCGCCACCAAGTTACGGCCATTATCAGACACAACCATGCCTGGTTCTAGGTTGAGTGGCTACAGCCACAGCTAAGTCTGGTTTCTTATCTCCTGCAACAGCTCTGAGGCAGTGTGCTGTTTGTCCCCTAAGCATATCAGCTTCAGCAAGGCCTGTTGCCGCTTCCCCACTGCAGTGCTACACTGCTTACAGCTACCAGCAGATGACTGACTGGTGCTACACACGGATAATTTGGAGGTGGAAGTGAAGGAGGAGAATAAGTGGGGGTTGGAGCCACTAACATAGAGGCTGGCAGAAACCCTGATCGACGTAGGGCCTGCAATCCTTGGCTTCGGTAGCACCTGTGCCATCCCAGAGTTTGACTCGCTCCTGGCCTCCACAACATTCACCCAGTGTGCCGTCAGGGAAATGTAGCATTCCTGGCCGAATGCACTTGTCCATGTGTCCATGGTTAAGTGGACCTTCCCAGTAACTGCATTGGTCAGGGCACGTGTGATGTTACGAGACACATGTTGGTGTAAGGCAGGCAAGGCACACCATGAAAAATAGTGGAAGCTGGGGGCTGCGTAACGAGGGATGGCCACCGACATCAGGCTGTGGAAGGCCTCAGTGTCCACAAGCCTAAATGGCAACATTTCCAGGGCCCGTAATTTGGAAAGTTGGCATTTAGTGCTATGGCCTGGGGTAAGGACATTTGTAAGCTGCGCTGGGACACGGAAGTGGATGTGGTCTCTGATGGTGCTTGCGAAGGTCCAGGTGCAGGACGGGAAGCCTGCGCCTTCAATAGGGGATTGGCCAGCATGCAACACAGGGGAAGAGGAGACAATGGTGTGACCCGCAGACACAGATTGTGGACCCAGACGTTCATCCCACTTATTACAGTGCTTGGATGCCATGTGGTGGATCATGCTGGTTGTGGTGAGGTTTCTAGTGTTCACGCCCCAGCTCATTTTCGTATGGCACCGGTTGCAAACTACTATTCTTTTGTCGCCCGCACTTTCCTCAAATAAGCACCATACTGCGGAACATCTAGCCCTTGGCTATGGAGATTTCTGCAAGGGGTTGCTCCGTGGAACAGTTGTGGGCCTGTGTGGTGTGGCCCGCCTTCTCCCTTTTGCCACCCCACTGCCTTTTCCAGCCTGTTGCGGTGCTGCAGATCCCTCCCCCTCTGTACTGCTGTCCTCGCTCAGCTTTCCACCTTCCCAGGTTGGGTCAGTAAATTCGTTGTCCACCACATCCTCTTCCACTTCCTCACTCTGATCATCCTCCTGATTTTTTAACCTAACTACAAACTCATTTATTGACAACTGTGTCTCATCCTCTACATCAACCTTTTGAGACAGTAATTGTGGTTGACTCATTGGCAACTGTGTTTCATCATCATCCACCTTATTAAACAATAATTGCCGTTCCCCGCAGTCATGTTCTTGTAACTGTGGATGCTCAAAAGGTTGGGAATCAGGGCGCAAGATCTCATCTCCCTCTTCAAGCGTGCTTGGCGAGAGAGCCAAATCAAGTAATGGCGATGAAATGAGGTCCTAGGAATATCCAAGTGTGGGATCACTTGTTTGGCCAGACTGTAAATAGTGGGAGGAAGGAGGATCAGGGTGAGGATTGTGTTGACCAGACTCATGGCTACTGGGACTGGACATGGTGGAAGGTGGTGCTTATCCGACTGGAAGCATTATCTGCTGCAATCCAACCAACAACCTGGTCGCACTGTTCTGACTTCAAAAGTGGTGTTCTGTGTTGCCCTGCAAACTGGAACATTAAGCTAGGTATCTTGGATGATTGTTTTTCTTGTGCTCTGGCAGCAGGCACTGTTTTTTCGCGCCCAGGGCCACGGCTTCTGAATGCACCATCAGCATCACGGCAACTTCCTCGTCCCTTACTGCTCGCCTTCTTCATTTTAAATGTGATATATGCTTGAAAGTATGTCACACGTACAGTAGCTTAGGATTTGGAAGTGTATGTGCAAAAAAATTTACAAAGGTATTTGTGATGAGGAAACTTTATACAGGACAGGTACCACAGGTAATGTCACATTTCGCAGTGTCTATGAAAAAAGTGTACTGGATATCACTGATATTTTAAGGATGCGCTCACTTTAAACAGGAGATGTGGCGCAGATAATTTACTGTCCGCAGGGGACACCGTCTGCGGAAAAAGTGCACTGGATGTCACTGATATTTTAGGGATGCGCACACTTTAAACAGGAGATGTGGCGCAGATAATAACTGTCCGCAGTGGACACCGTCTACGAAGCAAGTGCTCTGGATGTCACTGATATTTTAGCGATGCATACACTTTAAACAGGAGATGTGACATAAGATAATTTTACTGTCCGCAGCAGACACCATCTACAGAAAAACTGCACTGGATGTCACTGATATTTTAGGGATGGGCACACTTTAAACAGGAGATGTGGCTCAGATAATAACTGTCCGCAGCAGACACCATCTACAGAAAAGTGCACTGGATGTCACTGATATTTTAGGAATGCACACACTTTCAACAGGAGATGTGGCACGGATAATTCAAATGTCCGCAACTGACACGTCTACTGAGAAAGTGCACTGGATGTCAGTGATATTTTTGGGATGCGCACACTTTCAAAAGGAGATGTGGTACGGATAATTTAACTATCCACAGCAGACACCGTCTACAGAAAAAGTGCACTGGATGTCACTGATACTTTAAGGATGCGCACACTTTAAACAGGAGATGTGGCGCAAATAATTTAACTCTCCGCAGCGGCCTATTACACAGTATTTTGCGTAGGATGTGCTAAAAATCTATATTGCTGCTTTCACACACAATAGTCCTTAAAAGGACTTTTGGGTCTCTGAAAAGTTTTTTGCATAAAAATCTTCCTATCACACTCCCTACACTGTCTGTTCCTTCCTATACACAGCTCTCCCTAACACTGAGCAATGTAGCGCAGGTTGTGCTACAAACATATAGTGCTGCTGTCACACACAATAGTGTTTACAAGTACTTTTGGGTCTATGAAACGTTTTTGTAGAAACATTAAATTCAATTACACTCCCTACACTCTCTGTCCCTTCCTATGCTCAGCTTTCCATGACTTAGAATGAGCCGAACACGCGTCATCGGGTGCTATATAGCACCCGATGACGTGTTCTGGCCAGGCAATCACTGTAATGCCAGTAGCCAACATGGCTACTAGCATTACAGTGAGGGCAGTACTTATCTGCACGTTTAATGGCTACTTAGCAGCCACAAAACGTGTGGGAAGGAGACTCGAGCATTGCGCTCGAGCACATGCAGTACTCGGCCGAGTACTGCCATGTGCCGAGCATAGCGATGCTCGAGCCGAACTGGTATTCGGCCAAGCATGCTCGCTCAACACTAGTAAAGAAATATTCTAATATTATATGTAAAATGGTGACTTCAATAATAATACCTAATCTTACTTGGATGGATTTCCAGTGTAACTAGTTATATCTCACATGGCTAGTTTCTGTATCACTTTGTTAAAAGTTCACCAATTATTTTTGTCAATTTAATATTCTTAATATACCTTTATGTAGCTCAAGTAACTGCTACTAGTGATGAGCGGCAGGGGCAATATTCGAATTCGCGATATTTCGCGAATATTTGGGCGAATATTCGCCATATATTCGAAAATTCGCGAATTCATGATCTCCAGTCATTATTTTCTTGATTGCGAAAATTCACATAAAATTCACATAAAATTCGCCTAAAATTTTCGCATAAAAATTCGCATGAACTGGTATTTTTTTTAAAAATCGAATATTTGCGATTACAAATATATTTAGCGATATTCTAAATATTCGCGAATTCTCAAAGTGCCGATATTCGTGATCAACACTAACTGCTACATATTTTACCACTAGTTTTTATAAGTATTCTTTTTTTCCTAAGGAAAACTTATCTTTTATTATAAACAATTCTTAATAGCAATGTGATCTTGTTCTTGATATTGTTCTTGCTAAAATTAAATTGAAAAACTGGGAAATACGAGGATGGCATGGTTAAAGTTAAGGTTGTGGTGCTCCTTTGTCTCCAAGATTAACACATCATGCAAATTGAATCCATCAATATCATCCATGTAATGTACATTATACTGGCAGATGCTGCATAATATGATTACGTATGTATTTTCAGGCGTTTATACGGTAATAGCAGATGACACATTTATTTTTGTCATGGAAATTGAAATAATAACTTTAACTGCCCAACTGTAAGTCATAAACTTTCCTTTATCTGCCCTCTTCTTGTTTTAACATTTTTTTATTTTATCTAACCTCATTTGAACTTTTTTCCAATTGTACTTTTCTATTTTCTTTTGAGTTTAAATGAGAACAGTAAAATTACCTTTTCTTTCCATTATTGTTTTACAAAATAATAAAATAAACTTGAGTCTACGTACTTCACATGGTTGAGTTTGAGTCTGCAAAATATAGACTTCATTTTAGCAATAATGCTAGTAATTACGTCTCTGGTCGCAGCGAGGTTATTTTAGGACATATCATATACTTTAATTTCCATACAATTAGAAAGTGCTGATTAGAACAAATAAGAATACAAGTTAATGTTTAATTGCATCATATTTTTAGTAAATAGTATAAAAATGCTCCTAAATAATATTCTATAATATGGACTGTAGATGGATGGATGATGATTCACAACTTTTTTTTACATATATTTTAGCTATGACTTAAATCTAGTGGTAGATCCATCATTGGACCAGTATTTTGTATTATGTTTATATGAAATTAGCCTAACACGAGACCAGTGAGTTAGCTAATGCTCCCATTTGGTACAAATTAGCAAAATATATATATATATTTCCATACAATGATTTGACATGATGATGGGCCTGATTGTCTGCAAATGTTAAACCAAATGGATATCAAATCAGAAATAAATTAAACCAGAATGCACTGTACAGTGGGTCTTAAGAGAATCCAAAAAAAGACATCAAAGCAACTCAAATTCTAAAAAGATTTACTTGCTTAGAATTTAGACATAATAAAATGCATGTCATAACTCATTAAGTTTGTATTTAGTGATATTTGAGTAACTGTAAAAAATTTTGACTGCAAAACCAACCATCTGACAAGAAAACATTTATAAGATCTAGAAATCTGTAGAATGTATAATTCAGAATTGTTCTCAACTTTCTTGTGCACTTTCACACCATTGATTTAATTTAAACATTCAAATAGATGGATTTGGAGAGGGATTTAATAAGCAAAATGTGCCAAAATTCTGTCTTAAATTGCACCAAAAATATTTTGTTTGTATCTGCTATCTGTGGAATTGATTCATCCTACAGTGCCTTGCAAAAGTATTTACCCCCATTGACTTTTTTCGTATTTTATTACATTACAGCCTTAAGTTCAATGTTTTGTTAATCTGAATGTTATGTGATGGATCAGAACACAATAGTCCAAGTTGGTGAAGTGAAATGAGAAAAATATATAAATAAAACTATTGTTCAGAAATAGAAAACAGAAAATTGGCATGTGCGTATGTATTCACCCCCTTTGTTAGGAAGCCCATAAAAAGCTCTGGAACAACCAATTACCTTGAAAAGTCACATAATTAGTGAAATGATGTCCACCTGTGTGCAATCTAAGTGTCACATGATCTGTCATTACATATACACACCTTTTTTGAAAAAAGCAAGAGGCATCACTAACCAAACACTGCCATGAAGACCAATGAACTCTCCAAACAAGTCAGGGACAATGTTGTTGAGAAGTACAAGTCAGGGTTAGGTTATAAAAAAATATCCAAATCTTTGATTATCTCCAGGAGCACCATCAAATCTATCATAACCAAATGGAAAGAACATGGTACAACAGCAAATCTACCAAGAGACGGCCACCCACCAAAACTCACGGACCGGGCAAGGAGGACATTAATCAGAGAGGCAGCACAGAGACCTAAGTTAACCCTGGAGGAGCTACAGAGTTCCACAGCAGAGACTGGAGTATCTGTACATAGGACGACAATAAGCTGTACGCTCCATAGAGTTGGACTTTATGGCAGAGTGGCCAGAAGAAAGACATTACTTTCATCTAAAAATAAAAAGGCACGTTGTGAGTTTGCGAAAAGGCATGTGGGAGACTCCCAAATGTATGTAGGAAGGTGCTCTAGTCTGATGAGACTAAAATTGAACTTTTCGGCCATCAAAGAAAACGCTACGTCTGGCGCAAACCCAACATATCACATCACCCAAAGAACACCATCATGCTGTGGGGATGTTTTTTAGCAGCCGGGACTAGGAACTGGTCAGAGTTGAGGAAAAGATGGATGGTGCTAAATACAGGGATATTATTGAGCAAAACCTGTAGCACTCTGTGAGTGATTTGAGGCTAGGACGGAGGTTCACTTTCCAGCAGGACAGTGACCCCAAACACACTGCTAAAGCACTTTTGCAAGGCACTGTATATCATTATTGCTAATTTTTCTCCATTGTCTAATACAAATTATAGATAACATTTATAGAAGATTTTTTGGCTTGTTTGGTAGGACAATACATGACAAACATTAGCATTGTCCTGATAATCCAAAATTAGTAATGGCTGTATTATACTAGCCAAGGATTGGCCAGATCTTCGTTAACAATCGTTCTGAGAAATGCTTGTTAGCAATGATCTGCCAGTGTAAAAGTTCCACTGATTACTCAATGAGTGAGGAAAGCCTCTTTCATCAGGCAATCGGATCTTTTATGCAGGCACAAAAATCATTGTTTGCTAGCAGCAGATCGTACTGTCTAATCATGGTCTGCTGACATCTAATAATGATTCTGTATGTGTAAGGGCAATGACATTAGTGATTGCTCCTCCTCATACTGTGGAGGAGGTTGCTGCATTTAATACTAGTGGTCTCCTCCACTGACGAGCAGGTGATTGTTGGAAAGGAATGCTTCCTTCCCGACAATTGTCTGCTAAATCTAGCAGTGTAATACAGCACTAAGTTAAGGTTGGCATTAGCGCTAAATCCTCCCCATACTGTGGGGGAGATCCACGGCATGTAAATGCAGCGGTCTCCTTCACTGAGAAGCAGGCAATTGTGGATAACGAAGGCTTCCTTCCTGAAAATCGTCTGCTAAATCTAACAGTGTAATACAGCTTCTAATATTAAAATTGTTTTTCCTTTTTCACAGTTAATGCTAAGAGCACTTTATTAGTTTATTAACATATATGTGGTTTAGCCTGGAAACACAGGTACAATAACTATGTTTGTTTGTTAATTATTCTGCCTGAATTATAGGTTAACTGTTGTAACCCGACAAGTTGAGAAAAATGAACAAAAATGTTAATTCAAAATAATTACTTGCAAAATAATGATGATGTTATGACAGAAAATATTTTTAGCCTGTTCACCATAAGTATACAGTTATGATTAATGAGACGTTTCTGAGTTCTGGTGAGATCCTTGGAGGGAAGAAAATAGGTCATTGTTTTCGTAATTAGAAATATAAAAAAAAGTTGACAAATTTTTCAAAGTTCCTCAAAAATATAACTAACAGACACTAATTCATAAATGTATTCAGCTCAGTTAATAATGTAATATAATAATAAATGTTAATATTAAGCTATTTGTAATAATAAACTAAGCTAAGCCTTTCAAATATTTTTTTTTCTCATACTTTTTCATATTGAATTATTAATTTTATTGCATCCATCATCTACCAGTTAAAGATGTTTAGGCTTATAACACAAGTTGTAAGACATTACTTATAATTCCTTTCGATGGAATACACTTACCCTTGATAATGTCAAGACAGACTGCAGTAGAAATATGCGAAACATAATGATAATAGGGGATTTCTTATTAGAAGGCATGGGGTGTAGAGGAAACACAATATGTTCTCTCTGCATTACACAGCAGTATGTAGAGATCAGCTGCCATACAAACACTTTTTCAAGGAATATGTAAAATCAGAATTACAATGTATACACTGAACTATCTATCTTGACACCCTGAACTCAAAAATTAAAACCATACAAAATAAAAATGAAAATGTTTTTTTTTTTTTTTAATTAATACAAATGCACCTCTTTAACAACAAGAATAAAAAAAATACTTAATACATGCACCTGTACTCATCATTAAATTACTAATACCATGAAATAAGACACAAAATTGCCAAAGTATTACAACTCAGCCTAATTTGAAGAGGTTGCTATAACGCAGCAGGGGTGGACTCACTGTGACATTGATTCGATTTGATTTGGGACTTCTCCTGATGGTGTTATCCATGATGTGCACCCTTTTAACCCTATTTGGGGATCTGGACTTGCTGCAGAGGACCACCAAACGATTGCTTCGAGGAGTAGCCTCTGTTTAGCGACTGCTACCCCTGATGCGTGGCACCACAAAGACAGGCATGGTCAGAATGTAAGCTAAGGTCAAGACAGGCAGAGTTCATGAAACATGATAAACAAGCAATAGATCAGGCAGGTGGCACTAGGTCTATATGGTTATCAGTAAAAGGTCAGGACACAGAAGGTCAAAAAATACAGTAGCAGAATCCTTAACAGGAACTAGACAAGTTTGGCACCCTCCTATAGGGAATGATTCCTTATATACCCCAGGGAACCACTGTAATAGGTTGGGAACAGACTAACCCAGGAATGTGCTGGCCTTTAAGAGCAGTATAAAATAGTCAAATAGTATTACTGAAGGAGGGAAACTGCCAATACAACTTCAATGGCTGTTGGCAGACAGCTGTTTATCCCACCTCCCCATAAACATACACATTTGGTCTGGACAAGTCTTATGTAGTGGGGAGACAGGAGAAAGCTATTGACTGAAACCTATGGTAGTAGCTCATCTCCCATGGGAACAAAAGGATCAGGGGTAAGCATTTAAAGTTCCCAATATTTTTCTCAACCAATATGATCTATCAGGGGTATAGTTATGAGAAAACTATACATACTTTTACTATATAATATACTATCAGAGTATTGACCTCTTCCATCAAAAACACTGAATCCATCCGACAATAGCCTATTTTGAACAGGCCTTAAAACTTAACCTTTATTAAATTTTGTAATATATAAACCAGTATCTGACATATAGCATAATGAATCCAAACCCTTTTCAAAAATGCACAAAAAACAGCTATGGTTGCCTATGGCAATTCACTGATTCATGCAGAGGGAAGGTCAATAATGAAACTTAGCCAATACTGAACACTTTTGGAAAACAATGCGGAGTTGAGGTATCACAGGGTGTATTTGCCCTAAAAAACATCCTAATTCACCATAAATTGAGTGATCATCCCAAATATAGCAGCCCACACTGGAGTCCTGCCCCTGATGCACCTTATCACGCCCTCATAAAGTGAAGGATAAGCACAAATAGGTGGATGCTCTTATAAGACAAAAATGGTCTGGGATGCAGCAGTGCATGCCAACAAACCAGTTACTGGCCACAATGCAAACGGTCGGGTAATGAAGGTCAACACTAAACTTGTATTCCAGAGAGCATTAAAGAAGTTCAGCATGTTACCAGCAGCTTTGGTGTTTATACAAGAATTATGATTACTACGATCCCCACTCGCTGATCACCACTTGCTGCAGTGACACCCATTACCAGTTCCAAATACTGTATTGGCGCTCAGCCGGATTCCTGTTTTATATATATGATAGAGCCCATAGAAAAGAGTATAAAGTTTATAACTTGTCCAGTAGGACATCTTGCAACAAAACTGAACTAAAGAAGGGTTTATGTGACTACTGGCATTTTTTATTGAAGTTTTCAGAATATATATGGTCATTATTCTCTTTGATTTATACTAGGTTATTTCATTTATGTCTTAGTATTTGTAGCGCTGTTTTTGAATATTGTGTTAGATTATGCAGCCATGAACAGAGTTCATGTTTCTTCTACCATCTTTCTTAACAGGGTTACAGCTGTTTTCTTTTCTCAGCTTATGATTTACAAAAACGGAGGGGGCAGGTAATTCAACGGCTTGATTGCTACATTAGGCTGTCTTGTGTTTGTTTTTCAGGCCATTTACTCTGTGAGTTTTAGAGGTATATTACGTATGCTTAACCATGCACTCTGTTTGTTGTTTGAAAAATGTTCCAAGCAAAAATGTGAATGTTAAGCTCAGTAATTACATATACTGGTATCAATTCCCCAGTGCTTTCTCTTTAACCTTCTGTTTCTTCGTCTTTATTTTTGTCACTGTATGAACAGCATAGATCTGTGTCCATCTAAACATGCCTAGAAACAGATTATAATTTAGATTGTTGTCATCTATTTAATGTGGGCATACCTATTAATTAATATCAGAAGGTGTCATACAAATTAGTAAGAATTGTGCAGTTTTAAATGTGAAGATAAATTAAGTAGGATACATATATAATATCTATATTTTTCCCAGTAGCAAGTGTTTGACATTTTAAGGAATTATTGCATATTTTAACACCAATTAGGGAATTTATAGAGAGATATATAATAGATAAGTACACACTACAGGTGTGTATTACATGGTAAGGAGAGGGAGGAAGGGTTTAAATATGTTTACACTATTTAGACATAAAAACCTATACTTATGTGGTATTGTTTTAATTGTACTGACCCAGAGAATGAAGGGCACAGGTCAGTTTTGCTGCAAACCGAACACCGTGGGTACAAAACCCGTAAAATGGTGGAGAAATATTTGCATGTTTTTTCCAATTCCACCCCATTTGGAATTTTTTTCTCGCTTCCCACTACATTATATGCCATATTAAATGGTGGAATTAGAAAGTACAACTTGTGCTGCAAAAAATAAGCCCTCATACAGCTATGTGAACAGAAAAATAATGGTTTAAGGAAGATAAGGAGGAAAAATGAAAACGGTAAAAACAAAAAAACTAAGGGCCCTCATGTTAAAACTTAGCCTAAAAGTAAAAAATGACAGAAAAAAAATAGAAGAAAAATTTAAAATGTATGTTAAAAAAAATATAGTTAAAAATTAATATGAATATAAACATCAATAAAAAAGGTAGTCCACTTAGTTTATACAGTTTTAAATATTTATGTTCATTAATAGGCATATTTTTATGTTTACTGCCACATATTTAGAATTATATAGTAGCACCAACAAGGTCTATGTATATGATGGCACAGTTATTCAATAAATATTAATAGAGAACAGCTTGTCTTCAATAGTAGTGACAGGTATTTGGTTGTGAAAAATGCACAGCTTTCAGCTTACAATGTATTTTATAGTTTCAAATATGCTGTAACACAGTAGCTAATTTGCTTGTGGTATAGCTATAGAGTCACCGTTGCTGTTGCTGCATACTCATGGTCTGAGATACGACCACAAGAGTGTAATAACAGAAGGGAGACAACAAATACAACTTGTGACCTATCAGGCTTGCGTATACAGTCAATATGATAACAATTTCCTGTTAGTGAATTAGAAGGAAAGAGAAGTCTATAGCTTGAATGGAAGCACATTCGAGGAAAAGGCATCCCAAAGGAACTGCACATGAGTCTTTAAAGGGAACCTGTCACCTGCAAAACGCATATTAAAGGGGGGCAGCGGCCTCCTTGCTTCAAGTAAAGCTAAGCCTGCCCCTTACCCCTCCTCTCTACAATTAGATGGACATGCTGCCGTGATGCCGGGATCGCCCTCTCCTAGCGCATGCGCGGTATGTTGCCTGTTACAGCGTGACGGCGAGCGCGCGCGATCAAACTGTCTGGCGCATCCACAGTCAGCAAAATGCAGGCGGGTGAGTGAGAATCGCACTGTAACAGGCAGTGTACCGCGCATGCGTTAGAATACAGCGATCCCGGCATCACAGCAGCATGTCCATATAATTGTAGAGAGGAGGGGTAAGGGGCAAGCTTAGCTTTACTTGAAGCAAGGAGGCCACTGCCCCCTTGACTTAAAACCTGACTTGGAGACATCGCCAACCAACATTAAAACAAGCGTTTTTAACAAGTGTTAAGAAACACAAAAAGGAAAGAAAAACATGATTAGCAACACACTAGGGGATACTGTAAGGTACTGTGGTCGGTTTAATATGCGTTTTGCAGGTGACAGGTTCCCTTTAATGGGGTTGTCTTATCTAGAACATTGTTTACATATCATTAGGATCTGGTACCCGCCACCTATGGGACCCGCACTTATCTCTAGAACTGAGCGTTCAAAGTTTGGGAGTGTGCACCTGACTTGTGTGGTTGCCCTCTATTCATCTTCATCAAGTGGTGTGCTCGGCTATTTTTTGGAAGTCTCATAGAAATGAATGGAGAGTGCACTGCGCAAGCACGGCCAGTGCTCCATAACCAAGCCAGCACTTGGCTATTTTTCGTGCTCCCATAGAAATGAATGGAGGGTGGCTTTGCATACAAGATGTGCTCTTGTTCTCTTTGGAAGATTCATTCTAGAGAAAGGTGTAGGTCCCAGAGGTGGGACGTGCACCTATCTGACATTGGTGGCATATCCTAGCTATATGCCACCAACGTTCCAGTTGCAACAAACCGTTTAAGTGGACAGGTTTTAACTTTTTTAAACAGTTGTTGATGCCATCCCAGGGACTATTATATATAAAACCCTTTAAAAAGTGTGAGGTTGAGAAAGATAATCATAAGAAATGTGAATATGACTGCCCAATGATCTGAACAGGTCTGAGCTGTTGCACCAGACATGGTCAATGAATAAGAGTAGAGCGAATTCTTGGGGGGGGAAAAAGCACACCTGTTTTTACAGCCTTTGACAACTACATTAACTCAGGGACTAATTCTGGAGCAAATTGCATTCGTTGTTTAAATGGTGCAGAGGTAACATATAGATGAGTCATACTTGTAATTTTGATGTCTCAGTGCATACCGTAGCTTCTTGTGGCAGTGCCTTATGCATAGTTCTTGTAGGAAGACAGACGAAGTCCCCGCAGCTCAGTATTATTTATCTATAGGTACTATAAAGCCCCATATAACATATATTTCCTCCCATAATCAATGCTGCAGAGTATGCCAAAGCATATTCATATAAAATACCATAGAAAATGACTGTATAAAATTGGAGGCATACGGGTGCTTTATTACAGCACTGTACAATTCCAAGCTTTAGAGCTATAAAAAATGATCATGTACATGAGCTCTAATTCTGGAATACATTCTTCAACAAATGTGTGTTCTGGACAGGAATAGATGTAGCAGTGATACATTTGTAGTTTAACTCGTTCGTGTTAATATTTCACTGACTTAAAGACTAGTGTTGATCATGAATATTCGAATTGCGAATTTTTATCGCGAATATCGGCACTTCGAGAATTCGGGAATATTTAGAATATCGCTAAATATATTCGTAATCGCGAATATTCGATTTAAAAAAAAAAAAACAGTTTATGCAAATTTTTATGCAAATTTTTGCAATCAAGAAAATAATGCCTTGAGATCATGAATTCGCGAATTTTTTAATATATGGCGAATATTCGCCCAAATATTCGCGAAATATCGCGAATTCGAATATTTCCCCTGCCGCTCATCACTATTAAAGACTATGGACATCTTTGGAGGCATTTATTATTATTGCATTGTACTCATTTTGAGCTAAAAATCATATTTTCAATAGTTTTTTTTAATTATTATTTTGAGCCACTACATGTGCAGCCTTGAGTTTATCTAGTAGCAGGATCTGAATTTTCCCTCTGTTCCATCAGGCAGCTCACATGACGGGCTCAGTATGTCCAATCTCTAACCTTATAAACACTAATAGCATAATTATTATATTATTGATAAGAATGTGGATTAAATAAGTGTTTATGACCTTTTAGTAATTTAGAGATAAGGTTTATTAGATGACCGGCACAAAGTGAAAGCAAAAAGTACAATTCAAACAGAAAAAAAACGGTTAACCCTTTGTGACAGAAAGCCAAAATTGAGGTAAATGCTGTAATTAAAAAAAATGTCCCCAAAGGCGTACATACCGAGTCGGACTGGGGGCCCACCAGTATAGCTACATACAAACACTACCCGCCCACACAGTGGCGGCAGCAAGACCTAAAACATGATTACTTTGAGAGGGCAGGTCCCTTGGGACAGAGTAAACAGCACATCCTAACTCCTTACCACCCAAATGCATCTTTAATAACTAGGTACTTTCTTCAATAATCTACCTAATTCTTTACATGGACATAGGCTTGTTGAGATGCTGTACACTGCCTATCCATATGTACTGCAGTCAGACTACGGTGCCATGTGCCATTTGTGCAGGGGATAAGTAAGTACAGGCCCACCTTGCTCACAGGCCCACCAGGGGATTCACCTGTTCCCCTGTGGGCCAATCCAGGCCTGTGTAAATAGCCTTTAAGTCAGTAAGTTTGCTTGTAGTTTTCCAGAAAAACTCAGAATACGAATTATGATTCATGATATTTTAAGATGAAAACCTCTACGTTGACTAGCACAGTTCTGCAACTTTTATAAGCAGGAAGGAAAATAGGCAGGTAGGCTTCTTTTTTAGCATTATTTGTTTAACCTCCTTGGCGCTATTCCCGAGCGTGACTCAGAGTTAATTTTCGCTGCCAGGAGCGGTAACCCCGAGTCACGCTCGGAGTAACATTGCAGAGCTGTCAGCGGAGTCCCTTCACCTTCTGCCGGCGATCCAGCGATGTCCTCCGCTGTGATCGCCGGCGAAAGTGCATCTGACTTCCTGGTTCCATTCCCTGCGAGCAGCAGCTGCACATGGGAGCAGAACTGGGCGGGAAATTGAAATAAATATAAACTCAAAAAGTGACACACACACATAAAATAGGTTATACATTGTAATCTGAGAGGATTACACTGTATAACCTCAGATCTGACATTTGATTTCTGTACAGTGCCCCTTGCCTGCCATTTTACTGTAATTTGTGCCCATAAAATATTTATAACATGGCATTAAAAATGCGCAACTTTACTACAAAAGCGCTTTTGGACCAGTTAAGTGACAGCGACAGTGACACGGAGGTGCTCGCAGAACTGAGCGATAGTGAGTTGTGGGGAGATTTGTCATCTGACACTGACACTGATCTGGCAAGTGACAACGTTGATGATCCTGCACCAGACCTAAGCCATGTGCACATTTGGTGCCCTATTGACTGCGATACGGACCAGGTAGTGCCCCCAAAATTCCTGTTCACTGGATCACCTGGGATGAAGGTAGATGTTGAGCGTGACAACCCTCTGGCATACCTGCAATTATTCCTCACTGAGGAGGTAATTGAAAAAATTGTCACGGAGACCAATAGCTACCAAGAGCAGCAATCCGCTACTCTGCATGCCACGTTTTCCAGAAGCAGAAAGTGGGAACTGGTGACCAAAGAGGACATGTGGCAGTTTCTGGGACTCATCATTCTTCAGGGGGTGATGGGGAAACCGCGCCAGAAATGGAACTGGACCACCAATAAGTTACTGGCCACTCAATTTTTTGGCACCGTGATGTCAGAATACTGGTTTTCCCTCATCATGAAGTATTTCCACTTCACGAACAATGAAGAATTTGATGAGGCCACGCATCCTGCGCCCAAACAAAAAGAAATCTGGGAGGTATGACAAATTTTTGTGACCAATTTCCAGCGGACCTACGTGCCAGAAAGGGACGTCAGCGTAGATGAAAGTTTGATGGCCTACAAGGGACGCCTAAGCTGGATAAAGTACATTGCATCCAAAAGAGCATGGTTTGGCATCAAATCCTACATGCTCTGTGAGTCATCCACTGGGTACATCTGGAATTCGGTCATTTACACCGGTAAAGGCACGAAGTTCAACCCCAGGTACAGCGGCTATGGGATGGCCACATCATCTGTCCTTACACTGCTGGATCCATTGCTGAACCAGGGATATTGTGTGACCACGGACAATTTCTACACATCTCCGGAACTGTATGAGGTTTTGCTACAAAACAAGACTGATGCATATGGTACCGTTAGACCTAACTGACGTGACATGCCATCTATGTTTGCCAAGAAAAAACTCAAAACCGGAGAAATGGTTGCCTGGCAGAAGGGTAAGATGATGGCAATGCGATGTTGAGACAAGAAGGACGTGTATCTCATGAGTACTGTGCACAATACCTCTACTGCCATGGTCCACACAAAAGGTGAGAAAGATGTGCTGAAGCCGCAAGTCGTGATAGACTATAATAACACCATGGAAGGTGTCGACAGAGCCGATCAGGCAATGACATTTTATCCGGCTATGCGCATACACAAAAAAAAAATTATAAGATCTTCAGGCATCTTCTGGAACAATGCCTTTGGAATGCATATATCCTGCACAGAGCAAAGAATGACAAGCCTCTTGTTCATTCTGAGTTTATATGGATGGTGGTTTTTGTCAACCACCAGACGCCATCAGTAGCTGTGAACAGACCTGGATGTCGTGCTGTTGAAGTTGTCAACCCAGAACGCCTGACTGGTCGTCACTTTATGGACTACATCCCGCCAACCGCAAAAAAGGCAGCACCTACCAGGATGTGCGTGGTTTGCTGCTCAAAGAGAGATGGCAATAGAAAGAAAGTCCGAAAAGAAACCAGGTTCCATTATCCTGATTGTGACGTCGGACATTGTGCAGTCCCATGTTTCAAAATTTATCACACAGGATGTTTATTGCATTTTCTTTGTTTGACAAATTTCATTATTTTTTATTACATTATTGAATAAAATTATATTATTTATTAGATTATAATTTATGATTTTGTGTTTAAAACTTTATCACATCTGTGATGTCTACTAAAGTCTTGTTTGGTCAGGTTTAAGTAAGTAATTACTAAGAATTGCAAGCCTACAATACATAACACCAAATTTCATGCAAAAAATGGTACTTTTGGTACTTTTGGTACAAATTCCTGACATCATACCGCCAGAGTTGTTAATATGCTAGATGCCTTCATCTTCCCGCCAGTAAATTTTCCTACAACTCTGTACCATATCAGGACCTTCCAGGGCTGGATCTATTTCACAAAGGTCATTCTATATGCTGTAATCTGTTTCGGTACAACTCATCAGAAGAATTGCTGACATTTGTATGCCATTCAGAACTAAAAAAAATTTAATACCTGCAGCCATTTTTTTGTGAAAATATTTATAAAGCTATTTAAACATATATCACGTGTAACGCAGCAAAAGAGCAAAGGAGGCTTTGGAAAATTGATTGGTATTAGTTCAGACAGGGAAATTTTGCCTGCATAATTTAAATTTAAATTTCCCATACATAGCCTCACGTCATATCTCTCTTAACGGCTAGTGATTTTATTCTCTAAGAAATGTCTTTCAGCATGGGATGTATAATCCAGAATATGACAGGTCAATGGAATGCGTTCAGAACACATTAAGTAGACATAAATCTTTACACCAAGAAAAAAAATGTGGGATGTTATTTTACATAAAATATGTAATTAAAGAAAAAACGGTCAGTTAAAAGTGCAGCAGTGATGATATACATTACAGAGACGCCAAAAAGATAATCAGCTCAGAATGAAGAGAATTAACAAATATTCATGTGGGTTAAAAGGCCCAGAATTTGTGATGAACTGGCAGCTGTGTGTGGAATGAGCATGGACACTACAAAATTTTCTTTCCCAGTGGTGTCAATTGCATTCTGACTATTTGTATGGGAGAGTGAGCCCTCATAAATAGATATATAACCACATATGGTTTGCTCATTGTATGGAGGCATTGAGCAGCCAAGTCCACCAAATAAAGCAATTAAGATAGCCCTGTAAATCATTTACAACTGATCCTAATGTATAAAAGCAAGAATAGTCCATGTGTCTTAGGCCTCATGCACACGGCCATGTGCTGTCCGCATCCGTTGCTCCGTTCCGCGGCCCCGCAAAAAAAATATAACATGTCCTATTCTTGTCCGCAAAACGGACAAGAATAGGCAGTTTTATCAATTGCCGCCCGTTCCGCAAATTGCGGAAGGCACACGTTTTTTGCGGATCCGCGGTCGTGTGCATGTAGCCTTAATCTATTTTTTTTTCTTTTTCTTTTTGCGCAATATTTGCAAAAATTAACTCATGTACATGACGTTTATCAGAAACACACATGCATCACAGACAACTGCAGTCTTTGGTGCAAGTTTTGTTTAAAAAAAAACTTGAATCACAAATATCCTTGAAAAGCATGAAGAGATGAAACCATGACAAAAAATGCCACAAACTAAATGTCTTACTGACTACCAGAAAAAAAAAAAATAGGAGCTGCATTTAATGTGGCATTCCCATCTTGACCTTTCATGGGCAAGATGTGAATAACCCCAGTAAGCGCCAACTGAGAGTGGCCAACTGGTCATACTTACAAAAACATCTGTGTGTCTTTTACCATAATTACCATAGCAGTGAACGGGAGCAACGCAAACCACATATTACAGCATGTTTCCGTAACTCGGGAGTTTACGTTTTTTCCATGAATGTCTAAGATGGAAATAATCCTTTAAACCTTTCAGCCCCCCACTATTTTCCATTTTCGTTTTTCACTCCTTACCTTTCCTGAGCCATAACTTTTTTATTTTTTCATCCACTCTGTATGAGGGTTTGTTTTTTTTCGACACAAGTTGTACTTTTTAACCACCTCAGCTCCCCTAGCTTAAACCCCCTTAAGGACCAGACCACTTTTTACAATTCTGCACTACACTACTTTCACGGTTTATTGCTCAGTCATACAACTTACCACCCAAATGAATTTTACCTCCTTTTCTACTCACTAATATAGCTTTTATTTGGTGGTATTTCATTGCTGCTGACATTTTTTTATATTAATCGAAATTTACCGACATTTTTCACTTTCGGTTGTAAAATTTTTCTAATAAAACTACATTTCTATATAAATTTTTCTCTAAATTTATTGTTCTACTTGTCTTTGATAAAAAAAAATGCAATAAGTTTATATTTATTGGTTTGGGTAAAAGTTATAGCGTTTACAAACTATGGTACAAAAATGTGAATTTCCGCATTTTGAAGCAGCTCTGACTTTCTGAGCACCTGTCATGTTTCCTGAGGTTCTACAATGCCCAGACAGTAGAAACACCCCACAAATGACCCCATTTCGGAAAGTAGACACCCTAAGGTATTCGCTGATGGGCATAGTGAGTTCATAGAAGTTTTTATTTTTTGTCACAAGTTAGCGGAAAATTATGATTTTATTTTATTTTTTCTTACAATATTCCACTAACTTGTGACAAAAAATAAAAACTTCCATGAACTCACTATGTCCATCACAAAATACCTTGGGGTGTCTTCTTTCCAAAATGGGGTCACTTGTGGGGTATTTATACTGCCCTGGCATTTTTGGGGACCTAAAGCGTGAGAAGAAGTCTGGAATCCAAATGCCTAAAAAATGCCCTGTGAAATCCTAAAGGTGCTCTTTAGAATTTGGGCCCCTTTAGGCACCTAGGCTGCAAAAAAGTGTCACACATTTGGTATCGCCGTACTCATAAAAAGTAGGGCAATGTGTTTTGGGGTGTATTTATACATATACCCATGCTGGGTGAGAGAAATATCTCTCTAAAAGTCAACTTTTTCCATTTTTTTTTATAAAAAGTTGTTATTTTAGAGAGATATTTCTCTCACCCAGCATTGGTATATGTAAAAAGACACCCAAAAACACATTGCCCAACTTCTCCTGAGTACGGCGATACCACATGTGTGACACTTCTTTTGCAGCCTAGGTGCGCAAAGGGACCCAAATTCTAAAGAGCACCTTTAGGATTTCACAGGGCATTTTTTACGCATTTGGATTCCAAATGACTTCTCACGCTTTAGGTCCCCTAAAATGCCAGGGCAGTATAAATACCCCACAAGTGACCCCATTTTGGAAAGAAGACACCCCAGGGTATTCTGTGAGAGGCATGACGAGTTCCTAGAATATTTTTTATTTTTTTGGCACAAGTTAGCAGAAAATTATGATTTTTTTTTCTTACAAAGTCTCATATTCCACTAATTTGTGACAAAAAATAAAATTTTACATGAACTCACCATACCCCTCACGGAATACCTTGGGGTGTCTTCTTTCCAAAATGGGGTCACTTGTGGAGTATTTATACTGCCCTGGTATTTTAGGGGCCCTAAAGCGTGAGAAGAAGTCTGGAATTCAAATGCCTAAAAAATGCCCTGTGAAATCGTAAAGATACTCTTTGGAATTTGGGCCCCTTTGTGCACCTAGGCTGCAAAAAAGTGTCACACATGTGGTATCGCCGTACACAGGAGAAGTAGGGCAATGTGTTTTGGGGTGTATTTTTACAGATAACCATGCTGGGTGAGAGAAATATCTCTCTAAAGTCAACTTTTCCCTTTTTTTTTATACAAAGTTGTCATTTGAGAGAGATATTTCTCTTACCCAGCATGGGTATATGTAAAAATACACCACAAAACACATTGCTCAACTTTTCCTGAGTAGACATTTGGATTTTTTTAGACATTTGGATTTCAGACTTCTTCTCACGCTTTAGGGCCCCTAAAATGCCAGGGCAGTATAAATACCCCACAAGTGACCCCATTTTGGAAAGAAGACACCCCAAGGTATTCCGTGAGGGGCATGGCGAGTTCATAGAAGTTTTTTTTTTTGGCACAAGTTTGCGGAAATTGATTTTTTATTTTTTTTCTCACAAAGTCTCCCATTCCACTAACTTGTGACAAAAAGTTCAATCTTTCATGGACTCAATATGCCCCTCAGCGAATACCTTGGGGTGTCTTCTTTCCGAAATGGGGTCACATGTGGGGTGTTTGTACTGCCCTGGCATTTTAGGGGCCCTAAAGCGTGAGAAGAAGTCTGGAATATAAATGTAAAAAAAAATTTACGCATTTGGATTCCGTGAGGGGTATGGTGAGTTCATGTGAGATTTTATTTTTTGTCACAAATTAGTGGAATATGAGACTTTGTAAGAAAAAACAAAAAAAACTAAAACAAAAAAATCTATTTCCGCTAACTTGTGCCAAAAAAAAAAAAAATCTTTTATGAACTCGCCATGCCCCTCAAAAGTGATCTTTTTATAGTGCCGCAGCGATTTTACGGTGTTTTTGCAGTGATCAAAAAATAATAATTCTGTCACTGTGGTGGGGCGGACTGAACGCAAGTGTGCGCACAAGATCAGGCCTGATCGGGCGAACACTGTGTTTTTTGTAGAGCCTATAGAACATGTCCTTTTCTTGTCCGCAATTGCGGACAAGAAAAGGCATTTTCTATATAGTTCTGGCAATGTGCGGATCCGCAAAATGCGGAAAGCACATTGCCGGTGTCTGTGTTTTGCGGATCCGCGGTGTCCGTGTTTTGCAGATCCGTGGATCCGCAAACCACTTACAGACGTCTGAATGGAGCCTTACAGGGGGGTGATCAATGACAGGGGGGTGATCAGGGAGTCTATATGGGGTGATCACCCCCCTGTCATTGATCACCCCCCTGTAAGGCTCCATTCAGACGTCCGTATGTGTTTTGCGGATCCGCAAAACACATATGGACGTCTGAATGGAGCCTTACAGGGGGGTGATCAATGACAGGGGGGTGATCAGGAAGTCTATATGGGGTGATCACCCACCTGTAAGGCTCCATTAAGAAATCCGTATGTGTTTTGCGGATCCGCGGATCCGCAAAACACATACGGACGTCTGAATGGAGCCTTACAGGGGGTGATCAATGACAGGGGGGTGATCAGGGAGTCTATATGGGGTGATCACCCCCCTGTAAGGTTCCATTCAGACATCCGTATGTGTTTTGTGGATCCGCGGATCTGTGGATCCGTAAAACACATACGGACATCTGAATGGAGCCTTACAGGGGGTGATCAATGACAGGGGGGTGATCAGGGAGTCTATATGGGGTGATCAGGGGTTAATAAGTGACAGGGGGGGTGTAGTGTAGTGGTGTTTGGTGCTACTTCACAGAGCTGCCTGTGTCCTCTGGTGGTCGATCAAAGTAAAAGGGACCACCAGAGGACCAGGTAGCAGCGTCTAATATACCTTTTTGGGGTTAAAAAAATTGCATCTACAGCCTGCCAGCGAATAATCGCCGCTGGCAGGCTGCAGATCCACTCGTTTACCTCCGATTCCTGTGAACGTGCGCTCCTGTGTGCGCGCGTTCACAGGAAATCTCGCCTCTCGCGAGGTGACGCACCGGCGCGTCCAGGAGGAATAACAGGGCCGCCGCCAGGACGCAATCCTGCGTACGGCGGTCCTGGGGTGGTTAATAACACCATTTACTATTGCATAGAATGTAATGAGAAGCTGGAAAAAATATTCCAAATTTGGTGGGATAAAAAAAAAAATGCAATTCTGCCACAGTTCTATGGGTTTTGTTTTTACAGCGTTTCCTATGAAAAAACTGACCTGTTACCTTTATTCTCCAGGTCAATGTGATTATGGTGATACCACATTTATATTGTTTAATACTGAAAAATATAAAAACAGGAAAAAATGTTTTTTTTTCTTTTCATTGTCATATTCTAACCCCATAGTTATGTTTACGGATCTGTATAGAGCTCAGTTTATGCAGGCGGTCTTTAGTTTTTACTAATACCATTTTGGAGTGTGTATTACTTTTTGATCACTTTTTATTCTTTTTTTTTTTGGGAGGTGAAGTGACAAAAAAATTTAGAATTAGCCATTTTTATTTTTTCCATTATGAATGTTTTTATATTTTAATAGTATGGGCATTTTCGGACACAGTGATGCCCATGATGTTTAGCTTTTTAATTGTTTATGTATTTATTTTTTTATTCTAGGGAAAAGAGGTCTCAAATGGGAATCGGTGTTGCACTATAATAGGGTTTCTACAGTGGTCCACAATGCATCTACTGCACTTCCACAGGCCTCTGATTATTTATAGACCCATAGAAAAGTATTTCTGTTCGAATCCATCAGGAAATAAAAATCATACCATACTGCATCAGACTCAGCAACACAAGATCTTTACACTAATTTACAGGCTTTATCAAACCCCATACACATGGAGATCTCCCTAGAACCAGTGCATTCTGCATCAGACTCGATATGCATGGAGCACTGGTTCCAGAGAGATCTCCATATGTATGGAGTTTGATGAAGCCTGTAAATAATAAAATAATAAAAGTGTTGCTATGTACAATTGCACTGTGATCTGATATGTGCATGAGATTTAAAGAGGTTGAAAAAAAAGAGCAGAAAATGTAATTCACTACTCATAGCTTCAATACCTTACCCATCCAGTGCTACCTTTGCTTCAAAAACTGCCAGTGATCTGACACATCACCACTGCAGCCAATGGCCTCAGATCATGTGTCATACTACTGGCATCACCAGCTAAAATAAAACTTTTCTATAAAAAAAGTGCCAAAACTAACGTGGTTGTGTTTGAATAATGAGTACAGCCTACCAGTAACTGTGTCCTTAGGGCATGTGTGGACTCATGTCTGGTCTCTTACAGATCCAGCCCATGCACATCCAATTTCTTACCCCGCCAATGGCTATGGGGCCTTGGGTATTTAAAGGGGTATTCTCATCTTAATGATCATTGTTAAATCTGTTAATGATTTAACAGTGATCCTTTTTCTAAATATATTTAATTAACTAATTCCCACCACTTAGAAGAAAATAAACATATACTTACCTGACTGTTGTCTTCCGTCTCCCCTGGTTACGGCCACCACTCTTCTCAGGAATTGTGGTGGCCCCGCTTGCGCAGACGACTTCTTCTCTTCTCCCGGCCGGCCGCTTGCAGTCCAGAAAGCGCACGCCGAGGCCACGCATGCGCTATGGTAATTTCTTCCTGGCCAGTATAGCATAATTGCCAGGAAGAAGTCACCAGGGCGCATGCGCGGCCTCGGCGTGCACGTTCAGTCCAGCGCGCGGCCCGGCCGGGAGAAGACTTCAATCAAGATGGAGCCCGCCCCCTGCCGAAACCAGGAAGTGGACAGCGCGCCAGGAGCAGGTAAGTATGAAACGGCGTGTTAAGAATACCCCTTTAAGGCAGAGGCACCCTCACCAGTCTGAAAGTGCCTGAGCTTAAGGTTCCCTGGTGACTATCAAAGGTGTTAGAAGTCTGTCTGTACTCCAGTCTTGTACCCACGCTCTCTGTGTATTCCTATACTGGCAGTTTCAGTTCTGGTGACCACCAAGAATCTTAATATTATAGTGTTGTATAGGATTAAAAAAAAAGATAGAAGAGAACATGCTAAAATGAAAAAAAAATACTCACTTTGTAAATTTTTTGATGACACACCAGTGGTACCCAGTGGTATTTTCTTTTTTTACTTCACTGCAATGATGACATGTGTTACTTACATGTAGTTGCTGCAGTCAATCACTGGCCACACTGGTATTGCCTACATGTACGGCACAAGGCTGATGAGGTCAGTGACTGGCTACACAAGAGTCCAGCCACTGTCACTATAACAAACTACTTCCATACTTTTGGAACCCGACCCTTAAAAAGAAAAAAATTAGAAGAGGAAGTAGGCGGGACCAAGCCAAAAAGAAGAACCTAAAGCCATTACGTAACCAGACAAAAGAGATGAAGATTTTTAACCTTTCTAGCTACCAACTAAACCAAGATGAAACCACTGTATTATCTAAGGGCCTCTCACTTTGCCCTTCTGCGAAATTCTATGGATTTAATCTTTTTCTCGACCTACATAACTTTATTAGAAATCTCACTTTGAAGAAGCATTTCAACATTGTAGCGAATCATAGAAACGAAGCTGACACACCCGAAGATTTGGCTGACTCTACACAAAGAGGACAGTTTATTAGTACGGATCTGAGACCACGATCTAACTTCTACCCCCTACATCACAGGGGGAACTTCATAGAAACCTTTTATGATGTAGTTTTGGATGAGTTTAGATCCATCCACAAAATACCAATTGATAAATACAATCTCAACACTAAAGCGAAAACAGCCATTAAACAACTACAGGATAACCCAGATCTAATAATCCGCAATGCGGATAAAGGGGGTGGCATCGTACTACAGGATAGGAAGGAATATATCAAGGAGGTGTTACGCATATTGACGACACTGATTACTATCAACGGCTGGAGGAGAATCCTCTAAGAGAACACCAACACTCATTTAAAGCTCTCATCAATTCAGCTTCTCATATCCTTAGTAAAAAAGAATACAATTATATTCATGTTACAGATCCAGTCATTGCTACCTTCTATCATTTACCTATAAATCAAAAAAACATCTCTAATCCACCTGGTCGCCCAATCATTTCGGGCATTTCGTCACTCACATGCAACCTATCCCATTATGTTGATATTCTCTTACAAAAATATGTAGTACAACTACCATCACATCTCAAAGACTCTACAACTTTAATACAGCTCCTACAGAATGTTGAGTGGAAAGATTCATATCACTGGTTGACCCTGGATGTTACATCGCTTTATTCAAACATTCAGCATGATTTGGGTATCAACTGTGTAAAGGGATTTTTAGATATTGATGACCATTTACCACCAGAACAAAACGATTTTATTCTAAGGAGCATTCATTTTATTCTTACTCATAATATTTTAAAGTTTGAAGACGCCCTGTACTTACAGAAAAAAGGAACCGCGATGGGCACGCGTTTTGCACCCAGTTTTGCTAATCTTTTTATGGGGGCTTTTGAGGATGTTTTTATTTATAAATCCAAGTATTGGGCACAAAACATAATATTTTATCGTCGTTATATTGACGATCTGATCCTGATTTAAGAAGGGTATCTTTTAACAAAAAATAGTTTTATAGAACATCTCTCTAACTGGGGCATCACCCTTTCAGGTACAAGCGACAAGATTACAGCCGAATTTCTTGATTTGGAACTAAGTGCAAACAACGGACATTTAAAAAAAAAGTTGACTGTAATAGCTACTTGGAATATTCAAGCGAACACTACAAGAAATGGAAGAAAAACATCCTGTTTAGCCAATTCAAGCGAATCAGGCGTAACTGCTCCAGAGATGATGACTTCATCACACAAAGTGGGGTGATCCGGTCCAGATTCCTACAAAAAGGCTACCCAATAGATATTGTAGACGCAGCCTTTAACAAAGCTCAATCACTCAAACAGGCAGAATGCTTATCAGGAACTAAAAAACAAAATGTCAAGAAACGCTGTAACATCATTTTCCTAACTACTTATAAAAGCAACCATACTAACATCCGGAGAGTCCTATCCAGACACTGGTACATTCTGAAAAAGGATCCTTTTTTTAACACAGAACTAACCAAAAAACCCTCTTTAATTTTTAGAAGGCCAGAACACTTAAAAATCTGCTAGCCCCAAGCAAATTGAAGAGCAGACCGGAACAAGTAGCTAGACCAGTCAGTACCAGAATACCGGGGAGCTATAGGTGCAACCAATTGAGATGTCTGTGCTGCAAATCCATAAATATCACCACATCCTTCATAGGTCCAAATGACGAATCTTTTGCAATTAAGGATGAACTGAACTGCGGATCAATGAATATTGTCTACCTTATTACATGCCCGTGCAACCTCCGCTATGTGGGACGCAGTATACAAACCCTGCGCAATAGACTTAACAAGCATAGATCTAATGTTAAGAAAAAGTTCCTACAACATAGCGTCTATAAACATGCTACTATTCACCACCAAGGCTCATTTTTCGGATTCACGATCACTCCAATTGAACAAGTCCGAATGAATGGATACAATGTTATCCAGACCCTGAGAAAACGAGAGATGTTCTGGATATATAAACTGAATTGCCTAAATCCATATCGCCTCAATGAAGCCTTTGAAATTAATTTATGAATGAGTATTTACTCAACCCCCCCTTCCCCGGTTTTCCCTTTTTTCATTTGTCCCCTTCTCATTTCATCTGAGATTCATCATACTATCTGTTTCCACTCCCTCAGAATACCACCATCCAGCACATATGGTGTCCTTTATACCCTTCATATTGAACAAAGTCCCTTTTAGAGACCCTCGGGATATTGATATATTGATACAACAATGGTCAATGAGACCTAGAATCCCTTTAGGGGGTCCCTAACTGATATTAAAATTATATCTTTATTATTTCAACTGCAGGTCGACCCTTGACTCACTAGGATCGAGACTAGTGAGTCAAGGGTCGACCTGCAGTTGAAACAAGTAGTGGCAACCTTGAAGGGGCAGCAACACTGTCAGCAGAATTGTTACCCTCTGTACAGGGGACAGACAGTGGAGACTTCCTGCAGGATTGACACCCTCACCAGTTAGGTGGTGTAGCTCCGTATGAGAGAACGCCAGAACATATTAACAAGATCACAATATCAGTGTGAATACCATCCCAAAGGAAAAAGTTGGATGAGACAAACCAACTAAGGGACCCTCACAGATCAACCGTGAATTGAACAACACAACTCCAATTGGAACTATCCCACATGTCACTATATACTGACAATTTTAAAGTTCTCCCTTCTTTAATTTGTGTGTTCATTAAGGCCTTTTAAAATTAATTAAGGCTACTTTCACACTAGCGTCGGCGCTCCGCTTGTGAGCTCCGTTTGAAGGGTCTCACAAGCGGCCCCGAACGCATCCGTCCAGCTACCAATGCATTCTGAGTGGATGCGGATCAGCTCAGAATGCATCAGTCTGGCAGCGTTCAGCCTCCGCTCCGCTCAGCAGGCGGACACCCGAACGCTGCTTGCAGCGTTCGGGTGTCTGCCTGGCCGTGCGGAGGCAAACGGATCCGTCCAGACTTACAATGTAAGTCAATGGGGACGGATCCGTTTGAAGTTGACACAATATGGCTCAATTTTCAAACAGATCCGTCCCCCATTGACTTTCAATGTAAAGTCTGGACGGATCCGTCTGAACAACTTTCAGACTTAGAATTTTTTCTAAACTTTAATGCAGACGGGTCCGTTCTGAACGGATCCAAACGTCTGCATTATAGGAGCGGATCCGTCTGTGCAGACACCAGGCGGATCCTCTCTGAACGCTAGTGTGAAAGTAGCCTAATAAAGATATAATTTTAATATCAGTTAGGGACCCCTAAAGGGATTCTAGGTCTCATTGACCATTGTTGTATCTTTATACCCTTCCCCTCATTATGTCCACTTCAAGACACTCACACAGAGCAATAAAAATAGTACCATTTCATTAGATAGTCCAAAATAATATTATATTGTTTACATTATTTTTCTTTACATATTGTATCCATTCAATTTAGTACCAATGGTTTACTTGTTTTTATCATTATTTTATAATAATCAAATTATAACAATCATTTTGTAAGCTCTCTTTATATTTCTGACATCTATTTAGCATTTACAGTCCTGATCAAAAGTTTAAGACCACTTGAAAAATTGCTAAAAATCCTATTTAGCATGGCTGGATCTTAACAAGGTTCCAAGTAGAGCTTCAACATGCAACAAGAAGAAATGGGAGTGAGACAAAACTGTTTTTGAGCATATAATTTAATGAAAACAACGAATAAACTGAAACAGGCAGTTTTTCTGCTGATCAAAAGTTTAGGACCACACCTCCAAAAAAAAACTAAACCCCCCCAAAACAGAAATCCAACTTCCAAACATGAACTCAGTAATGAGTAGCTCCGCCGTTATTGCTTATCACTTCAAAAATTTGTTTCGGCATGCTTGATGCAAGCGTTTCCATGAGGTGAGTGGGAACATTTCTCCAAGTGGTGAAGACGGCCGCACGAAGGCCATCTACTGTCTAGAACTGTTGTCCATTTTTGTAAACTTCCCTTGCAGCCATCCAAAGGTTCTCAATTGGATTTAGATCAGGGGAACACGCAGGATGGGCCAAAAGTGTGATGTTATTCTCCTGGAAGAAGTCCCTTGTCCTGCGGGCATTGTGTACTCTAGCGTTGTCCTGTTGAAATAGCCAGTCGTTACCACACAGACGAGGGCCCTCAGTCATGAGGAATGCTCTCTGCAACAACTGGACATAGCCAGCAGCCGTTTGACACCCCTGCACTTTCTGAAGCTCCATTGTTCCACTGAAGGAAAAAGCACCCCAGACCATTATGGTGCCCCCTCCACTGTGGCGCGTAGAAAACATCTCAGGTGGGATCTGCTTGTCATGCCAGTAACGTTGGAAACAATCAGGACCATCAAGGAAAAAAAAATTCTCATCAGAGAATAAAAATTTCTTCCACCTTTGAATGTCCCATTTTTGGTGCTCTCTTGCAAAGTCCAAACGAGCAGTTCTGTGGCATTCAAGGAGACGAGGTCTTTGAAGACGTTTTTTGTTTTTGAAGCCCTTCAGTCTCAGGTGCCGTCTGATGGTTATGGGGCTGCAGTCAGCACCAGTAAGGGCCTTAATTTGGGTCGAGGATCGTCCAGTGTCTTGACGGACAGCCAATTGGATCCTCCGGCTCAGTGCTGATGAAATTTTTTTGGGTCTTCCACTTGACTTTTTTGTTCCATAACCCTCAGGATCATTTAAGAAATTCCAAATGACTGTCTTACTGCGTCCCACCTCAGCAGCGATGGCGCGCTGTGAGAGACTCTGCTTATGCAGTTCAACAACCCGACCACGTTCAAAAAGGGAGAGTTTTTTGCCTTTGCCATCACAACGTGTGACTACCTGACAGAAAATGACAATGAATCCACATCTTTGCACAGATTTGGCCTTTTAAAGGCATGTGGTCCTAAAATTTGGATCAGCTGAAAAACAGCCTGTTTCAGTTTAATCGTTATTTTCAATTAATTGAATGTTCAAAAAATGTTTTGTCTCACTCTCATTTCTTCTTGTTGCATGTTGAAGCTCTACTTGGAACCTTGTTAAGATCCAACAATGTAAAATATGATTTTTTGCCATTTTTCCAGTGGTCTTAAACTTTTGATCAGGACATTAATTATTGCATTACATTTTACATTTTATCTATTTATTGTATTCTGTGTATTATTGTTGTTATTTTTATTGTACCTAACTACTTTTTTTTTGTACCTGACTACTGTTTACCTTGAAATAGCCAGTATTAGTAGACTTTTGCAATATCCCTTTTGACCGTTTCCCCTACAATCATATTTACATATGTCTATATATTTACATATTTATATATTTGATCCTTGCGATCATTTAATACTACCCAGCGAGCACCTTAAGTGTCCCCCCACAATGCGACGGGAGTGGACGAGCCTTCCTCCCAGCAGATCATACACTCTTCAGCTCCCAAGCAGCTATAGCGTTTAGTTGCCAGGAGATAGGGGTCACGTGTTCAGCGGCCCGATCACATGGCCGGCCGCCTCCTGACGCAGCTACGCTCTCATTCATGCGGGCCCTGTTGTTGCCGGGCAACGGAGGTCACGTGCCCCACAATACATCATGGGAACTATCCTTTTGGTTCACATGACTTCCCTAGGTCCTGCGCCCGCTCTGGCAGATCTCGGAGCTGGTATTAGAACAAATATAGATTGCACGTTCTCTGGATTTGATATCGAATTTGACACCAACACTTATATAAAGAGAAACTAGTAAATGAAAATTCTAGTTTGGTACATTAATTCTTGCCAGCTTTGAGAGCCTTCTTAGCACCGCCCAAAAACCCACCCCTACCCCACCCCCTGTATTTTTGGCGTTTTTTTTAAGTGTATTTAAATGTATGTAATCTGATTCTATGTATGCAAGTCATTTGTACCTGAAGAAGGGGTATATCCCCGAAACGCGTTGTACCGCTTGCTCAATAAAAGAACCCTATATTCTAATCCAACCACCGGGTGGTTTTTGCACCGTGGGACATCTCTACCTCACTGAATTACCGGCTTTCTGAGGGATTCCAGGCATCCCTGATCATAAGTATCTGTATCCCGGGCTGCATACCATCCGTCATAAGGGGCTTCTGCTAACCCTATATGTGCCTACACTAGAGTTGTGCTTATATCTAGCACAACTCTACAAGGTGAGCCTCCACTTTTGGAGATATTATTTATTTTCTATTCAAGACGTTATTACCCTATGGTGCGCCATTATTTGTTCTACAGCTGAACAAAGCCTGCTATAACTACTGGCTACACAAACCACATGGATACACCAGCTTATCAACACTTACCAATCGGCTGTTTGACAATAGCTCAGGAACCAGACGGTGAAAGCTCTGTCTATTTTTCAATGGCCTTAGCTCATCAATGCAGTGCTTCTCCAAAGGAAGTAAAAGAGAATGAAAAGCTCAGTTCACTACAAAGTAGATAGAGCTGTCTTCTTATGGCATTGGAGGTACACCTTAACAGTTGGGTTGCAGGGTGTTGGATCCCTGACAATCAGCTAGTGATGGCCTATCCTGAGGATTGTGATGTATGAGACCTGCACACCATAACAAAGAAGGATGTTCATAGAGAAAGAAAGTCAAAGCAATTGTTAAAGAGATTCTATGGCACACCAATTAAAGTTTATCCTGAGGATTGGACTGCATGCGATCAGTTACTAATCAAGTTTATTTTCCATTACCATTAAAACACTCAGTGGTAAACCACAGGAGAAACCGCATTCTGCACATAAAACACATTATAGGCTGACATTTTCACGAGCAAGGCAACTCGTTTTTGGACCTCACTATCAAAATTTCATTGATGGGAATGCAAGAAAGTCATGTTCGTCATTGATTTGTTTAATGTGTTATATACCTTTAGGTTCCATACCTAAAAATTGGGAACCTGCCCATAAATAGCTTTCAAACCAAATGCCAGAGTTTTAAGAAAAATAGAAAGAAAATAAGTCACTTGGTACAGTATGTTTCAAAAGACCCGCACATCAGCTGATGGACGTTTTCTTGACTTCAATAACTGGAATCGACTTCTTTTTACCCTGATGGATCCATATGGCATATAGCGAACATTTAAACCCTTGAAGTGACAGAGCTGCATTCAAAGACTCTCCTACTAAAGAATCTCTACACAGAGGGCTACACCGTTCACATTGCTCCTGTTGAATCATCATTAACAGGTACCAGCCGAATCTGACTCCATTAGCCACGTGGGACGCCACCGTGAGCTATAGCCAGACGGCATTTCACAAGAGTGAATGTTCATTCTTTTCGCATTGCCACACAGGGAATATTGATTGAATAATATTTAATCAACATTATTACTGCAAGTTCATATCGAATATCGTATTCCAGTTTGGACATTTATTCGAAAGGAAAAAACTTGTTCTTATATTTATTCGAACATTTATTTTCTTATGGTCGAAAATCATTTTCACAATACCGAACATATTGAAATGATATCGACTCCTTTTTTCTTCCAATCAGCATATCTTCATTCAGGTTGCATATATTAATCTTTTGTATACCACCGCAGATGAATCATTTATGCTTTTTATCTGAACGCTTTTTATTCAAATAACTTTTATATTGTATTTTTTAAGGTGTATTTTTACTGTGTAATTTGTTATATGCTCACTTTGTTCCTGATCTATATATCGGTGTAATAAATATAATAATTTTGAATAGTCTGCGTGTGGTCCATTGGGAGAGTGCTCAGCCTTTCTATATACATGTAGCAAGACAAAGACCTGTAGCACAAGAGCAAGGCTACCTCCGAATGTCTCAAAGAGAAAACTAATGTTCTAAAGAAGCCAAGTCAAAGTACTCACTTGAACCCCATTGAGATCCTGTGACAACACATTGGTCATGGGGTTAAGAGTATGTATTTTATTAGAAAAATCAAAAGCCTTAAAAAAATTCCCAAAATACAACTGTTAAATAAAATGTAAAAAATAGAGTACATCTCCCATCATGTCCAGTTTGTAAAGTGAGTTCTTACTAGTAAAAACTAGATCTCAAAAGAATGACTAAAAACAACACTGTATATAGAAGGCTATATCGCACTAAATCAATGTATATATTGAGCTATAAAATACTGTAGACAGCCTTGTTTTTAGTCAATGACAAAATTGTATGCTAACTAGTTTTCATGGTTTTACATAGTATGTCACTAGGTATGATGGGAGCTGCTCTACTTGAAGTTTGGTCAAGACTCCAGCTGGTCATTCACATATTCCATAAAAAAAATAAAAAATTCTTTACTTTTTAATTATTATATTTTGTTTTTGTTTTTTACATTTTAATGGCTATTGATTTTTTCTAATAAGAAATATACCCATACCTCCATGAAACAGTAGGTCTACTTTAAAGAAGCAGTTTGTGTCCAATTTACCTGTGCCATTTACTACCATGTTAGTTAGAGTAGGCAGAAGGCACAAAGCTTCTGCCCCTTACTACTTTTTACTCCCTGCTGCCTTAAAAAATAAAATAAAAATCTGATGTGACATGAACTGTCAAAAGGAAAAGAAATGTGGAATTTCTGTCCCTGTTATCAGACGTTACCCTGTGGACCAAGTGGCTCCAGCTTTCTCAGACAATGGAAAGAGGGTGGAATGAGGACAAACTTGAGAAAGGTCCTTGACAACAATCAAAATGTAGCTAATGTTACGTTTTTGGCACAACCCAGAAATAATTTTTAGATGGACGTTGTCACTGTGCCTGTGGTTTGTGTCCCCAGCTTACTCTTTATTATAATTCCTCCCTTCCTGCCTTGTTTGCACAAATACAAAAATGAATCCTGAACATAAAACATTTATGTGTCGCTTCTTTCTAAATTTAATGCTGGCATAAGCTTCAAAATATTAAGTATATACGCACTGCCAAGAATCCTAGCAGATAATACAATCAGCACATAACAAGTTCAACACATTCAACAACAAAGGAACAAACTTAAAAACCCTATTATCTTGACCTGAATAATGGATAAAAATATATATTCATTATATTTCACTGAACAGATGGATACATCCAAATGCTGACCATGTCACACGAAACGACCCTAGGCGCCGCACACCAGATGGGTAGCTAAATAAATGATACAAATTCTGTTAGTGTGTAGCTGTGCCAGTCCTTCAAGCTGAAATTCAACAATTTGCAGTGGTTACAAAGGAGAGTGATGTAAAGTGATTACAACAAGGGTTGTGATAAGCATGAAATATTTAACTAAAGAAAAATATTCTATGTTGGTATTTATAGCTACGACTGCTTACAATTCAGAAAAAAATAAGAGAAATGATCAAGCATAATGGGATAGATTTACAAATTTTATAGATGGCATAAACTTACGCAAGCTGTCTAAACCTACGCCAAGTAGATGATAAAGTTGGTGTAGGGTTAATCACTTTTGTCTAATGCTGTACTATTAGTTGTATTACTTTGAGGAATTGCGCAAATTCGGCAAAAAAAGTTGTATCATTGGCCACACCCCTTTCTTGTTAAGCCATACCCTTTTGGACTAAGCGCAGAAACTTTCTCTTGACCTAGATGAGCTAAATTGCACCATTTTTGACACAATTTATGTCAAATCTAGGTGCTCTCGCAATATTAATATGGGACAATTTATTAATGTTTTATTATAAATTTAACCCCTTAAGGACCAGGCCAATTTTTGATTTTGCATTTCCTTTTTTTCCTTTCTGTCATCCCAAAGCCACAACTTTTTAAATTGTTCATTCATGTAGCCATATGAGGGCTTATGTTTTGCAGGACAAGTTGTATTTCGTTAATGGAATCATTTAAATTACCATTTCTTTTACTGTAGAACAGGGTAAAAAAAATCCTTTGTGGGGTTACATTGAAAAAAAAATTATAAAAATTACTCCAAGGTTTTTTAGAGATTGATATTACAGTGTTCACCATACATTAAAAATGATATCACATCCTTATCTGGATGATCAGTACGGTTACGGTAATACCAAATGTGTATAGTTTTTACTATGTTTTACTTCTTTTAAAAAATAAAAACTTTTGAGAAAATAAAAATTTTGTTCGCATTGCCATTTTCTGATACCTGTAACTTTTTATAGTTCTATCTACAGAGGAAAAGTATTAAGGTTTTTTTGTGGGGCAAATTGTAATTTCTATTGAACCATTTTGGGGTACAAACAACTTTTTGATAAGTTTATAATATTTTAAAGTTGGGACACAAGATGACCAAAAATGGCGAACCATGCATTTTTTTTTCTGTTATAGCATTATAGCATTCACGCATAGGAAAAGTATTTTAATTGTTTAATAGTATGGACATTTTCCACTATAGAGATACCTATTATGGTTATTTTGTTTATTTTTAATTAGAGATGAGCAAATTTATCGAAACTTCGATTCAGCTAATTCGGTGAATTTCACAAAAAAATTAGCTTCGTGACGAATTACTTCGTCATGAAGCACATTTATTTGTAAGTAGCGGGTGCAATGACAGGGAGCTGCGATAGCGCCGTCCCCGTCATTGTACCCCTCAGATGCTGCATTCATACATGATCACGGGATCTGAGTGTAAAATTAACAATACATTTTTTTTATTAAACGAAATCCTGTGCGTCGCGAGATTACGTCATCATGCCGGCTGGCGTGGCGACGTATCAAATTTATCCTAGGCGAATCGAATTTATCCTGAATTTCAAATCGAATTACACTTCACGGGATTTGATTCGCTCATCTCTAGTGGCAATAAGAATTTTTATTTTTCTGTTTTTCTTTTTTTTTAAATAACTTTGTTTTTACACTATACTTTTAGTCCAATTTTTGGACTTGAACATGCAATCTTCTGATCATTTGTGTAGACTGTGATAGAATGCTACTTTAGTCTATGGGATTGTAACACTCTGCCTGTGAAACCCTGCCTCGGGCATGGCTTTTCAGGCAGCTCGCCATGACAGTGCTATGACAGTGCTGGGTGCCTTCACAAGGATCCAGGTTGTCATGGGAATCTATTGGAGCCCTGGAATTTCACTGCAGGGGCTCCGATTGCAGGACACAGGAAGCCATCTCTCTCTGTCTAACCACACAGATGCTGTGGATACTATTAACAGCAGCATCTGAGGTTTTATTTGACCGGGAACTATGTTATCGCCAGTTCCAGTATTTGCTGTATTACAGAGTCAGCACCCACCATGTATGCAGCAAGCTCAGTCCATACATCCACTGCACACTAATGCAATATATATACGGCATTATGTAATAGATAGGTTGTCTAGATTTAGGGCTGATTCATACGACCGTGGTCGGCCAGGGAGGTGTGGCAGACACAGGCACGGTGTTTCTCGGGCAGACTACAGTCATGTGAATCAGCCCTTAAAAATACATGTCTATTTTCTTTCAAAAACAGTGACACCTCACAGGTTACATGCAATATTGCAGCTCAATCCTCGGCATAAGTATTTATTTTACTCACTGACAGAGCACTGACAACTTCTCCAGCACTTTACAGATGTTATTATCACTTGCTGTCCCTAATGGAGCTCACAGTCTAAATTACCTATCAGTATGTCTTTGGAGTGTGGGAGGAAACCAGAGCACCTGAAAGAAACCAATGAATACACAAGGAGAACATTCAAACTCCATGCAGATGTTGTACTTCTCAGTAATACAGTAGTTTTCCATGTATACTCCAAAAGCTCCAGGAGGCACAGTACAGTTCTTCTGGAAATAACTTATTGTGAGATGAAACCATAGAGGCACCTTTATATTTAAGCAATTGTCCTTAAATTGCTACGCCCAAAACACACAAACAAATGTGCCTGCTCTATAACAAATTGCTATTTGACAGTTTGTTTCATTGATGTGTAGTACATTAAGGGTATTTTCACACTTGCGGCAGAGGAATCCGGCAGGCAGTTCTGTCGCCGGAACTGCCTGCCGGATCCGTCAAAACGTATGCCAACTGATGGCATTTGTAAGGCTAATCAGAATCCTGATCCGTCTTACAAATGCATTGAAATGCCGGATCCGTCTTTCCGGTGTCGTCCGGAAAAACGGATCCGGCATTTATTTTTTTCAAACTTTTTTCAGTCTGCGCATGCGCAGACCGGAAGGACAGTTACGGTATTTTAAAAGCGTTTATTGTCGTATTACACTACAATACGAGAAAAATAGACAAAGTTCATATTTGGTGTTATTTGCGCTAAAACCGTTTATTGTCATATTTCTGAAGAAAAAGAGAAAAATATCCGCAGTTCACTTTTGCTGTTATTTACTTAGATGTAAATAGATGTAAAGAAACCTGAAAACCCACCTCTTCAGACAAGCCTACAACCCGTGACCCTGCTGCCTCTATACCGCCATGACCAGGTTCACCCGCACCTACTGTGTCCTTCTCCCATACCATGTAGATTGTAAGCCCTCACGGGCAGGGCCCTCTCTCCTTCTGTACCAGTCTGTAACTCGTCTTGTTCCTGCTTAGTGCACTTGTCTGTATTATGTATGTGCACCCCTTATCATATGTACAGCGCTATGAAATGAATGGCGCTTTAATAATAAATAATAATAATAATGTAAGTAGGGTATGCTTAAATTAACAACAAAAAGCCATGTGGTTTAATGCCCAAACTTGACCCAGATATAAGTGCTTATAAAACGTAACTTTTAATAATCACACTTAAATATGCTACGTCAGCACCCACAAAAGGTTAAAACCCACGTTGTTAGTCCATATGTATAGAATAGTACTATGATGTGACACTTGTAGCTTTAGGGGGACATGCACTTACCCTATCAAACTACCTCAACACTGTTGCCAGTAACAAACTAGCCCTGCGTACATCAGTATTGCCTCAGCTATTCGCTGACATGTTGTATCTCACCGATAACAATGCAACACCATACACTGGTTGCATCACTATTTGTGAGCGCTTGTAACACCATAAACTGGTTACACTTGAAATTAATGATAACATAGGACCGAACAAAGACAGCTAATAACCAACTATCTGCCCCCCGACATGTTTCACCAGAGGGACTGGCTTCATCAGGGGTTGGGCAGCATTGGTGTGCATTGTTATCTGTGAGATACAACATGCCAGTGAATAGCTGAGGCAACACTGATGTACTCAGGGTTAGTTTTGTTACTGGCAACAGTGTTCAGGTAGTTTGGTAGGGGAAGTGCATGTCCTCCTAAAGCTTCAAGTGTCACATCATAGTATCATTCTATACATATGGACTGAACAAAGCGGGTTTTAACCTTATGTGGGTGCTCACGTAGCATATTTTAGTATGATTATTAAAAGTTATGTTTTATAAGCACTTACAGTACAGACCAAAAGTTTGGACACACATTTTCATTCAAAGAGTTTTCTTTATTTTCAAGACTATGAAGGCATCAAAACTATGAATTAACACATGTGGAATTATATACATAACAAACAAGTGTGAAACAACTGAAAATATGTCATATTCTAGGTTCTTCAAAGTAGCCACCTTTTGCTTTGATTACTGCTTTGCACACTCTTGGCATTCTCTTGATGAGCTTCAAGAGGTAGTCCCCTGAAATGGTTTTCACTTCACAGGTGTGCCCTGTCAGGTTTAATAAGTGGGATTTCTTGCCTTATAAATGGGGTTGGGACCATCAGTTGCGTTGAGGAGAAGTCAGGTGGATACACAGCTGATAGTCCTACTGAATAGACTGTTAGAATTTGTATTATGGCAAGAAAGTAAAGAAAAACGAGTGGCCATCATTACTTTAAGAAATGAAGGTCAGTCAGTCAGCCGAAAAATTGGGAAAACTTTGAAAATAAGGGCTATTTGACCATGAAGGAGAGTGATGGGGTGCTGCGCCAGATGACCTGGCCTCCACAGTCACCGGACCTGAACCCAATCGAGATGGTTTGGGGTGAGCTGGACCGCAGAGTGAAGGCAAAAGGGCCAACAAGTGCTAAGCATCTCTGGGAACTCCTCAAGACTGTTGGAAGACCATTTCAGGGGACTACCTCTTGAAGCTCATCAAGAGAATGCCAAGAGTGTGCAAAGCAGTAATCAAAGCAAAAGGTGGCTACTTTGAAGAACCTAGAATATGACATATTTTCAGTTGTTTCACACTTGTTTGTTATGTGTATAATTCCACATGTGTTAATTCATAGTTTTGATGCCTTCATAGTCATGAAAATAAAGAAAACTCTTTGAATGAGAAGGTGTGTCCAAACTTTTTGTCTGTATTGTATATCTGGGTCAAATTTGGGCATTCAGCCACATGGCTTTTTGTTGTTAATAAAAAAGGCCCTGCACTGGGTAGTGTCAGAGGCGTAAATGATTCTGGTGCAGGCACAGGTCGCAGCAGAGTAAGGGGGCGTGGCAGCAGGGGTTTCTTCCCGAGGCCTCAGGTCCACATGTCAGCTAGCAGTCGTGTCTTGACCAGCAACCCAGCGGTTCTTGATTGGTTGCAAGTGACAGCAAGTGACAGCAGCACCATTGCAGCCTGAGTCTAGAGTTGCTGATGAGCAGTTTTCCTCACCCACATAGTGAAGAAACTACTCACCAGCAGCAGCAGGTAGACCTGAAGCAGGACCTGAACCAGCAGGTGGTGGCATAGTTTAACAGCAACCTGCCAGCCGTCATAGAATATCCACTGGACTACTGGGCAGCGAAACTGGATTTGTGGCCGCAACTGGCCGAGTTTGCACTGGAAAAGCTGTTCTACCTGGCCAGTAGTGTGGCATCAGAGTGGGTGTTTAGTGCTCCCCTATCCCAAGCAATTAGCTTAATTGCCAACATCCACGGTTTTAAGTGCTTCCTAAAAACAATTTTTTTAGGGTTCACACCCCCTAATCTAACCCTCTTCCCCAAAATTTTTTTAAGAGCCTGATTCATTATGAAACACTATCCACCACACCCCAGAAACACAACAAATATCGGCTGGTGACGGCTCACGCAGCTTCATATCTACTCCCCTATTTTATTAGGATGGATGGACTATTGTACAGAACAAGCACTTTTTACCTTTTGAGTCACCCTTATTTCCTCACAGATTGTAAGCTCCTGTGAGCAGGGCCCTCATTCCTCTTGTTTTAATTGTTGACTTATTTGTTGCTAGGTTGCACATGAACCCTCTGATTGCAGAAAATATCCTGGTGGTATATAAATCAAGATTATTATTTTTATTATTATTATTATTATTATTATTATTATTATTATTATTATTATTACTACAAGTGAGGGAAAGAAAAATCTATTGGCTAATTGCTACATTTATACTGACCCAATTAAGGCTTTGTACAGGGAGCTTGGAATCACTTTAAATATTACTAATTATAGATGTTGAGCTAAGCGAAGGATTCAAAGCACAAATTCAGTGTGAAGGTTAGGAAAACTTTGATTCACAATTAATATAATTTTCCTTGCGCTTCTTGGTAATGAATCAGTTTTTCCTAAAATGGTGGCTGCATGTGTTATAAAATGAAAGTAAGAAGCCCGCGAATGTGAGATTAACCATAATGCCGTTCAGCCAGCCAATCAAAAGATATCCGGTGATGTCACAGTCCTATAAAACCCTGATCCTGCGGTCTTTGCCATTGTCCTGTGAGCTGAGCATAGGGAGAGACGAGGCTAGAGCTCATATGCTAGGGACAGTGTTGCTGAAAATGATTAATAGAAGAATATTGGAGAGAGAGAATGCAGGGAGAGCGCAGAGAGCACAGGGAGAGTGCAGGGAGACTTATTCTGCATCAGTTTTATTTATTTACTCCTACGTTTACTTATTCCTACATCAGCCGTAAATTTAATTTGATACCAATAAGATGGAAGCCTTTATTATTCTACTGCCAGTGTGCCAAGCAATATCATCCAGTGTGCACCCCTTAGGGCGGGGGGGGGGACAGGTCTTAATGATGACATCCTCATCTTTTTCGGACTTTACTAATCATCCTTCAAAGTCTCCATGTCCTAGAAAAGTGAGAAAAATGCAGACAGAGGAGGAACTGGAAGTTCCTGATGACATATTCTCATCAATATTACACTGCGTGCAGAATTATTAGGCAAATGAGTATTTTGACCACATCATCCTCTTTATGCATGTTGTCTTACTCCAAGCTGTATAGGCTCGAAAGTCTACTACCAATTAAGCATATTTGGTGATGTGCATCTCTGTAATGAGAAGGGGTGTGGTCTAATGACATCAACACCCTATATCAGGTGTGCATAATTATTAGGCAACTTCCTTTGGCAAAATGGGTCAAAAGAAGGACTTGACAGACTCAGAAAAGTCAAAAATAGTGAGATATCTTGCAGAGGGATGCAGCACTCTTAAAAGCTTCTGAAGCGTGATCATCGAACAATCAAGCGTTTCATTCAAAATAGTCAACAGGGTCGCAAGAAGCGTGTGGAAAAACCAAGGCGCAAAATAACTGTCCATGAACTGAGAAAAGTCAAGCGTGCAGCTGCCAAGATGCCACTTGCCACCAGTTTGGCCATATTTCAGAGCTGCAACATCACTGGAGTGCCCAAAAGCACAAGGTGTGCAATACTCAGAGACATGGCCAAGGTAAGAAAGGCTGAAAGACGACCACCACTGAACAAGACACACAAGCTGAAACGTCAAGACTGGGCCAAGAAATATCTCAAGACTGATTTTTCTAAGGTTTTATGGACAGATGAAATGAGAGTGAGTCTTGATGGGCCAGATGGATGGGCCCGTGGCTGGATTGGTAAAGGGCAGAGAGCTCCAGTCCGACTCAGACGCCAGCAAGGTGGAGGTGGAGTACTGGTTTGGGCTGGTATCATCAAAGATTAGCTTGTGGGCCTTTTCGGGTTGAGGATGGAGTCAAGCTCAACTCCCAGTCCTACTGCTTCTGGAAGACACCTTCTTCAAGCAGTGGTACAGGAAGAAGTCTGCATCCTTCAAGAAAAACATGATTTTCATGCAGGACAATGCTCCATCACACGTGTCCAAGTACTCCACAGCGTGGCTGGCAAGAAAGGGTATAAAAGAAGAAAATCTAATGACATAGCCTCCTTGTTCACCTGATCTGAACCCCATTGAGAACCTGTGGTCCATCATCAAATGTGAGATTTACAAGGAGGAAAAACAGTACACCTCTCTGAACAGTGTCTGGGAGGCTGTAGTTGCTGCTGCACGCAATGTTGATGGTGAACAGATCAAAACACTGACAGAATCCATGGATGGCAGGCTTTTGAGTGTCCTTGCAAAGAAAGGTGGCTATATTGGTCACTGATTTGTTTTTGTTTTGTTTTTGAATGTCAGAAATGTATATTTGTGAATGTTGAGATGTTATATTGGTTTCACTGGTAAAAATAAATAATTGAAATGGGTATATATTTGTTTTTTGTTATGTTGCCTAATAATTATGCACAGTAATAGTCACCTGCACACACAGATATCCCCCTAAAATAGCTAAAACTAAAAACAAACTAAAAACTACTTCCAAAAATATTCAGCTTTGATATTAATGAGTTTTTTGGGTTCATTGAGAACATGGTTGTTGTTCAATAATAAAATTAATCCTCAAAAATACAACTTGCCTAATAATTCTGCACTCCCTGTAGATGATGTGGAAAAGGAGGAAAAGCAGATGGCAGAAGAAGGGCTTCCATCTGTAGGGCAGGAGAGCGCTGGGGTTGGAGAAGTGGGTATATCAGAACTGATTCATATTTTGTGTTTACTGTCAAATAACTTGCAGGAGATTGCAGGCAAAAACGGCAATAATATGCATATCATCCCCCCTCCTAACCAGCCAAACCCCATACCAGCAACAGCTCCTGTTTAGAGGTGTAGCACAGCCATTAACAATAAAGAAGGACTATACAGTGCGGTCTTCATTATTAAATTAAAGGCAGCTGCTGGCTAATTGGCTGCACAGTTCTTTACCACAGCACAGCTGCAATCCGCTACCAGCGTGGCCGCTCCTTGTGGCCGTACCTTAAGGTAGAGTGGCTTAGGTATACCTGATTTTTAGGAATTTGTGATGAATTAATTCATAACAAATTCAATTTCTTGGCTAATTTCGGTAAAGTTGCCAAATTACATTTTTAAAAACTTCTCTCATCTAATTATAGACCTAACCAAATTTCTTAAAATTCTATTTACGTTAAATTGACCAGATAATTGGATTTGGGTCCAAATAAAATGTCTTGATTGTCTGGAAAAGTTAGTCCTACTCATCTCTACTGCTAAAGTGAATGAATTTACAAAGAATGATGAGAGGAGAAGTGTCTAGTTGTACTAATATGACTAGTTAATAGCTAAACAATAAGGATTTGACCCATCAATTGAGATGATTGGCTCAAGAATAATTGAACTTCACAAGCCAAATGTTCAGCTGCTGCAGTGGTTTTCTGAGGCCCCAACTCTACTGAAGAATATGCAAGGTGACTGAAGTAAGAAGCAGTACTCCAAAATTACCTCAATGTGATGTAAGGTTTATTCACTCATGGTTAACAATGCAACATTTCAGCTTGAAGAGGAGATGAAACACATTGTAAAACATGGATGAAAAAATCTTGCAAATCACAAGGGCAGCAAGTTTGTACCTATGAAACTGTCTGACCTGTTGCATGTGTGCTTAGCAGCTGAAGGCATTTGTGTTGGTCCTATGTTCATATGTGCCCACAATGCAAAAAATAAAAATAGCGTTTCAATATATGCAAATGAGTTTCTAGGAGCAAGGGGGCGTTGCCTGTACACTTAGAGGCTCTTCTCTCTCTGCAACTGCTGCACCCTCTGCACTTTCATTGACAGGCAGTAAAAACATCCTCATGCCAAGGCTTCCGTGTATTTCTGTGGGCTTCCAGGTCTGTGCTTCAGCGCTGCATAAGACAGGACATGTCCTATCTTTTGCCACATTTTGTGAATAACAGACGCGGCTTGCGCTCATGTTTGGCGGACCCACTATTTGCGGCTAACAACATGGTATGCCGGCCCCATTGTCATGTGAATAGGGCCTTATTAACTCTTTCTGGGAGGTAATAGAGAAAAGAAATAACAATACCAGTACATTGTAAATTCTCTGACATTAAGGCATAAGTAACTGATAGAAGCAATGGCAGAGCACTAGAGTCAGTAAAGTATTTGCTGTTTAAGGCTAATTAAGACTTTACTGCAGTGAGAGAGACAAAGACAGTTTTCACTCTTGGCCCACTGTATTAGTGATGAGCGAATCTAGTTTGTCCTGTCGTGCATCTGTGTCACTTATATTCATTATCATCCCAATCTCTTCGGATGAAGCTCTTTCAAGATGGCCACCGTTAACGTAAGACTTCATTATTGTGGTGCGCACCACAATCATTAGCGAATCCAGGTTCGTATTCATTATAAAATAAATCTATGCATGGGTCACCAGTAATGGTTCATGTGCAAGACTAATGAAGTCTTGCAGAAATCTTGAACGAGCTTCTTTGGAGGCAATACATTTTAATGCATAGATGGATATAGGGATTATAATGATTATGAGTAATGCAAATGAACGAATTGGGTTTGTTCACAGCATGCACCAGATTCGCTCATCACTACACCGTATTTTAATTCTTTACTCCTCAGCTGGGAATTACAAACACCATTTCAAGAACAATATTGTCAGCTTTAGATTCTACAAAAAAAAAAAGACTTTGGAAAGACAGAGGAATGGAATAGTACGATCCCCATTCTAGTTTATATTCATATATTGTTGTACTACAACTCCCGTTGCACCCCTGGCTGCCATGTGTTGACACTGGCACCCTGCAGTGGTGCCTATGGCTGACAGAGGGACACCCCTCTCTCTGAACCCACTTATATGTTGCGTCGCTATTGATCACAACATGTAAGGGGTTAAACGGCTGGGATTAGTGATTCTACTGATCTGGGCAATTACAGAAGGATCCCGGCTGTAATGACAGGAGCCTTGTACATCTTTACTGCACAGGAGCCTTGTACATCTCTTTGACTAGGTCACCGTAAAAAGGCCCCTTAGTGATTGTCAAAAAAGTGTATTGGTGGTCACTATGGGCTTAATGAGTAGTCAATGGCAGATATATGTAACTATACAAGTATATAGTTGCATATAGTTGGAAAAAAGTGTGCTGATATTTTCTTTCATTCTGTTTTATTTCTTATATCTTAGTGTAAATTTATGCTTTTTCTTATACAGATATGTTCATTATTGTTAGGTATAGGTAAATCATACACGCTTGTTCACTCCTTCAGTTAATTAATCCCATTCCCTGTATTGTAATATACTCACTTATTTTCAACACTGTAAAAAGGTTAAATCTGATGTAAGACAATTTATGTTTGCTTCTATAGAATACTCATTAAAAAGGGGAATGTACTGTAAATGCCTGGATCTTCACAATTGATATTTCCAAAGGACCTGTGTTAATTCTCCCATTAATGGCAGGATTTGTTCTTTAAATATAAAATATGTTTGCTGGATGTGCTAATTCTAATTTCAGCAGATTGGTAGCACAAAGCCAATAACATAAAAATCCACTTCAACAAGAATCTAATCATTGAAATGTCCAATTAATTTTTCCTAAGCCTCACTAACAAGGAGAACAGATTGGAATGCAATTATTCATCATGACTGTCTTTTTTTTTCTTTCAGAAATTATCAAATTTAAATGAGACCAAATTAAATACATTCTCGTAAATTTGGTCTTGAAAAACATGAAGCATTGTAAAAAAAAACAAGAAATGCATGTCTCATAGATATATTTTTGCATTGCTGCCTGGCACATTGTTCAGCAGATCTTTTCATTTACCATTTACTGAAGATTTGGACTTTATCCATCACATTAACCCAGTACCTAAATTGTATCGAGTTTTTTTAGTAATGCAGCCTAGTTCCAGTATCTATTACTTTTTCGTTTCCTGTTGATATATCTGTTTTTGCATAATAATTAGTACAGGAATGCTCAACCTACAGCCTTCTAGCTGTTGCAAAACTACAACTCCCAGCATGCCGTGATAGATGTAGGCTATCCAGGCATGCAGGGAGTTGTAGTTTGGCAACAACTGGAGGGCCGCAGGTTGGGCATCGGTGAATTAGAACATATCATTTGAGGCCCCTTTACACTGCTCGGTGTTTGGGCAGATAATGTGTAAATTTGCCACCAATTGCCCAATGAATGAAAGGGTAAAAGGATCATTGGTTTGGTTACTTACTGTAAATTATCATTTGCTGGCAGCAGATAGTGTTGTCTAAACAGTACTCTGCATCTGGCAAACAGTGATTCTGTATTAGGATGAGCGAAAGCAAAGAGGTCTCCTCCATTGATGAGCAAGCGATTGCCAGACAGGAACACCTCCTTCCTGACAATCTTCAGTCTCATCTGTCAGAGCAAAGGGTCCTTTAGTGGAAAACTGACCTATTAGGCCATGGTTGACAGCTGGGATATAGTGATGCAAGCTCTTGGGGCCATGGAAATCCAGGGCTCCTGCCTGACCCTCTGACTGGCCACAGTGGCCACTGATGTGGTGCAAAAAGGAATCCCTTCTCTTTGTTTAGAGGTCATCATCTAAATGAGTTGGCTGTGACTAGTAGCTGACATTCCAAGGTAATGGCTGGTACTGGAGATATTCTGTTCCTAGTTGCTTAATACATCATTTTTGATGGGTCATGCAACAGTGAATGGAGATATTTCTGATGCTATCGGTTAGTTTGGAATATGAAATGTCAGCTACCAATTACAGCCATCTCAAGGAGGGGGGGGGGTGCATGTACATATTCTGAGCCTGCACATTCACAGCAGTCAATGAATGCAGATGTATGAGGGCAGCAATTTTGACATAATAGGATGTGATTGACTAAATTAAAGGGGAGGAATTAACATGCCTGGCACTCCAGAAGCCTAGAGTTTAAATAAGTTTTTTTGTACATTTTGGGGCTTATATGCACAACAATTAATCATTTTTTGCATTTTTTTTAACTGCAGTACCCTAGAATGGGGTCTTTTTGTACAATGTTTTTTAATGTTACTTAATATGCTTATGCCTTGTAATGTACCAGTGTATCTCTATGGATTGGTCAGGATTAATAATCCTCATCCTGCCACTGTAGGAAATGGGAGCGGTAGAGTAGATGGAGTGGCACTGCAATGATGATATAAATCCCTTTTTTGGTGGAAATACGTCACCTGAGTACTTGGCGGAGATATATATAGCTTTTAGTGCTGACAGTGGTGCTCAGCCCAACATGTAACTAGATTGTTACTTTTCGATATACTTGTGAAAAAAGAAGACAAGGGCGGCACTCACCGATACTTGCAGAAGTGGTTTCTTTATTCCATTACGGTATAAGGAGCAGACTACATATATGCGTGCATCAGCAGGATAAGGTGACGGCCGTTTCGCACCTCAGTGCTTCATCTGGCCTATAATCAAGTGATGAATTTCAGAATTTCACCTGCTTTTAAAACCCTGCTGTGACGTACTTCTCTCTGCGCCGCCCAGGTCCAGCGCTCACCTGGCACTCACCTGTGCGTCCCAGAGAGAGAATTGCGACACTATGTGAAAGATACATTACATTAAAAATAATACAAGTCGATCGTGCAAACAATATAGTGTGAGCAAAGGCACTTACAGAAAGACCCCCATATCGATCAGTCATTGAGACCTAACGGACCCATTGCGCCTGCGCGCAAGATCCACTTGCTCTCTCTCCTGAGTAGTTCCTTATGCCTATCTCCCCCTTGTGGCAGAATGCGTATGACCTCTATTCCTGCAAAGCTTAATGTCTGATGGCTTTGTCCATGTTCCTGTCTCATGTGTTCGATCAGGCGTGGGCAGCCCTTGCCAGTGGTGAGTGAATTGATGTGTTCTCTAATCCTTTCTTGGAGACATCTAATTGTTTTCCCTATATAGATTTTGCCACATTTACATTTCAGCAGATACACAACATATTTGCTTTTGCAAGTTATAAGGGTATTAACCCTATGCTGGACCCCTCCAAAAACCATTGCGGATTAACCCTTAGGGCCCCAATTTTGGAGCCATGTTTCATTTTTTGTTTTCCTGGGATCTACTTCGGACCAATTTGTCCTTCAGAGTATGGCATTTTCTAAAGGCAACAATTGGTGCAATATTTTTTATCCCTGTCAGGGATTCATCTCTTTCAAGTATGTCCCAATTATCTTTTTTATGTGGGGGGCCATTGGTCCATACTTGAAAGAGAAAACAAATGGGTTAAGGTTTTGTTTATCCTTTTTTTCTTCTTGACCAGTCGAGGTCACCTTGGGATTTTTTGGGTGTCTTGTAAGTGCGGTCTTTCTCAAAGCTTCATTAAGTAATTTTAAGGGATAACCCTTTGCTAGGAGCCTGTTTTTTAGGTCCAGAGCTTGTCTGTCATAATCTTCCTCTAACTTATTGATACGTTTGAGTCTGACAAACTGACCGTAAGGTACGGCTCTTTTAACACTGGGGGCATGATAGCTTGAGTAGTGCAGAAGTGAGTTGGTGCTTCACAGAGATGTCAACATCTAAAAATTTGAGGTGTGAACCTCCGAACTTACCTCCCTACCTTATACCGTAATGGAATAAAGAAAACACTTATGCAAGTATCGGTGAGTGCCTCACTGCCACTGTAGGAAGTTAGGTGTTGGACTAAAGGCCCCTTTATATGGCCCAATGGAGTTCCTTCCTGGCAATCGGTTGCTTGTCGATGAAGGAGAAATCTGCATTTACACGCAGTGATTCCCTCCACAGTATGGTGAGGGGAGATTGCTAATGCCATCTCTTGTCCCCATACTGAATGATTATTTGCCATTTAGATAGCATGATCTGCTGCTGGCAAATGATGATTTAGGTGTCCACATGAACGAGCCTAATACCTGATGAACAATGGTTTTGCTTGTTCAGGTAACCGGCAGATTATTCTTTGCACAAACGCTCATTATCAACAGTCTGAAAGAACATCAGGCAGTGTAAAGGGGCCTTTAGATTTGCCCCTAGCCAGTGATAAGCGGCAGGGGCAATTTTCGAATTTGCGATATTTCGTGAATATTTGGGCGAATATTCGTCATATATTCACAAATTCCAGAATTTGTGATCTCCAGTCATTATTTTCTTGATTGCGAAAATCGGCAATCAGAAAATTAGCGATACGAAAATTTGCGATCAACACTACTCCAAAAGTCAAAGATATTGCAGCCTTCTCATTGGCACACAAGCAATTAGCATTGAGGGATCATGGGTACTGATGAAAAAAATATATAGAATATTCGCTATTACGCAGATATAGCACTAAATTCTAGATATTCGTGAATTCTCGAATTGCCAATAATCGCGATAAAAATTTGAATATTGGCAATCAACACTACCCCTAGCTCAGTTAGTTGTGTGTTAGCTGAGGGAATGAGAGGAAACTAGATGTGCTCACTCGTCAGAGAACTTGGCCTTCATTCCAGAAAATCACTATCTCTGAGAAGGTTAAAGAGTGAAAACCCTCTCTACTCCACAGTTCTACAGGACGAGAGGGAAAAGTAAGAACCAAGAAGATCCAGAATCTGCATGGCATTGCACTGGAGTTAGGCAGTAAGGTATTTGCTGTTTAAGGCTAATAAAGACTTTTCTACAGTGAGTGGGACATAGCTACAACACCTTTCACTCTTGGCCCACCAGCTCTAAATTCTGAACCCTTCAGCTGAGAATTAAGGCCACTATTGCAAGAACAATATTGCCAGCCTTAGATTCTGCAAAAAGAGACTTTGGAAAGATAGAGGAAAGAAGTACTACAATCCCCATTCTGGCTTATAGCCATATATTGTTGTACTTCAAGTCACATTCTCTGTTTTAGTAAAGTTTAGAGAGACATGTTCATTTTCTGCACCTAGTCTGGTTACTGACTGCAGCACCATACACAGGCCAGAGCACCTACACTTTCTGCCTTGCACCCATACAACACTCATAACACTAGGGACACTCCAACTATAATCAGGCCAGACTGCCACTGTGAATAATTATTACAATCCACGCCACTACAACTCACTTCCAATGGTCCTACTCCTTTGAGGCTTCTGTCATATCCTTCACTCCAGCTTTGAAAAGTGGGTGGAAAAGCAGACATGGTAAGTTCTGTTAATTCTTTCAACATTCTTTCCTGATTAATTACTGACACTTTTATTTAAAAAAATTTAAAAAAAGTTGTAAACCTGCTGCACTAGGTGGGTGGAGTAAAAAAAAATAAACTGCCAAATTTAATAAACAACCTTTGCTGTTTGATAAATGTGGTGTGAAGTACACCAATGCAGATTCCAGCAAAACTGACTTCAAATTTTACTCTCAGAAATTTCCCTTAACGTGCCTTACTGATGTGATATAGGAGTTAAATGTCGTTATTTGTCAAGGAATGAAGAGGATCCAGCATTCTTCTAAAACAAATCCATGCTTAATTTAAGAATATAAAATCCAGTAGAAAACATTTTGGAAACTAGTGATGAGCAAAGTTATGAAAAATTGGATTCAGCTGCTTCACTGAACTTCACAAAGAAATTCGATTGGTGACAAATGACTTCGCCATGAAGTGCATTCTATTGTATATAGAACGGCGATTTCACCACGTCACTCCTCATGAGATTTAAGTAGTATCTTCAATCATGGTGGCCACACCTCCTCTCTGCAAGCAAATGGATGTGGTGAGGATGTTTTTTTTTTCTGCCGCCATTTCAGGAAAAATAGATTCATTACCACAAAGCGTGAGAAAATGTAGCTTTGGGGCAGATCAAATTTTTCCTGGAATCGAGATCAAAGTCGATTAATTTGGTTTCTATTCGCGCAACACTAAAGGAAACCCAAATCTGACACAAAAAAATGTGTCTTAGGCCTCTTTCACATGACAGTATGTCTTTTTCAGTGTTTTGCGGTCCGTTTTAAACGGATCCGTTGTTCCGTTTTTTGTTTCCGTTGTGTTTCCGTTTTTGTTCCGTTTTTCCGTTCCGTTTTTCCGTATGGCATATACAGTATACAGTAATTACATAGCTAAAATTGGGCTGGGCATAACATTTTCAATAGATGGTTCAGCAAAAAACGGAACGGAAACGGAAGACATACGGATGCATTTCCATATGTGTTCAGTTTTTTTTGCGGACCCATTGACTTGAATGGAGCCAAGCACCGTGATTTGCGGACAAGAATAGGACATGTTCTATCTTTTCATGGCACGGAAATACTGAAATACTGAAACGGAATGCACACGGAGACACTTCAGTATTTTTTGCTGAACCATTGAAATGAATGGTTCAGTATATGTTCCGTATACTGAACTCAAAAAACGTCCAGTATACAGAACGCAAAATACTGTCGTGTGAAAGAGGCCTTAGTCATAGGCATCGGTACATATCACACAGAGTGATTTAAAAGGATAGCCAACCAAATAAGGAACAAGTTCAATCACTTGTGTGATTCAATAGCTTAATCGGTATCAAATCACACCATCGTTGATATATGCAAGAAAAGAGATGCAATATATAAATAACAAAATGTCTTAAAGGGCATCTGTCAACAGATTTGTCCCTATGAAACTGGCTGATCCGTTACATGTGCTCTTGGCAGCTGAAGGCATCTGTGTTGGTCCCATGTTAATATGTGCAAATGAGCCGCTAGAAACCTATAGACTCTGCTCCCTCTGTAACTTGTCCAGAGGCATAGCTATAGGGTAAGCAGCTGCTTTTGGGTCCGGACTCAGAAAGGGCCCACCCAGGAGGAGGACTAAAATATTTTATGGTAAGGGCCCCCTCAACAGTATTATACAATGACGTTAAATACAGTGACAGTATATACAGTGTAGAAAAATGATGGAGCAGCTGCCAGGCCTAGTCTAAGTTACAGGGGAAGGAGTGGGGTGTTCCATTCAAAAATGTGCTGGGGGGGGCAGTCATTTCCAGTTACGTCAATGGCTGCACCCTCTCCACTTTGATTGACAGGGCAAGGTGCGAATTGAAATTAATAAAATGGATCTGAATTTCAGGAAAAATTCAATTTGTCACAAAGCTGAATTTCCTCGCACTTTGTAGTAACGAATAAATTTTTCCTGAAATGGCGGTAAAAAACTAAATAAGTTATCAGTCTGAAATAAATTCATAAAATAGTAATTCCAAAATAGAATTGAATTAAAATGTTATAATAATGTTAAAAAAAATAAAGAAAAATTAAAAAACTGCTCCCCCACCAAAAAAAAATCATCCATTAGTTAGTAGTGATGAGCGGCAGGGGCAATATTCGAATTCACTATTTTGTAGAATATTCATCATATATTCGCAAATTTGAAAATTAACTATCATTTTCTTGATTGCGAAAACCGGCAATGTAATATTCACGCAATGCGTGCACAATACAGGCGTGGGTCACTTTTGCTACATTTTCTAAGCTGCTAGAAGTTTCCTGAGACTGGAGAAAATGGTTAGCACGGCAAAACATTAAAAATGGCTTTATATGCAGATAGAGTGCTCCAATATATTTCTGATTGCGCTAATCAGCAATTAATGATGCGCATATTTTGGCGCAATACTGGAAACTTCACATTTTAGCAGGTCTGACTACATATTACTGATTGGTGCACTAAGTATTGTTGTGACATCACAGCACTATGTTTGTAGCATGTATGTATGGACAGCAGAACTGTCACGAGGGTGTCAAGTCACAGCGGGTGGCTGCGCGCTCTATGTCTAAAGATAGCGCATTACTTAGTGGTAGCTTTCTGGGTTTGCCTTGCAATCCTTTTTGTCTCACTCAGGGATCCGTAGCTTCTTCTCCTCAGCTGTTTCTTGTCCAGCACTCCCAACCTCCTTATATTCCCCTCTCCCACTTCTCTGGTTGCCAGATATAGAGCTTCCTGCCTGGACTTCTATACTGACCCACTGGAGCTGAGTTGCTGTTATCCCTGGATGTCGTACCAGAGCATTACCCTCTGGATCCCTGTTGGTTGTTTGTTGTCGCCCACCTGGGACTATATGTTTTGTCAGTATTGTCTGTCCTCTCCCTAGTGTTTCCCTTTAGTGTCAGTGGTGCGGACTAGTGTTCCCACCGCCCTATTCACTACGTAGGGCTCATCTTAGGGAAAGCCAGGGTTTAGGCACGTGATCGGCGTACGGGTGAGAAACCTGTCTAGGGACATCAGGGCAGTCAGGTGCCAGCCTCAAGGTGAGTTAGGGGTCACCATCTTTCCCTCTCCCTTGGACAGGGCCTTCCTTTTCCCTCCCTTTGCGTCACGTATGTGATCGGCACGCCGGTCGTGATAAGAACCTATCACACTACCTAACACCCTGCACTGGAACAGCTACACTATAACAGGATATAACCTACACTGACTATCTCCCACTAACTATCTGTATTATATATATATATAAGCTATCTTTCTATCTAATGTGATGAGTGGAAAGCACAGAGCACAGCAATGACACTGTTGTCTCTCTCAGAACTTTAAAAAAACTGTAGAAAATGGCTGCTGGGGAGGTTCTTATATAGTAATGGGTAGGCAACTTTCCTATTGGTTGCTAGGGATGTTGCTAAGCTCAGACAAAGACATTGCAGCCTTCTCATTGGCCCACAAGCAAGAAGCAGGGAGGGATCATGGGTTCAGATGAAAAAAAATCTAGAATATTTGAAAATACGAATATATATCACTATATTCAAAATATTCGCAAATTCTCGAAGTGCCGATATTCGCTATTAATATTCGCTATTCGAATATTCACACCAAACACTATTAGTGTAAAATATATTAAATTGTGCACACATAAAAAAAAAAAATAAATGAACATATTAGGTATCCACTCGACCATAATAACCTAAAGAATTTTATTATTAGGTTATTTTGTGTAAAACATGAATGGTGTCAAAGAGAAATAAAAAGACACCAAAAATGCTTTTTTTCTACATTTCCATAGCAACAAAAAAAAAACAATTGGCGTATTTTTCAGACTATAAGATGCACCAGACTATAAGATGCACCTAGGATTTGGAGAAAAATAAGAAAAAATATATTTTCTATCAGACCTCAGAGCACACCCCAAAATCAGACACCTATTCTTCATCAGACCTCAGATCAGACCTTCTTCAGACCTCCAATCTTCATCACATCCCCATTCCTCATCAGACCTCAGATCAGACCCCAAAATCAGACCCCCAAGCTCCATCAGCCTCAGATCCTACCCCCAATCTTCATCTGCCTCCAACATCCATCATCCTCAGACCAGCACCCCATCAGACCCTCAGCATCCATCAGCCTCAGTTCAGCCCCTGTCAGACCCTCCAGCCTCCATCAGCCTCAGATCAGAACCCATCAGACCCTCTTGTCTCCATTAGCCTCAGACCAGACCCCATCAGACCCCCCCAGCCCCATCAGACTCAGATCAGACCCCTGCCTCAGATCAGAACATTTTTTTTATTTTTTTGTGGGGGGAGGCAATTGTTTCTACACAATAAAATACGGGTGGGGTACTTTTTCAGGCACTGCAGCTGTGCATGCAAATATTGTTAGAATTTCAGCAGAAAGCTGAATGTTAACATTATTTCAACTTCATTTAGCCATCAGACTTTTAATATAAAGTAGATTAGCATATTCTAATGCCTTCATTTAGGCAATTTCAATTTTAAGCCATAAAGGAAAATTGCCACTATATAGCTGATTATAGATTAAGAATGTGGTTGAATTACAGCACACATCCCCACTATGGAGCATTTGGACAATATTTGGTTTAGCTATAATATAATCTGTGCCATACTCAAATGATTAAGCTAATGTCTGTAATGATTTTCTTTCAGTGCAGCAAGCATGAGAAAATTAATAGTGATAACAAAGATAATGAAGCTCTGCTTTCATCATTTCACAGTAAACCTAGCACAACGCAGTAATAAACTGGGAAGAAAACACAATACAGATACTATGTACTGCAGCATAAAACATAGAGGTGTAATTTGCAGGTTATTGCGGGATGCATATCCCAAAATATTGGCAGATACACAGATGTCAATCTGCCAGCAGTTCCCAATAGTAAAGAAGTCTTAGTGGTTAATGACTGCTAGAACTGTTACACGAGAAATGAGGAGTTGCAGCTGACCGGCCAGTGGAACGGAACAAAATCCTGCCTCCAGGGTTCAAGATGAAAACTTTATTGGTGCAATGCGTTTCAGCATTGAACCAGTGTCTTCATCAGAACTTAAATGTTATCTTCTCAGAACTGTTACATGTAAGGGTAGAGGGGGCTTCCCATTTGACAGACATTATGGGGGAGATTTATCATCTCCTTGCGTCTCATCTGTGGCGTAAAAAAGGTCGCTTGCGACTTTTAAAACGTCACTTGGGTTTCTGCACCCCTTTGACACTTTCTGAAAAGGCATTCTGCGTATAAAGGCGAGAAAGAAGGTGCACATAGGGTAAGTATATAAGACATCTCAATCCCTAAAGGGATGTATGTGCGCTCAACTGTATTATGGTGATAAGTGCATTGGAAATGTAGAATTCTTGGGTGGAGATGATGAGGTCGTTGCAGCCAGTGCCAATGTGTTTGAATGAAATCCTCTGGACAAAGGTCACCACCTAGCCGGAGAAATACCACAAGAACAGGAGGGTGAATGGGGGAGGTGTACCCTATGAGATCCAAACAACTCAAATAGTTGAGGCAGGCGCAAGAAATGACTAGAAAATTTATAAAATAAGCTTTATTGGTTGATAATTTTCAAAATAGACAACGCAAAGTGGATTTCGGGACCCCTTTATTAAGTCTTTTGAATGGATGGATATGAGAGGTGCTGGTATTGCACAATATTTGCACTATTTCTATTGTGAGGTGGCCGATGGTAAGGGCTTCTGTACATAGCGTGTTGGATGACCATTAGTGTTGATCGAGCACCAAAGTGCTCAGGTGTTCAGGTGCTCGGGTAGAACACCTCAGGGTGCCCGGGTGCTCTACCGAGCACCCGAGCACAATGGAAGTCAATGGGAGAACCCGAGCATTAAACCAGGCACCTCATGCTCTGAAGAGGGGAGGGTGTCTGGTTCATAGGAAAAGGTCAGAAATTGATGGTAACACCACTGAAATGGTTCAGGAACAGCATGGGGAGGATGTTTGGATGCATCTTGGACTCCCAGGTTGCTGTTGGAATGATGTTGTCCGAGTAGTACGCCACTTTTACAGACTGACAATAATATGCCCAAACCCAAAGATAAAATCGATTTTAAAAGGAAAAATTGTTAGGAAACATTATTTCCTGTATATTTACTATATATAAAGTGCAAGTGCTGCCAATAATTGCAAGGAAGAGGCACTCTGATACAACCTGTATATCACATAATGGAGGGCCTCATTCACATTGTGGTACAATTGTTCAGGTACTGGGACTTCTACACTCATAAAGCTTATGCACTAAGTGAAAGGGCTTCCAAAAATTACAAGGAACCGGCACTCTAATGCACCCTTTATTACACATAAAGGAAGGCATCACACAAAAATATTATGATTGATGGCTTGCTGGTGACCCTCAAAAACATTAGGAGCAAGGGCCTGCTGGTGACCCTCTAAAACATTACGGGCGAGGGCCTGCTGCTCAGCTGACCAACTAAAACATTAGGGGTGAGGGTCTGCTGCAGAGCTGACTCTCTAAAACATTAGGGGTGAGTACCTGCTACTGATCTGAGCATTTAAAAAAATTATGGGCGAGTGCCTGCTGCTGAGCTGACCATTGAAAAAATTATAGGCGAGTGCCTGCTGCTTGGCTAACCATTAAAAAAATGATGGGCGAAGGCCTGCTGGTGAGCTGACCCTCAAAAACGTTATATGTGAGGGCCTGCTGGTGAGCTGACTCTGTAAAACATTATGGTTGAGGGCCTGCTGGTGAGCTGACCCTCAAAAACATTATATGCGAGGGCATGCAGGTGAGCTGACCCTCTAAAAGATTGTAGGTGAGGACCTGCTGGTGAGCTGACCCTCTACAACATTAGGAGCGAGGGCAGCCTAATAAGCATGTTGATATGATGGAGGAGGAGGACGAGAAAAGGAAGATTGAACCATATACACTTTTTTGTCATGGAAGGGATGCATGGGAATACAGTGTATTCAGTACATTTTAACCTCTTCAGGACACAGGGCGTGGCGTTGATCGGAAGCTGGTGCCTGCTCAAATCATTGAGCAGGCACCTCGGCTAAATGCGTGGGGGGGTCCCGTGACCCCCCATGTCGGCGATCGCCGCAAACCGCAGGTCAATTCAGACCTGCGGTTTGCGGCTTTTTATTGTGCGGGCGGCGGCGGCGGTGGTGCCATCGGGTCCCCATGGGGCTGTGGGGGGTACCCGATGGCATGGAAGGCAGCACGATGCCTTCCTGAGGTGACGAGCCTGTGAGATCCAGCCCCTTGGATCTCACAGGCCAGAAGCTGTATGAGTAATACTCACTGAATTACTCATACAGCCAATGCATTCCAATACAGAAGTATTGGAATGCATTGTAAAGGATCAGACCCCCAAAAGTTCAAGTCCCAAAGTGGGACAAAAAATAAAGTAATAAAAAAAGTTGAAAAAAATAAAGTTTTCCCCCCCAAAAATTAAAAGTTTCAAGTAAAAATAAACAAAAACGTCATTTTCCCCAAATAAAGTTAAAAAAAAATTGGTAAAGAATAGGGGGAAAAAATAGACATATTAGGTATCTCCTTATATCACAAAAAGTACAACAGCAAGCGATCAAAAAGGCGTACGCCAACCAAAATAGAACCAATCTAACCGTCACCTCATCCCTCAAAAAATGAGCCCCTACCTGAGACAATAGCCAAAAAAATAAATAAACTATGGCTCAGAATATGGAGACACTAAAACATCATTTTTTTTGTTTTAAAAAAGCTGTTATTGTGTAAAACTTAGATAAATAAAAAAAAGCATACATATTTGATATCGCCGCGTCCGTATCGACCAGCTCTATAAAAATATCACATGACCTAACCCCTCAGATGAACACCGTAAAAAATTAAAAATAAAAACTGTGCTAAATAAACAATTTTTTGTCACCTTTTTTGACACCACAAAAAGTGTAATAGCAAGCGATCAAAAAGTCATATACACCCCAATAGTGCCAATCAAACCGTCATCTCATCCTGCAAAAAATGAAACCCAACCTAAGATAATCTCCCAAAAACTGAAAAAAACTATGGCTCTCAGAATATGGAGACACTAAAACATAATAATATTATTGTGTAAAACTTACATAAATAAAAAAAAGTATACATATTAGGTATCGCCGCGTCCGTAATAAGTTACTCTATAAAAATATCACATGACCTAACCCCTCAGGTGAAGACCGTAAAAAATAAAAATGGTGTAAAAAAAGCAATTTTTGATCATCTTACATCACAAAAAGTGTAATAGCAAGCGATCAAAAAGTCATATGCACCCCAAAATAGTGCCAATCAAACCGTTATCTCATCCCTCAAAAAATTAGATCCTACCTAAAATAATCACCCAAAAACTGAAAAAACTATGGCTCTCAGACTATGGAGACACTAAAACGTTTTTTTTTGTTTAAAAAATGAAATCATTGTGTAAAACTTACATAAATAAAAAAATTTGTATACAACATATTAGGTGTAATATAGAGCAACCAAAAATCATATGTACCCTAAACTAGTACCAACAAAACTTCCACCCTATCCCGTAGTTTCTAAAATGGGGTCACTTTTTTGGAGTTTCTACTCTAGGGGTGCATCAGGGGGCTTCAAATGGGACATGGTGTCAAAAAAAACAGACCAGCAAAATCTGCCTTCCAAAAACCGTATGGCATTCCTTTCCTTCTGCGCCCTGCCATGCGCCCGTACAGCAGTTTACGACCACATATGGGGTGTTTCTGTAAACTACAGAATCAGGGCCATAAATATTGAGTTTTGTTTGGCAGTTAACCCTTGCTTTGTAACTGGAAAAAAAATATTAAAATGGAAAATCTGCCAAAAAAGTGAAATTTTTAAATTTGTATCTCTATTTTCCATTAATTCTTGTGGAACACCTAAAGGGTTAACGACATTTGTAAAATCAGTTTTGAATACCTTGAGGGTATGTCAGCAGCGGCTAATATAAAATTACAGGGAGTGTCACAGGTATTTGGGATGTGGAAACGTCACACAGGAGATATACCGCAGATAATGTCAATGCTGTCACCAACGGCTAATAAAAAATTACAGGGAATTTCACAGGTATTTGTGATGTGGAAACGTTGCACAGGAGAAATACCGTAGATAATGTCGCTGATGTCAGCAGCGGCCAATATAATATTGTAGGGAATGTCACGGGTATTTTGGATGTGGAAACGTTACACAGAAGAAATACCGCAGATAATGTCGCTGATGTCAGCAGCGGCTAATATAAAATTACATGGAATGTCACAGGTATTTGGGATGTGGAAACGTTACACAGGAGAAATGCCACAGATAATGTCGCTGATGTCACCAGCATCTAATAAAAAATTACAGGGAATGTTCACAGGTATTTGGGATGTGGAACGTTACACAGGAGATGTAGCCAAGGTAATGTCACTGTCCGCAGTGGACACCATCTACAGAAAAAGTACACTGGAAGTTAGTGATATTTTTGGGATGTGCTCACGTTACACAGTAGATCTAGAGCATCTAAAGTCACTGTCCGCAGCGGACACCATCTACGGAAAAAGTACACTGGATATCACAGATATTTTTGGGATGCGCACACGTTACACAGGAAATGTGGCACAGATGATGTCGCTGTCTGCAGCGGCCTAACTATTGCACGCTATTTAGCACAGGATGCGCTAAAAATAGATATTACTACCTCACACAATAATCCTTAAAAGGACTTTTGGGTCTGTAAAGTTTTAGCAATTTAGTGCAGGTTGCGCTAAAAATATATATTGCTGCTGCCACACACAACAATGGTTTTAAGGACTTTTGGGTCTCCCTACACTATCTTTCCCTTCTTCAGCACAGCTCTCCCTGACTAACACTAAGCTGAACACATGTCATCGGGTGCTATATAGCACCCGATGACGCGTTCAGGCCAGACAATCACTGTAATGCCAGTAACCAACATGGCTACTGCATTACAGTGAAGGGTAGTACTTACCTGCATGTTTATTGGCTGTGTGGCAGTCAACAAACGTGCGGATAGAAGAATCGAGCATTGCGCTCGAGCACATGTAGTATTCGGCCGAATACCGCCATGTGCCGAGCATCGAGATGCTCGAGCCGAACTGGTGTTCTGCCAAGCATGCTCGATCAACACTATTGATCCTCCATCATGCCGTGCAGTGTGTACTGTCATAAAAATTGGACACAAAGACCATGAAGAAAATAATTGTGTAGATATACCTTTAACCCACTCTTAATTAAAGGGATTGGGTCCGGAAAAAAATAATAAAAATGTGAGTAATTTTTCTTCATTTTTTATATATCCTCCTGCTTGTTATTTATTTTTAAGTTACAGGATGTTGAGCAACTGCTTTAATCAATCAATAGCTGGAAATTCTTTTAATAACTCACCTAATATTCTGTGAAATAAAAAAAAAAGTAAATAAACTGGTGGAATAAAACATTCCTTACACAGTATGTAGTACACTCAATTGGTGTCCTGGGTTCAAAAGTAGCCAAAAAAGACTCTCAAGAACAACTTCATTTGTGGGCCAGAATGACTTGAAACTAAATATTACTTCCAGAAGTGTCCACAGCTGTGAGACAAAAGGTATCTATCTGGGATAGAAAAGGATGCCATACAGTCAGATCTACCACTGCATAAGAGGCGCAGTACTTTAGAGTTGGTTTGAGAGACAGATGTCACACAGGTCTTCAGTTGGTGGCTTCCTTAAATAGTTCACAACAAAAACCTGTGTCATGTGTAACAGTAGGAAGACAGCTCCGGGATGCTGACCTTACAGTTAGAGCTGAAAAGAACAAGTCATGTCTGAAAACATCTGTAAAAGATTATTAAGGGCGGATAAGTCTAGGTTTAAGGTGCCTGGATCAAAGGTAAGACCATATTTTAGAAAAAGAGGAAATAAAAGGGTGCTGAAGGAGTGTCTGATGCCTTTTATCAAGCATGGTATAAAGCATGCAAACATACAGGGCTGCTTTGGTGCTGGTGAGGCTGGAGATTTAGGGCTGTATTACACCAACAGATTATCTGACTGATTTCTGTCAGTGTGTATAACAATTGGTCAGAAATTGTCAGATAATCTGTTGATGTAATACAGCCCTTAGAGACTGCAAAAAATTATGTGGCTGTATGCTGCTCTTTCTTACAACGTCACACCTTTTATGGTAAGTGATGTTTTTCAGCGTAACGATTGCAATTATTGCAAATGTAATCATATTTTTCAGGACAAAAGATCTAAAGAATATTTCACTGAATGACATAACATTTCCTGTATGCAGCTACGTTTAGAGTGAGCTGTCATTGATTAGGCTGCTCACTGGGCTCCTAAGCTCAAAATGAGCAGAGCTTCAGATCAATAAAAAGCCTTATGACTTGCTCATTGCGGATAGGACAGCCTATTACAGGTTCCCTTTAACTCCTTCACTATCGAGCCACTTTTCACCTTAAATCCCAGGCCGATTTTTGCAAATCTGACATGTGTCACTTTATGTGGTAATAAATTTGGAACGCTTTTACTTATCCAAGCCGTTCTGAGATTGTTTTCTTGTGACACATTGTACTTCATGATAGTGGTAAATTTCAGTCAATATTTTTCATTTTTATTTTCAAAAAAAACACTTACAAAAAAAATCTGAAAAATTAGCAACTTTCCAAATTTCAATTTCTCTGCTTTTAAAACAGATAGTGCTACCTCATATAATAGTTATTACTTTACATTTCCCATATGTCTACTTCATGTTTGGATCATTTTGTGAATACCATTTTATTTTTTGGGACGTTAGAAGGCTTAGAAGTTTTGAAGCAAATCTTGAAATTTTTCAGAAAATTTCCCATTTTTTAAGGACCAGTTCAGGTCTGAAGTCATTTTGTAATATAAACCACCCAAAAATGGAAAAAACACCCCTCAAGGTATTCAAAACTGATTTTTACTAACTTTGGTAACCCTTTTGGTGTTCCACAAGAATTAAAGGAAAATGTAGATGAAATTTCAGAATTTCTTTTTTATAGCAGACTTTCCATTTTAATCCATTTTTTCCAGTAACAAAGCAAGGCTTAACAGCCAAACAAAACTCAATATTTATTGCCCTGATTTTGTAGTTTACAGAAACACCCCATATGTGGTCGCAAACTGCTCTACGTGCACACGGCAGGGCGCAGAACGAAAGGAATGCCATATGTTTTTTGGAAAGCAGATTTCACTGGGATCATTTTAAATTGCCATAACACATTTGAAGACCCCCGATGCACCCCTATAGTAGAAACTCCAAAAAAGTGACCCCATTTTGAAAACTACGAGATAATGTGGCTGTTTTGTTGGTACTATTTTAGGGTACATATGATTTTTGGTTGCTCTGTATTACACTTTTTGTGAGGCAAGGTAACAAAAAATTGCTGTTTTGGCACAGTTTTTTTTTTTATTATTTAAAATTTTCATCTGAGATCATGTAGTATTTTTATAGAGCAGCTCGTTGCAGACACAAAAATACCAAATATGACTTGGGGAGTTAGGTCCTGTGATATTTTTATACAGCAGGTTCGTACGGACGTGTTGATACCTAATATGTGTACTTTTATTTATTAAAATTTTTCACAATAATAGCATTTCTAAAACAAACAAATCATGTTTTAGTGTCTGCATATTCTGAGAGCCATAGTTTTTTTTATTTTTTGGGCGATTGTCCTAAGTAGGGTCTTATTTTTTGCTAAATGAGATGACAGTTTGATTGCTATGATTTTGGGGTGTGTATGAATTTTTGATCGATTGGTATTACACTTTTTGTGATGTAAGGTGACAAAAAAGGCTTTTTTTTACACCATTTTAGTTGTTTTTTTTGCAGTGTTCATCTGATGGCTTAGTTCATGTGATATTTGTATGCAGCAGGATCTTACAGACGCGGTATTACAAAATATGTATACTTTTTTATTTATTTAAGTTTTACACAATAACAGCATTTTTTAAACCAAAAAAATCATGTTATAGTGTCTCCATATTCTGAGAGCCATAGCTTATTTTATTTTTTGGGCAATTGTCTTAGGTAGGATCTCATTTTTTGAGGGATGAGATGATGTTTTGATTAGATTTTTGGGTGCGTAGGACTTTTTGATCGCTTGATATTACAATTTTTATTTTTAAAAATTTCACGGTGTTCATCTGAGGGGTTAGGTCATGTGATATTTTTATAGAGCAGTATGTTACGGACGTGGCAATACATAATATGTATACTTTTTTTATTTAATTGTTTTACACAATAATATCATTTTTGAAACAAGAAAAAAAATATCATGTTTTAGTGTCTCCATAGTCTGAGAGCCATAGTTTTTTTTTTTCTTTGGGTGATTGTCTTAGGTAGGGTATAATTTTTGTGGGTTGAGATTTTATTTTTTGTCCCAGTCTGAGACTTCAACTTTTGTGGGTCTGATCCCCTTTACAATGCATTACAATACTTCTGTATTGTAATGCATTGGCTGCAAGTGTATTACACTTACAGCCTGCTTGCCTGTGAGATCCAGGGGGCTGGATCTCACAGGCTGTCACAGAAGGCAGCCGCGATGCCTAAGGAAGGCATTGGGCTGCCTTCCCTTCCATTGGGTCCCCTTCACAGCAGCACAGGGACCCGATGGCCACCCCACACCCGGCAGGATCACGAGGGTGCCGCAGTCAGTACAAGGGTTAATGTACCAGGATCAGTGTTTTCACAGATGCTGGAGCATACAGCAGGGGGCCGGCTATCAGTGACTGCCGGACCCCTGCCGCTGATCGGGGCGGGCGCAGCGGCATATATAGTGCTATAATATAGTGCTATAATATAGTGCTATAATCTTTTTTTTTTACTAGTTGAAATTTTTTCCAATCTGAACTTCAGATGAGAAAAAAATTACAACTATTAGACAAAGAAGATTATAGCACTATATTAGCTAAATTGCTCTATATTAGTTTTTTTTCAAATATTCGCTATATTGCTATTAGTTTTTTAGAATATTTGTAATATTCTAAAGCAAGAATATATAGCAATATAGCAAATATAAAAAAATAAAAAAAATATAGAGCAATTTAGCTAATATAGTGCTATAATCTTTTTAAAAAAATTTTCCAATCTGAACTTCAGATGAGAAAAAAATTACAACTATTAGACAAAGAAGATTATAGCACTATATTAGCTAAATTGCTCTATATTCGTTTTTTTTTGAATATTCGCTATATTGCTATATATTCTTGTTTTATAATATTACTAAAACAAGAATATTCTAAAACAAGAATATATAGCAATATAGAGAATATTCGAAAAAAAAAAAAAAAAAAACGAATATAGAGCAATTTTTTGTTTAAATTTTTTTCCAACCTGGACTTCAGTTGAGAAAATAATTACAACTATCAGACAAAGAAGAATATAGCACTATATTAGCTAAATTGCTCTATATTAGTTTTTTTCGAATATTCACTATATTGCTATATATTCTTGTCTTAGAATATTATGAATATTCGAAAAAACTAATATATTCGATATAGTGCTATATATTCGTTTTTTAGAATATTCATCATTTTTCCCATTTAAAGTTATGATTCCTCCCTGCTTCTTGCTTGTGGGCCAATGACTCATTGGCCCACAAGCAAGAAGCAGGGAGGAATCATGTTTTTACTCGACAATTGAAAAATTTGCGATAAAAATTAGCATTACAAAAATTCACATTACAAAAATTAGCAATAAAAAAATCTATTCGAAATTACGAATATATATCACTATATTCTAAATATTCGCGAATTTTCGAAGTACCTATATTCGCGATAAAAATTTGAAATTCGAATATTCGTGATCAACACTATTCATCGCCTGTTAGGGTCCCATGCTATATCTTTCTTAGCCTTTGATTTCATATGAAGACCTTTCTCACAGATTCATACTGAATATGTAATAAAAAATTGTGGCATGTTACAACATATGACATATTATTCTTACCTAAAGAAATTGTGGAGAATATGGTTTCTTGGAGGCAGTATATGGCAGCACACAAAGATCCTATAGGCCCACAGACCCTGTTTTGCCATATGCACAAGCCCTTAAAGGGGTTTGTCTTATCTCGCCGTTAGTACAGTGAAATGAAATCACGACAACCAGGCAGCCGGGAAATAGAGCAACAGGTTGGAGCTGAGCTGTTTCAGTAGTTCCCAATCAAGTGCATGGGAGCTATGGAAAAAACATAGCGCTGGCCCATTTCATGGCCACCTGGTGGTCAGGGCTTTCCTTAGTAATGACAAGATGAGACAACACCTTTAAAGGTAACCTGTGAAGTTGAATGTGGTGTCTGGTCTGCCAGCAGCATGTTACAGAGCAGTATGAGCTTAGCAGATTAAGCAGATTGACACATGTTTTTATAGGAAATAAATCAGTATAACCTGTATTTTATTAAGTGAAACCCCTGCTCTCTCTATGCTTAGGAGTAAGGTTGCTGCAACACGTTGCGACTGTGCTGCAAAAAACGACATCAAAAAAAGCATGTGGTTGCAACAACATATCAAAGTTTATGATGAGTTTTCTTCCAGCAAAGTGAAAAAATAAACCAAACCATACATAGCAAAATAATTAGGTTAATTACAAAATAGAGTTATAGTAAGGTACTTTAAGTCTGCTGTGTGTTTTCCCTTTGCTGGAAGAAAATTCACCATAAACGGAGGTAAGTTGCTGCAAAATCCACATGCAGTTCTTTAATGTGTGTTTATTTTTTCCCAAACCAAATATGCAGCACAGACATGACTATTGCAGCATCCTAAGGCCCCTTTCAGAAAAGCGAGTTCCATGCATTGGACTCGCAGTGCAAGTATGCGGCAGCTCCCACTCTGACCTCACAGCACTGACAGGGTCGCATAGCATTATATTGCTATATGATGTTATGTAACCCTTAGGCCTCTTTCAGACGGGCGTTGCGTGAAAAGGTGCGGGTACGTTGCGTGAAAATGCACAATTTTTCCACGCGAGTGCAAAGCATTGTAATGCGTTTTGCACGCGCGTGAGAAAAATCGCGCATGTTTGGTACCCAAACCCGAACTTCTGTGAAGATCTTCTTGCGATCAGTGTTCTGTAGATTGTATTATTTTCCCTTATAACATGGTTATAAGGGAAAAAAATAGCATTCTGAATACAGAATGCAGAGTAAACTAGCGCTGGAGGGGTTAAAAAAATAATAATAATAATTTAACTCACCTTAATCCACTTGCTTGAGCAACCCGGCATCTCTTCTGTCTTCATCTTAGCTGTGTGCAGGAACAGGACCTGTGGTGACGTCACTCCGATCATCACATGGTCCATCACATGATCCATCACCATGGTAAAAGATCATGTGATGGGTAATGTGATGACCGGAGTGACGTCACCACAGGTCCTTTTCCTGCAATCAGCAAAGAAGGAGACAGAAGAGATGCCGGCTGCGCGAACAAGTGGATTAAGGTGAGTTAAATTATTATTATTTTTTTTTAACCCCTCCAGCGCTATTTTACTATGCATTCTGTATTCAGAATGCTATTATTTTCCCATATAACCATGTTATAAGGGAAAATAATAATGATCGGGTCTCCATCCCGATCGTCTCCTAGCAACCGTGCGTGAAAATCGCACCGCATCCGCACTTGCTTGCGGATGCTTGCGATTTTCAGGCAACCCCATTCATTTCTATGGGGCCTGCGTTACGTGAAAAACGCAAAAAGAGGAGCATGCTGCGATTTTTACGCAACGCACAAGTGATGCGTGAAAATCACCGCTCGTGTGCAAAGCCCCATATTAATGAATGGGTCATGATTCAGTGCGGGTGCAATGCGTTCAACTCACGCATCGCATCTGCGCGGAATACTCACCCGTGTGAAAGGGGCCTTAGAGTTCTGCAATGTATTGTATGACACTTAGAAAACATGCCTTAATCCAATCCTAGATGGGAGGAGCTCCACAGGAAGATCACACATGTCAATGCAAGTTTATGGAGAGCAGAGGCGTTAGCAAGAACACACACAGACAGGCAGACTGCTGGAGCTACATGAACTGAGATGTAAACTTACTAAGCACTTTATTCACAACTATACAGCTCAGTACCTCCCTGTAATGTCCTCCATGATCCTGGGGTTGCTTCTGATTGAGTAAGAAAAGGTTAGGAAGCAGAGTCTCCTCTACTTTCTCACTTGATGAAACAGTTGTCAGAGGATGCACATTCAGGAGGTGGGAACCTTTGTGGCATACTTGGTGGATGATGTTTCCTGACTAGGGAAAGCTACAACATTCTGTGCAGAATATAGTGGCAGTAATTCCACTAACCATTTCAGAGAATATAACAATTATACAAGTAATAAAATGATGGTGTCACAGAGAGGAAATAAGCATAGATTCTGCAAAGACATGCATAATACTTATCAAAGAGTTACTGTAGTGGACATAGACATTGACCACATAAATCTAAGGGAAATAAATCAATGTACAATATACCTTTACATTAAAAGATACTTTGTAATTTGATTATATTTTTTTTTACATTTTACAGTTCTATAATCCAGAATAAAGGGATCATTTGTATGACAGTGAATGAAATGAATTGATTTCTTTCTGTGTTGAGTTCAGGGGATTTATTTTGTATTGTATCATATATATTTCAAGTTTCCGGAGTAAGGATGTACGGTATATAACTTATATATTGCCAGTGTGATTATCCATTTTATAGCCTGAGTTGTCTCATTCATGTTCGTTTTGAAGACAAGAATAGCCATTTTGAAAATGGAGCCAGTGGAAATGATGCGCATGGCCAGTATATGTATATTGGGGATCCACGGTTTGTAGACCGCAAAACACATAAAGTTGTGTGCATGAGGCCTTATAATGGATATTAATCATGTCTTTTTTTTTTTGTGATGATACCGGACATTTACATAACATATTATCAGAAAGAATCTTTTCTATATAACATGTGGCCACCATACGCTAAAAAATAAATAAATTGCCCCAGATAATAACTAAAGCCAAGAGGTACAGTCCTGATCAAAAGTTTAGGACCACTTGAAAAATGGCAAAAAATCATATTTAACATGGCTGGATCTTAGCAAGGTTCCAAGTAGAGCTTCAACATGCAACAAGAAGAAATGGGAGCATTCAATTTAATGAAAACAACAAATAAACTGAAACAGGCTGTTTTTCAGCTGATCCAAATTTTAGGACCACATGCCAAGGCCAAAATCTGTGCAAAGTGAAAGAAAAAATCCCAGCATGCATCACAGCAAGCATCTTCAGAGGAGTGGTCACATGACATCCCCGGCCAACTGTGATACCATAGTAGCAGATAGAGAAGTGATTTTGACGTCCAGGAAATGGTCAAAAGGACATTAGTCTGGTTTATACATACCAATATACACTCACCTAAATAATTATTAGGAACACCTGTTCTATTTCTCATCAATGCGATTATCTAGTCAACCAATCACATGGCAGTTGCTTCAATGCATGTATGGTTGTGGTCCTGGTCAAGACAATCTCCTGAACTCCAAACTGAATGTCAGAATGGGAAAGAAAGGTGATTTAAGCAATTTTGAGCGTGGCATGGTTGTTGGTGCCAGACGGGCTGGTCTGAGTATTTCAAAATCTGCTCAGTTACTGGGATTTTCACGCACAACCATTTCTAGGGTTTACAAAGAATGGTGTGAAAAGGGAAAAACATCCAGTATGCGGCAGTCCTGTGGGCGAAAATGCCTTGTTGATGCTAGAGGTCAGAGGAGAATGGGCCGACTGATTCAAGCTGATAGAAGAGCAACGTTGACTGAAATAACCACTCGTTACAACCGAGGTATGCAGCAAAGCATTTGTGAAGCCACAACACGCACAACCTTGAGGCGGATGGGCTACAACAGCAGAAGACCCCACCGGGTACCACTCATCTCCACTACAAATAGGAAAAAGAGGCTACAATTTGCACAAGCTCACCAAAATTGGACTGTTGAAGACTGGAAAAATGGTTTCTTGAACATGACAATGAGTTCACTGTACTAAAATGGCCCCCACAGTCACCAGATCTCAACCCAATAGAGCATCTTTGGGATGTGGTGGAAAGGGAGCTTCGTGCCCTGGATGTGCATCCCTCAAATCTCCATCAACTGCAAGATGCTATCCTATCAATATGAGCCAACATTTCTAAAGAATGCTATCAGCACCTTGTTGAATCAATGCCACGTGGAATTAAGGCAGTTCTGAAGGCAAAAGGGGGTCCAACACCTTATTAGTATGGTGTTCCTAATAATTCTTTAGGTGAATGTATATCAGCACTAAACTAATAATATCAGGAGTAATATCATCTGAACTATTATCCTGATATATTACTCCTATATACTGGACTACCAAACTGGCAACCATTTAAGTGACTTTTTCACTTAAATTTTTTTTACAGTTTCTATTTTTATCCCTATTTTTAGTTTTCACCCTTATTTTTATATTCTATTTTTGAAGTTGATCAACTACAGCAAACAATGCTTATGTGATATATTCTCTTTCTATATATAGTGGATGTCTGATAGGATTAACCCTAATGTTTCAGAGAGATTAGTCACACATCCACATATTTGTATGTGCACTTTATGTTTATAATAAATCTGTTTATATTACTATACCAGCCGACTATTGATTATACAAACAGTGCCAGATAGAGTGCCCCCCAACCAATCCTTTATCTTTACATATATACATGTATATATACACACACATATATATACATGCATATATACACACACACATATATACATGTATAAATACACACACATATATACATCTCCTCCTCCATGACGGGTACATAGTTCTCCAGGGCTTCCCTGGAGAAGGCTAGTATGATGACCTTCTTCATGTGCTTGTGCTGGCTGTCATGCAGTTTGAAGAAGAAGTCGGCCCAAAGGATATATGGACTGATTCTGGCCAGTGCACGGACACCAGCTTGTGCTCCCCAGGAGGATCTGCCGCACGTTCTCAGCGCCCATGATGCGCACAGTCTGGGTTCCAAACAGATGCGTCTTGTAGATGTCTCTGTACTTTCTGCGCTTCACTTGCAAGATTTTACGTCTCTGTAGCACCATGGTATGGAGGGGAGCCACTGTCACTTAGCCATTACCATGGAGCTGTACACCATGTTTACTAGTGCCCTGTGCACCCTGGTGCTGCCAGTCTTGCTGATGCTCACTGTAGTCAAGCTGTTGGAGCTGTACTGTTAAAGCTGCAGAGACCCTGGCTGCCAGTACTTGCTGCCTCCTGGCACTATGGGGCTGCCTTTCTTTCGAGAAACCTTGCAGATGGTACTAGAGAGACGTAAATTCCTGCAACTGAAGCTCAAAAAGTATTGACACATCTACAAGAGGTTAAAGTGGTGGGGGTTCATCCTGTCAGTGCTCAGACCATACGCCGCACACTGCATCAAATTGGTCTGCATGTCTGTCGTCCCATGGCTGTCATCTAAAAATGATGCACAAGAAAGCTGGCAAACAGTTTGCTGAAGACAAGCAGAATAAATACATGGATTACTAGAACCATGTCCTGTGGTCTAAGGATACCAAGATAAACTTATTTGGTTGACATGGTGCCAAGAATGTGTGGTGGCAAACAGGTGAGGAGTACGAAGGCAAGTGTCTCTTGCCTACAGTTAAGCATGGTGGTGGGAGTGTAATGGTTTAGTGCTGGATGACTGCTGCCGAATGTGGGGAGCTACAGTTCATTGAGGGAACCATGAATGCCAACATGTACTGCGACATACCGAAGCAGAGCATGATCCCCTCCCTTTGGAAACTGGGCCGCAGGGCAGTATTCCAACATGATAACGACCCCAAACACACCTCTAAGAGGATCACTGCCTTTCTAAAGAGACTGAGGATAAAGGTACTGGACTGACCAAACATTTCTCCAGACCTAAACCCTATTGAGCTTTTGTGGGGCATCCTCAAATGGAAGGTGGAGGAACGCAAGGTCTCTAACATCCACCAGCTCCATGATGTCGTCATGGAGGAGTGGAATGGGATTCCAGTGGCAACCTGTGAAGCTCTAGTGAACTGCATGCCCAAGAGAGTTAAGTCAGTGCTGGAAAATAATGGTGGCAAGACAAATATTGACACTTTGGGCGTAATTTGGCCATTTTTACTTAGAGTGTACTCATTTTTGGTGCCAGCGGTTTGATATCAAAGGCTGTGTGTTGAGTTATTTTGAGGGCACACCGAATTTACACTGTCATACAAGCTATATACTGACTACTTTACATTGTATCAAAGTGTCATATCTTCAGTGTTGTCCCATGAAAAGATATAATAAAATATTTATAAAAATGTGAGGAGTGTACTCACTTTTGTGAGATACTGTGGAATTATATTAAATTTACCCGTTTTCTCATTACTTTTATCAATAAAGGCTGCAAATTTTACCTGGCAATTACATTAAAATTATGGCAACAGTTACAACTGTGTAGTCAATATGGCGCAGTGTTACTGCTCCATAAAATCACTGAGTGGTATGTCACCATTGTAGAACACCCATAGATTTCTATGAGGACCTACTATACCTGTGGGATCTGTAAAAGGAAATTCAAAAAAAAAAAAGTCTAAATCTGACACCTACACAGTGTCAGACTGGGGCTACTTGGGCCCACAAAAGGAAATTTTTCTTGGGGCCCAACTCATATATAATCAATAAAGTCTAATTCAAAGAAATAGACCAGAGTTCAGGAAATCAATTTGTTAGAAACACAATTCGACCCTAATTTTTAAAAAAGAAATTCTGATTCAGCAGAATCAGAATTTCTTCAGATTTCTTTGGGCAGATTTTTTTGAAAGAGAGGTGGAGAGAGAGATTCCATTAATTTAAACCACTGTTAATGGATTTAGAAACGATTAGTACCTGAATCAAATTTCTTGGCCTATTTCCCAAGAAATTTTTTGGGGAAAATTTGCTCATCTCTAAAAATAGGCAAGTGATTAGCTTCAAAGGCAGCGTCGAATGGGATTTTTCACGTAGACTTTTGAGTTCAATATGGTTTCAGAGACTTGGCCCACCAGATAAACCCCTGGTAGGCCAATCTAACCCTGTTAGTATGGTAGTAGCTCTTCAAATATGTTATTACACAGATTCCTGACATCTTTAAACACAATAAAAACTGGAACTTCCTGTGGTAAAAACACTTGAAAAAACACTGACAATTAGTGATGAGTGATGAGAGAAGTTCTCAAAACTTCATGATGAATTACTTTGCCACAAAAAGCATTTCTTTGTAATTAGCATGCGCAATGACAGGGAACGTTGATTGCGGCACCCCCTGTCATTGAACCTCTCAGATGCCGTGTTCATCATTGATCGCAACATCTGAGATGAACCGTGAGGGCTTTCAGGAGTTAATCCGGTGGGGAAAAAAATTTAAATACTCATCTTATCCACACAGATCACATAGAGGCCGCGGAGGACATCTTAATTGAATACACAGCGCAAAATCTCGTGCAGTGATGTGATGATATCACGCCAGCTGGCGTACTGACGTCATACGTCACTGTGAATGAGATTTCACACAGGACCTGCAAGATGGTGACCTCTTTGCATGAAAATGGATTAGGTGAGTATGATTTTTTTCCCCCCTTTTCAGGGAAAATTTATTTGTTACCCGAAGGACGAGAAATTCGGCTTCGGATACTTCAATTCGCTCAAGCCTACCAACAAACAACAGTCCCAACTGAAACCAAGTGATGTGCCTTATACTAATGTTTTGGTATTGTTCAGTAAGTCAGTAACTGTTCATCCATTTTTAATGTATGCCCGGATGTTGTACTCCCCTGGACTTGTATTCCCTAAATGTAGAGAAGAGAAACTATTTATTTGTACATATGCATCCATACCACATTCAGCAAGGTATATATTGAAAGTGCTTTATGGTGATGTATGAGCCAACACTGTCCTAAGAAAATGAGATAACAGCTGCAAGATACAGGGACATTATTGTTAATGCACAGACTAGACTGTATGTAATGAATGCATTGTCCAAGGATTTCTAGACTATATAAATCAACTTCACAGTGTGCTGGAAAAATAGAAGCCATTATCTATGCAATCTAGTAAGTCAGTGGTAGATGGTATTATTACTGTATACAAGTGCACAGGAGGAAAATATGCAAAAAAGCATTTTCCAGAGCCCAATGTAGTGTAACTTTAATTTAAAAGGAAATGATAAAAAAATGCAATCTTTAGCTTTAAAGGCAGTGTGTCATCAGAAAATAACCTATTGTTTAACTCATATGTTAAACTTTTTTTTTTTTTAAAGTGGTAATGTTATTTTTAACTTTTCAAGTCAATGTCTATATTAAAATACATATAATCCTACAGTTTTTCCACTAGCCACTAATATATACATATACATATACATATATATATTGTGGGGTTTGGCTCTGGTAGATAGGGTAAGCGGGCACAGTACAGAGGCAAAATACAAGTTCTTAACTCAAAACGTCAGTGTTTATTCACACTTGGGGTAATTGCACAAAACAGCACGTAACTTTGCAGTCTTGGTGTTAATTCACACACAATGGAAAGTTCATATAACATAAGTCACCCTGCTGGCAGTTCTACCTCCAGTAGTCCACAGCAGGCTTAAGGGGGCCTGTTTCCCCAGCATGCGGCTCTCAGCCCTCCAGCACGGCACAAAGCCTCAGATCCCCAAAAACGGAGACATCTCTGCTGAGACCAGCTGCCTATTTAAGGTGCTGCCAAAACCAGCCCAGCTGCACATGCTGGGAGGAAAATACCTGCCTTGTCAGACACAACCCCTCATTGTGTCACTATATACACTGCTCAAAATAATAAAGGGAACACAAAAATAACACATCCTAGATCTGAGTTAATTAAATATTCTTCTGAAATACTTTGTTCTTTACATAGTTGAATGTGCTGACAACAAAATCACACAAAAATAAAAAGATGGAAATCAAATTTTTCAACCCATGGAGGTCTGGATTTGGAGTCACACTCAAAATTAAAGTGGAAAAACACACTATAGGCTGATCCAACTTTGATGTAATGTCCTTAAAACAAGTCAAAATGAGGCTCAGTAGTGTGTGTGGCTTCCACGTGCCTGTATGACCTCCCTACAACGCCTATGCATGCTACTGATGAGGTGGCAGACGGTCTCCTGAGGGATCTCCTCCCAGACCTGGACTAAAGCATCTGCCAACTCCTGGACAGTCTGTGGTGCAACGTGACGTTGGTGGATAGAGCGAGACATGATTTCCCAGATGTGCTCAATTGGATTCAGGTCTGGGGAATGGGCGGGCCAGTCCATAGCATCAATGCCTTCGTCTTGCAGGAACTGCTGACACACATGAGGTCTAGCATTGTCTTGCATTAGGAGGAACCCAGGGCCAACCGCACCAGCATATGGTCTCACAAGGGGTCTGAGGATCTCATCTCGGTACCTAATGGCAGTCAGGCTACCTCTGGCGAGCACATGGAGGGCTGTGCGGCCCTCCAAAGAAATGCCACCCCACACCATTACTGACCCAATGCCAAACCGGTCATGCTGGAGGATGTTGCAGGCAGCAGAACGTTCTCCACGGCGTCTCCAGACTCTGTCACGTTTGTCACATGTGCTCAGTGTGAACCTGCTTTCATCTGTGAAGAGCACAGGGCGCCAGTGGCAAATTTGCCAATCTTGGTGTTCTCTGGCAAATGCCAAACGTCCTGCACAGTGTTGGGCTGTAAGCACAACCCCCACTTGTGGACGTCGGGCCCTCATATTACCCTCATGGAGTCTGTTTCTGACCGTTTGAGCAGACACATGCACATTTGTGGCCTGCTGGAGGTCATTTTGCAGGGCTCTGGCAGTGCTCCTCCTGTTCCTCCTTGCACAAAGGCGGAGTTAGCGGTCCTGATGCTGGCTTGTTGCCCTCCTACGGCCTCCTCCACGTCTCCTGATGTACTGGCCTGTCTCCTGGTAGCGCCTCCATGCTCTGGACACTACGCTGACAGACACAGCAAACCTTCTTGCCACAGCTCGCATTGATGTGCCATCCAGGATAAGCTGCACTACATGAGCCACTTGTGTGGGTTGTAGACTCCATCTCATGCTACCACTAGAGTGAAAGCACCGCCAGCATTCAAAAGTGACCAAAACATCAGCGAGGAAGCATAGGAACTGAGAAGTGTCTGTGTTCACCACCTGCAGAACCACTCCTTTATTGGGGGTGTCTTGCTAATTGCCTATAATTTCCACCTGTTGTCTATCCCATTTGCACAACAGCATGTGAAATTGATTGTCACTCAGTGTTGCTTCCTAAGTGGACAGTTTGATTTCACAGAAGTGTGATTGACTTGGAGTTACATTGTGTTGTTTAAGTGTTCCCTTTATTTTTTTGAGCAGTGTATATATATATACACTGCGTGCAGAATTATTAGGCAAATGAGTATTTTGACCACATCATCCTCTTTATGCATGTTGTCTTACTCCAAGCTGTATAGGCTCGAAAGCCTACTACCAATTAAGCATATTAGGTGATGTGCATCTCTGTAATGAGAAGGGGTGTGGTCTAATGACATCAACACCCTATATCAGGTGTGCATAATTATTAGGCAACTTCCTTTCCTTTGGCAAAATGGGTCAAAAGAAGGACTTGACAGGCTCAGAAAAGTCAAAAATAGTGAGATATCTTGCAGAGGGATGCAGCACTCTTAAAATTGCAAAGCTTCTGAAGCGTGATCATCGAACAATCAAGCGTTTCATTCAAAATAGTCAACAGGGTCGCAAGAAGCGTGTGGAAAAACCAAGGCGCAAAATAACTGCCCATGAACTGAGAAAAGTCAAGCGTGCAGCTGCCAAGATGCCACTTGCCACCAGTTTGGCCATATTTCAGAGCTGCAACATCACTGGAGTGCCCAAAAGCACAAGGTGTGCAATACTCAGAGACATGGCCAAGGTAAGAAATGCTGAAAGACGACCACCACTGAACAAGACACACAAGCTGAAACGTCAAGACTGGGCCAAGAAATATCTCAAGACTGATTTTTCTAAGGTTTTATGGACTGATGAAATGAGAGTGAGTCTTGATGGGCCAGATGGATGGGCCCGTGGCTGGATTGGTAAAGGGAAGAGAGCTCCAGTCCGACTCAGACGCCAGCAAGGTGGAGGTGGAGTACTGGTTTGGGCTGGTATCATCAAAGATGAGCTTGTGGGGCCTTTTCGGGTTGAGGATGGAGTCAAGCTCAACTCCCAGTCCTACTGCCAGTTTCTGGAAGACACCTTCTTCAAGCAGTGGTACAGGAAGAAGTCTGCATCCTTCGAGAAAAACATGATTTTCATGCAGGACAATGCTCCATCACACGCGTCCAAGTACTCCACAGCGTGGCTGGCAAGAAAGGGTATAAAAGAAGAAAATCTAATGACATGGCCTCCTTGTTCACCTGATCTGAACCCCATTGAGAACCTGTGGTCCATCATCAAATGTGAGATTTACAAGGAGGGAAAACAGTACACCTCTCTGAACAGTGTCTGGGAGGCTGTGGTTGCTGCTGCACGCAATGTTGATGGTGAACAGATCAAAACACTGACAGAATCTATGGATGGCAGGCTTTTGAGTGTCCTTGCAAAGAAAGGTGGCTATATTGGTCACTGATTTGTTTTTGTTTTGTTTTTGAATGTCAGAAATGTATATTTGTGAATGTTGAGATGTTATATTGGTTTCACTGGTAAAAATAAATAATTGAAATGGGTATATATTTGATTTTTGTTAAGTTGCCTAATAATTATGCACAGTAATAGTCACCTGCACACACAGATATCCCCCTAAAATAGCTAAAACTAAAAACAAACTAAAAACTACTTCCAAAAATATTCAGCTTTGATATTAATGAGTTTTTTGGGTTCATTGAGAACATGGTTGTTGTTCAATAATAAAATTAATCCTCAAAAATACAACTTGCCTAATAATTCTGCACTCCCTGTATATACATATAACACAGGATCCACCATACACGATAGGTGATATCACAGCTTCTCTCCTCATTGTACTTTCACACAATTGCATTTATCAGAGAATGGTGTAAGTAACAAATTTCTACATCACTTTATTTAAAAATCTGCCTGAATCCACCTGAAAAAAGCTTTTCATGGCCTCTAGGCGTCTTACTTCTACTTAATGTGCAGTCCAATGCCTGTTCTCAGGCAAGATCCATCCCATAGCGGACACAGAAGACAGCTTACAGTAAATGGGTGTGTATCAGAGCTAGCTGAGTTCCTGAGCCTGATAAAAAGAATTGCTTCTACACAGCTTTTGAAGACAAACACAATGGGAAGGGAGAGGACATCACAGCAGTAAAGTGCTGGCAGATTTAACAGAAGGGATTCACTCCCTGCTTCTGAGTGAAATGCATCTAGCTGTGCAGGTGATACAGGAAATTATAAGACCTGTTCCCTTACAGATATCATTTTACAAATGAAGCACATCCATTATGCAAACTTTTTTGGAAACTGAGGCCTATGAACAGATTTGTATCTATGAAACTGACTGACCTGCTACATGTGTGCTTGGCAGCTGAAGACATCCGTGTTAGCCCCATGTTCATGAGCGCCCACATTGCTGAGATGTTTTTTTTTATATATGCAAATGAGCCTCTATGAGCAATGGAGGAGTTGCAGCCTCTATGAGCAATGGAGGAGTTGATGTTGCTCCTAGAGCTCAACTGCTTTGACAGGGCCAGGTATGATGTTGTTTACATTGCCTGGTCCTGTCAATTAAAGTGCAAAGGGCGCTGCAGTTGCAGAGAAAGCAGAGACTCTAGGTGTAACGGCAATATACCTGTTTCTCCAAGAGGGTCATTTGCATATATTAAAATATAATTTTTCTCAGCATGGTGGGCACATATGAACATGGGACCAACACAGATGCCTTTAGCTTCTAAGAGCACTTGAAGCAGGTCAGCCAGAAAATGAAGATAAAAATCTACTGCAGCTCAAGGTGCAATAGATTTCATTCTGGCGCACAGACTGCCGGAGGATCCATCTAATTTATGATGAAGCCTATAACACAGGAGATTGTAAAAATAAATTGCATAAATTGCTGATCTTTGATAAACCTCCCACAATTGTCTTATCTTCAAAGGGGTAAGTGCTGACATGGAGTTTTGTTCCATGCGCTTCCAGAGATATAACGTGTTGTATGGACTATATTAAGTGCAGTGTTGGACTGGGATTCCTTGAGCCCACCGATAAAATTCATTCTGGGGATCTACTGTATAGTTACATGTAAATATTAACTAACCCATGTTTGCAAATCTGTAAAACTACACCAACTCACATTAATTTTCAGTAGTAGCCTGCTGCCTAGGCTGCTCACACAGTGGTAGTCAGTAGTGTTGAGCAAAGTTAACAAAAATTTGATTCAGCTGCTTTGCCGAATTTCACAAAGAAATTCACCTAGTCAAGAATTACTTCATAACGAAGCATATTTCTTTGTAATTAGCGGATGCAATGACAGGGGTTAAAAAAAATATTACCTTATCCATTTGAGCATGAAAAGGCTTCAATGGCCATCTTGATTGAAGATCCCACGTGGAATCTTGAGCGGTGTGTGATAACGTCTTTACGTTGGCAGCATGGTGACATCATACGTCACCGCACACGAGATTTCCAACAAGATCTTCAATCAAGATGGCCGCAGAGGCCTCTTTGCGCTCAAATGGATGAGATGAGTATTTTTTTATTTTTTTTTACGCCAATTCAGGGAAAATTGATTCATTACCACAAAGCACAAGGAAATTAGACTTCATGGCTAATATAATTTCCCCTGAAATTCGGATCGAAATTGGATACTTCGATTTGCTCACCCTAGTAATAAGCATCAAGACTCTGCAAAATGATTGATTATGAGGAGCTCTGCAGAGACATAAAAAAAGGCAGGTCCATGGGGAAAGAGGATATTAGCTAGCTTACTTCTGTACCTAGAAGTAATCTTAGTTTCTTGATGCATCCATAAAATTAAATTGGACCATTTCTTAAATAAGCTACCCAGTTTTTCTATGGACATAGGCTGGTTGAGATGCTGTACACTACCAATCTGTATGTAGCACAGTGAGTGTGCTGTGACAAGTGCCAGTTGTGCAAAGGACCAGGGCGGCTACTTGCTGGTAGCAGCCGCATCCTCCTTTCATAATGACGTCCCCTCCTCATTTTGATTGACAGGGCCAGCGAACGTGCTCATCCTCTGGCTGGCCCTGTCTGCGTTCAAAATCTGGCGCCTGCGCCGTACCTGTCTTCAGTCGGCGCAGGCGCACTGAGAGGAGGACGCTCGCTCGGCCGCTCCTTCCTCAGTGCGCCTGCGCCGGGTGTAGATGTGACGTCAATGGCTCAGTCGCATTGAGGATGGAGCAGCCGAGCGAGCATCCTCCTCTCAGTGCGCCTGCGCAAACTGAAGACAGGTACGGCGCAGGCGCCAGATTTTGAATGCAGACAGGGCCAGCCAGAGGACGAGCACGTTCGCTGACCCTGTCAATCAACATGAGGAGGGGGCATCATTATGAAAGGAGGATGCGGCTGCTACCAGCAAGTAGCCGCCCTACTTGCTGGTAGAGAGCTCATTTACATATTATAAAAGTCAGTTTTTTGAAGAAACTGCTGAAGGAAAGTGAGTAAGAGCATTATATATTCATATATCGCAGTATAAGGAATTTAACTAGCCCAAAAAAAAATAATTACTTTAGTGGGGTGACAGAAGCCCTTTAACTGTGTGACTTGTAATTTCACTTTCACTTTGTCCGTCATCTAGTAACCCTTACTACTAAGAGGTCATAAACACTTATTTTTTGCCACATTCTTATCAGTAATATAAGAACTGAGCTATAATGAGTGTTTATAATGTCAGAGAGCAGAAAAAGAAGTCCGTCTGCTCCCCAGATGACGGAAAAGACAGAAAATCTACAGTTTGCTACTACAGCTTCTCAGCTCTGTACAGAAAATAACGATTCTATATTTTTAATAAAGACCAATTGAAAAAATGATTATTAGCTCAAAACAAGTACAATGCAATACAAAAAAAAAATAATTGGCCCAAAGGTGTACATAGCTTTTAAGTATATGGTGAGCTAAAACCAAAGGCTGTGTTTCCGTAGAATACAGAGGACGTACTCTTACCTAGATGTAATAGTCTTCATAATACAGCATCCAATGGAACACAGCATAGACTTTTCTTAATTCTGAATGAATCAGGCAGTGTATGTCTCCACATGAAATCAAATGCATACGGAGGTACAGTAGGGTACCATAAATTATGAGATTGCATGAAGTCATAATGTCTCCATGTGCTTCAGCCCTTAGATATAGTAATGGACGAACATCGTCCGGGACAAACCATTGACTTTAATAGCAGGCGAACCTGAAAAACCTTCAGGTCATAATTGGAGCCACCAAATATATACTAGAAGTGCACAAATAGTCCCACAACATGGACAGTGACATACCAGAGGGGGATCATTGGCAAAAATTCCCTCAAAAAATATGTATTTTAATCAGGAGCCATTTTTATGCGTCTGAAAGGGAAACTCTCAAAAATGTGCCCTGCTGGAGCCTTGAAAATTTTTATTTTAGGCCACGGGAGTAGAGGCCCCAAAAATTAGGCATTCACCTGACAGAAAAGAACTTGTGATTATGTGGCTGGAGGTACATAAGGCGGTCACTGGATAAAATTTTTACTGTAGGCCAGTACAAGCCCCAAAAATTAGGCATTCATCTGACAGAAAAGAACTTGTGATTATGTGGCTGGAGGTACATTAGGCGGTCACCGGATAAAAAATTTACTGTAGGCCAGTGCAGCCCCCAAAAATTAGGCCTTCACCTGACAGAAAAGAACAAGTGATTATATGGCTATAGGTACATTAGGCGGTCACTGGATAAAAATATTACTGTAGGCCACGGGAGTACAGGCCCCAAAAATTAGGTATTCACCTGACAGAAAATAACTTGTGATTATGTGGCTGGAGGTACAATAGGCGGTCACTGGAATTTATTTTTTACTGTAGGCCAGTACAGATCCCAAAAATTCGGCATTCACCTGACAGAAAATAATTTGTGATGATGTGGCTGGAGGTACATTAGGCGGTCACCAAATATTTATTTTACTGTAGGCCACTGAAGTACAGGCCCCAAAAATTAGGCATTCACCTGACAGAAAAGAACTTGTGATTATGTGGCTGGAGGTACACTAGGCGGTCACCGGATAAAATTTTTACTGTATGCCAGTACAGGCCCCAGAACTTAGGCATTCACCTGACAGAAAAGAACTTGTGATGATGTGGCTGGAGGTACATTAGGCAGTCACTGGATACAAATTTTACTGTAGGCCACTGGAATAGAGGCCCCAAAAATGTGTCATTCACCTGACAGAAAAGGCCGTTTATGCCGCTGTATATACATAAGACAAGGACCATTATTTGTTCTGGGTAGTGGCGGATATGTGTGGGCTGGCATGAGGAAATTCAATTACATGTGGTCGTCACAGGTGTTGAATTCCTCCGAGATCCATGCCTCATTCATTTTTAGAAATGTGAGGTAGTCCACACTGTCGTGAGCTAGGCGAGTGCGCTTAGCGGTCATGATCCCCCCTACTTCGCCGAACGTCCTTTCGGACAGGACACTCGACGAGGGGCAAGCCAAGAGTTCCATGGCAAATTGTGCCAGCTCTGGCCACAGGTCAAGCCTGCACACCCAGTAGTCAAAGGGTATCTCCCTTCTCAGAGTGTTCACTTCTGCCGTTAACGCGAGGTAGTCGGACACCTGTCGGTCTAGGCGTTCCCTGAAGCTGGATCCAGAGGGCGGCTGTCGATAGGTTGGCTGCAATAATGATCTCATATCCAAAGTGACCAACATATCTTCAAACCGCCCTCTTTTTGCAGGCGCGGTAGGATTGGTATCCGCACCTGTTTCGCTGTGGGTAGAAATTCCTATGCCAGTGCCCGGCCTGGAAATGCTGCATTCTGCCAGCCCTCTGTGATGCTGGTAACATGTCTGCCATTTTGTGTTTGTACCGAGGTTCAAAGCACGTTGCCACCCAGTACTGGTCCTTGCCCTTTATGCTTTTTATACGGGGGTCCCTCGCCCTGGCTCCTGCTCATCGCCCAGGAGAATTTCATCCTCGGTCTCCTCCCCCCAGCCACGGACAACACCAGGGATCCCCAAAAAGTTTAAAGTCCCCCTCAAAGCCTGCTCTTCTTGATCCTCCTCCTCCTCCCCCCAGCCACCATCCTCCTCTTACTCCTCTTCACTCTCCTGCAGACTTGTCTCAGATGGAGTAGCCCCCCCGGGAATTAATTCAGCATTGTGATTCCTCATCTTCCAGCTCCTGCTCCTCGACGGCTTGATCAATGACACGACGCAATGCATGCTCCAGAAAGAAGGCGTAAGGTATGATGTCGCTGATGGTGCCTTGGCTGCGACTGACCAGTTTGGTGATCTCATCAATTGGCCGCAGAAGTCTGCATGCATCGCAAATGAGCAGCCACTGGCTCGGTGAAAAGAAACCAAGCTCTCCAGAACCTGTCCTGCTGCAGAGTTCGTATAGGTAATCGTTAACGGCACGTTGCTGCTAGAGCAGCCTATCAAGCATATACAAGATTGAGTTCCAGAGCGTTTGGCTGTCACAAATCAGATGTCTGACGGGCAGGTGGTGTCGCCACTGAATGTCAGCAAGGTGAGCCATGGGCGTGTAAAATCTTCTAAAATGGCCAGAGATTTTCCTGGTCTGCCGCAAGACATTCCGGGGTATTTGGCAAAGAATAGCTGTGCGACTAAGTTCAGGACGTGTGCCATGCACGGCATGTGTGTCATTCAGTGTTTCAGCACGCTCAGCAGATTGGCAGCATTGTTGCACACCACTTTACCAACTGTCAAATTGAGCGGGGTTAGCCACTGATCGGCCTGTGACCACAGAGCTGAAAGCAGTGCAGGACCGGTGTGGCTCTTGGCTTCCAGGCACAACAGCCAAAGAACAGCATGGCATTGTCTCACCTGGCACATCGAATAGGTTCTGGGGAGCTTGGAAGTGCAGCGAAAGAGGCGCTAGCAGTGGAAAAAGAGGAGTCAGCCAAGGAGGAGACGGAGGATGGAATAGGAGGAGAAAAAGAGGCAGGCCTGCATGCAATCCGTGACGGTAACACCAAATCCACACGGGTGCCACGGGTTACATAATTGATGGCCATCAGAAGGTTCACCCAGTGGGCAGTAAAAGTTATGTACCTTCTCTGCCTGTGTTTGCTAGACCACGTGTCTGTGGTCAGATGTATCTTGGCATGACACTGTGTGCCAGAGAAATATTCAATTGCAGCTGAACGTGGCCATATAGCTCTGGGATGCCCTTCTAGGAGAAATATTTCCTTCCGGGGACCTTCCATTGCGGTGTGCCAATGGCCACAAATTTTCTAAGGACCCCCGAGTCCACCAGTTTATATTGCAGTAGTTGGCGGGCTAGCAGTTCCGACAAGCCAGCGGTCAGCCATTGGGCAAGAGAGTTATCCAGCGTCATCAACTTTTTAAGCTTGAACATTTGAGCCATGTAAGCCTGCCAGATGAATGCGACGGTGGCACGGTGGAAGGTGGAGTGGAGGACAAATGGGAGGAGAGAGGATAAGGACAAGAGGCAGGACGTGGAGCGCCGGGAGTGTGGCTTTGTGGGTTCTGACGGCGTTGCTCCCACTGGGCTCGGTGATGGGAGGCCAGGTGCCTTCTTAAGGCAGTCATCCCTAGGTGAGTGTTTGGCTTACAACGACTTATGCGTTGACAGCACAGGCTGCAGATGGCAACACTTTTAAACACGTTAAAAAAAGCCCACAATGCGGAGCCATCTGCCGTTTTCCTGGGAGCGCAAGATGTGACCATGCATGGTGGATGGCTCGCTCCAGATACATTTGCAGTCTGCTTTTTGCCTCCTGTGCACTACGAGTTCTGCCTGTTTCTCCTACTTCTCCTCCCTATCTGCTGCTCCGTCTCTCCCTCTGAACTCCCCTCCTCTTCCTCTCTTGTGGGCACCCACGTGATGTCCATTGACACGTTATCATTGTCGCCTTCACCACCACTGACATTAGAGATTTCGGAGAAGGCAGCAACAGCGGGGACCACCCTCCTTGGGCTGATCTGGGTACTGTCGTCAGACCACTGGGTGGTGGCCGTTGCTACCTCCTCTTCCTCATCTGATGCCATGAATGGCTGCGCATCAGTAAGGTATAGGAATGGATGGGAAAATAATTCCTCTGACACAAGTGGAGTGGCTATGGTGTTGGTGGTGTATTTGGGGGTGCACACAGCAGAGAGCGAGGAGGGTGCAGATACAGAGGATGAGGAGGGTGCAGAAGCAGAAGGCTGAGTGAGCCACTCAACCAACTCTGGTGCGTCCTTTAACATAATCACACGCACCTTCTCCAACTTCCCACTTAGGCTCCAGCCTGGTGCACCTGCCCGACCCCTCCACCCCTGCGGAATGGCATGCCTATTCCTCTGCCTGTCATTTTCAAAATAACCCTGTGCCAAAGTCCCTAGAGAAGAGCAGTATTTGTGGAAGCAGGTATATCACAGGCCTCAATCAGTATTTGATGGAAGCTGGTATATCGTATCCCTCAATCAGTATTTTGTGGAAGCAGGTATATAGAACCCCTTAATCAGTATTTTGAAGAAGCAGGTATATCGCACCCTCTAATCAGTATTTTGTGGAAACAGGTATATAGAACACCTAAATCAATATTTTGTGGAAGCAGGTATATAGAACCCCTGAATCTGTATTTTGTGGAAGCAGGTATATCAAACCCCTTAATCAGTATTTTGTAGAAGCAGGTATATGTCACGGCTGAGGATGGGAAAAACACTCAGCCGTGCGATGACAGAAGATGGTGGTCGCTGCTAGGCCAGGACAGGAATCAGGGAGCAGGTCACCTCCTAATACGTCCCTAATTCTGACCCTGTCTCCTAGCCGTATGAGCCGACCCTGATGGTGGGAGGGCTCATACTCTGGAACCTATAATCCCTACTAGCCCTCAGGGTGGCCCTGGACTAGGAGCAGGGTAAGACGACCTGTTCCTTCAAGACACGGACGAACAGGAGTCTCACTGGCCAGACTGCAAAGGAAGGGGAATGTAAACAGCATATGGCAATGGCAGGTAAATGAAACAAGTATAACACCTACCTGCCACAGACACACAGCCTGGAACCCATGTACAAGTGCTGCTGCCCACAACAACACAAACGGACACAGCACACACCAACATCACACAGGAACCCAGGAAACCATAGCTGCAATAAACAAAGAGACCACAGAAACATCTTCAAAACATCATACATAAACTTCTGACCACAAGGGTGGCCCTCACTGGCAGATGGTATATAACCAGGAGGATGACTCCAGCTAACCAAGGCTGAAGTACTCCTCAGACTTCTGGCTTCCAGCAGGAGCTAAATAGCCCCAAGTGGCCACACACAGACACACCCAGTGTTCACACACAAGGAAGGGAGTTAACCCTTCCTACACCAGGCAAGGGAAGACTGCCACTTAAAGGGGAAGTGTACAAACAACAATCAAAGTGCAGCTGTTACCGCCGGGAACGAGATGCGTGGCAACCATGTCCAGGGAAACAGACAGAAGGCCGAGACACTGCCACCACATGTACACTACACCACACGTTGCCAGGGGCAACCGCAAGTGACCTAAAGTGTCATAATGCACACATACAACCTTGTGCACAACACACAGGGAAAGAGCACACATACAAAGAGAGGTTGCCAGGTGTACCCGCATGCACCTGGCAGCAAGCTGCCCAGCAACAGCTCAGGCTGCTATGCTGCCAAATACAAACATGTTGCCAGCGGCAACCACACGTGAGGCAACAACATACCAGCAGCCCTCACCATGTGGTTGACAATAAAACCAAACCGCAGGCAACTGCATGCGGAACCAGGAGTCACGACCATAAACATGGGCGTGACAGTATATCGCACCCCTCAATCAGTATTTTGTGGAAGCAGGTATATCGCTCCCCTCAATCAGTTTTTTTGGGGGAAACAGGTAAATCACACTCGTTGCAAATAGTTGTTCCAAAAACGTTTGTCCTTCTATATACCTGCGGTATCACAGCAGAACCGCACACAACTGCTGCACAATACAAATGCACTATATAGAAAGTATATTATAGGTATATCACACCCCTGCCTCAATCATTTTTTCTGGGGGCAACTGGTATATTACACCAGTTGCAATTAGTTATTCCAATAAAAGGACTTTTTTGGCCCTATTAGCTAGTGTTTGGTGTCCCTAACAGTCTTTCCCTGCTGCACAAAGCAACCTCTCCCTACACTAGCAAAACACAGAATGTAAAATGGCTGCCAGATCGGGTTCTGTTATAGGGTGGGGGTGTGTCCATATGCTAAAACTTCTCAATTGGCTGTCCTGTCCCACCTGATGGATGCGTCATGGGTCAAAGTTTGGCGCAATGCAAAATAATACGGCGCATGCGAACATCGCCTTATGTTCGCATGTTTGGCGAATTGCGAACTAGCAAAGTTCACCGTGAAACGACCGCCGGGCGAACCACAAGGCCATCTCTACTTAGATAATCATGTCTAGGCATATGTCCTACTGTTCCTCTTTATCTCTACCCTTATTCGTCTTTTGATTGTGTATACAGTCTCTGTCTCTCCATAGAGATACAGTATTTCTGTGGGAGAATCAATCTCCTTTAATTTGGCTGTCAGAAACAGAAAACATGGGGAGGATAGATTCAGGAACATTATGCGTATTACACCCTTGCAAGGAAATAAATATATTTCTGCCAGTAGACTTCTAATAATCTTCTGAACAGATTTTTTGCCATAAACAACTATTAGAAACCCTACACTTTAGGAATGCCATAATTATTGATAGTCCACATGAATGTGCTGCTTGTAATTGCGGTTCAGAATGATGTCAATGACACCTCAAGACTTGCTAAAATCTATGAACATGCAAAGCACTTAACTTATCAATCCATCTTCCTGCTCTTCTGACAACTCTCTGCAGTCTTTCTAAATTGTTGTGCCTGCCCTTTCAAACAGAAAAAAAAATCAATACGTCAGACGGATTACATAATGCACAATTAATCCAAAATTCACCCATCCATTAGGAAAGAGACTGACTATAATTATACATTTTAATAATCTGCATTCACTCTCCTTTTGTTCATTAGCATTGGCTCTAGATTAAAATATATTGTTATTCACCATGCATAAATTAAATGTAAAATAAATGCTATTTTAATCTTATGTCCAATTGGGCCAAAAAATCAGTAAGCCTTCGAAACCAATTAGTAGTAGACATTTTGGTTGTCTCCCATGTACTACAACATTTGCTAATTTTATTGCAAACATTAATTTGCGCGCCAGCTGAAGTTACATTCTTGCTGCTTTCCAAAGCAGGAAATATTTTCAGTGATAATGATGTTGTAAGCAGTCTGACAGGAAACGACGTACCTTCTACAGAGCCATCTGAGGAACAGCTTGCTTCTGCATTACTCTTTTTGCAGCACTCATTAAACAGACAGAATGATCAGTATAATCATTGGAAGAGTGGGAAAAAAAACTGAACGTGAAAGCTGCCCATACACATGAGATAACTGTTGGCAAAATGCTTGTTCTCCTGACAGCTATCTCCCCTGATCCTCCTATACATATGAGTCGAGCATGCATATGTTGTAAATGGGAGAGGATAAGGCTGCTAGACACCTCTGATAGAAGCAGTTACTTTCACTGAGAACACAAGGATAGGGCATGTTGAAATTGTGGAGTCAAGTGTAACGTTCGCGTACACACACACACACACAGGGGGGAGGGAAGTGACCACTGCGCTCCACCCTTACCCCTGGCCCTGCCTACTTGCCTCGCGAGTCCTAATGACAGGGGACAACTGGACGGCAATCCCTAACTTGGAATAAGTGCAGGGATGACAGACAGACAAACAACAGGACGTGAACGGACCGAGTCAATACCAGGAAAGCTACAAAGTACAAATGGAGCAAGCAGAGAATTGTCAGGAGAAGCCGGGGTCATAAATACCAGGAGAGACGTGAAGTACCAAAGGAGTCAGCAGAGGATCATCAGGAGGAGGCCGGGGTCAGAATACCAGGAGAGCAGCAAAGTACACAAGGAGCAGGCAGAGGATCGTCAGGAATTCAGCAGGAGGTAAGTACGCCAGGAAAGACCAAATCACAGGTGGAACCTAAATTAACAGGCAACCTGTGGCCAGCAGGCTGCCTGTATTTATAGTGGGGAGTGAGGGTCATGTGACGTGGCCAGCGTCACACGACCGACAGACCAACCAGTCGAGCACCGAGTGATCAGCTCGGCGCTCAAGGCAGACTTAGGAGCAGGGAGCCACCCAGCTAGTAAAGCCGCCCTGGGAACGAGGTAAAACACAGATCCTCGTTCCCGAAGCTAAGCATCAGGTCTGCGGCTAATGGGGGACCGAGTGCACCTTCGGAACCCCGTTACATGAAGTCTGGATGCCGCCATGCAGAAAAGATGGTTGGCCGATCTAGCCAAAATCGTCAGATTCGGCCAACATACATCTAATGCATATTTAGTGCCATGAAAACTATTCTACATTTTGGCAACTGTATCGTAAGGGTATTTTTTAGGTACTGATTGGTTCTGTGCCTTTAATTCTGTTCCCTTTTATTATTACCATTCTGTGTAATGATGTGCCTTGTAATGTAGTGGGTTAGAGATAGTACCTATCCCCCATTGTGCTGATAAGACCACATTCCTGAGTGATCTTAGAGACATGCGTGCTAACAGGTTTAAACTTTGTGACACACATTCACTCAGGGCATTCCATTGAAGACTTCATTCTAGGTAGGATGTAAGTATTGATTTGCCCTTTTTCTTGTACACCCCGGGGTGTCATTCATGTGCTATGACATGGCGACAGGAGTTCCACCCCATATTGCATGTTATATATTTAGGCTAGTGATGTCTATTTACTTTTTATTATGTAACATGTTATTTGTTTGTGTTATCGTATATTTAATCATTTAGTTAATATATACATTTACTTAGCCTGCATTAGCTTATTCATTCTCAAATTGTTCAAATTCACATTAAGTTACAAGCAACCCAGCACCTGGATCTAAATACTTTTGTAATTGCACGTAATTAAAAATTTTGTATAGCCACTGAGCTATTAAATAAAATGTGTCTGTATAGTGCCACCTGCTGTTTATTCTTTTCCTTATGTCTTGAATACCTCACTAAGGGCTCTTTCACACTTGCGTTCTTGTCTTCCGGCATAGAGTTCCGTCGTCGGGGCTCTATGCCGGAAGAATCCTGATCAGGATTATCCTAATGCATTCTGAATGGAGAGAAATCCGTTCAGGATGCATCAGGATGCATCAGGATGTCTTCAGTTCCGGAACGGAACGTTTTTTGGCCGGAGAAAATACAGCAGCATGCTGCGCTTTTTGCTCCGGCCAAAAATCCGGAACACTTGCCGCAAGGCCGGATCCGGAATTAATGCCCATTGAAAGGCATTGATCCGGATCCGGCCTTAAGCTAAACGTCGTTTCGGCGCATTGCCGGAGCCGACATTTAGCTTTTTCAGAGTGGTTACCATGGCTGCCAAGATGCTAAAGTCCTGGCAGCCATGGTAAAGTGTAGTGGGGAGCGGGGGAGCAGCATACTTACCGTCCGTGCGGCTCCCCGGGCGCTCCAGAGTGACGTCAGGGCGCCCCAAGCGCATGGATCATGTGATCACATGGATCACGTCATCCATGCGCATGGGGCGCTCTGACGTCACTCTGGAGCGCCCCGGGAGCCGTACGGACTGTAAGTATACCGCTCCCCCGCTCCCCGCTCCTACTATGGCAACCAGGACTTTAATAGCGTCCTGGGTGCCATTGTAACACTGAACGCATTTGAAAGACGGTTCCGTCTTCAAATGCTTTCAGTACACTTGCGTTTTTCCGGATCCGGCGTGTAATTCCGGCAAGTGGAGTACACGCCGGATCCGGACAACGCAAGTGTGAAAGAGGCCTAAGATGGTGGCATGTGCTCAGTTTAAATCTTCAACTGTCACCAGTTGTACCTTCTTTTGGAAGCTGTGGCAGTCACAGGGAAAGAGCTGCAGCAGAAAGGTCATGTTCCCTGAGAAAGAACACACACCCTGATCTGTGATAGGGAGAGCTGTAGCAGAAAGGACTTACCCCCTGAGTTGCAAGCCTGAACTAAATAGAGCAATTGGTTTAATGCTGTGCTGAGATCCATCTCCCTACATTATTAAAATGTATGGCCTGCGACAAGGCTAAGTCAGTTCTCCCGAAGTCTCGCGAGTCTTCGCTGAATAACTTCGGTATTTGATTATTAAAATGAAAAAACATTTTTAAACTTGGATCTGAACTTAGATTCCGAGGTACCAGTCTGAACTGAAGTCGAGTTTGGATTGAAATTTGAATATTTTTTTTTGTTTTAAAACTGACTTCACCTCGTCGGAGGCCATGCATTTTAAGTGTACAGTGACAGATCTCCGTACAGCATTAAACCGAAGTTTTGGGCAAGGCACCTTAGGATCTAGGATCCGAAGCTCGCTTCGCTCAGCAATTATCTGTCACTGTGATGTCACATAACCAATACTTCCAGGTTGTGTAATTTGACAACATAAAGTCAGAGATTGCATCAATCAAAATTAGAGCTGTTCTCAATTCCTCTTCACTGAGCATCAAGAAGCTTAAAGTCATCCTCTGTTTTAAGCAAACTTTGTCAGAGACATGTTATAAGCTGCCACCCCTCCCCCACTGCAAAGTCCAAGAAGGATTCAGGGAAGTTAAGGAGCTCTTCAACTGCAGCAAGAAGTGGTAAGCTGCAATGTCACTTTAACTTAAGCCAATTAAAGGGAACCCGTTACATGCATCTGCTACACTAAATCACCAAATTATTTCTCTCTTTTATAGTTTTACAGATAAGCTTTATATGAACTTTCCAAACATACCAAGACAGTGTGACTAGTCGAAGAAAGAGCCCACCAATATGACTAGTCATGGGAAATTAGCATATTACATGTGAAGATTATAAAGCTGTTTTTCTACGGATCAGAAAGTTTATATAAAAGTATATCAGTAACGTTGTAAAAGACAGAAATAATGTGACAGTGGCAGTATAGTATGGGAAATATGTGTGGTTGTGTTTAATGATAATTTGTTATTGGAAAGTTGCCTCCTTCCATGATCTTGTATCAAAACCCATTATCAATATCAATCTGGACCCCTGTCTGGAAAAACACTATTAAAGGGGTATTCTCATCTTGCTATTTGAGCCTCCCCTGCAACAGCTCTGCATTTCACTTCCTGCTTTCCAAGCTTATCAGGCTGGGCGGGCTTAGGCAGTTCAAGTGAAGGCTGGCCACGCCTCCTTATGACATCACACTGAGAGCGCAGTCCTTGCGTGCTCGTTCATGAGGAATGTATGACTCATCACTCTGGCAGCCTGCCGTTTATGTGAAGCAGCTTCTGCTGTTCAATCCTCACTCTCAGAGCAATGCTAAGTTTTTCTTACACAGTAAAAGGTCACTGTCCTCCCCCACAAACAAAGGTTTCAGCTCTGCTACATCTGTCTATGCCCCTCTCCCAGCCAGCAATATGGGTTTGTACATATAGTTCTACTGCCCTTCTGTATGTCATAGATTGAAACCTACCCACTTATACTAGTATAGTAAGCTGCTACATCAGCATACACATTATGGTGCTTTCACACTTGCAGCACGCCAGATCCGACAGGCTGTTTAGCCTGTCGGATACATCGTGCGCTATTTCGCCGTGCCCGCCGGACGCCGCTCCGTCTCCATTGACCATAATGGGGACAGGGTCGGAGCTCCGGTGCTGCACGGCAGTGTGCGGTGAAAGGCCGCCGGACTAAAAGTACTGCATTATAGTCAATAGGGGCGGAGCGGCGTCCGGCAGTCACGGCGAAATAGCGCACGACAGATCCGACAGGATCCGGCGTGCCGCAAGTGTGAAAGTACCCTAACTGCAGCATTTTCACACAGCAGAGCTGTGTATGTCGATGTAGCGCTTTACTTTAGTTATTGGGGTATATTTCTGTTTCTGTCTACTATATACAGCAGGGCAATGTATGTAGCTAGACAGCCACATTGCTGGTGGGGGAGGGGAATAGACCGATGTAGTAGTGCAGTATATCAAGCGGTTCAGTCGCATTGCCTCCGTCAGCCCCCATATGCCTCCAGCAGCCCCCCAGTGCCTCCAGCAGCCCCCAATATGCCTCCATCATCACCAGTGGTGGACTCCTGAGTTATCATCTGTACATATCATACATACATATCAGCAGCGGTGGACTATTTACATATCATACATACATGTTATCAGTGGTGGAATACTGACAGATGAGCCATACATATCACATGCACAAATCCCCTCTGGTGGGACTACTGATATATAATTCAAACATGTCTTCAGTGTCGGACGAATGACACATCCTCTGTATATGTACTACATATGTTAGTTGTCTCACCACTGGCAATATCAGCGGTACATATAACCAGTGCTGGAGCCTGGTAAAGAGAACTGTCCAAAGATCTTTACTTATAGCTATAAAGGGAGGGATTTCAACCTTTTGGAATGAGCAGAGCCTGACAGAAGTGTTCTTTTTCTGCCCTAGTTTGGAGAAAACCACAGCGTCTGGTTTGCATCGTACTGGGGGCAATTGGCATACAGGAGCATAATGAACAATTGACAGCTAGTTGCTGGCACCATGAAGGAAGTGCCCTAGACAAGTGCAGCCCCCAATATGCCTCCATCAGCCACCCCCAGTGCCTTCAATACACCTTCAATACCCCCGCCCGCCCCCGCAACAAGCCCCGTCCCCGCAACAATCCCCGCCCCCCACTGAGCGGCAGCTCCGATTCTCTCCATAGCTGATGCGGCGTGAATGTTCTAATGCACATGCGTGGCAGCCGGCGTGCGCGCTCCCGAGCAACAGCCCGGCCGCCTGGGTGAAACAAAGGTCCTCTCTGCGCAGCTGTGGCACTACATAAACAGAATAATTAGAACATGGGTGAGTTTTATAATTGACATTAAATTAGAAAAATGAAGGAGGGCATCAGTTGGATCATATGAGATATGATCTTAAAGATGAGAATACCCCTTTAACCCTCCCCATGATATGCATAAAGTGTCAGTCTTTTGGTGCACTTCACGTTAGTCACAGGTGAACATTTTTACATCATTTGGTTCTGCTTCCTTGGGAGATACCGCTTTGCATACTTAATTTCAAGAAAGTTCATCATCATTTAAAATATGCCTCATAACATTTGAATGATCTTCCCCTTCCAGATGGCTAATTTTGTCTGATTTGCTATCATGCTTCTTTGCATTATATATAAAAAATAAATAAAAAAAAGTATTTTAGATCAGATGATCTGAAAACATTTTGCAGTGGGGGAGGGGTGGCATCTTATAACATGTCTATGACAAAGTTTGCTGAAATCAGAGAATGCCCAGTTTGTTTTTTAAATGTTTAAATAAGAGCAATGTTCAAACAAATTCTAACCTCTCAGAGGTGCACATGGGCAATGCTCCATTTTAATCTAACTTACATTCATCCATCTCTACCTTCTCCTATTATTATAGGAGCATTAAACATAGACAATGCACAAACAACCTCAGCTCTTCCCCCATCATCTCATTTCTATTGGCCCTATTTTGTCCCATATTACAAGTAAACATGAAAACTATACCAAGAACCCTATATATTTCTCAAGGAGCACAGTCATGCCCAACTCCTACTTCTCTTCACAATCATGTCTGGCTACAAGATGAAACAAGAACCTCTCTCCTCTTTCCTGTCTGCAGCAGGACCCATACCCATCACTAAAATCTGCTCCTCACCTGGCCACCAAAAATGGAATACATCAGCAGGAGAGTTTACCTTTGCTATCTGCAGGATTTTTACAAGACTGTTTTGTGTTTGGATAATGCAGAGAAGGCTTCAGACTTACTAACAATGAGGGCTACTATTTTGAATACTATAATTCCTATACTTGAATCATTTAATCTCGTTCGGCCCAAGATGACATCACCACTCCAGTCGGCGTGGTGACGTCATAGGTCACTGTGCACAGGATTTTAGCCGAGATCTTCAAGCAAGATGGAAGCCCGTCACGAGCAAATAGAGCAGGTAAGTATATATATATTTTTTTGCACTATTTCAGGTTAATTAGATTTGCTACCATCAAGCATGAAGAAATTTGGCTTTGTGTCTTATCCTGAAATTTGGATTAAAGTCCACTTTGTGGACTTCGATTGGCTCAACACTAATCTCAATGCTGCTCTTTTTATGTAATTGTAACGGCTATATTTAGGGACAGTTGAGGAAAGTGAGTCCCCAAACTAGAACCTAGCCCACTTTCCTTAACTCCTTGCATTGTAAGCCCTAAATGGCAGAACTACAACTATACGACAGTCCCTACACTAGTATAGGTGCAGGACACACAAGATACACAATACAGACAACAGAAAATCAGAGTCGTACAAAATGGGTCAGACTCAGAACCAAACGGGCAACACAGTACCAAAACATGATACAAAGAGTGGTCAATAGACAAGCTGAGGTCAGGAAGACTGGTAACAAATAGCAATAGAGAAATCAGGAACAAGGGAACCAGCTAGAGCCAACAAAGACTATCACTGGCAATGCTGTATGGCCAGGAAGTGATTTAAGTAGAGTGCCGAGTACCTGGATCAGAACCTGATAGGTTCATGACTCGGCACTCCATTAGTCCAAAACACTAGTACACAGTAATAGAGCAGCTGAGTTAATCAGCCCACTGCAGATCTCCCCCAGAACATGCCCGCTCGGGGGAGAAACAAAGCGCTGAATCCGGATATTAGGGATGCGTTCCCGCCAACATGGTGTGTGGCCCAGCAGCGTCTGTCTCATTGTGCATCCATGCCAAGGCTGAAGATCATGCTGCTGGAGCCCGAACAGGTAAATTTATTACAGTAATCTTACGGTGGGTTACTACAAGACCTCTCTGAAACAGAAGATATTTGTACAACCACATACGAATCCTCTGTAAGTAGTCAATTTAAATAATGCAATTCATATAACATCATAAGAGTTGTTTACATTGTAAAAGCATAAAACAGTCATATATTTTTGCATTTAACAATTCAGATGATGTTACACAAGATTTCCTGGTACTTTTTAATGACCAAAAGGCTTAAATGGTAACTAAATTTTAGCACTAATTTGAATAAATCAATAGTACAAGCAGCTACAAGAAACTATGCAATAAGTGAGAAATGTCTAGTTCTCTTGTTATCAGCTGTTAAGCAGCCTTAAATCTCCTGCTAATAACTTTTCACCTTGAAAAATGGCTTTTTCCCAATCCAGGACAAGATCTTGGAGGATCATTTTACACATGTCAATGCACATCTATGAAGAGAGGAGGGAGGAGAAGTGAGAACAAGCACAGTCAGTGAGACTGCATAGCCACATAGAAAGGTTATTGCTCACAAGTGCTTAATTCACAAAAATACAGTTTGGCACTTCTTTGTTTGGCACTTCTAATGTACTCCATTATCCTGGGGCTCCTTCTGAGTGACTGTGTGTCAGTTAGGAAAGATTTTTCTCTACTTTCTGAGTGTGAAAGAGAGACATTAAAGTCACTGTACAGCTACATAGGAGGCTTATATCTCAGCACAAATGATAAATTCACAACCATAATAGGTCAGTACCTCTTTAAAATGTCCTCCATAATCCTGGGGCATACTTTGAGTGAGCGTTAGGGTGCGGCAGATTTTGTGGCAGATAATTCTGCGACTGAAAATCAGTTCCTTCATTTAAATGGGGCAGCAAGCACATGGATTTCTGCAACGCCCATTAAGTTGAATGGAACAGATTTTCTGTCACAGAATTTTCTGCCACAAAATCTGCCATGTGTGAAGGCACCCAAAGAAGCTTAGGAAGTGGCTTCTCCTCTACTTTCTGTGTGTAGTGGATGGCAGTTAGTCTCCACCCACAATGTCTAAGAGGACTGCAAGCTAGATGTTCAGCAATCATTAGGGAAAACTGCTAAAATGCCAGCTACAAGTGATATAATGACCAGGAATAGTGTTACTCCTCATGTACACAAACTATACTACTGATTAATGCACAGTTTGTTGAAAGCTCACTGCTGCTTTAAGTGACATCTTCTTATTGCTACTTCCCCCCTCCATTCCAGCCACCCTTCTGTCCTTTAGCTTGTGATGAGATTTGAAATCCATGAAGGAGACAATTAAGACTAAATAAAAACAATGACTATCCCCTTTGAGGAGAATATTTAGACATCTTGCAGGATGCCTGTAAGGATGCACTGGAGCTGGGGAAAGTATAGAGTGACTAAACTGATAAGGGGCATAGACAGTCTTAGTTACAATTAAAACAAACATATTTAGTGTTGAGAAGAAGCATTTATGGAAGACATGATTAACCTATCAAAATCTATAATTGGGCAGAACTCTGGCTTCTCACTCCCCATCCATTAGTTCACATCCCCACCCATCCCGTGGTTGAACCTCCTGGACGATGTCTTTTTTCAATTGTACCAGGTAACTATACAGACCATATGACATGTAACTCTGTAACTTCTACTATTCTTCTACTATAACTTCTTCTGCTGGCACGGGGCTATTTATGTGCAATATAAATTGTGCATGTAAAATAGATTCAACCAGGCAGAAAGTAAAGTTTTACCATACTATACGCAAAGTTGGATTCTTCCTACGCAGCTACTTTAAAAGCAATCGAAGCAACAATTTTCAGAGGTAAACAAAAAAAAAAACACATCAGCGCCTTCAACCTTTATCTGTATCTCTTCCCAACACTATCCAAAAGTGAAGCTCAAATTTAGTATAAAACATCTTAACTCAATAATACCTATAAAGTTTTTTCTCAAAACAGTTTACTATATTTTCCAAACTATTAGACACAGCCCAGGTTTGGACAACAGAATTTTTTTTAAAAATATATAATTTCTCTATTACATACACACACATACACAGGTCGGCTAAATACATATACACACAGGTCTGTGAAATGCACAAAGCAAACACAGCTTTGCTACATGCTCACAACAAACACAGCACTGCTACACACACAAACACAGAAATGCTACATGCACATAGGCAGGTCTGCTAAATGCACATAACAATCACAGCCCTGCTTCATGTACTCACACAACTATGCTACATGCACAAAGCAAACACAGCAGTACTACATGCTAACACAGCTATGCTACATACACACATAGGTCTGCTAAATGCACATAACAAACACAGCACTACTATATGCACAGAATAAACATAGCGCTAATACATTCACACTCACATAAACACAGCTCTGCTACGTACACACACAGCCATGCTACATGCACACAACAAACACATCTTTGCACCATGCACACACAGGTATGCTACAAACACACAACAAACACTGGTCTGCTCCATCCACACACACAGCTTTTCTACATGCACACACAACTGTGCTACATACAAATGCACACACAGGTCTGCTTAATGCACATAACAAACGTTGCTCTGCTAAATGCACACGACAAACAGGGCTGCTCTCACAGCTATGCTAAATGCACACAATAAACACAGCAATGCTACATGCACACAAACAAAGCTACGGCACATATACACACGGCTCTGCTACGTGCACTCACACATTATCATCAAGGAAGCAGTCAGGGGATCTGGCACCACCGCTAGACCACCCTGACTGCGGACTACAAGATACAAGCACGTTTTAGCAAGATTTTTTTCTTGCTAAACAGTGTGTCTTATAGTATGGAAAATATAGTGCACTGCAATATTGCATTCCTGCAATAAGGGGAGCATGGGCAGTGTGGTCACAGACAGTGATGAGTGGCAGGGGTAGTATTCAAATTTGTGATATATTCGTCATATATTCGCGAATTCGAGAATTCGTGATCTCCAGTCATTATTTTCTTGATTGCGAAAATCGGCAATCGGAAAATTTGCGATACGAAAAATTGGGATATGAAAATTTGCGATCAACACTACTCCTATAGTCAACTTTTCTATTGGTTGCTAGGGATGTTGCTAAGTGCCGATATAAATTCGCAATCAATTTGCGATTAGAATATTCGTGAATACAAATATATAGCACTATATTCTAAATATTCGCAAATTCTCGAAGTGGCGATATTCGCGATTAAAATTTGCGATTTGAATATTCGCGCTCAACACTAGTCACAGACACTATAGAATTCTTAAATACACAATGGTGGAAATGTATTAATGCTCCAGTTTGCCATGTACAGCTGGTGTTGGTTATAATAAAAGTAGTGGCCCGTCTATGCTGTCCCCACACCACAAGCTACTTTGAAAAGTGGTAAGTGGTGCGTAAAACCCCCAAAAGTCACATTGTCTATTGGGCCACGACATCAATCGAAGCCTAATTAGAGACAGATGAATGAGTAGATGAGCAGGGATCATCTTTACATTTCTTTTCTGGAAAAAAAAAGGCCCCTAATATGTATGCTCTCTGATTGATAGTGGAAAGGGATTGATAGCATGCACAGTCTATGCTAATTTTCCCTCTGGGACATATACAGTTTGATAGGGAGGTAAAAGCTATGTCTCTCTGTGTGCAGCCTGTCAGCAAATCCTCCATTGCCCCCTCTCCTTCTTGGTTGGCTGAAATCTTAGGTTACTTTCACACTTGCATTCTTGTTTTTCGGTATTGAGATCCGGCAGAGGATCTCAATACCAGAAGAAAAAAAAATTCCATTTAGTGCTCATGCATTCTGAATGGAAATAGATCCATTCAGGATCCATCAAGATGTTTTATATTCCGTTTTGCGACCAGACATAAAAATGGAAAAAAACTGATCTGGCACTGAAAACAATGTAAGTCAATGGTGACTGATCCGTATTTTTTTAGGAGTCTAAACAAACGGATCTGTCACCCATTGACTTTCAATGTATTTAGTAACGGATGCATTTTTCCCCGTTTTTATTTCACACAACCGCATCCTAACTCAACAGATGCACCCTGATGATCCATTTAATTCCGGTATTGAGATCCTCTGCCAGAATTAACAACGCAAGTATGTTACCCGTACATACTAAATGGTAACACTGACATGGAAAAGGACTAAGGAATTTTAATAAACAGCAAACTAAGCTGCAAAAACCAGTGTCAGGCAGCTGCAGCCAAGGCCAATATGATAATGGGTTGCATCAAAAGGGGCATAGATGCCCGTGATAAGAACATAGTCCTACCACTTTACAAATCACTGGTCATACCACACATGGAGTACTGTGTACAGTTCTGGGCTCCTGTGAACAAGGCAGACATAGCAGAGCTGGAGAGGGTTCAGAGGAGGGCAACTAAAGTAATAACTGGAATTAGGGAACTACAATACCCTGGAAGATTATCAAAATTAGGGTTATTCACTTTAGAAAAAAGACGAGGGGAGATCTAATTACTATGTATAAATATATCAGGGGTCAGTACAGAGATCTCTCCCATCATCTATTTATCCCCAGGACTGTGACTGTGACGAGGGGACATCCTCTGCGTCTGGAGGAAAGAAGGTTTGTACACAAACATAGAAAAGGATTCTTTACGGTAAGAGCAGTGAGACTATGGAACTCTCTGCCCGAGGAGGTGGTGATGGTGAGTTTACTGAAGAAGTTCAAGAGGGGCCTGGATGTATTTCTGGAGCGTAATAATATTACAGGCTATGGCTACTAGAGAGGGGTCATTGATCCAGGAAGTTATTCTGATTGCCTGATTGAAGTCGGGAAGGAATCTTTTTCCCTGTAAGTGGGGAAAATTGGCTCCTACCTCACAAGTTTTTTTTGCCTTCCTCTGGATCAACTTGCAGAATAACAGGCCGAACTGGATGGACAAATGTTATTTTTTTCGGCCTTATATACTATGTTAAGTGTGAAAGTAGCCTAAGCTGGCTGGAGGGGGGGAAGGGGGCTGCCTTCTGCCTTCTGCTGGCATATCTCAAGCTGTAAGACACAAATGTAGTTTCTGTGTGGTGTCAGGAACAATTTGAGCAGCAGTCCCAAAAAGTTGGAGTGAGTTCCTTCTCCAATAAAACGCATATTATGGTTAATGCCTGAAACTTGAGATTTTCATCTTAAAAGACCTTGTTTGTTGCACAGCCTGATATTCAGCCATCGGTAGCAATAACATACAAGGTATATCCTTGGCTATTGAATTGCCACCCTGCCAGGACATTTACCATATGTCTATCAAAGGGAAGGGGTTAAAACATTGAACATATGAACAAATTAATTTTATATACCACTAAACATGTTTTTAACCATCTACTTTACTTACAGTATGTTAGCCTTAAAGGGATTCTGTCACCAGGTTTCACCCCCTCCAGATAAAAATATGGTTACAGCAGGAGGAGGGGGGAGGGAGGGAGAGCAGGAGACGTCACAGTAGGAGGAGGGGGGAGGGAGGGAGAGCAGGAGACGTCACAGTAGGAGGAGGGGGGAGGGAGGGAGAGCAGGAGGCGTCACAGAAGATTATGAGGCGGCGCTGGGCACGAATGGCAGATGGTGCGGGCGGCAGCTTGGAGCCATTTACATCCCCTTGGGCACCTTATTCTGTTGATTGACAGGTTAGTAATAGCGTTTGTTTAGCAAAATGAGCCTACAGATTACATTTATAAGACCACATTAGGAATGGTTAAAGCTCCCTGAACATAACCATATTTTTATCTGGAGGGGGTGAAACCTGGTGACAGAATCCCTTTAAAGGAGTTTTCTCGGAGTTAGATGCTGATGACCAATCCTCCGCTGTTTGAAGGGGCTGTGGTACTTGTGGGAGCACTGCAGCCTCTTCCTAGCAGACCAAGCATAGTGTTTTTCATTGCATAGAGCAGGATTTCTCAACTCCGGTCCTCGGGACCCACCTACCGGCCAGGATTTGAGAATATCCCACAAAATGAATACCTGTGGTAAGTCCTCATACATGGACACTAATTACAGTATATCACCTGATCAATACTAAGGAAATCCTGAAAACATGACTGGTAGGTGGGTCCCGAGGACCGGAGTTCAGAAATCCTGGCATAGAGGATGTTGTTCGCATTGCCGACCACTTAACTAAGACTGAGCTGCAAAAAGCCATGTGACCAATGGTTTTAACTTCACAAGCAGAACATCACCTTAGGCCACTTTGAACTGCTGGTCAGCGGGGTGCCAATTGTCAGACCCTCAGACCGATCCTGAGAATGTACAGTTGCAAGAAAAAGTATGTGAATCCTTTGGAATTATATGGATTTCTGCACAAATTGGTCATAAAATGTGATCTGATTTTCATCTAAGTCACAACAATAGACAATCACAGTCTGCTTAAACTAATAACACACAAAGAATTAAATGTTACCATGTTTTTATTGAACACACCATGTAAACATTCACAGCGCAGGTGGAAAAAGTATGTGAACCCCTAGACTAATGACATCTCCAAGAGCTAATTGGAGTGAGGTGTCAGCCAACTGGAGTCCAATCAATGAGATGAGATTGGAGGTGTTGGTTACAGCTGCCCTGCCCTATAAAAAACATACACCAGTTCTGGGTTTGCTTTTCACAAGAAGCATTGCCTCATGTGAATGATGCCTCACACAAAAGAGCTCTCAGAAGACCTACGATTAAGAATTGTTGACTTGCATAAAGCTGGAAAGGGTTATAAAAGTATCTCCAAAAGCCTTGCTGTTCATCAGTCCACGGTAAGACAAATTGTCTATAAATGGAGAAAGTTCAGCACTGCTGCTACTCTCCGTAGGAGTGGCCGTCCTGTAAAGATGACTGCAAGAGCACAGCGCAGACTGCTCAATGAGGTGAAGAAGAATCCTAGAGTGTCAGCTAAAGACTTACAAAAGTCTCTGGCATATGCTAACATCCCTGTTAGCAAATCTACGATACGTAAAACACTAAACAAGAATGGATTTTATGGGAGGATACCACAGAGGAAGCCACTGCTGTCCAAAAAAAAACATTGCTGCACGTTTACAGTTTGCACAAGAGCACCTGGATGTTCCACAGCAGTACTGACAAAATATTCTGTGGACAGATGAAACCAAAGTTGAGTTGTTTGGAATAAACACACAATACTATGTGTGGAGAAAAAGAGGGACAGCACACCAACATCAAAACCTCATCCCAACTGTGAAATATGGTGGTGGGGGCATCATGGTTTGGGGCTGCTTTGCTGCATCAGGGCCTGGACGGATTGCTATCATCGAAGGAAAAATGATTTCCCAAGTTTATCAAGACATTTTACAGGAGAACTTAAGGCCATCTGTCCACCAGCTGAAGCTCAACAGAAGATGGGTGTTGCAACAGGACGACGACCCAAAGCATAGAAGTAAATAAACAACAGAATGGCTTAAACAGAAGAAAATACGCCTTCTGGAGTGGCCCAGTCCTGACCTCAACCCGACTGAGATGCTGTGGCATGACCTCAAGAAAGCGATTCACACCAGACATCACAACAATATTGCTGAACTGAAACAGTTCTGTAAAGAGGAATGGTCAAGAATTACTCCTGACCATTGTGCACGTCTGATCTGCAACTACAGGAAATGTTTGGTTGAAGTTATTGCTGCCAAAGGAGGTTCAACCAGTTATTAAATCCAAGGGTTCACATACTTTTTCCACCTGCACTGTGAATGTTTACATGGTGTGTTCAATAAAAACATGGTAACATTTAATTCTTTATGTGTTATTAGTTTAAGCAGACTGTGATTGTCTATTGTTGTGACTTAGATAAAGATCAAAACACATTTTATGACCAATTTGTGCAGAAATCCATATCATTCCAAGGGGTTCACATACTTTTTCTTGCAACTGTATAACTGCTAGAAAACCTCCTTAATCCTAATATTTCAGCAGTATTTCTCATCCGTCCTTAAGCCAAGATAGTGGGTGAATTCAAGAAAGAGAAGTATAAACATGCTTACTATAGTTTTTCTGTGCTTAAGATCAACTCCTGGTTTTGGATGAAAAATACTAAAGTGTAAATGAGGCCTAAATGATGTGAGACACTTGAAAACAGCAGAAATATAGTCATTGATAAAGCATAATGAATCCTTATTAAAGCAAGATACATGAGAATGTCAGATCTCTGTGGTATGTGTCAGCCAATTTAAAGATAATTAGTATAAACAAAACCGAGACCGGCTTATGTCCTCCTCCTAACAGGGTGGTGGACTCATATTGATCTTTAAACCACTAACTAATTAGATTATTTTGTTCTACACCAGTACCCAGTGATGTAGCAAATTTGTTAAGAGCTCACTTGTTCAAACATCTTGTAGCAATATGATCCGATGCACATTCTTCTCATAAAAAGGCTTACAGGGCAGATCATAGTTAAAGATAAAGAAGAAAAAGATAAATACTGAATAAAGTGTGGTTATAAAGCTCATTGTCCCAGATTTACTATTGTGTCTGTGCCTAAAAAGGTCGAACATTGACTTATAGGATAGCTGCCTTACATCCGGTGGCATTAGAGACAGAGCTTGCTAACAGCTAATTTGCATGCTCTCTTCCTAAGATATGTCTAAAAAGTGGTGCAACATGGTACCATTTTGGCACAATTTGGCCCAACTAGTGTTTTTACACTTGCTCTAAAAGTTGGTGAGGCCTATCTGAAGGGGTGGGGCATCTTTGGAAAGGGGCAGGGCCTTTTGTTCCAAAACTGAGCCATAATTCTGGTATAAAATTCTGTCTCAATGTAAGCCAACCAATAGTTGGTATAGAGCTAAACAAAAGTGTCTGTCCCTGGACCACATGTATCATCCAGCCTGAGCTACTGTGATAAATCTGGTGCAGGTTTAGACACTCCATGTATAGGATTAGCAAATTTGGGCCATTATGTGCACAAACAATACTACAGTATTATATGAGTTCACACTTCCAAAATGCTTTTTTTTTTAACTTATTTATTATTTAAGACAAAAACAACAGGTGCTAAAAATCCTAAAAGCACAAACTACAAACTATGCCCATTGCACAGGCATTCCCCCAGTTTATGACTGCCAGGCGTGTTTAGTCTTGTTAATGGGTGTTACATGGTACCTGCTATGAAGTTTCCTCTCAATTTATGAAATATTGTAGGCTGATATCACAGGAGACAATGTAGTTTTACAAGGCACCAATTCCAGTAAATAGCCAACTATCTAAAAGTTGGAATGAGTTTCATTAAATCCTCCAGAGCGGGAGTTGATTTTTTCAGGGTTCCCTGCTCTGGCTAATAAAGGGAGATCTGAAAGGAGAGATGCCACTCCATGTATCCATGTATGTATGTTCCTAAAGTTTTTGGTTTTTTTTTCACAGCTGACATTTACCTCCTGGAACCAGGTTAGGGTGTTCCCACAAAACAAACCTTTTACAATATGGTCAACATAAGTATAATAGAGCCTTGGCATGGGGTCAGTCAAGGCAGTCATCAAATCTTAGCAGGGTGATAGAATGCTCTACCTGCACAAAACAAAGACGTTTAAATGGGGCAGTGGTTTTCTGGAAACAGACTTTTTTATGGGTTTCCCCAAGGTAATAAGGGGCAGAAACATGGTTATAGGCAGAGTGTACTTAACTTTACCTTCAACTGATGTAGAGGTTCAGTTCACTTCTCTAGTCCTGTATCTTGGTTAAAACAAAGTGGCTGGTTGGCACCCCCTTGCTCCTAATACCTAGGACACATGCCCTGGTATACCCCTTCACTTGGCTACTTCTATTTCTATAGCAAGTGTCAAGGATTAAGTTGCAGGACGCAGTCCACTTCCTGTCTTAGCCAGGCACTCGACAGGAGTCCTAAAATAATAAAGTTTGCGGTCCACACGGGTGGCGTTGGGAGCCCGTCCTTCTTTCTCCAAACTCCAGCAAGCTAGGCCCTTTTTCCAGGATTTTTAGTAAACCTCAGTGGAGCTTTGTTATGCAGCTCACTCTCTGGTTGCCATAACCCTGACTAATAGTGGTATAACTCTTGACCTTCGCCGCCACACCGTAATGTGAAACTCTAGATTAAGAGCACCATTGTACTGTTAAAGGGGTTCTCAAGGAATTAAGAAAATGAAAATACTTAAATATGACTTTATTGTAAATATATTCCCAAATACCTTTCATTACTTAGAATGGCTCGTTTTGTCAATAAAGCAATCACTAGGAGAAATAAAATGGCTGCCATCCTACCAGTACACACAGAACCTGTTTTAATCACACAGGAGGACAAGTTGCTTCACAACACTGAGCTGAAGAGCTGCCTCATCCTCCTCTTTGCTCTGTGGGAATGGAAATGATGAGGAGACATGAAGTACAGAGAGGAGGGTGGGGGTAATGATCAGCAGCACTTGTATGCAGTCTTCATTACCACAGCCCCATATCACCACAGTCTGTCCTGTCCATCCTCTCTGCACTTCATGTCTCCTCTGAACTTAATTCCCCAGATATTCAGCTAAAGTTCTTATCAGCTGTATTCAGGATTATAATCCCTGACAAGTAGAGAGGAGGAGGAAGAGGGAGCTGTTTACCTCAGTGTTGTGAAGTAACTTTCCCTGCTGTGTGATTAGGACAGGTTCTGTATGTACTGGTAGGACAGCAGCCATTTTGTTTCCCCTGATGATTGCTCCCCCAAGAAAAAGAGCCATAATAAAAAATGAAAGGTATTTGGAAATATATTTATTAGAAAGTAATATTTAGGTATTTTAATTTTCTTAATTTTACTTTAAATAGAGTTTTGCATTCACTTTCAGGAGTGAAACAAGTTACAGATGCAGAAAGCACCGGTCGAACACCTGGTATGTGCCAGCATTTCCCAGAGCACCATGTGCGATATATACCATGCACAGAATTAATTAGGGATTAAAATTCACATTTTTCCTCAGACATTATTATTTCTCATTCACCAATTAGAATTATGATCTTAAAGTTTTTAGCACTTTAACAATGACTTACACACTGCTGCTATGCTTGATTTACACCCCACAACAATAGAATCAAAAGCACTTGTTCCACAGTACTGTAGGTGTTTAGAAGCGCCATATGGCACAGAAACGTATTGCAGAAAACAAACCTTGCTAATGCTTGCAGAAAACAGATAGCCTCAACCTCTGAAATTATCCTGCAAGACCTACTACCAATCTAATAATTTTGCACTGATGTGTTCCAAGACCTTTTGTCCTTTCCTAGACATTGCACAGAATATTAATAAGTTGTTAAACCTAAGCATACCAAAGGAGAAAAATGCAGCATTTTCCAGTAAAGAAAAAGTGTTATTCTCTATCAGATATCATATTACCGAGCAACCAGTAGCATAACAATAGGGGTAGACAAGTCGTAGTCATACCCTGCAACTGTGCTTCAAGGGTCATAAGGCTCTGCTACCACACAAGACACAGTAAGTGCCTGCGGTAGAGCTCTAATGATACCCCAATACCCCATGGTATTGATGAAATGATGTACTTCTAAATACAGATATCCCCTCATGTACATCATTAGTGATGTTTTAATACTGTATATGGGGGGAGTTTTGTTGTCCTTGGTGAGACTACTATTGTAGACATGAAAAGGGAATTGTTGGTGACACTACTGTTCCTAGTGTGGCTGATAATGATGGTAACTGTAGATCACAGTCTGGCTTGGATTTGGGGGGACATACTGTGGGGGCTGCCACTGCATGAAGGACATACATAGCTGCCACTTTATGGGGTGCACACTACAGTGGTCGCTCAATTTACAATGGCCCCAGGATACAATATTTTCGACATACAATGGTCTTCCCTGGTCCATCCTAACTTGAAAACAGACTCAGCATACAATGTCTCAGATACTAATGACCTGTGGTTCATGTGATTGACTCGAAGATTCAACCAATCAACATGGCCATTTCTCTAGCACAATAACTACCATATATTGGCTGGCTGGTAGCTACTTTCCACAGTACAATAAAGTACTATATGGCCTGTACAACCCTCTGTCCGTGCCAGGATAAATTACAACTATGCAGTAGTCACCTGCTAATTCCTGTAATCTTGATTTTGTCTTATTTTAGGATGACATTTTCGGAAGATGGAACCAATTAGTTTTTCATAGAGTTATGGTCTCAAGTTTCAATGGTTTCAACTTTATAATGCTAACCCAGGACACAATTCATATTTTATTTTGTGAGACCATTGTAAATAGTGGCGGTCCCCTTGCTCACTCTGTATTATACACGTCAACTAGTGTACATGAGTTATATGAAGCTCTCATTTCCTCTTTACAAAGTTGTGGCTTGTTTTATAAGAAATTATGTACCCCCTACTAAATTTTTTTTAAATTATTAAGAATATTAGAAGTTATTTCAACATTTTGTGACCTGTGTAAAGGCAGTTGGGTTTTGAGTTCTTTGATATTTCTACATTTTACATTAGTAAGTGAATCCCAAATAATAAGTTTAGCATAGTAAAATTTCTCCTTGTAAGATTCTGTAGGGACTTTTATTTCTCAGAAATGCAAATTGGCTCTCCTCCAGTTTGGCTAAATTCTTTAGGCTACGTCCACATCTGCAATTGCAATTCCGGTATTCTGTTCCAGCATGAGAAGAAGCATTTTTTTCTAGCTCAATGCCACTATACATGCTGGAAACCCAGTGGACCGCCATTATAAAGAATGGAGCCGTAGATGTCCGGCATATGCCAGATACAGCAATTCCAGCACAGTATTCTGTTCCTATGCTGGAAAAGAACATTGTAATTACAAGTACAAATGTAAACGTCACCTTAGTCATGTTGCATGCTATTTTATGTGTCACATATTACCTTATAGGGTATCTAGTGTCTACCTATAGGTGGTGCTAGAAAGACAGCTTTATTCCTATTGGAGGAGAACTAACAGCTACCCTAGAAATGAATAATTTGTTTGAAAGCAGGGAGATACAGTATATGCTTTATTATATGACATTACTGGGGTAATGTAAAAGGTTTATATATTATAGTCGTTGGTTACTTTACTTTCTAGCAGAAAGTGCTGCTTGTTTCATTATGGGTTAAACTGGAAATCAACTGATACATTCCAAGCATGTTTTCTTCTGCAGGAATTGCCTATTTGCGTGGGATTTGAAAAATGTGAATTTATGCTGGCATACCAGTTCTCCAGTCTTATCCTATGAGCATTTTGAACGGCCTTGATGATGTCTCTCGAAGTGGGTTGCATTGCTTTGTACAGATGCAGAAAATTTTAAAGAACACACAATGATTTTATTTTAGAAATTGTGTCTCATACTAAATCATACATTTGTATACTTTTCTGGGAGCAGGTTCTTTCTGTTACCAGTGAATTTGATATATTCTTGTATTTAAGATAGGGTGCTATAGAAATCCAATTAGCTATCAAAATTTAAATGAGTCCAATGTATACTGCAGTACCTCAAAGGACTACTGCAACGGGTTAACTAATAGTAAAATAATTATAGCAATATTAAAGGTAATCTGTCACCAGCGACCTCACTATCCAACATTTTACATAGACACATAGCTGTAGTTCACCTGACTAAAACACAGCTTTTAAAAAAAAAATTATCTGAGGATCCATTTCAGCCTCTCTGGTGGCCGGGACCATGGTAGCTCACTTAGGCTAGTGCTTTTTCCTATATTGTGCAAGCACGACCACCACTGATGGATTGCAGGGTGGTCTGTAACCATGGAAACGAGCAGTGTATAATGTGATAGGAAAATGAATACAGCCAGCAAAGAAAGCAATATGGATAATAGCAATGCATTAGTAAGTGCCTTGTATTAACTTTCTCTACATGATAAATTACACTTACTGAAGTGAGATAATCCCTTTAAGTTAAATATTGTGATTTATTGTGTTAATGTGAACTTAATAGCAATTTATTTGTAAACTAACAGTTAATCAATTGGCAGACTGTTTAGGTTGCAAGGACATGGACTGGCTCTACCCCCTGGTTAGGAATAGTGTAGTCTAGTCTGAGGAGAAGCTACAGGAGACACATGTGTGCAGAGAGCTCCTGTATGGACTAGGCTCAAGCACAGAGAACCCCTGTCTCTGACCAGTGGTGGATCCAGAGCCTGGTCTCGGAAGGGGCACTTCCAGACTATTTTCTGCCCACCGCCACAAAACAATGGTGCTTATAGAACAGACTACACAGTGTAGAGGCATACTGTATATTGTGTGGCACAGTGTATGCTACACGTGTATAACATAAACATATTTCACATGAAAACTTACAATTACTTGGCTTGGCCCTTGGGGATCTTGGACACCACTTCAATTCTTTGGCTGGGGGGCTCGGAGGAACTGATGTTGTGTTTTATGCTAATGAGAAAGATTTCAAAATAAGGATTTGGAGAAGGGGCAGATGGATAGCAGAGCAGGGAGAGGCTGGTGCTGCTACTAGGGAGCTCATACTATGGGGGAGATATAAATCCCACCATAATGCCCCCCCCCCCAGTAGAAATAATTCTCATGTCCTGTGACAAAAAATACCCCCTTGCAATGCCCCCAGTTGAGCTAATGTCCCCATAGTGCCCCCATAATGTGCCAGTATAAAATACCCCTATATAGTGCCCCCAGTAAATGCCCCCATAGTGCTCCTCTCCCCCCTTCCTCCTAGTGCCCCCATAATGTACCAGTATAAAATGCCCCATATATAGTGCTCCAGTAGATGCCCTCAGTGTCCCCCATAATTTGCAAGTATAAAATACCCCTTCTTAGTGCCCCCGTAGATGACCCCATAGTACTCATCTCCCCCCTTCCCCATAGTACCCACCATAATGTTCCCAGTATAAAATGCTACTGTATAGAGCCCCCATATAAAATACCCCTTCTTTGTGGCCTCAGTAGATGCCCCTATAGTGCCCCCAATAATGTGCCAGTAATAAGTGCCCCCAATAATGTGCCAGTAATAAGTGCCCCCAATAATGTGCCAGTAATACATGCCCCCAATGTGCCAGTATAAAATAACCCAATATAGTGCCTCCAGTAAATGCCCCCATAGTGCTCCTCTCCCCCCTTCCTCCTAGTGCCCCCCATAATGTACCAGTATAAAATGCCCCATATATAGTGCTCCAGTAGATGCCCTCAGTGTCCCCCATAATTTGCAAGTATAAAATACCCCTTCTTAGTGCCCCCGTAGATGACCCCATAGTACTCATCTCCCCCTTCCCCATAGTACCCACCATAATGTGTCCCAGTATAAAATGCTACTGTATAGAGCCCCCATATAAAATGCCCCTTCTTTGTGGCCTCAGTAGATGCCCCTATAGTGCCCCCAATAATGTGCCAGTAATAAGTGCCCCCAATAATGTGCCAGTAATAAGTGCCCCCAATAATGTGCCAGTAAAATGTTCCCCCAATCATGTGCAAGTAAAATGTGCCCCATAGATGCCCCCCAATCATGTGCCAGTAACAAGATCCCCCCATCATGTGCCAGTAATAAGAGCCCCCTCATCATGCTCCAGTAATAAGAGCCCCCATCATATGCCAGTAATAAGAGCCCCCTCATCATGTGCCAGTAATAAGAACACCCCCATCATGTGCCAGTAATAAAAGCCCCCCCATCATGTGCCAGTAATAAGAGCCCCCCATCATGTGCCAGTAATAAGAGCCCCCCATCATGTGCCAGTAACAAGAGCCCCCAATCATGTGCCAGTAATAAGAGCCCCCCCATCATGTGCCAGTAATAAGAGCCCCCCATAATGCACCAGTAACAAGAGCCCCAATCATGTGCCAGTAATAAAAGCACCCCCATCATGTGCCAGTAATAAGTGCCCCCAATAATGTGCCAGTAATAAGTGCCCCCAATAATGTGCCAGTAATACGTGCCCCCAATGTGCCAGTATAAAATACCCCTATATAGTGCCCCCAGTAAATGCCCCCATAGTGCTCCTCTCCCCCCTTCCTCCTAGTGCCCCCCATAATGTACCAGTATAAAATGCCCCATATATAGTGCTCCAGTAGATGCCCTCAGTGTCCCCCATAATTTGCAAGTATAAAATACCCCTTCTTAGTGCCCCCATAGATGACCCCATAGTACTCATCTCCCCCTTCCCCATAGTACCCACCATAATGTGTCCCCGTATAAAATGCTACTGTATAGAGCCCCCATATAAAATGCCCCTTCTTTGTGGCCTCAGTAGATGCCCCTATAGTGCCCCCAATAATGTGCCAGTAATAAGTGCCCCCAATAATGTGCCAGTAATAAGTGCCCCCAATAATGTGCCAGTAAAATGTGCCCCCAATCATGTGCAAGTAAAATGTGCCCCATAGATGCCCCCCAATCATGTGCCAGTAACAAGATCCCCCCATCATGTGCCAGTAATAAGAGCCCCCTCATCATGCTCCAGTAATAAGAGCCCCCATCATATGCCAGTAATAAGAGCCCCCTCATCATGTGCCAGTAATAAGAACACCCCCCATCATGTGCCAGTAATAAAAGCCCCCCCCATCATGTGCCAGTAATACGAGCCCCCCATCATGTGCCAGTAATAAGAGCCCCCCATCATGTGCCAGTAACAAGAGCCCCCAATCATGTGCCAGTAATAAGAGCCCCCCCATCATGTGCCAGTAATAAGAGCCCCCCATAATGCACCAGTAACAAGAGCCCCAATCATGTGCCAGTAATAAAAGCACCCCCATCATGTGCCAGTAATAAGAGCCCCCCCATCATGTGCCAGTAACAAGAGCCCCCCCCCAATGTGCCAGTAAAAGTATTGTACATATAAAATAAAATAAAAAATAAATACTTACCTCCATGTCAGTGATGCAATGCAGGACTCTTCCGGCCTGTGTCCCATGCTATATGGCTCATTCGGCGCAATGGCGTCATTGTGCCGCCTTCGCCGGCCTCTTATAGGCTGCCGGCCTAGTGTCTGCAGCCTATCAGAGAAAGAGGAAGAGTCACCCCTCTCCCTCCCCTGCCCCGCAACAGCACTGCCATCTGTATCTCTGTCCTGAGGATGGCGATACAGATGACTATGGAGATGAGCACTTCCACAATGGAAACGCTCATCTTCCTGTGCCCCGCTTCCTGTGTAGAGGGAATCCTGCTAAAGGACCCCTTCCCTCTGTACTTTGAGAAAGATTGGCCACCTGTATTTAAGTTCTGCACCCCTCAGTCTGGGAACTACAGAAAAAGTTAATAATTCCATGCTTGTGGTTCTACTGAAAGACTGTAACATCACTGTTGCTCCTACTGATATTAAGAAAGGGCTACCTTGGAACTGTGTCTTTTGCTTCATTATGTACTACTGTTCCTATCATCAATAGGATGGGAGAAAGTTCAGGAAGAGTGGCAGCAGCAGGGAGAACAGAGCCTCTAGGATTAACGGCAAAACCCTCAATGCTCCTAGAGGCTCATTTGCATATATTAAACTTATATTTTCACAGAAATATGGCCACATATAAGGATAGGACCAATACAGATTAATTCTGCTGACCAGTGCACAAATCTAAGGTCATCCTGTTCTAAGGCTACAGCATACCTAGCATATAATTACCTGTAAGTGCAGATTAATGGAGATGGCTGGCCAACTATTACTCCGTGGTGTGCAATGTTATTATAGTTAACAGTAACTGGCAAACAGGAAGCTAACCTAAATCTAGCTAATGCCTTTCAAAGCAGAAATGACTGCATTACGGAAACAAGCAAAAGTGGGAGTATAGCATAAGGAATAGAGTGCTTTGAGAAAATAACATTATTATGTCAAACAGGGTAAAAAGCTAGAAGGAGTGATTTTACTGGGATAGGATTAAAACCTGGCTCTATATTCAGAGAAGAACATTATCAACATACTGATCTTGGAAAACACCAAGGGTTTCCTGTGGCTTTTTGGCTTAAAATTTACAGTCATTGCTTTTATTCTATTGTTTTTCCAAAACCAAAATACACAGGCAACAGTTAGTAGCAGGCTGGCAACTTTTCACATGCTATTATCATTTTTTAAAGGGAATCTGACACCATGAAAATGCAGGGCAATCTGCAGGAAACACGTTACAGAGCAGGAAAATATTAACTTAAAGGCTATGTACAGCTTTGGGAGTTTTTATTATTGTATTGTACTCATTTTTATATAAAAATCATTTTTCCATTTTGTCTTTATTAAAAGTTTTGGGGATCCTTTCTCAAACAGAAATACGCCTAAATTCTGATTATTTCTGGTGCAGATTGGGATGCAAAGGTCCTGGGACTTTTCCCCACTCACACCAGGTCTAAAAAAAGGGGGCATGGTGTGGGCGGGAAAGGACCAGAAGGCCTGTCTCATTTACCATTTTCTACACCTGTTTTAGGCGTAGAAAATGGTCTAAATGTAATCCAGCTAGGAAGCTGTCTAACATTTAGAAGTATATATGAAGAAAAATAAAAAAGTAGTTAGGTGGATGGACGTGCATAAAGGATTAGGGGAGGGGGAAAGGGTAAGAGCTGCCAAAGGATGTCACCAAAGGATGGAAGTGGTGAATAGTGGTGGACGACACGTGAGGCAGCTCCCCAAACCGTATGAGTCAGTACAAACCAGTGGACTGTTGATTTGATAGGGTAAGAGAAAAAAGAGAGATGGTGAGCAGTGCTATTCCAGGGGTTTCCTGGAAGCACCAAGGGGCGCCACAAAGCCAGAGAATATGGGAGCTTCTGAGTACAATATGAGTCTATATATATCAAATTATATAAGAAAAGACGGTTATATAAAACAATAAAAACAGTTGAAAAAGCAATGATTAAAAATGATATATTATATATAAGAACACATACACATCAGTCTTTGTACCATACTTTGTCACAATTGTGACTGCTGATGGATAAAATATATATATTGTTCAATGGTAAAGGACTTACTTTACCGGGGAGGGAAGTATAGGATAAACTCAATACACCTATAATTGTACCTCCCCCGCCGAGGTCGCCTCTAGGTAGTAGATATGGCTTCTAAGTCCCCAAAGGATGACACCGGGGCTCCTGGATATAGTGGCTCCTGAGTAAAAGCTTGACGCGTTTCGGGATAGTATCCCCTTTTTAAGAGCATCTTAATAAAGGGATACTATCCCGAAACGCATAAACCTTTTTTCTCAGAAATAAAGACTTCTACTATATCCAGAAGCCCCGGTGTCATCCTTTGGGGACTTAGAAGCCATATCTACTACCTAGAGGCGAACTCGGCGGGGGAGGTACAAGTATAGGTGCATTGAGTTTATCCTATACTTCCCTCCCGGTAAAGTAAGTCTTTTACCAATGCAACCATATATATATTTTATCCATCAGCAGTCACAATTGTGACAAAGTATGGTACAAAGACTGATGTATATGTGTTTTTATATATAATATATAATTTTTAATCATCGCTTTTTCTACTTTTTTATTGTTTTATATAACCGTCCTTTCTTATATAATTTGATATATATAAACTCAAATTGTACTCAGAACCTCCCATATTCTCTGGCTTTGTGGTGCCCCTTCAGCGCTTCCAGGAAACCCCTGGAATAGCACTGCTCACCGTCTCTCTTTTTTATCTTACCCTTACATTTAGAAGTGGCAGAGCACCCCCCGAAGTTATGTAGAGGCCAGTACCTCTTCATAACTCTGGCGGATCCACTGCCAGATATAGGGGTTATTAATACCGGGGTCTAAAACGCCAGTCTTAATAAATGAGCCGCTTTGAGTCCCTTTCTCTGTGCAGCCTTGAAATGCTTTAGTAGCAGGATCTGTATTTTTACTATGTTCTGCCAAGCAACTTAGCTGCTATCTCTGATATCTGGCCTAATGAACACTCATTATAGCAAAATTTTTACCTTATTGACAAGAATGTGGCTTAAATTAGTGTTTATGACCTATTTAGAGATAAAGTTTATTAAATGATTAGCACAAAGTGAAAACGAAAATACGACTCACATAGCCAGACAAACAGTTAAATGTTTGTGACAGAACGGCTGAATATTTTTAATGAAGACCAATTGAAAAAATGATTTAGCCCAAAATTAGTAAAATGCAATCATTAATAAAAATGCCCCCGAAAGTGAACATAGCCTTTAAACTTTAATGTATTCACTTAATCCTCTGCTTGTTGATGCCTAGGAGTCATGTGGCTAGTGCTCCCAGTGACTGACAGTTAGCTATGAAATAACTAAGCATACAGAGATAGATGGCAATCATTGAGTAGGACACCCACATGACTCCTAAGCATAAAAGCAGCAGATCTTTAAATTAATAATGAATAAATTATACATTTTGAAATACACAATGGTGCACTAGATTAGATCTACATATATCCAAATGAGATGTATTCCCTGTGAGCAGTACTATGGCTCAGTGGTTAGCACTGGTGCCTTGCAGCTCTGGGGTCTTAGGTTTGAATCTGACCAAGGAGAACCTCAGCATGGAGTTTGCATGTTCTCCTGGTGTTTGTGTGGGTTTCCTATGGTTTCCTCCCACACTCCAATGACATACTGATAGGGAAGTTAGATTGTGAGCCCCAGTGGGGACAGAGTGATGCCAATGCCTGTAAAGCACTGCGGAATATAATAACATTATATACGTGCGTAAAATAATAAATAAATAAATTTAAAAAAAAATAATTTAAAAAAAATCATGTTTGCCAAGGTCAGTACGTTGATAATGTTCGTCTCTGACTATAGATGTAGGTCTAGAGCACCCTTTCTGTATTTTATGTTACTTGAATTTAGGTTCTAAGGGGAAAGGACATAAATAGGTTGCTCAACTAAGAAAAGTTTTTCCCGAATCTTTTCCCTTAAAACTACATATCAATCTGCTTAGCTCCTCCTGCTCTATGAGCTGCTGCCTGCAGATTGCACTGCATTTTGTGGTGACAGGTTCTCTTTAAAGTCAAATTTTTATAGAGGGATTCAAATGTGTTTATTTTACACTGTGCAAAAGCACAAATCCGGATTCACTTTATTTTACGGTTTCTAAAGTGGACAACCTTTTGTAGGGGAAAAATAGTGTTAAAAGGCACCCACTGAAATAAGTAGACAACTACGTAATACTATACATGGTTGTAATTGGCCCATCAGAGTGGGAGCTGCTTTCACCTCATGTAAAGAGAAATGTGGTTATGGTTTTATAGGGAATAGCCCAATCTGCTGCACTGTTTCAATTCCATACAGCAAAAAAAGGTATGCTGAATTATACTGAACCAACAAAGACTAATAGCGTTGAGTATATTGGCCTTACAAAGATCAATAGGCTTAAGTATACTGGCCCAACAAAGACCAATAGGCTTAAAGGATAACTGTCACATTTAGACCCTAATTTCAATTTTCATATATGTAGTTACTAATAACATGATATTCCAGAATCAGTTACTATTAGACTGACTTACCCCATATTTAATAAGATTCAGCCCTTAGCAACCAGTCTGCATAAAACTGAAATTTCACTATTCAGTTATGATGGCCGCCACTGCCCTCACCCTGAGGCTAATCCCCCCTGCCCTCACTAGCCAGTAACAATAGACCCCCAAAAGGGGTTAATCTCCTGCAGCACAAAGGGGTCCTCTTACCACATGTTGCTTTCATTTATACACTGAGCAGATGGCAGATCTCCCTTCCCTGTTGTGCGCTGCTTCAACTCTGCATTCTCCAGCTCTGCTGAGTGAGGGAGCATCTGCCAAGCGCAGGGACAGGGAGAAGTGCACACAGACCTGGCACTCTTATCAGCTGCTGGGAAGGACCTGGCTTTAATCATTTACTTACAGTCCCTGGCTGTCAGTAATGTGACCCTGCACGCTGCGTGCTCCGTCTATAAACAGATAGACGGACCATGCCTAGCAACCCTATTTTAAGCACAGTTAAAAATAGGCAGTACAGGGAATAAAAATGTGGAATTAAGGGGTAATTGAATACACAGTGAAAAGTTAAAATAGGGCCACCAAGGCGATATTAATCACCACAATATAATACTCCAAAAAAAAAAAAGAAAAAAAGCCAGTTATCCTTTAAGTATACTGGCCCAACAAAGACCAATAGGCTTCTTTCGGGTGGATGGGGGCTAAAGGATATGTTTAACAGACTTTTTCTGGTCTAAATATCAAACGTACATTGAAAATACAGTGTTAATGTAGCCCTAAATGACAAAGTACAATAGTCTTAGTGTCATTCTGTGCTCATGGCCTGGTTTTAATGAAGCTTTCTCCTGTTACAACAAAACTATTGTTAAAGTTTGAAAGTTTGACATACAAAGTCCATTACTGTGAACTACATTTACTATATCGGTACCTGAAACGTTGCTGACAAGTTAATCTCATTATAATGTCGTTTTAATAATTAAGACTTAGAAACCATTCATCATTTTTAGGTAGGCGTCTTTAAAGAATCGAGCAAGTGATAAATAGAAAAGGTTTCTGCTTTACTACCTACAAAAGAACATAAAAGTGCCATTACCATATGAATGAGGCCAGCTGTTGCAGCTGCACAACGCTCTGAAAATTTGGTGCCATGAACAGTTTTCCGCCTCTCGTGTATCTTTCCCCACAGTTTTTCCATATGACCTCCTTATCATTAAGCTAAATGTTTCCTCTTCCCGTCGTGCTCAATGCATTTTTAAAACCTGGTAGACGGACCAACAATGAAATGAACGTTATTTACTGGTTATTAGTTCATCAAAATGAAGAAACAAGCAGGTTCGCGTGTAATCTTCTCCTGCTTCCACACAGCCCTTTTATTTAAAATTAATCCCTTTATGTATGGACGCTGGAAGGGTTGAGCGTGCAGTTGGATAGCATTACATACTGTAAATTATGCACAGAAATCATGTTTGTATTTTGTGTATATTTTTGTGAAGGAATCTGCATTATTTAGTTCACTTAAATTAATGCGGTACACAAGGATAAAATGGAAAACCGCCATCAGCAAGTAATATATTTTTTATTAGTAAAGTCTTTCTCTACATTTTCTACATTTTACTGCCATAAACATAAACCGTGGGCTTCATAAATAAGCAACTATACTGTACTATATTGCACTGACACAAAATGTGGACAACCGATTACCACAACCATACAGTATGTGTCGCACATTGCATTTCAAAACAATGTGGTTGTTCCTCTGCCTCTCCTTTGCTTCTGTAACAGCCTTTCTGATATAGCATATCCTTGCATTTTGGAAAATTGGTGCATGGATTTCATATTTGCCACAAGAAGATTAGTATGGGCACTGCGGCTCAGCCACCGGCAATTTGTTTATTGGCATTGAGGTTAAGACCAGTCAAGTTGTTATATGCATTTTCCAGAGAACTCCCCTTAATGATTGGGCAGAGCACTGAATTGGCTTGCCTGACCATAGATAGAATGGCATAACTGTACAGGTACACCGGCACTTTCTTCTCCATCACCTCCCTACACTAATATCTATGATCAGTGCAGGTAAGAAATAAGAAGCTAATCTATCATTATCAGTATTCGGCTTTCTATTACAGCCAGAACAATGCCGTAGCCTGGAGAGGACCTGGAGACCTACCAGCATACTGAAATTAAAACACTTATTGTCCTAAGCCACAAGGAGCACAGTACTACAACCACAAAACCTGTATAGGGTTATGGAGACTGAAATATACAATACTGTACAAATATTTTAGTCATGTATGGGGAAAATGCTGCAAAGTAAGAATGCTTTCAAAAAGATAAAAGTCGATAGTTAATTTTTATCAATTAACAAAATGCAAAGTAAATAAACAAAAGAGAAATCTAAATCAAATCAATATTTGATGTGACCACTAGTGTTGGTCAAGCACCAAAGTGCTCGTGTGCTCGAGTAGAACACTTCCCGATGCTCGGGTGCTCTACAGAGCACCCAGGCGCAATGAAAGTTAATGGGAGAACCCGAGCATTAAACCAGGCACCCACTGCTCTGAAGAGGGGAGGGTGTCAGGACTCTAGTTTGGCTTAGAAGCCCCTGCTCTGACTCCGTATAGCTAAGTTCATATGTGGAGTCAATGCTTGGGGACACCCAGTGTATTTAAATCTAATTTAGCCTCTATTTCTGAAAAGTTTCTGGCGGGATTTGAACTCACAACCTTCTACATTACAGCCAAGAATGTTAACCACTACACTATAAAGCTGCATGGCCAGTTTCTTTAATTAAAAAAAAATATATAAAAAAATGTGGGAAACTACTACTGATGTTTTAGCCATAATATATTTACATAAATTATAATATATTATATATTCTAAATATATAATAATATATGTGAATATATTATGGATAAAAACTTACATATATATGTTTAAATAAAACTTAGCCTCTATTTCTGACAGGATTCAAACTCACAACCTTCTACATTAGAGCTCAGAATGTTACCCACTACATTATAGAGCTGCATGGCCAGTTACTTAAAAAAAAAATATATATATGTATATATATATATATATATATATATATATGAGACTTCAGCTGTATAGGAATACTTACTACTAGTAAGTATTCCTACATAGCAGAAATCTCATATTTAATTTTTATTTTTTATTTATTTTTTAAGCAACTGGCCATGCAGCTCTATAGTGTAGTGGTTCACATTCTTGGCTGTAATGTAGAAGGTTATGAGTTTGAATCCTGCCAGAAAATTTTCAGAAATAGAGGCTAAATTAACTTTAACACAAGTGTGAAAGTACCCATAGAGAAGTAAAAACAGATCTGTAAGTAGCACCAATCACCACACTACACTACACCCCCCCTGTCACTTATTAACCCCTTATTAACCCCTGATCACCCCATATAGACTCCCTGATCACCCCCCTGTCATTGATCATCCCCCTGTAAGCTCCATTCAGACGTCCGTATGTGTTTTGCGGATGCGTGGATCCACGGATCCGCAAAACACGGACACCGGCAATGTGCTTTCTGCATTTTGCGGATACGCACATTGCCAGAACTATATAGAAAATGCCTTTTCTTGTCCGCAATTGCGGACAAGAATAGGACATGTTCTATAGGCTCTACAAAAAACGCAGTGTTCGCCCGATCAGGCCTGATCTTGTGCGCACACATGCGTTAGGTCCGCCCCACCGCAGTGACAGAAATGTTTTTTTTCTGATCACTGCTAAAACACCGTAAAATCGCTGCGGCGCTCTAAAGATCACTTTTGAGTGCATGGCGAGTTCATAGATAGATTATTTTTTGGCACAAGTTAGCGGAAATTGTTTTTTTTTTTTTTTTTGTTTTTTTTTTTTACAAAGTCTCATATTCCACTAACTTGTGACAAAAAATAAAATCTCACATGAACTCACCATACCCCTCACGGAATCCAAATGCGTAAAATTTTTTAGACATTTATATTCCAGACTTCTTCTCACGCTTTAGGGCCTCTAAAATGCCAGGGCAGTATAAATACCCCACATGTGACCTCATTTTGGAAATAAGACACCCCAAGGTATTTCGTAAGGAGCATGGCGAGTTCATGTAAAATTTTATTTTTTGTTACAAGTTAGTGGAATATGAGACTTTGTAAGAAAAAAATAAATTAAAAAAAATCTTTTTCCGCTAACTTGTGCCAAAAAATATATATTTTAGGAACTCGCCATGCCCCTCACGGAATACCTTGGGTTGTCTTCTTTCCAAAATGTGGTCACTTGTGGGGTATTTATACTGCCCTGGCATTTTAGGGGCCCTAAAGCGTGAGAAGTAGTTTGGAATCCAAATGCGTAAAAAATGCCCTGTGAAATTCTAAAAATACTCATTGGAATTTGGGCCCCTTTGTGCACCTAGGCTGCAAAAAAGTGTCACACATGTGGTATCGCTGTACTAAGGAGAAGTAGGGCAATGTGTTTTGGGGTGTATTTTACATATACCCATACTGTGTGTAAGAAATATCTCTGTAAAATGACAACTTTGTATAAAAAAAATGGGAAAAGTTGTCTTTTACAGAGATATTTATCTCACCCAGCATGGGTATATGTAAAAAAATACACCTCAAAACACATTTCCCTACTGAGTACGGCGATACCACATGTGTAACACTTTTTTGCAGCCTAGGTGCGCAAAGGGGCCCAAAATCCAATGAGTACCTTTACGATTTCACAGGGCATTTTTACGCATTTGGATTCCAAACTACTTCTCACACTTTAGGGCCCCTAAAATGCAAGGGCAATATAAATACCCCACAAGTGACCCCATTTTAGAAAGAAGACACCCCAAGGTATTCCGTAAGGGGTATGGTGAGTTCATGTAAAATTTTATTTTTTGTCACAAGTTAGTGTAATATGAGACTTTTGTAAGAAAAAAAAAAGAAAAAAAATTTTCCACTAACTTGTGACAAAAAATAAAAACTTCCATGAACTCACTATGTCCATCAGCGAATACCTTAGGGTGTCTACTTTCCGAAATGGGGTAATTTGTGGGGTGTTTCTACTGTCTGGGCATTGTAGAACCTCAGGAAACATGACAGGTGCTCAGAAAGTCAAAGTGCGTAAATTCACATTTTTGCACCATAGTTTGAAAATGCTATAACTTTTACCCAAACCAATAAATATACACTTATTGCATTTTTTTTATCAAAGACATGTAGAACAATAAATTTAGAGAAAAATTTATATAGAAATGTAGTTTTATTTGAAAAATTTTACAACAGAAAGTGAAAAATGTCATTTTTTTGCAGAAATTTCGGACAATTTCGATTAATATCAAAAAAAGTTAAAATTTCAGCAGCAATGAAATACCACCAAATGAAAGCTCTATTAGTGAGAAGAAAAGGAGGTAAAATTCATTTGGGTGGTAAGTTGTATGACCGAGCAATAAACCGCAAAAGTAGTATAGGTCAGAATTGTAAAAAGTGGTCAGGTCATTAAGGGGGTTTAAGCTAGGGGAGCTGAGGTGGTTAAGCATCAATTTTATATCCTAGTTTTCTACTGAATGCAGTATCCAGGTCATTAAGCTAATCAAATCCCATATGCGAAGGTGGACTTCACAACCATGCAAACCAAGTAAATCCTTTGGGCCCTCTGCAGACTATAAGCAGTTGACTGAACAAAAAAATAAAACAAAACAAAACAGTTATACCAGGATGAACATACCACCCGTGACGACAGTTCAGTTGCACAGGGACCCTTCCCAACCCTCAGACGTAACTTTGCTTAGGACCTCAGTAATTCCAAATCTTCCCCATCCATATATCCATGTATATAGATAAAGCAGGGCTAACTTTGTCCCCTAGCAGTTTTATGTGAGGTAACATAACTGAAAATAAATAAATAAATAGATAACTTATAATATCACAATATTGTGCCAAGCTCCGGCTACGTTATTTGTGTGTATCAGACTTGTTTTTTTTCCTACAATAGATATTTTACTCTTACAAAAATAGATTTTCACTCCATTTATAAAATTTTGCATGTTCCCACATTAACTGATATCTTAATGCATGTAACCACCCAGTGATAATTTTGTTAATCCACTGAAATCCCTTCTAACTACCTAAATTTCACAGAAGGGGCAGAGTTTAGTAAAAATATCTTAAGCTTGCTAAAGATAATATTGATTTCTAAGAGACTGCCTGCCATGAACAAATCCAGCTCTAAAAACACAGTTGGCTAGAGGTATCCAGCAAGTGTTGGGAAACGTATTACCATTTTCTCTGCAGTTAAGCACAGTCAGGAAATAAATGATTCACCTGACATTTTCCAATGGAAAAAAAATAAAAAAAAGGAAAGAGAATATAAATTTTCAATAAAAGTTACAGCATATTATAACTTCAGATACATCAAGCACAGTATAGTATCCCCTTTCTATTTGACTATGTCTTTTCTTCTTTTATCATAAGAAGTTATGTTTGAAAAACTTTAGCTCTGCTAAATTTATTCAGTGAATTTAAAGCTCTCGCTAGCACTGCATGCTAGTAGTTCTGTAATACAAAACACTGCTATTATCTGAATAGATGACATTTATGGTAGCCCATAGTCTTTATGTAGATTTTTGCAGTCTTAGTAGTCTTCTACAACGTAGCCTGTAATTCCTTCCAGTCTTTCCAAAAGGAACAAATCTGATAAAAATGCTATATGCTTTTAAAAGCCTTTTTACAACGCCAATTCCCAAAAAGTTGGGGCGCTGTGAAAAATGTAAATAAATGTAAATATAAACAGAATGCAGTGATTTGAAAATCCCATAGACCCATATTTTATTCACAATAGAAAATAGAACACATCAGATAATGAAAGTGAGACATTTTACCATTTCATTAAAAATTACCGGTAACTCATTTAGATCTTGATTGTAGTAATGCATCTCATTACCTTTTCAGTGCTATTTCTTAAAATTTATGAAATTACAAGGTCTTACTTATCACTAGCCTGTTCTTTTATTTATTATATTTAAGGTCAGTGGGTTATTTCTTTCATAATAAACATGAAACCAATTGTGATGAGCGGCAGGGGCAATATTCGAATTTGCGATATTTTGTGAATATTTGGGCGAATATTCATCATATATTCACGAATTCGAGAATTTGCGATTATTTTCTTGATTGCGAAAATCGGCAATGTAATATGGGTGTATTGCGTGCACAATACAGGCGTGGGTCACTGTTGCTACATTTTTCAAGCTGCTAGAAGTTTCCTGAGACTGGAGAAAATGGTTGGCACGGCAGAACATTACAATAGCTTTATATGCAGATATGCTCCAATATATTTGCAATTGTGCAAATCGGCAATTAATGATGCACATATTTTTGCGCAATACGTGCAACTTCACATTTTAGCAGGTCTGACTACATATTACTGATTGGACTAAGTATTGTTGTGAACTTGTGACATCACAGCACTATGTATGTAGCATGTATGTATGGACAGCAGAACCTATCAGCTACACTATATCACGATCTAACCTACACTGACTATCTCCCACTAACTATCTGTATTATATATATATATATATATATATATATATATATATAAAAGCTATCTAACTATCTAATATAATGAGTGGAAAGCACAGAGCACAGCAATGACACTGCTGTCTCTCTCAGAACTCCATACAACTACAGAAAATTGCTACTGGAGAGGTTCTTATATAGTAAGGGGAAGGCAACTTTCCTATTACATAGAAACATAGAAACATAGAATGTGTCGGCAGATAAGAACCATTTGGCCCATCTAGTCTGCCCAATATACTGAAAGCTATTGGTTGCTAGGGGTGTTGCTAAGCTCAGAAAAAGACATTGCAGCCTTCTCATTGGTCCACAAGCAAGAAGGGAGGTTACTGATGAAAAACAAAATCTTGAATTTTCGAGAATATGAATATATAGCACTATATTCTAAATCTTTGTGAATTCTTGAAGTGGCGATATTCGTGATTAAAATTCGCAATTCAAATATTCGTACCCAACACTAAAAACCAACATAAAAAACAATTTTACTGATAATTACAGTTCGCTTTAGAAATTAATATACATTTGGAAAATACCTACCTGTCTTTGACAATAATCTAATCAAAAAGAATCATTCTATTGGAACCTTCAGCGACATTCTGTAATCTGTAGGGAAACCTGGCAGTAAAGTGCTGTTTTCTTGCAGCTCAAATGAATGTGTTATGCTAGTGTCCTGTGCCCGTTGCTGACCCACTCTTCCAAACAGGCACAAGCGCAGTATCACTTACCCAGCTTCATCTCTTTTTGTGCTGATAGTTCATACCTGCTTGCCCACCACTGCCCACTAGCACTGGGCCCAACCGCCAGCATCCCACAGTGCTCTCCCTACTTCAGGCTATGGCCTCTGCCTTCCAGTAAGGCCTCCATGTTCTGTTCCTAGGGTGTATGCACTCTTCCCCGGCCAATGTCTGGTCACCTCAGAGTATTTAAGGCATCTTCCCCTAGAGGAGGGTGTCTAAGATTTAGGCTGTCTATCTTGCTAGTTCCCTGTAAAGGTGTGCTGTTCAATTTGTCTACTCATGTACCAACCTTTTCCCATTTACTGACTCTTACCCTCCACTGCCTTACCTGACCATTGCTTGTTTACAGTATGGATCCTTAGCTGGCCGCCCTGACCCTGGACTTGTTTCACTGATATGCATGTACTTTGCCTGCCCTGACCTCTGCCTGTTTTCTGACTATGAGTATTGCCTGATTCCTCTGGGCTTTACACCGGTGTCTCTGACCACTGTGGTTAAAAAGCCAACCACACAAGGACTATTTCAAGAGGTAGTGGTCGGGTGATTCCGCTGCAGAAAAGAGCAGATCCCTGTATTGGAGTTAAAGGGTGAAATCCAGAGAACTGCCAGGTTAGTGCTGTCAGGTCTAGCCCAGAGTCAAATCGGTTTTTTGGTGCAGTGGTTCGACACCCCATTTCCTCTGACAGAATAAGTTGTCTATGTAATAGAGGACACATCCTCCAGAACAAGAGATGCTCTTCATAGCTTTCTACTCTGGCCAAGAGATGACATATCCTGAACAAAGAACCCCTTCCATTAACTCAGAATTCTCTAATCGGTAATATAAGAATGAGTTTTTTTAAATTAGAGAACTCTTCTTAGTTGACTAGCCATATCAGACAAGCTATATCATTCAGTTTAAGGATCTATGAATAAATGATCTCCCATTGTCCATTCTCATCAATTACCACATAATAACCTGCAATTGACCAAGGTTTATTTTTGTAAACACTTATATTATCCTTATTATATATTCCTCATTACAGTAACTACATTATCACAGTTGATAGCATTCCTAGAGTACTCAAGTTAGTGTTTCCCAACCCGAAGTTCCTTTGAATGTGGTTAAGTTTCCTTGAACACAGAAGCAGCAAGACTTGTCACTTTTGCACTTGATGGTAAAGGTTGCCTTACTTGTGGAGGCAATAAGAAGTTTGAAAGAATCACCATGACTTGCACAGCTTACTACAGGCATTTATTCCTCTTTATACCATTTTCCTATCTCTGACTATCACACATTACTGACGGAGCACAGCACAAATACCCATAGCAGATTCTTGTAAAAAGAAAAGTGAATGATTACTTTCTTGGGGGTAAAGTACTAGAAGGTGACATTACCTTAATGCCTCTTAAGTATCAAGGCCATATTATAGGTAGGGAACATGGAATACATGCACTGAGGCCACCACCACTCACGTTCCTTGATGTCTATTCAGTAATCCTACCCAGCCAACAAGAGGTCAAGAAGTCACTGGCTTTACTTTCTCCACAGACTTTAAGAAGGACAATTCCTATATACTTCTTCTATAGTTCTCAAATATGATCCTATATTAGTTTTGCACTGACAACTACACTGCACTTTTAATTTTTTTTTTAATAATAAGTAAGGAGTCTGTACCATCAAATAATGTCAAGAATAAGATATTGATTTCCAGAAACCTATTTACATGATGGTTGTGAGTTCATGCAAGTTTATATTAACTGGTAATATTCTCTTGCAAGCAAATTAAGCTATTCCTACCTCCACTTCTTTTTCAATTGTGTCTATATTAGTGTCTATTTATAAGAAATTAAGAAACTAAAAGGTTTTCCTTCTTTAAAAGTATTGGTCCATGAACAAGATTCAGTACATATGCACAGGGTAGGTGATAAATGTATTTATCCCTAGGGATCTGTTTGCTGGGACCACCACCTATTATAAGAACAGGGGTACCAAAGTCCCCTTTGTAAATGGAGCGGTAGTGTGAATGCATGACTACTGCTCCCTTCACCAACTGTGGGACCACTGACAATAGCACTCTGCTATATCCAGCAGTCCCACTAAAGTGAATGAAGAGGTAGTCACACATAACCACTTCCGCTCCAGTCACACAGGGCACCCCTGTTCTTGTATTTGTGGGGGCTCCAGTGGTTAGACCCATAGCAATAATACAAACTCCTTTAACTCTCAATTCAAAACTGTGCTAACAGTGAAATAAGCAATAGTTGATTCAGTAATGAACTATAGCACACACTGATAGAACAGCTAATAATTATAATTTATTGAAATTTTTATGCCACTCTGTCCTGGGAAATGATAATGCTAATATGTTTTCTGCTATTCATATTAAACGGAAGCAACAGACAATTAAGCCAAGAGCTGAATGTCCTACTGTATTGTATAATCATTTTGATTAAGCCATGATGAACATGTCAAGAAAATAAACATGGTTGGCATCTGCATAATGTATTAATTTTTATCAGAGTACAGCGGAGAAACTGTTATGGCTCCAGAGAGAAACCTCATAGATGATGCATTCCAAAATCCAAATTAAAGTTGCAAAAAAGCCAGAAGAGATACATGATCCATAACGCGGAGGACATACTGCTACTGTCAAGGTGAAAACACAGATAGCCAGAGATAGAATACATTACAAGTCATATAGAGAACAGTAGATGCAGCTTTATTGGAAAAAAATAATGATTATCCGGTGGCAAAGCACCAGGATAGCATAATATAGGATAGAAATAGACAGCTTTGAGTGATGAATTAAAATGTCATCAAAGGAAAAATGTATAGAACAAGTTTTTCAAGTGTAAAATATAATTCTGAACTTGTAACAAAGTATACATTTTACTTGGCACAAATGTCAGAATGAAACTGTATTACAATATTAACTTACTTAAAGGGGCTGTCCAGGTTCAGAGCCAAACCTGGACAGAACCCCATCTTTCCCCACAGAGCCGCTGAGAATTGAGCATTTTATTTTTTACCTTTTTACACTGCTAGGCGGAGGCTTCCGCCTAACAGTGATCTTGTTGACGTCACTGACACTAATGGGGGGTCTTTAGCCCTGCCCTAGCCTTTTTTTACAGGCTATGACAGCGCTAAAGACCACCCGTTAGTGCCAGTGACATCACTGGGCTCACTGGTATTCCGAAGCCTCCGCCTAGCATAGCCCAGTATGTTACTGGATCTTAAGAAAAATCCCTTGCCTGACTCCATACAACACAGGGCATGAAATGCTCCAATGCTTAACTCAGAGGGTCTGACTGGGAGAAGAAGGGGTTATGTCCGGGTTCAGCTTTGAACCCAGACAACCCATTTAAAGAGATTTTCACACTAAAGGCCTTGATGGTATTTTTCTGGGACATGAGTGACCAATCTATGGGGCATGAGTCTGACCTTCCAGCCTTGCTGGGAGGCCCATGAAAAACAGTAAGCAGAACTCAAAGGAGCACAGCAGGAGTACTTTGGTATAGTGATCATCTGTAATAACAAAAGCTAGAGTTTAACCTTTCCCAACCAAATCATGTAATTATACAACACTATGCAAAGAAATGCAAGGATTCTGGATAGAAATGCACAGACCTCATGCTATACCCAGTAAGAAAAGTGCAAAAAGCAGAAATATTTAAAGGAAGGCTAACCAATCAAAAAGTTCTCCTTAAATACTTAGGCTGAGCACGGTGATCATCTGATCCAGAAATCAGGTATACAGTTACCGCCAAACTGTTAATAAACAGGAGAACATGAGGCAAGGAAAAACCTGTTACTTGTAACTATAAGAAGGCCCCATGTGTCCCCCAAAAGAAAAAAATAGCATATTAGGGAAGACTGGCAAACAATAAAAATCACCTTTACAATGCAGAATTCCAAAAAAAGGAAATTTTGCTCTTTTCACAAAGGCCCAAAACATCCTGGTCTTGAGAGAGTTAAACTGATTAAATATTAGATACTGATGCCACTTATTGATCAATATTCTATTGATTGCTCTTTCCAACAAATTAACCCATATAAGGTGAATGCCTATGTAAAGCAAACATTGGTTATGCCAGGCTCTTACCAGACTATGAATATAATTAGTAAAAATACATGTTTTCTTTCACTAACAGAAATAAAAGATTTTAAAAAGTATGTAGAATCTTAAAGGCACATTCCAGTGTATATCCTGCATAATATTTTGATGATAAATAAATGTTAGATCACTGGGGATTCAACTGCTGGGTCCCTGAAAATTTATGTATGATACTCTGAGGTCTCCTAGAACTACATACAACTCTTTTCAAGCTCCTAAACACCAAGACTGCATAAGTAATGTCAGTTTGACAGTTGCATTTATTTCTATGGGTAAAAGGCAGGTAGCCGGTGGTAGCAATCAGCCTGGTTAGTAATAAACTGTAGGGTCTGATTTTATTTTTAACCTAAAAATGGCCCATAAAGTATCCCTTTTTAGTGACAGATGCCTGTCTTATGACCTTTAAAATAGTGACCGCCATTTTGAGAGATCCCTCCGAATCGAATGGCAAAAGATTTAGATACGTTTGGAATCCAAATATTTGGGCAACTTGAGACAAATTTAATTTGTTTACAACTGGTTTGCTCATCTCTAATAATGACGCCAATTGTTCACAACATGATATAATGTCTTAAGAAAAAGTTTTGCTTTTGAATATGTTTACAGATGTGAATCCATGGTTTAATTTGTGCATGGCCCCCCATCAATCATTACAAGCTCCCACCCAGTAAACTTTGAGATGGAAAGGTTTGTATGGAGCACTGGTCCATCTAGGAGAGTTAGGGCCCTTGTACACAACCGTATGGCCTCCGAGACATGCGGTCCGTGAGCAGGCCATGTGTTCCGGAGCGGCATTGATTGTACGCATGTGAGTGCACAGCATCATAGGTTACAATGATGCTGTGCATGTCGGGCCACCCGCGGGACTATTGTCTCGCACTCATATGATCATATGTGTGCAGGACAATAGCTCCGCAGGCGGCCCAACATGCACAGCATCATTCTAACCCAGGGCCGTCTTTGCCGCAGGGCAAAAGGGGCAGCTGCCCCGGGCCCAGTTGCTCCTGGGGGCCCAAGGGAGCTTCGTTTCCCGACTCCCATTCAATAGTCTATGCTATGCGAGCAAGCGGTGTGTGGCTCGCTCATTAGTAAGGGACTTGTCTGTCCAGTGGCGTTGAGAGGGGGGTGCTGTGGGTGTGGGGCCAGCAGGGACTAAGTCTCCGCCTCCGGAGCTAATGGGATTGGGTGGTGAGTCATAGACTCATGTGACAAGTGACTCACTCACCTTACACAGCCAGACTTGCCACTGCCGCGCCGGGAGGAGGAGGTAGGTAGAGCGCAGAGAGCGCAATCACGCATATTGACTTTATTTTATATTAGAAATTTAGACCGGTCACCGAATTATTAATTAACCCCATTCATAAATTAGTAGGGGATTATTATACAGGGTGGGCCATTTATATGGATACACCTTAATAAAATGGGAATGGTTGGTGATATTAACTTCCTGTTTGTGGCACATTAGTATATGTGAGGGGGGAAACTTTTCAAGATGGGTGGTGACCATGGTGGCCATTTTGAAGTCGGCCATTTTGAATCCAACTTTTGTTTTTTTCAATAGGAAGAGGGTCATTTGACACATCAAACTTATTGGGAATTTCGCAACAAAAACAATGGTGTGCTTGGTTTTAACGTAACTTTATTATTTCATGAGTTATTTACAAGTTTCTGACCACTTACAAAATGTGTTCAATGTGCTGCCCATTGTGTTGGATTGTCAATGCAACCCTTTTCTCCCACTCTTCACACACTGATAGCAACACCGCAGGAGAAATGCTAGCACAGGCTTCCAGTATCCATAGTTTCAGGTGCTGCACATCTCATATCATCTGAAGGCAATCGTCTATGCTGTGAAGATACGAGATGTGCAGCACCTGAAACTAAGGATACTGGAAGCCTGTGCTAGCATTTCTCCTGCGGTGTTGCTATCAGTGTGTGAAGAGTTGGAGAAGAGGGTTGCATTGACAATCCAACACAATGGGCAGCACATTGAACACATTTTATAAGTGGTCAGAAACTTGTAAATGACTCATGAAAGAATAAAGTTACGTTAAAACCAAGCACACCATTGTTTTTCTTGTGAAATTTTCTTGTGAATTTTCTTCCTATTGAAAAAACAAAAGTTGGATTCAAAATGTCTGACTTCAAAATGGCCGCCATGGTCACCACCCATCTTGAAAAGTTTCCCCCCTCACATATACTAATGTGCCACAAACAGGAAGTTAATATCACCAACCATTCCCATTTTATTAAGGTGCATCCATATAAATGGCCCACCCTGTAGAGATGGCCCCAGGAGACATAAGGGGTTGGGTTCTCTCTGTCTGCTGCTGAACTGTGTCCTGGGGCCACCCGGCCACATTTACTAATCTTTGCTCAGAGGGGCCCTTATGGTGTGGTGTGGACTGGTCATTTTTACTAAGGAATATAGTTTAACCATTTATGTGCAAAACAGAAAATAAGAAGTCAGCTCCAATCAGATATCTGCACATAGACCAAGACTTTTGGTCTATGTGCAGATATCTGATTGGAGTTGACTTCTGATTTTCTCATTTGCACATGAATGGTTAAACTACTGTAGTTTAACCATTCATGTGCAAAAGAGAAAATCAGAAGTCAGCTCCAATCAGATATCTGCACATAGACCAAGAGTCTTGGTCTATGTGCAGATATCTGATTGGAGCTTACTTAGTGACTTCTTTTTTTCTCTTTTGCACATAAACGGTTAAACTATATTCCTTAGTAAAAATGACCAGTCCACACCACACCATGAGGGCCCCCCTGAGCAAAGATTGCATTTAAAATAAACGTTACTTTTTTTAAAAGCATTAACTTTGATTTCTTTCAACATATTTTTGGTTATATGGCAAAAAAATTATTGCTTCGGGGAGGGAGGGGGGGTGATTGCATGCTAGGGTGTGTGAAGGCGGGATCCAGGGGGCCCAAGTAAATTCTTGCACAGGGTCCAATCAATATTAAAGACGGCCCTGTTCTAACCTATGATGCTGTGCGCCCCCATGCGCACGATCAATGCCGCTCCGGGACACATGGCCCGCTCATGGACAGTATGTCTCAGAGGGCATATGGTCGTGTGCAAGGGCCCAAACAAAAACAGCCAAGTGAGAGCACCATGTAGGTGATAAATGTTTTCCAATTGAAGTAAACATCAATTAAGGTTTTATGACATCATATATTTTAAATGTTATAATGTTTTTAGATAGAAGGTGTGTTTTTTTTATATCTTTACAGATGGCTCACTGTGTGGACATTTATTGTTTTCTTTTTCTTTTGATTGTATATAAAAAATTATAAAGTAAGTATATTACATTTTTGCACATATCTACCCCCCAAATAAACAAAGATAAGAAAACCCATGTAATGTCAAAGCTGGCAATAAAAATATTCTGTATAGATGGCAGTCTGCATTTATCACATTGTGTAAATCAAGAAGTGCGGCTGACATTGCACTGTGGTATAATGCTATGTCTATATTGTACATTACACTGAAAGAAAATAATTTACATGAGTTAATTGCGTGAGTTAATTGCTGTAAAGTGTATAATTACTTTGACATATAATTGGGTATTTTTCTCGGAAAATGAAAAGCTGTTTGTAGTAAGCATTAATGGGATTGAAGGGTCCCAGTCCTTTTGCACAAAGTTGTAGAGCATTTAAAATTGATTGTATCTTAATAATACGTATTATGTATACTGAATAAAACTTTTCCAACACAGGCGATACTGCATAATTCAAAACCGTGGAATATACTTTATCACTTACAGTATGTTATAGAATCATTAGGAAGGTACCGTATATCTCACGGGTTCGCTGGGTTCAGCCAAACTTCAGGTCAAAGTTCGGGACCCAATCTTGACCCTGAACCCCATTGAAGTCAAAGGGGACCCGAACTTTACTTTATTATTGTTCGTTATAACATGGTTATTTTAGAAAATAATAGTATTCTTAAGACAGAATGCAAAACAATATGGCCATTTAGGGGTTAAAAAACCCCCAAAAAAACAACTCACCTCATTCACTTGATCACGCTGCAGCAGCTTCTTCTATCTTCACTGAACAGGACCTGCCAAAGTAACTGTGATATGTGTTATAACATCTCAACAACGTGGGACATGTTATAACTAGAGATGAGCGAATTTTTCAAAAATTAGATTCGGTCGGTTCGCCGAATTTTCTGAAAAGATTAGATCCAAATTTATTTGCGGCAAATCGTGTAAAAAAACAGCTATTTACTGGCTGCAGAGAGCCTTTATAGTATTGTAGAACACTGTGCCTTACAGTAACACGCATAGGGAGTCTGCTTTGGTAGTGAAATAATACTGTGAGTCCGTATGACACGCAGATAACAGGCGTCGCTCTTAGAATCACTGCACACTTCACTTATTTGGACAGTCACGGGGCCAAAACTGACCAAATAACTCAAGTGTTAACTCAGCCTTACAGGTCGATGTTAGCGTCCGGAAGAAGCGCTTTCCTTTTACACCGTTGTCAGCTAATTCCACATAGATGTCTACAGAACCTGTTCTATTAAACGCTTATACAAGTAGAGCCTTTCCCCCGACAGAAACATAGTGACATAGTGTTGAGGTAGCAGCAGCATCAGGAGACCAGGAGGCCTCTCGAAGTGACCCCTGCTGCCACGCCCCCTTACTGTGCTGCAACCTGTGCCTGCGCCAGAAACATTTAGGCTGTGCCCCAACCCTGTGCAGGGCCTGTCACTTCTCTGTATGAAATACTGTTAGATCAAATAAGTAAATAAAAAGGAAATTATTACATGCCAAAAAGGGCTGTAATTTTTTCACTTCACCACTCAACGGCTAATAAGCCCTTTTTCTTTTTCCACACTAATACATGTCAAAAAAAGGCTTTAGAACATATAACTGTGGCCATGAATAGCAAATAAAGTTTTTTTTTGCCATGGCTTTAATTTTCTCACTTCACCACACAACGGCTAATAAGCTCTTTTTCTTTTTCCCCACTAATACACGCCAAAAAGAGGCTTTAGAACATATAACTGCGGCCGTAAACGGCAAATAAAGATTTTTTTTTTTTGCCACTAATACATGCCAAAAAGGGCTTTCATTTCTCACTTCACCACACAACGGCTAATAAGCTCTTTTTCCTTTTCCCCACTAATACACGCCAAAAAGAGGCTTTAGAACATATAACTGCGGCCGTAAACGGCAAATAAAGATTTTTTTTTGCCACTAATAAAGCCAAAAGAAGACTTTAGAGCATATATATAACTGCACCGCACAAGGGCTAATAAGACCTCAATAACAAGAACGGCTTGCTGGAATTACAGAGGTATTGCAAACCTAAAATGAACAGCAGTATAATGGCAATTTGGATCCGCAGTCAGTGCAGGAAGGAGTAATAAGATTGTTCCCATTACCCAGGCTGTAAACTCCCCTACTAAACACTGTTCTGCTTCAATACTGTGGAATAATTCCTCCCTATCCTTTCCCTATATTTCTAATGCTCTTTTCCTGAACTTCTATTAAGCAAAACATAATTTTTCAAGTCTTTTCTACCACTGTCCCTAGCATCTGCTGACGTTTCTCCCTGAACTAAATACACTGGAAAATGGCTGAATCCAAGATGGCTGAGGCTATTTATAGGGCTGTGACATCACAGGGCTGGCTGGCTGCTGATTGGCTGCATGTATGGCATTGTGGGTGATCCCTTGTTCCCAGAGTTCCTTGCTCCATCTCCTAACATGTGCAGCAGCCATTTTAGTAAAAAATGTGATTTGTTACCACAAAGAGTGAGGAAATTCGGATTCGGTGCAAATCGAATAATTTCTGAAATTCGAATCGAATTCCATTTCGTCAGCTTCGATTCGCTCATCTCTAGTTATAACGGAAAATAATAAAAACACCTAAACACCGAGACCAGACTTCCGTGAAAAAGGTGCTACATCTACATCTCTATCATTAATGTGTCAAAGGGTACATTCACATGTGAGTTTAGGGGATTCCGGTAGTCTGTTCTGGGACTGAGGCAGACTACCGCAGTTACTATATTAACCATAGCCGGACACAACTGGGAATACCTGCTGCATTTTTTTATGGCAGATTATTTAAATTATAGTGAATGGGGATCCAGCATTTCTCAGCTGTGTCCAGCTATGCCAGATATTGTAACTCTGGTAGTCTGTTCTTCTGATGGAACCGACTACTGGAGTTTCCTCATATATGAACCAAGACTAACTCTTTGGCCATAACCAGTATTTGGTAATCTGTTAGGATGGGATCTTGGTCCCATTGATTTGTCCTAGATAACCTTCAAGAGATATTTGTGTTCCTAATATTGACTGGAATGAGAGGGGATTGTATAGTTTTTAGATAACTGTTTGCAGTTTTAATAGGCTTTCTGTGTTTAAAGAATTACCTGCTGATGAGTATAAAGAATGAATACCTTGCACTTAGAAAAAAATAAAAACCTTATACGGTACTTTTTTTTTTTACCTCATGCCATATGAAAAAGAAAAAATTCTATATTGTATTATCTAAACCTTGTAACAATGACATTGAGAGATTATTTTAAGACCTCAGCTAAAATCACAATGTCAGATCTCGGTGCCCTTGAACAAACCCCTTTCTCTTTCTGTGCCATTGGCACCAAATAGAAACTGGAAGCATTCTTCATACTGAATAGCAGAGGCAACATAATAAAGAAAAACATATTCTCTTTAAAAACTATGGGGGTCATTTATTATCCAGAAGTATGCCTATATAAGGCGTATTTCTGATGCCGATTGTGGCGCAATGGTTAGTTGCATCGCAATCTGCCACTTTTCCCTGCTCACACCAGGTCTAAAAAAGTGGGTGGGGAAGGATACAGGCTGGCAGGCCGAACTCATTCATCATTTTCTATCCCTGTTTTAGGCATAGAAAATGGTCTGAATGTAAGACCAGCTAGGAAGTCAGTTCTAAAAAAGTGGACGTGGAGTGGGTGTGGAAGGAGTTTAGGTGTAGAAAATGGTCTAAATGTAAAATAGCAAGGAAGCTGTCTTACATTTAGAATCGGCGCTTGATGCGCCAAAGTTATGTAGAGGCCAGTGCTTCTACATGACTCCGGCTAATCCACCACCAGCTATAAGGCCTATTAAGACCGGCTTCTAAAACGCCGGTCTTAATAAATGACCCCCTATATGTTTTGCTAGTCTTAATGGACATAAGATAGAACAGTAAGAAGCTCATTAGGTCTGCTGTAGCCAAAAGTCATCCCATGGGGACAAAATAGTATAAAATCTGTCAAGGAAATTGTTCAGGCTAGCGGTCATATATTCCATGTCAAGAGGAGATGTCTGTTTCCAGTGCATTTTGCAGAGGTAAGTAGAGGGAGAAAAAGCCTAGCATACAATTTATGGTATCCCTGTGAGGTACATTAAGAAGAAAATAAAGGGATCACAATTTAACAGACCAATGGAACACCTCTGCAATCAATGACCAAACCATAGACCAATAATGCTCAATAGGGGGCATATCCCAAAAATATGAAGCAGGCACCTTCCATTAGTGTTGAATGAATCAAAGTGAATTTCCAAATTTCAGGCAAAATTGTATTCACCACAAATAGGGACGAGCGAATCGACTTCGGAAGAAACATCCAAAGTCGATTCGGATAAAACTTTGTACTGTACGGAGCGAGTGCGGTAAATGTTTTTTTACAGTAGAAATAAACTTTTCAAGTTTTTACGCAAAGTCTGGTGAGACTTCACAAAATAATAACTTGAGCTCATTGGAGCCAATACATTCTAATACTGTACGGAGCTATTCTAACAAAGTTTTATGCAAATCAACTTTGGATGATTCATACAAAGTCAATTCGCTCATCCCTAACCACAATGCGGAATTTCCTCACACTTTATGGTAACAATTACAAATCAATTTTTCTTGAAATGATGGTAAAAAAACAACAACATACTCACCTCATCCATTTTCTCACGGAGAGGCCGTCATGGCCATCTTTGCTTCTTCAATCAAGATGACCGCATCAGCCTCTCTGTGAGCAAATGGATGAGGTATTTTTTTTTCCCCCCTCTGATTTACCCCTGAAATACCTCAATTTGTTGTCAGGGAGAGCTGAGCACAGGAAGGGACAGAGAGTATAATTGAATATTTTTTTGGTACCAAAATGTTTCAGGGACCCAAAAGTCCTTGCAGCAATATATGTTTGTAGCGCAACCTGCACTAAATTGCTCAGTGTTAAGGAGAGCTGTGCATAGGAAAGGATAGACAGTGTAGGTAGTGTAATAGGAAGATTTTTATACAAAAAACTTTTAAGAGACACAAAAGTCCTTTTAAGGACTATTGTGTGTGACAGCAGCAATATACCGTGTAATAGGCCGCTGCGGACAGTTAAATTATTTGCGCTACATCTCCTGTTTAAAGTGGGCGCATCCCTAAAATATCAGTGACATCCAGTGCACTTTTTCCATAGACGAAGTCCGCTGCGGACAGTTAAATTATCCGCGCCATATCTCCTGTTTAAAGTGTGCGCATCCCTAAAATATCACTGACATCTAGTGTACCTTTTTCTGTAGACGGTGTCTGCTGCGGACAGTTAAATTATCCGTGCCACATCTCCTGTTTAACATGTGTGCATACCTAAAATATCAGTGACATCCAGTGTACCTTTTTCCGTAGACACTGCGAACAGTGACATTATCCGCGTGCAGCACCAGTCAGTCATCAGTCGGTAGCTGAAAGCAGTGTAGCACTGCAGTGGGGAAGCGGCAACAGGCCGTGCTGATGGTGATATGCTTAGGGGACAAACAGCATGCTGCCGCAGAGCTGTGGCAGGAGATAAGAGACCAGACTGAGCTGTGGCTCTCGTCACTCAACCTAGAATCAGGCATGGTTGTGTCTGATAATGGCCGTAACTTGGTGGCATCTTTGGAGCTCAGCAAACTCAGACACATCCCACGCCTAGCCCATGTGTTAAACCTTGTGGTTCAGCGGTTTCTGAAAACCTACTCCAATTTGCCTTAGCCACTGGTGAAGGTGCGCTGCGTGTGTGCACATTTCCGCGAGTCATTGACAGCTTCAGCCGGTCTGTCAACGCTGCAGCAGCGCTTGAAATTGCCAGCTCACTGGCTGTTGTGTGACGTGAGCACATGCTGGAACTCGACGTTCCACGTGTTGGCCAGGCTTTGTGAGCAGCAGAGGGCAGTAGTGAAATACCAGCTGCAACATGGTCGTCGCTTTTCCAGTCAGCTTTCGCTATTCACAATCGCGGAGTGGGAATCGATGTCTGACCTATGTGAGGTTTCAAGAAACTTTGAGTAATCAACACAGATGTTGAGCGGCGATAACACTATTATCAGCGTAACCATCCCACTTCTGTGTTTACTCAAACACTCGCTGCTCACAATTAAAGGGGTTGTCCGGGTTCAGAGTTGAACCCAGACTTTCCCTTATTTTCACCCAGGCCTCCCCCTGATGCTAGCATCGGAGCATCTCATGCTCGGATGCGTTCTCTTGCCCTGCGCAGGGCAAGTTCTCTTTTGTTTTCAATAACACACTGCCGGGCGGAAACTTCCGCCCAGCAATGTGTTCGGTGACGTCACCGGCTCTGATGGGCGGGCTTTAGCGCTGCCTAGCCTTTTTTTACTGGCTAGGGCAGAGCTAAATCCCGCCAATCAGTGCCAGTGACGTCACCGGGGTTTCTGGCAGCACCATGGAGAGCCCCGATACATCACCGGATCTCCAAAAAATGCCTTTGCACTGCGTGATTTTGCGCAGGGCAAAGGAGAGCATCGGAGCATGAACTGCTCCGATGCTCAAGTCAGGGGGGCTGACGGGGTGAAAATGGAAGGATGTCCGGGTTCAGCTCTGAACCCGGACAACCCCTTTAAGGACGACGCTTTGCATGTGGAAGAGGTGGAAATGGAGGAAGACATTACACAGGGTGATAGCCATACCACCCTCAGTTAGTCTTCTCAGCGCGAATTGGACAATGAAGAGGGGGGGAGGAAAAGCAGGAGATGGTTGCCTCCGCTACAGATGGTAGTACCCATAGAAGTTTAATTCTATCTGTTCAGCGTGGGTGGGCAGAAGAGGGCGAAGAGAATGAGGAGATTGAGAGTGATCCTCCTGATGATGACAGCGAAGTCTTGCCTGTTGGTACTCTGGCACACATGGCTGACTTAATGTTAGGCTGCTTTTCCAGCGACCCGCGCGTTATACGCATTTTAGACAACACGGATTACTGGTTGTTCACCCTTCTCGACCCCCTCCACAAAGAGAACTTCTCATCTCTCATTCCTCTGGTTGAGAGGATGAGCAAAACGGTGCAATACCAGAAGATCCTTGTTGAAAAATTGCTCCAAAAATTTCCATCTGACAACGCTGGCGGCAGAGCCCGTAGTTCCTTGGCCAGCTGAGGAGGGGAGAAAAGGGCAATACAAAGCAGTTCCAAGAGAGGCAGGGCAACACTCTCCAAAGCCTGGGACAGTTTCATGACACCCCGCCAGCACCCTCACCCTGATGCGCGGCCTAGTGTCACAAGGAGAGAAACATTTTGGAAGATGGTGAAGGAGTACATAGCAGACCGTGTCAGCGTCCTCAATGATCCCTCAGTGCCTTACAACTACTTGGTGTCCAAGCTGGACACGTGGCACGAACTGGCGCTCTACGCCTTGGAGGTGCTGGCCTTCCCTGCCGCCAGCGTTTTGTCTGACTGGGTATTTAGTGCCTGTCAACTGAAAATTCTGACAGGTTGACTCTTATAAAAATGAACAATGCTTGGATTGACCATGAATTCTCGACTCCACCAGAGGAAAGCTGATGAACATGAAGGCCTTTTAAATGTGTTGTTTATAATGTACTAAATACACTGTATTCCCATGTACCCCTTCCACCACAAACAAGGGTATATGGTTGAATCTTCCTTTTCTCATCCTCCTTCTATGCTTATTCGTCGCATATAATGCCCTCGCATTTATGCCCTTCGCATATAATTTTTTACAGGGTCAGCTCAGCTGCAGGCCCTCGCATTTAATTTTTTAAAGGGTCAGCTCACCAGCAGGCCCTTGCATATAATGTTTTACAGGGTCAGCTCACCAGCAGGCCCTCGCATATAATGTTTTACAGAGTCATCTCACCTGAAGGCCCTCGCATATAATGTTTTAGAGGGTCAGCTCACCTGCAGGCCCTCACCTACAATCTTTTAGAGGGTCAGCTCACCAGCAGGCCCTCACCTAAAATCTTTTACAGGGTCAGATCACCAGCAGGCCTGCACCTAAAATCTTTTACAGGGTCAGCTCACCAGCAGGCCCGCACCTTAAATCTTTTATAGGGTCAGCTCACCAGAGGCCCGCACCTCAAATCTTTTGCAGAGTCAGCACACCCGAAGGCCCTCGCATATAATGTTTTAGAGGGGCAGCTCACCAGCAGGTCCGCACATAAAATCTTTTACAGGGTCAGCTCACCAGCAGGCCCGCACCTAAAATATTTTACAGGGTCAGCTCAGCAGCAGGCCTTCACCTACAATCTTTTTCAGGGTCAGCTCACCTGCAGGCCCGCACCTAAAATTGTTTACAGGTTCAGCTCACCTGCAGGCCCTCACCCATAATGTTCTAGAGGGCCAGAGCAGCAGGCTCTTGCGCAAAATGTTTTTGAGGGTCACCAGCAGGCCATCAATCATAATTTTTCAAGGCTGTGTATGATGCCCTCCTTTATGTGTAACAAAGGGTGTATTGTAGTGCCGGTTCCTTGTAATTTTTGGCAGCCCTTTCACTTAGTGCATAGGCTTTATGAGTGTAGGAGTCCCACTACCTGAACAATTGTACCACAATGTGAATGAGGCCCTCCTTTATGTGATATACAGGTTGTATCGGAGTGCCTCTTCCGTGTAATTTTTGGCAGCACTTGCACTTTATATACAAGTATATATACAGGAAAGAATGTTTCCTAACAATTTTTTATCTAAAATCAATTTTATCTTCGGTTTTGTGCGTATTATTGTCAGTCTGTAAAAGTGGCGTACTACTCGGACAACATCCTTCCTAGCAGCAACCTGGGAGTTCAAGATGCATCCAGACATCCTCTCCATGCTGTTCTCAAACCATTTCAGTAGTGTCTCCATCAATTTCTGACCATTTCCTAAGAAACAGGCACCCTCCCCTCTTCACAGCAGGGGGTGCCTGGTTTAATGCTCGGGTTCTCCCATTGACTTCCATTGTGCTCGGGTACACCCAAGCATCCCGATGTGTTCGGGCCAAGCACCCAAGCACTATGGTGCTCAATCAACACTAAGGCCTCATGCACACGACCGTTGTGTGCATCCGCGTCCGTTCCGTCATTTTTCACAGTTTAGCGGAGGTCCCATTCATTTCTATGGAGCTGTGAAAAAAACCTGATAGTCCTCAGTTTTTTCTCTGCGTCCGTGATCCGTGATACCAGTCCGTCAAAAAAATATAACCTGTCCTATTCTTGTCAGTGGAAAACGGAGGACGGACCCATTCAAGTCAATGGGTCAGTCAAAAAAACGGATGCAAAACTGGTATGTCATCCGTGTCCGCGTCCATGTCCGTTTTTTTCTACAAGACCTTGGTGCAATAAAATTACACTTTTCATTAATCTTTCTTTTTTCTTTCCCTGTCAGACAAAAAAAAAGGAAGACACAAGGAAGCACAACTGAAGCAAAATCGGACATGGACCCCTGAAGCCAAATCACTAACCGTGAAAAAACACTGTTGTGTGCATGAGGCCTAAATGTGATTCATGATAAAATAATTTGTTCAAATCAAATTTCTTTGTGTAATTTGTCATTGCAGCCGAATGGAATTTTTGATAATATTGGATCTCACAGGCTGTCATGGAAGGCAACCACGATGCCTAAGGAAGGCATCAGGCTGCCTTCCCTGCCATCGGGTCCCCGTCACAGTAGCGCGGGGATCCCATGGCCACCCTGCACGATCCTGCATGTGCCGCGGTCAGCGCTGACCAAAGCAAAGCAAGGGTTAATGCGCCATCAGTGTTTTCATCGATGCCGGCACATATAGCAGGGGTCCGGCTATCAGTGACTGCTGGATCCCTGCCTTTGGTGTACCTCACTGGTCTTTAAGTTCCGGCCAAATATGATGTACATGTATGTCATAGGTCCTTAAGGAGACAATAGGGAATACTTGGATACATTATACCAAATAATGTGCCAGGTCTTCATAGGTATCTTTTTGCTGAGGCATCACTCCCACCTCAATATATTCTTATGCCTGGGCATAGAGTCTAGAGGTTTGAAAGACAGTAGGGCATACATGTCTGAGATTACATCTTTCGAAGAAAGACTCCTATGGCACAACCTTTCAAAAGGAGTAAACTGAGGGACAACAGTGGATCCAAATTGAACGCTGGCCAAATCTCAGATATGAAGATATGAGAAGAAAAATTACTAATGGCTATTATACTTCAATTTAAGTTCAAATGAAAGGATGTCCTGTGGGTTGGCAAAATTAACGTAGTGCGGCACACCAACCTTAATTCATCGCCTACATATAACCTAAGATCTACTGCTAGGTATATCAAGGGTGAACAATGGGCCCATGTCAATGGTCAGGTGATTTCATGCAAGATCTTCAAGCAAGATGGTGGCGACCAGCTGGTTGCGAGCAAATGGAGCAGGTAAGTATGATATTTTTAATTTGTTACACTATTTCAGGTTAAATTAATTCGCTACCACAAAGCACAAGGAAATTTGGCTTATATAATTATATATATATATATATATATATATATAGTTAGTAAATGTTTTCAAAGTAGTTTCAAGAAGAGTAATTGGACTCTCATTAAAGCATTCTAAGTGGTCTTTCCCAGGTTTTGGGATCACAGTAATAAGAGAATGTAACATTGACTGTAGAATTGGGTTTCCCTTGAGAAAAGAATTATACAGTTGAACAGAAGCAGAATGTCACCATATGTTTTAATATAAATACAGGGGAGACCATCGGATCCCAGGAACTTAGCACTTGGCAGGCTAATAACCACCTTGGACAGCTCTTTCATCAACATTTGACTACTTAGGTGGTCTAGGGCTTCCAAGAGCAGCCAGAGATTAGGGTGTCCCTCTGCTGTGGGTCTAATGTGAGGGTAGATAGAAGGGAATACATAGAAGAAGAAAAATCTTTGAAACATCTGGAAATGTCAGAATGATTGCAAAGACGTTTACCATTGGAGTTTTTTATGAAAAATGATGAAGCTGCTGCATGAGACTCCTTAAAGAGGCTGTATCACTTCGCCAAATGACATTTATCATGTAGACAAAGTTAATACAAGGCTCTTACTAATGTATTGTGATTGCCCATATTGCCTCCTTTGCTGGATTGATTCATTTTTCCATCAAATTATATTTTGCTTATTTACAGGGGTTACGACCATCATGCAAGCCAGCAGCAGTGACTGTGCTTGCACATTATAGGAAATGGCACTAGCCTCTCTGTTTGCCAAATCCCATAGGCACACATGCACAGCAGCTCTCGTTCAGGCTACATCGGATCTGCTGCTCAGACCCCAAACACTGTAGCGTGTTTCTCATTGGGCGAGCAGTCCCATCGCATGTGAACCACAGAAATATCGTGGCAGATATGGAGGAGCTGCTCAAACCCCAAACACTGTAGCGTGTTTCTCATTGGGGGAGCAGTCCCACCGCATGTGGACCGCAGCAAACGACCATCCCGAGCAATTAATGCGTACAAAGGAGGACGCCAGCGCGGTCCACATGCACCACAAAAGCATCCTGCACAGGCAGAGCACCGTGCGGATGAAAATACAATCATATAAATCACTGAAGAAAATGCACCAAAAGGATATGTCACTGACTAAACTAGCTGGTCATACAAGCAGATATTAAAAGCTGAGACTTCCGCCAATATGTTCCTATCAGGAAGATATCGGAGCCCATCATTGCACCACGTCACGGTCACTCAGCATGGCAAAGGGTCCTACCACTACGCTAACTGTGGTGTGAACACGGTCTGAAGGTGATGTGATCCAGCCCACAGCCCAGCCTGCACACAAATGCCTAGCAGGACAGCCAGTGCAATGTGAACAAAGCAGGACTGTGAGCCCCACCCATATCAGACCATGTGATGAAGGATTCCAGGTGCAAAGGAATGTTCAATTGCCAGATGAAGGCACATTCAAGACATATAAAACAAAATCACTGTAGAATTGCAGTGGCCAATATGGCGGAACTGCTCAGACCCCAAACACAAACATATTGGCCACTGCAATTCTACAGTGATTTTGTTTTATATGTCTTGAATGTGCCTTCATCTGGCAATTGAACATTCCTTTGCACCTGGAATCCTTCATCACATGGTCTGATATGGGTGGGGCTCACAGTCCTGCTTTGTTCACATTGCACTAGTTGTCCTGCTAGGCATTTGTGTGCAGGCTGGGCTGTGGGCTGGATCACATCACCTTCAGACCGTGTTCACACCACAGTTAGCGTAGTGGTAGGACCCTTTGCCATGCTGAGTGACCGTGACGTGGTGCAATGATGGGCTCCGATATCTTCCTGACAGGAACATATTGGCGGAAGTCTCAGCTTTTAATATCTGCTTGTATGACCAGCTAGTTTAGTCAGTGACATATCCTTTTGGTGCATTTTCTTCAGTGATTTATATATCGGATCTGCACTGCATCAGTGGCAGTAATACCTGGAAATGAGCAGTGTATACTGTAATGGAAAAATTAATCAAGTCAGCAAAGGAAGCAATATGGGCAATCACAATACATTAGTAAGTGTCTTGCAATAGCTTTCTCTACATGATAAATTCCATTTGCTGAAGTGAGACACCCCTTTAAGTTGTTTAGGCAAAAAATAATGTTGCCTAGAGAACTGAAGCAAAAAGAATCCCTTAAGTTTAGCCGGGCTTCTACTAACCTATGGAAGCTAGTCTGTCTTTTTTAAGATGGCTAAATAATGAAATACAATGTCCACACAAAACAGGTTTATATCAGTACTGGCCTCCTTATATGCTCCTGTTATTAAGATTGTAGGGCCCAGGTGTGTCCACGGCCTATTTACCCTCTAAAGTTACCCATCAAAATCCATGAAAAAATAGTTTTATTTTACCATAACTTTAAAACTCTTAATGGAAAATTTATATAACTAGACATTATACCCATTACAATAACGGGCGCTAGAGCAATCATAACACCATGCCCCGGCCGTTCAACACCGCCCCCCACATGCCGCCCGCGCCGTCCGCACCGCCCACCGTCTACACACCCCGACCGATGGCTGCTCAACGCTGCCCGACACGCCGCCCGCGCCATCCATGGAACACAGTGTGATGATTGCTCTGCGCGTGTGGGCGGTGCGTGGAGCAATGTGTCCGCACATGCCCAATGTAAAACTGTGTACGCATGTAGGCGGTGCTGGCACACTTTAGTACTGCGCATGCGCGCTTCTCCTCCACGGCCGCTCACAAGGACTTCAATTCCCAGAAGTCTGTGCGGCAAAGGCGGCGCAGGTGCACTAAATAGACAGCACACTGGACGGTGGCGGGGGAACTGTGGCAGGAGCGGACGGCGGCGGGGGAGCTGTGGCATGAACGGACGGCGGTGGGGGAGCTGTGGCCTTCCTATAGGGTGACACCCTGCAGGGAAACTTGTGTGTAGCGCTATGTCCGAGTGGAGCGCTTTGTCCTGATTGGACGGCGCGGCGTGCATGCCCAGTGCAAAATTGGTGACACACACACGGACACAGTGCACTCACAGAGGGATTTTATTATTATAGATAATGATTATATGTCAACCACATTGACAATGAGAGCTAGTTTGGATTTTTAGTCCCATGGTTTTGGGTCAAACCATAGCTTCCTAGGTAAGGCTTACTGATACGATTTTTTTGTTCTCCAAGAACATGAATGACATTAAGTGTTCCATCAAAGTCCCATACATTGCTTCTCAAAAAATACTGAACCATATTGATTCATATGTTACAATGTATCAATTCTTAAAAAAAATATATAGAAAAACTTACATGATTTTCCAAAGCATTTACAACTGTAGCAATCACAATATGGGCATGTCATCAGCATTAAATAAAAGTTGTAGTGTTTATGCGTGATGCAGAAACGTACTGGCAGAAATAAATGGTGACACCCATGACAACCCACTGACATTACCAGAGTGAACATTTAGACATAATGCTTACAATAGCGAGACTGAAATCCCAATTTTGATACAATGTACAGTGGAATTTCAAAGAGTGGTCAATATAATTGATGTTGTAAACCCCACTGCACATTAACAGCATAATAGAAAATGGATCTGCCACCTGACAAGTCCTGTCTATGAAGCACAAAATGTTTCTTTTATGTCAATATCTTTTGAAAAGTGTTCTTTTTATACAGTATGTGATGAATATTCTGCTCTTTTTCAGCTATTTAATGTACTGTATAAAAGGCTTTAGTTTATTTTGCGATATTAAGCAGTATATTTATAGACACACTTTTATGTCAATACTTGATATTTTTAGTGCTAGATGGCAATGGGCTACACGCTCTCCAAATATAAGCAAGGGTACTGATGTGTAACTTTCTAGAACACTACCTAGTGTACAGAATACCAAAGGGGCATTCAATATACAATTGTCATTAAAATAAATTTGTCTCAAGTCACCAGGACAGCAGAAACTAATGACAAAGACCCAGAAGAAAATCATGGATGACTTTTTTGCCCCAGTCATTTTCTTAACATTCATGACAGGTCTGCGTACAGCATTAAAATTAAATGCTTGAACAAATCAACTTTAGATCTATGATCAGAAGCTCAATTTGCTCAACACTACTTATCAGCTATGGCTGCCCCTGCCATCCCGCAAATTAGTGATGGCTCTCATCCTATACAGTGTATAGGAAGAAAAGTGCCAGTCAGTGGCGGGGGAAGGAAGAACTGGGAGCCCATGAATATCGGGAGTCCCAATCTCGGAATTCAGCGAGCTTCAGCAGTTGCTTGCATTGGAGCTGCTCAATAGTGATTTTCGGAAAATGACTGAGACAAAACAAGAAAGTGAGCCAGTGATTCAATCAGGGTCTCTATCACCAGTTAATGCTGCTCTCAGATAGGGCAGTGTAAAACTGCTTACAGATTTTCTTTAAATCCCTGCACCCTGCTCCACCCCCTCAGGCTCTACATATGTACTGCATATTTTAAAAGCATTCTATATGTTGGTCTTGGCCTTTATTTAGGGTTGATATTGGTTAAATGTATCTAGTTGTAACTAAGCCAGTTGTTCACAAGACCAGAGCTTAGCTTTACATAGAGCAGTAGCTTTTCCCAAGTAGTAACAGTGCCTCCTGATACTCAGATATTCTGAGGATTCAGGTAGAGCTGACTTGCCTAACAACTGGATGGTCACTAGAAACAAATATGAAGAACATATCAACACTGGCACACAAGGTACTAAAATAAACTCACTGATAGGTGACAGGAACCGAATGATGAGGGCCACGGATGGAGGAGATGATGTGGCAATGGCAATGACAGACTAATAGTGGATGAATGACAGTGTACATAAATGAACTCTGAATTCTACCCAGCTGAACAGCCAAGACAATACAACTCAGCAACGAATTCTAACACACAGCAATAAAAGACTCTAGGGCACAGATAACTCATTAAGCTAGTACGAGATTCAAAGAATCTGGAAATAAATGGTTAAATCAAACGCTATTCCCAGCAACTAGAATAGCATAAGGCATAGACATATAAAGGCTCAGCAATCAGCAACTCCACCATAATTAACTAGGTGAAGCTAGGTGAAAACCAAACCCATATTCAGATGCAAGGTGTCACCGCCAGTTCTGCGAGAAGGTCTGGCAGACGTTCTTCTCTACCTCTTGTATGACGTTCTTTATTTTGGTTTCACTTTGTCATCTCCTTTCCTTCTGCCAGGTGTCACTTATTTAGACTAATCATCTTCCTTTATATTCCCTCCCATACTGCCTCACTTTGCGGTTTATACTACTTCCTGGATGAAGTGTTCACTGCTGGAGGCTGCTGCTGCTGTTTGCTCAAGATAAGTCTTTTCCTTTACTGTGTTTCCTTGCTGGCTTGATTCTAGGTGACTCTGACTCCGTCCGTATTAAGTGCAGGGAGCCGGTGGTCGTGTCCCCTCACTATTATAGGGTTTTCAGGTGTCACACAGTCTTAGGTACGTGGTCATGCAATCGTCTACCATTGAGACCCTTGCATGTGCATAGCAGTCAGGGAGAGCTCTTAGGGTTTTATAGGGCTCACCTATATGCTCCTTAGTTTGGGATCAAGCCAGTCTGTCGTTTATTTATAAGTTCCAGCTATCTGCAACTTCATCCGTGACACAAGGCAGTTGCATAAAGTTAGTAACTAGATGAACTTGAACCAACGGGGCAATGTGTAACACCAACACTCATTGCAGATGTTTATTTTAGAGACACTGAAAAATGTGTCATTAATTTATATCTACATTGTGATCCTGCATACTCCTGCAGGCATATGATTCCAGCTTATGCAAGATCATTTAGGTATCAAAAGCCATCAGTGATGTGAAAAGTAATCCCTGCTGTCAGATTCTGCATTGGACAGTAGGGAAGCCACTGGGAACCCATACCGACAGTTGGTCCTTTCAGCAATCCCAACTGCCTGGCCAAAAATACAATAGTACTTCAATAAAAAAAAGATATAAAAAACACAGTGAATGTTGCTCTGTTAGGTCCAGATTTCACACAGAAAAGACAGTGACTATTTTCCATTCTAACATAAAGACAACAAAGTTTTCGCAAAGCTTAGAAAAAAATAGAAATCTATTTATACACGTCCTGCGTGATATTGACATTTCTTGCCATTAATTAAAGCTTCTCTAGTCAGTGATAATTATATAGTAACATTCTAGAAAAATATCTAATAGGAGATGTATGTATCTACTGCACATGACCATGAACTTATTAGGACGAGCAGCAGCTTAGTCCGCATTTTTTACATTTATTTAATATATTTTATGATTTCCAGGCATCTTTTGAAGAAAAAGTATAATATTGATGAGATGACTCAGAAGAAAATTCTTTTTAAGTGTATGAAATAATTTATGATTATACTGTGAGAAGAGGGAAAGTGGGGACAGTAAGCATTGCTCATCATCAAGTCATTCTCTTGAAATCAGAAATAATGTTAATAGATAAAAATAAGTGTTCGCTATAAATGTGTTTGCTGTATAACAAGGAGCTAAGGAGGATAATTTAAATGTTTTCTATCAAATAATGTAATTCTGTTAACAGGATTGTAGGAGAAAAAAAGTGTCTTTATTGTCTATAAGCTGGATCTTCTACTATAGCTTAGCCCCATTCAGGTAAGCTGTAATAGTAGACCCAGTTTTTATGTCAAATCCCATATAAACCTTACAGCCTCACATAAAAAATATTAGGTATAACTAGTATATATTTAAAAAAACACAGTAATAAAAAAATGTAATAGTATACAATTAAAATTCTAGAAGAGATACTATTGATCAGTAAAACTACCAGGTCAAATGTCCACTGTTTATAGCTGAAAATATGCTAAGACATTTTAGTAATATGATCTAATAGCCAATAAAAATGGGTTCAGAAAAAAACTTGAGTCTCTGCATGATGGTAACTTGATGGTTATTTGATTTGTGTTGCATTTTTGAATTTTACAGGTACTGTATTTTCACAAACTATACTGGTGCAAAAGTTGCTGTTAGAATCATTATGGATAATATATGTTATTTTTGCCATGTTTTCAGCAGGGGGTTTAGTGGAAAAAGACCAATAATAGTCCAGCTTGGGCTCTACTATCAACACTCAAGAAAGCGGCAGATAACTGATCCCAGCAGAAAACTCCCTAAACATGATCACAGCAAAGCTCTTTACTATTATGCTAGCACTGAGTTTTGGAGCCCAATGATTTCAGTAAAGAAGATGTTATAAAACAAAACAAAAATTATACATATGAATTTAGATCATGCTAAAACCCAACATTAAAAGTCGCACTCACCGGGCTGCAAGGGAGCAATGCAGATGTGGTATCATAAAAACACGCAATAGCTCATTGTTAGTATAGCAGAAATCCTTATCCAAAGTAAGGGTGTCAATGACTAACCATGCTCTTTGGGTTGTGCAGTGGCATTGCTGAGGAATAGGCTGAATCAAGTATGAACCAAACGGAAGTTAGTAAAGCTTGTGACTGGTAATGAGTAGTGTTAAGCGAATCAGATCCAAATTTCAAAGAAAATGTGATTCGCCGTGAAGCAAAATTTCCTCGTGCTTTGTGGTAGCGAATCGATTTTTCCTCAATGGCAGTAAAAAACAAAAAAAAATCTTGCACGAAATCCCATGCATGGTGAAATATGACGACACCTGCCAGCCAAGGTGATGAAGTCATCATGGGCTGCGCAAGATTTCGCACTAGATCTTCATTCAAGATGTCGGAGGCCAACTCGTTGCAAGCAAATGGATCAGGTAATTTTACACTGTGTTATTACTGTCAGATGCTGCATTTAGCTATGAACATGGCTTCTGAGAGATACAATGAGGGGGGGGGGGTGGCGCAATCGCCGCTCCCTGGCATTACACCCACTACTTACAAAGAAATGTGCTTCGTAACGAAGTAATTCGTCACAAAACTAATTATTTTGTAAAATTCACCAAAGCAGCCAAATCAAATTTTTGAATACTTAGTTCACCTCTAGTAATGACAAAATCAGTTTCTAAATTTAGAAATTTGACCTGCTCATAGCCACACAGCCACCCACCTGTCCTCTCTGCACTTCTGCTATCTCCTCATGAACTCCATGCCTACAAAGATTCAGCTGAAGATCATATCTGCTGTATTCAGGATCGTAATCCCTGACAAGTAGAGTAGAGCGGAGGACTAGCTCTTTAGCTCACTGTTGTGAAGTAACTTGTTCTGCTGTGTTATTAGGACAGGTTTCATGTGTACTAATAAGACAGCAGCTATGTTATTTCTCCTGATGATTGCTCCCTAGACAAAAGGGGCCATTATAACTAATGAAAGGTATATTTAGGAATTTAGAATAAAGTAATATTTAAGCATTTTCAATAATTTTATTTTATCAATTCATGGAAAACCCCATCAAGGGGTGAGAAATGCGCTCATTTTTACTGGTGACACAAGTTTGACTCGTTTAATATATCTGAATTATTTCTATATTTTTTCCTGTAAATAGTGTTCAGACTTTTTTTTTAATTCTTCCCTTTTAATGCCACCCATAATATCCTCCCTACACACCCATAATACCCTCCCTACACACCCTCCCCTTTGCGATGCGTCTCTCTAAACAAGGAGTTAAGGCAGAGAAGACTAATATTTATAAGCACCCCATATCCTGATCCATTTTTCCTCTATATTTCTTTGTTTATAAAGAACCTTTTCATATCTCTTGATCTTCTTAACCAAGTTTAACCATGTAGTTACATTTGGATTATTCCGTGAAAACCCAGACCCGTGTAATCAAGAGTCTAGCCAGAAACATTACTTTAAACAAAATAATCTTTTTGTCTTTATGGCAGTTAACCTTAGATAGATCACCCAATATCCAGCATTCAGCCATAAAGGGGATCTCTACTTTACATTTTTTAAGAAATAACCATGTCAATTGCTCCCCAATACTCTTTTAGTTCTATACAAAACCAGAACCTTGTGTAAATAATTTGCCCCAGGTGCATCACGCAGTGGACAATTAGATGTATTTCTCAAACCACATTTATTAAGCCATAATGGCGTAACATAAACTCTGTGTAAAATATTAAATTGAACCAAAACGTGATTAAAATTGTGAGACACTAAACTTAAATTAGACAGTATATTTTTTCCCACTCTTGTTGTATCAATGGACAGTCGGCTCCCCTCGCTTTTTGATCGGTAGAGCTTATATTATTAAATTGTGATTTAACTAATAATTTATAAAGTTGAGCAATCTTAACATTGTGTGTAAATTCCACATTAATTCATTTAAAGGTGTGGAAGTGTCTATATCTAACAAAGAATTTTCTTCAAGACTACAAAGTGCCGAACGAAGCTGAAGATACCTGAACCATGATAAATTAGTTATATTCTCTCCTTGTGCTAAGTCCAAAAATGAAAGTGTATATCCTTTCCTCACCACCTATGCAACATAAAAAATATATTTTTTTTGCCAATACTGATAACCTACTAATTCATCAAGAGCCCATATATAGTAATTATGCCAAAGGGGTTTACAGCATAAGGATCCCTTTATTCCCAGGCATGCTCTAATAGTGCGCCAGACCTTACTGAAAAGTTTCCTTGTGTCACCATAGTCCTGCTGCACATTAGATATTTGTCCAGATTCCAATAAAGTAAACATGTTATCATAGCCAGATCTACTCACCAAAGTCCTACATAGTGGGCTTTTCTTCCATTGGCAATATAACCATAACTGTGCAGATGTAAAATAACCCTTGACATGTGGAAGATTCAGCCCTCCTCCTTTTCTATCGGCTTATAAATATGTTCCAATTTAAGTCTTACACGCTTTTTTACCCAAATTAGGTCATTATTAATTCTCTCAATTAATTTAAAGAATTTATCCTCAATCCATATTGGGGAATTCCTAAGAATATAAAGGAACTTGGGTAAAATCACCATCTTGATTAGAGATATTCTGTCTGCTCTAGATAGCGGGAGTCTAAGCCATATCCCAATTTTGGACCTGAATTTAATTATTAATGAATTAAATTTAAGGTAAAAGAAATCTTCAGTCTTAGGGGAGATCACCATACCCAAATAGTCAAAGGTATCAGAAATCCTCAACATAGTCAAGGGCCCCTCTCTCGGAAGTTCGAGTCTATCTACAGGCATAAGAGTGGTTTTTAACCAATTAATATTGAGACCTGAGACTTCACTAAAATAATTATTGTTTGAATAACTCTTGGGAGTGTAACATTAGTATTATGTACAGTCCCTGACAAAAGTCTTGTTGCTTCTCTATTTTGTAGAAACTCCTGCCATTAACCTGACTTTTAATTAATCAATTGGTGTTAGAAATAGCTCATATTCACAGTGGTTACATAAAGTAAATCATATTTTCCACATGGAAGAGCTCTCGGCATGGGAACTAAGAACTCACACCAGATTTCTTAAGATCTGGGATGGTTGGGTTAAATGCCGTGCTACCACTCCGGTTTTACAATTATTATCAGATTCAAATTAAATAACACCATAGGTGCTCACAATCCACACCATTCGATTGAGGTCCTCCCTATTCCTCCCCCCCTCCTCTCTATCCTCCCCCCCTTCCCTTTGTTATATCCTCTTTTACCAGTCTCACTCAAATTTCCATCAATGACGGAATAAAGAATAATTCAATTTGGATATTATGCATTTACACCTCCTTCCGTCACTCACTTCGTTTACGACGTATATTTCAACCTGATAAGACTAGAACTGTTCAATTGTACTATTTGTCTTTTTGCGGTGCATTGTCATGACATCTATTGTAAAACTGATGATACTCTGCATTATGTATACAATGTACATCTACTGTTATATCTTATACTTTAAAAAAAAAAAATCAATAAAAAGAAAATTGAAAAGGAAAAAAAAAAAAGAAATAGCTCATATGAAAAGCTAAAGCCCTCCCAAATGATATTTAATGCACTGAAATAAATTAGTTTCACTGAAAAAAGATTTATCATTTAATCAAGACAGAAAGGTCAAATTTTGGCAATACAAAAGTTTTGTCGCCTATACAGAAATTGAACAACTTTACTGCAAATCCAAAAATATGTCAGCAAATTAAGTAGTGGTGCTGTGAGATCCAAATTTAATATCTTGTATGACTTCCATGAGCTTGAAGGACAGCATCCATGCGGTTTGGCAAGGATTCATACAATTTATTGATGAAGTCATCAGGAATAGCAAAGAAAACAGTCTTGCATGCCTCCCAGAGTTCATCAATATTCTTTGGTTTCGTCTTCCATGCTTCCTCTTTCATCCTACACCACATATGCTCAATGATGTTCATGTCTGGTGACTGGGCTGGCCAATCCTGGAGCATCTTGATCTTCTTCGCCTTAAGGAACTTTGATGTGGAGATGGAAGTATGCGATGGAGCACCATCCTGCTGCAGAATTTGGCCTTTTTTATGGTTGGGAATATAAGAGGTAGCTAAGATTTCTTGGTATTTTAGACTATTGATGTTGCCTTCCACCCTGCAGATCCCTCGCACACCCCCATACTGGATGTAACCCCAGACCATGATTTTGCCTCCACCAAACTTCACTGTTTTCTGGGTAAATCTCGGCTCCATGCGGGTTCCAGTAGGTCTCCTGTAATATTTGCGGCGACTGTGGTGTAATTCAACAGAAGATTCATCTGAAAAATCCACCTTCTGCCACTTTTCCAGCGTCCATCCTTTTAGCAGGCTGTGGCCCTTGGCAAATGCCACACGGTTTTTCAATTGTCTTTTGTTTAGTGCTAGCTTATGGGCACTGATTCGACCATGGAGGCCATTTCGAGACAGAATCCAACAAACTGTTCTGGTTGACACAGGGACTTCAGGTGACCAGGTCTCGTGGAGCTCTGATGCAGTGGAAAATGGGTTGGCCTTGGATTTTCGAGCCGACAAACGGTCCTCTCGAGCAGTTGTCTTGCGGGGTCGGCCTGACCTGGCCTTTTCCAAAACGTCTCCAGTCTCTTAAAATCTTTTTTTTATCCTCTGAACTTGACGCTGAGACACATTGAAGGTGTCTGCCACATCAGCAGTGGATCTGGTCTTCAGCCTCTTGATAATCAACACTTTAGTCTCCGGGTGAATCTTAGGCATGTTTGCAGAGGTCTAGTTGCAGTTGATGTGAAGGTCTAGTGTACTGGGGTTCTTTTTATACACACCTGAGACCTAATTGATCCATAATTAGTCACAGGTGAAGCTCATATAACAAGGTGACAACACTTATGTCTTGGCAAAAATTGACTCAATGGGCTTTACCAAGCTGTGAATATTAGTATACTTTTTGTCAGTTTCGTTTTGCACTGAAACATTATTACAAAAGCTGTTGGGATTAAAATGACCCATTTCTTGTAACAAAATTGATTAGAAATATATTTTAGCGGCACTTCAGGTCAATTTGTACACAAGCAACAAGACTTTTGTCAGGGACTGTATGTAGAATAGCACATCGCCTGCATATAATGAAATGCGATCCTCCAATTCCAATGTCCTAAACCCTTCAATCCCAGAATCTTGCCTTACCCTAGCTGCAAAAGGCTCAATATAGATGTCAAACAATAAAGGGGAGAGAGGGCACCCTTGATGGGTACCTCTATTCTTTAAAAAGCTATTTGTCAAACTCCCATTAATGTTCAAGCTGGCCTTAGGGGACTTATACAAAAGACTGACCATATTTATGAACCTAACGCCAAATCCCATTTTTTCTAAAACCTTCCAGAGGACTCTCCACTCCACCCTGTCAAAGGCCTTGGAGGCATCAAGAGACAGGATGGAGCGAGAAACCCCCCGGATGATTGTAAATTTGCAAACAAGCAATGGAAATTATAGTTTGTGCCCTTATTGAGAATTAAGCTATTCTGATCGGGGATGTATAATTGATGTAATAACCTTAGCAAGCCTCACAGCCAGAACCCTTGAGAAAAATCTTCACATCGGTATTTAATAGTGAAATCGGCCAATATAACTCCATATCTAGGGGTTCTTTACCTTTACCTTCATTATAACTAATGAAAGGTATATTTTGGAAGTTAGAATAAAATAATATTTAAGCATTTTCAGTAATTTTATTTTATCAATTCATGGAGAACTCCTATGGAGAAATGTGCTTTACTGGTGACACAAGTTTGACTTGTTTATATTATCTGAATTATTTGTATTTATTTTCCTGTAAATAGTGTATAGACTTTAAGCACTAGGATAATTTATGAATCATATTTGAAACTTTTGAAATCTAAAAAATAATAAATTACTGTCCTTCAGAAAGTGAATAGACAGCAGCTGCAGTGAAAGCTTTCTAGTTTAATACATTCTTTTATGTAAAGTTGAATGCTTTACTTTGCATTATCTACAGTAATATTTTGGTAAAATGTTTATAGAATTAGAAAATAAGGGAGAAGTGGATGTGTTTTTTTTTTTACCCCAGTATTAAATATTACACAGTGTAGAGATGATCACTTTTGTTACACAGAAGTATCTGATGTTCATGACATTTTTACTAAATTCCATCATGAATTAAGGGCTTTACATCTTACCCATCAAATACTGTAAAAAGTCCAGATAGTTAAAAAATAATGAGATGTTTGATGGTGTCCTCATATAGGAGAGCTGCTTTAGATGGCTCTCTATTCTTAGTTAAAGGGTTTGGCCAATCTATACCTAAAGGTTCTTAAAGCCCATACGCCAGCTGTCACAATATTGGTGATGTCAACACAGGATCCTGGAATCCTATGTGTTCACAGGATGCAATGTGGCAGTGGTTGCATGGCTTGTTCTTGTGACAGTTTCCTCAGGCCACTTCTGCCTTCCTGCACTGCAGTGCAGGTGGCGAACAGTAATGGAGTGTTCAGCGCATACGCAGATATAGGCAGCAGAATCTGCACATGCACCAGACACGTGACAATTCAGCGCCTGCAACTAGTGTATGAAGGCAGGAAAAGCCAGAGAAAGTAAATACTTGACTGCCACCATCTTGCATTGACATCTCAGATACCTGGACATTCAGGGCCCTCCAACGTTAGCAATGGAGTACAGCACACAAAAGTGTAAGGTTATGGGCTTTTAAAACTTTTAATCATTTATTGACCACCCCCTTTAAAAATATGAGCTCACACTTGCTTTTTGGGTTCCATTCATAATGGAATCTGGGATGCTCTGCTTGATCCTTCTTATGGTGCGCCAAGGCATACTGAATTATAAAGCAGTCTGTTGAAATCTCTTGTGGCGTCTGTCCAATTGAGGGGAACAATATCCCTCCATGTAGCAATATTCTTCCTGTCAATTCTGATGGACTTTTCAACTGAGGCTTTAAACAGGGCCTCCAGTGCAAAGTTCTCCACTGTCAAGGAAAGGTAGATAAGTAGGTAAGGGGTGAGGGTTGCTTGGTAAAGGGGTCAGTTTAATCCTGAAAAGTATTGCTTTCCTTGCTTTCAATAAATTGGCTCTTTGGATTTGTACTTCGTGTCTCTGCTAGCATCATTTAAGTCATGTTTTAAAGGCATCTAAGTGGAGTTTCCGGGCTTTTTGAGAAGTAAGAGGAGTTTATTATTCACATTTTTTCAACCTTTTTTTTTCTGATAGAGAAATCTATAATTTCATAATGGCTGGCATGCAACATCTGGCCGTAGTATATTTTGATTCAACACACATTATCAAAAGAGGTGCTTTTTAAAAAAAGACGACCTAAGAATGGGTGGATGACTTTCAGGGAATACTTTTTCTGTGTATTCTAGTTCATGTCCAGAGTCTTTAATCGCTTCTCTAGCTGGCATGTTAGCAGGGCAGACAGTCTCACTTTAAGGCCTCTTGCACACGACCGTATGTATTTTGCGGCCTGCAAAAAACAGATCCTCAAAAAATATGGATGACATCCGTGTGCATTCCGTATTTTGCGGAACGGAACAGCTGGCCCCTAATAGAACAGTTATATCCTTGTCCGTAATGCAGACAATAATAGGACATACGAAAACGGAAACCTTAATTTTTTTTGCAGACCCATTGAAATGAATGGTTCCGTATACGGTCCGCAAAAAAAATGGAATGGACACGGAAAGAAATTACGTTTGTGTGCTTGAGGCCTAAGGAAGTGAGTCACCTAGAATTTTTTGTGCCAATTAAAACAGTTAGTGACACATCTTTTATCTAATCTGTCTTTCTTTTCTGATTGTAGATTTTTTATTCCATTTTCTATGTAAGATTATGGGGTAAGCACCTTGTCTGAGCTGCTGTTACCAGCATTTAGAGATATGCTTTACAGCAACCATTATGAGCCATACACACAATGGACAGGAGAACACTCATTGACTTACATGCAAGAGTTTTCTCTTTTATAAGTATTAAAGGGCATCTGTCAGCAGACTTGTACCTATGACACTGGCTGACCTGTTACATGTGCGCTTGGCAGCTGAAGGCATCTGTGTTGGTCCTATGTTCATATGTGCCTGCATTGCTGAGAAACATGAAGTTTCAATATATGCAAATGAGCCTCTAGGAGCAATGGGGGCGTTTCCGTTACACTTAGAGGGTCTGCTCTCTCTGCAACTGCTGTGCCCTTTGATTGACAGGGTCAGGCAGTGAAAACATCATCACGCTTAGCCCTGACTTCTCCTAAAGGCAATCAAAGTGCAGAAGGCTGAGGCAATTGCAGAGAGAGCTGAGACTCTAGGTGTAATGGCAACGTCCCTGTTGGCTCAGTTGCATATATTAAAACATACTTTTTCTGAGCAATGCGGGCACATATGAACATGGGACCAAGACAGATGTCTTTAGCTGCCAAGTGCACATGTAACAGGTCAGCCATCATGTCTTCATGTTTGTAAATAAATGTTTAATGATATGCTGCATAATACATGTATGCACTTTAAAAAACAACCTGATGTCTTGACCCAAGCATAAAGCATGCCGATCCTTTAACATTCACATTTACTTAGAATACATGCTTGGATTAGTTTCCTTCACATTGGGGCACAGTGATCATTCCTCTGAACCAAGGTCAGTTACACAAGACAACCTCACAAATTAAAGGTGCTGGTTCAAATTAGAACTGCAACCTCAAGTTTCCCCTTTAAACCGTAAACTCTACTGGCAATAAAATAGGTTTGTGCATTTGTAAAAAGGAATTTCAGTGGGTTCACCTTGTATACTTCACTGTGAAATTAGTTTTTCTGGTTGAATGGACCACAAACAGGTCTTGCATGACTGTGACAAATCCAAACTGAATGTGATAAAGAAGACCCACTGGATTTAATCTAGTGAGAAGTTTATTATCACTGAATAATCTCTTTTTTTTTATTTTTAAGATTTGATGGTACATTAAAATTGACTTATCACAACTTGTTATCTTTTATTTTACATAAAACGTACGTTTCATGTATATTGCACCAATCAACCATTTACGGCATAATGTGCCAATATCTAATAAATGCAAACCATGGGAATAACCTATTAAAATTGTTTCTAAACTATTAGATTTTTCTATTTTTTCAGATTTTTCTAACTTTTAAACTGTGCACGATATTGCAAAATCTAGGCTGCCTTTGTCATACCTGTACATGGAGTATAAAGAGTGTCACCCTGTTAGATTATGGCCAGAGTGTGTGGCAATGCTGTTAAATAGGTTTTCTATGTTTTGTCAAACTTGACAAGAAAGCACTTCAATGTATTTACAGTACAGGAGCCTGAGATTTCCAATTTTTACGCTTTCGTTTTACACTCCCCACCTTCCCATAGTCCTAACATGTTTTATTTTTCCATTTACATAGCCTTATGATGGTTTATTTTTTGCAGGACAAGTTGTGCTTTCTAATGGCACCATTTACGGTTGCATGCCATGTAGTGAGAAGCGGAATTTCTTTTCCAAATGGGGTAAAATTGAAAAAAGAAATGCAATTCTGACTTCTTTTTTTTTTTAACCGTAAACTATGTGGTAAAATTGACCTGTTATCTTCATTCTCCGGGTCAGTACTGTTATAACAATACCACACCTGTATCATGTTTCTTGCATTTTAATACTGAAAAAAAAAATTGAAACCTTTGAGAAAAATTTTTTTTTTTTAGTTGTGTTATGTGTTTGAGGCTCATTTTAGGATCTGTAATTTTCAGTTATACCAATTTGAAGTGTGTTCGACTTTTTGATCACTTTTTATTAAAAAAATATTAGGGAGTTGAAGTGACAAAAAATGGCGAGTTCGCTGTTTTTATTTTTTTTCCCCGTTACCGTTACGCCATTTGCCGTATGCCATTAATATTTTTATATTTTAATTGCATGGGCATTTTCGCACACGGCGGTTCATGTTGTTTAATTATTTTTATTGGTTAAGTATTTTTTATTGTAAGGAAATGGGGTGATTTGAACTTTTATATATATATTTTTTTCATATTCATAAAAACTTTTTTAACATTTTTTTTTCTTTTTTTAAGTCTGGTGACTATAACTGTCAATCATTAGATTGCCCATTGTGTTTATTGATGGCTATATATATTAATATCCCATATAACAATACAGTGCCGCCACCTAGTGGCCTGTATTGGTATATTCTTCTAACAGATTCCGAAGCCTGCTTGAAGCCTCAGTCTATTAGAGCAATGTAATAGATCACATACATGTGCCACGGGTGTCTGCTATTAAAATAGCAGAAACTCAGCTACTATGGTGCCCGCTGCATGTGCGAGCGAGTACAATGTTTAAAGACTAGACTACATGTACAGCGGAGGTCCTCAGGGGGTTACGTTTTTCAGGACCAAGCAGTACCCATCAACCCACTTAATAACTTTCCTGCAAAAGAAAGTTTCCTATATGATCGCTCTCTTGCAAATGCATGGATTGGCCATGCTGGAACCTGGTCACATGACGGTCCTCTGTCCAGATTTTCTACATCTGCCAATGTCATGTCCATGAATCTGAATACCAGAATTCCAGTCTGGTCTATGGGTGGGCAAATATACTTATGTAGCCCAGGACAGGGAAGGTGCTGTGGACGAGGCCAGAATTATTTGTCTCCCTTGCATATGCATAGATGAGTTGGATTTGAGAATTTTTGCATGTGCCCAAAAGAAGAATGGTTGTGGCCCTGTCCACCTGTCCACCTCCCCTCCCACAGTGATGTGCTCATCTATAAACCAGACCACAAATCTGGTATTCTGACTTCCAGGTTATTTGTCTCCCTTGCATATGCATAGATGAGTTGGATTTGAGAGTTTTTGCATGTGCCAAAAAGAAGAATGGTTGTGGCCCTGTCCACCTGTCCACCTCCCCTCCCACAGTGATGTACCCATCTATAAACCAGACCACAAATCTGGTATTCTGACTTCCAGAGAGATGCATCATGTGACTGAGTTCCACAGTGGCCAATACACACAACTTTGAGACAGAATGTATATTAGAAACTTTTCTCTGCAGGCAATTTATGATTAATTAAGGTGGGTTGTTGGGTCCTGCTCGATACCAGAAAATCCCTTTAATTATCTAAATGTTCCTTACACATATTGGGAAAAAATATGCAGCCATTGACTTTTTCACTTTATAAGAGGCACTTTTATAAAGCAAATACTGTGTGTCTTATAAAGCAAATACTAGTGAGCGCTTCCATTATGCGCTCACTAAGCGCTTGTAATACTCACTCTCCCGGTCTTCATTCCTGGATGTACATAGTCTTGTGACGCCATAAAGCTCCCCCTTCCCACGTGACTGCTGCGTAACCGTGCGTCGCGGGCGGGCTGTGAAGATGCAGCTGACGTTGCAGTCCCCCGCAACTTCCAGTAGGGGGGGGGGTAACCCATGGCAGCTCCTCAGTTCCTAATGGTGGGTCAATGGGTCAGGCCTGTGCTGGATGTGGCCTTGCGGGTTCCTTCTGTTTTCATGAGTACTCAAGATGCCTCTGCAGGCTACGCGTCCATCATGGGGCAATTTATCCTCCAGCTGCTAGGTAAGAGTTCTGCTTACTTCCGTGTTTCCTATGCATCTCCCTGCTTAAAGGGCATGTCCATGTGGTGCATATACCCCCAGGAAGTGTCACCCCCTGACTAGTCCTCTGCTGGCAAGTTGCTGAAAAGTCTCTTTGGTCCTATCTTAGTGACTGTTTGTGGGGAAGTTGGGTGACAAACAATATAGCCGCTTTCACTGAGGCAAGTACCCAGTTGTCCCTGTCTCCTGGATGTGAGATTGGGCAGCAGTGTCCTGAGAGTGTGGGGTCTATTATTTAGTTACTCTGTAGACTGAGGCGTCTCAGAAAGCTGGGTGACCACCACTGGGGAAACAGGAGTGGCCACCATCTTGGCATTTGAGCAAGGAATTCTGATTGGGGGGTCTGATAATGAGGGCTGATATAAGGTCTGATGGGGTCTAACATGGAGGGCTGATATGTGGGTCTGTTGTGATGTCCTGATATGGGGGTCTGATCCGATGTCTTGATATTTTTGGGGGTCTGATCTGAGGATCTGATATGAGGTCTGATAAAAAATATTTTTTTCTTAATTTCCTCCCCTAAAACCTGGGGTGCGTCTTATCCTCGGGTGTGTCTTATTAAGTGAAAAATATGGTATCTATTTGTGGAAGACCCTACTAGAAGCGATGCCCAACTTCCTCTGTTAATATTTTACAATGCAACCAATAATGTAATGTCATTTTCTATAAACTACTAAAGCAAATACCTGTACGTGCTTAAAGGGCCCAATTCCTAAGCTAAAGCTTCAGGGAAGGGAACAAGCCAGCAGGAAGCAGCCAGCAAAGCAAGCAGAGCAAGAAGAGAGACGGGAGATGGCACGTGCACACTGTGCGCGCCATCTCCTCATACAGCTGATCGGTGGGGTGCTGGGTATAGGACCCCCACCGACCTGATATTTATGACCTATCTTGAGGAAAGGTCATCAATATTAAAAGCCCGGAGAACCCCTTTATCAAGGCACTTGGCAATGTATTGTGATTCTCCATATTGTCTCCTTTGCTGGCTTGCTTCATTTTTCTATCTCATTATACGCTACTTGTTTCATTGGTTACGACCACTCTGAAATCCAGCAGTGGTGGTCATGCTTGCGCATGATAGGAAAAAGCACCGGCGTCTTTGGTGGCTGGGACCACGAGAGTACACATAGGCTATTTTTCCTATAGTGTTAAGATGCCAAACCCAGAAAGACAGATGCCAAAAACTGCATTAAATGTATATTTGGCAAAAAGACAACATGGACTTGGTTACTAAGAACATGGACTTGGTTATTTGGTAAAAGAAGAAAGAACAGTGATGCTTGTTGACACAGTTCTTAACTTATTTCATTGGGTGAATGTCCTTACTGGTGGCAGGGTACTGGGGACCAAGAAGTGGAAACCAGCAGGGACCAGGCAAGCTTCGAGAGCAGAGGACTGGTGGGGTAATGTTTATTTTCCCACCAGATAGCCCCTTTAAGAAATGCAGCTGCTTTAGGTAGGCGAGAGGGTTCAATATTTATTGCAGCCTTACAGATGAGATGACAGATATATCATACCCAACCCACATCCCCCACAGCCACAGTCCGAAGATTAGCAACTGAGGACAGAATTTTAAGGGAGCATTATTTTAGCTTTATTTATACACTGCCTGAGTACTCCATTAAGTATTATAGCTCGTAGTGAATAACACCTTTTCTGTCTTTCCCATGACATTTTTAGTACTTATATTTAAATGTCCCATAACTTCAAATACATAGATGTGTGAGACATTTTTATGTTTTCTGTTAAACCTGTTACTGCAGCACCTTAAGACACTTGAGCAGTATTAGTAATTCAGCGACACCGTATCAGTAAATCTACTATTTATTCATATCCTCTCCGCACATATTTCTGCTATTCTTGAGAACTAATATACCATGAAACATAACCGTGCTTTCCAGTCAGATGCCCCGATTTTTCCTAAATCTACCATACAGTTTTTCTCCCTGTATACATTTTCTATTACATTAATGCCAATGTCAATTTACTAACATTATTGTGACACAATTTAAATTTTTCTTATATATCCATTAAAGGGGTTGTCTCACTTCAGCAAAAAGCATTTATCATGTAGAGGAGTTTGATTCAAGGCACTTACTAATGTATTGTGATTGTCCATATTGCCTCCTTTGCTGGATTGATTCATTTTTCCATTGTATTATGCACCACTTGTGTCCATGGTTACAACCACAAGTGCAGCACAGATACAAGGTGACGCTGCGCGAGCATGCCTGTGTGTGCTCTCACGGTCCTGACCACTAGTGATGAGCGGCAGGGCTCATATTCGAATTTGCGATATTTTGCGAATATTTTGTAGAATATTCGTCGAATATTCGAAAATTCGCGATTTTATTTTCACTCGAAAAATCGGAAAGGTAATGATTGTGTAATATGCAAATTTTTGGAATTCGAATTTTCGGATTCAAATTTTTTATTGAGAATTTTTCAACTTACAACTATTAGACAAAGAAGATTATAGCACTATATTAGCTAAATTGCTCTATATTCGATTTTTTTCGGATATTCTCTATATTGCTATAACTTAGTTTTTTTGAATATTCGTAATATTCTAAAACAAGAATATATAGCAATATAGCGAATATTCAAAAAAGACGAATATAGAGCAAAATTCGCAAGCACTACTACTCCTAAAGTCAAGTATATTGCAGCCTTCTTATTGGCCCACAAGCTAGAAGCAGGGAGGGATCATGTGTACTGATAAAAAAAAAAAAAATAGAAAAAAAAAATTCATAAAAAATTGAAAAAAAAGAAAAATTAATTTGAATATTCGAAATTACGAATATATATAACTATATTCGAAATATTCGCGAATTTTCGAAGTACCTATATTCGCTATAAAAATTTGAAATTCGAATATTCGTGATCAACGCTACTGACCACCAGAGAGACCAGCGCTTTTTTATATAGTGTGCACTCATTACCACCGCTGCTGTGTTACAGGGTGGCCGTAACCATGGAAACCATTGATTGAAACCATTGATTGAAAAATGAATCAAGCCAGCAAAGGAGGCAATATGGATAATAACAATACATTAGTAAGTGCCTTGTAATAACTTTGTCTATATGATAAATACCTTTTGCTGAAGTGAGACAACCTCTTAGAAATATCTCCGATAATGTCATATTAAGAACATATTCACATCTGTGTCGGGGACTCAGTTCGGGACTTCCATCGCAGATTCCACCAAAAAGAGTCATTTATGCTTGACTTTTGTTACCCAAAAGGACAATGGGGTCTGTTTGGCTCTTTCATGCCAGTTATGTGCCAGATTTGGCACTTCCATGTTTTCCTATAACGGAGCAGAACAATGAGAATAAGTAGCACTGACTGTAACATGCCCTAAAGGTGGTTTCACGCATTTTATTGTCGCAATTTCATTTTTTCAGTACTTTTCTTTCTTTGATATTTGCTGGGAATTATTAAACCTAGCACAAACATGTGGGTTCTTTTTGTAGTGTTTTTTTTTTGTTTCACTTTTTAGGTCAATGGCTTTTTTTTTTTTATCACATTCTGGCATTTTTGGACTCCTTTTCTGCCATTTTTAAGGATCCCATTGTTTTTTGTTTTTTTACCTTGCTTGAAGAAATGGAAGGGGCAATGTGTGACATCAGAAGGGAGTATATACTTTACTGTATCAATATATACGGAACATGTCTTGAAAAAAATATTAAAAAGTACATGTACTCGAACACACCGGGCCAGATTTACTAAGCCTGAAGATGGCGTAAGCTTAGACAGTCTGTCTGGGATGGACACTTTTCTCTAACCCTATGCCAATTATTGGTTGGCTTACGTTGAGACAGAATTTTATGCCAGAATTGTGGTGCGTTTTATGCCACACCCCTTTATGTGGGGTCCCTCCCTTCATGATAAGCCACACCCCTTTTCACGTGAGTTGAAAACATGAAAGAAACCCTTGTTGTGCAAAACTGCACCAGAATAACTCTGAATTTGTTCCATTTTTAGACAGATTCTAGATGCAGAAACATTAGTAAACCTGGGCTCTTGTTTGTGAAAAGAATGCTACAAATACTGTTCTGAAATTCCAATCCAAAACGACAACAGACAACCTGCATTTTCAGAGTTTTTAGTTTTTTTTATGGTTTGTTCTCCGCGTGGTTTTTTACAAAAAAAAATGCACAGCAGAAAATTTTGGTGTTGCAGCACCCTAAAGGAACTGAATAAAGTACCTCCATTTTATAGTCTCTAAAGAAACAATTTTGTCATTGGCATGTATTAATTAAAATATTTCCATCCTGTATTCACATTATCCTATTTCTGATCTCGGTAGAGATACTACCAGGTCATTCTGGTCAATATTGCTGTAGGGTCAGACAGCATCTTCTTGGCTATATGTAGTCATCTGTACTGTGCTTCCATTTACGAGCAGTGCCCTTCTCTGCTAGTGTCCTTCACACTATCAAACACTGTTTTACAGATTCCTTCATTTAAAGAGTTCCCCTTATATTCAGTTATCCCATGAATAATGTAAAAAATGAAAATCAGACATTATATAGTACATGACAACCTCTTTCTAACAAAGCTAGAACCAGCCCTGTACCTCACATGGATCCTGAGATCTCCCCATTCATTGCTCTGCTAGATTTAGATCAAGGTGAGAGCTCAAGGGGAGTGTCTTTTCTGCTGCAGCTCAGGAGGCGTGTCTCAGCTCTCCCTATCACAGCTCAGGAGGCGTGTCTCAGCTCTCGCTATCACAGCTTAGGAGGCAGTTGAAGGATGAAACTGAGCATATGCGGCCATCTCAGTGAGCAGGACAAAGAAATAAGGAAAAGAAAAAGCAGCAGGTGGCGATATACAGATACAGATGTAGCAGGGTTAACACACAAACTCTTAACTCAAATTTCTTAACTCATCGTGTTATCTTGAAACAAAAGCCATTGAAAAGCAATTGAAGGTGTTTGCTTAATGCATTTAGTTTAGATAACACGTCTCATAAAGCATGTGTGTTAACTCTACTACATCTGTACATTTTATTGAATAACTCAGTGGCCATGTTAAATTTTTAATTACATGCAATTGCAAAAGTATTCAGATTCGGGTGCTGCTTTGAAAACTGTGGAATATTTTTCATGGGGCAACCCCTTTAAATGGATTTTCTGGGGGCGTGGCCATGAAGCCGAGGAGTATGGCCGCTTGAATCCAGAGCTCCTGCTCCAGCAAAGCGTTCCAGTCCAGCAGAACCCAAATTTCGCGCTCTAAATCGTACCTCTCGGTGCCATATGGTACCGGAATCATCCCTGATGAAGACTAGAGGAAAGAGAAGCATAAAGAAGCAAGGGAAGCTTGAATTTTTCTTTGGACAAGATCGGGATAAAGATGGCGCTGGCGCACGAGACTTGCATGCAGAGTCCTCCTCCAGCCCGACATCTTCGGCAAGTGTCTGCTCCCCCCGAGCATCAGATGATGGAAGCTCGCAACATCAGAGCCCTCGGGGTTACCCACAGCATACCGAAACGGGTGAGAGCATGGTGATTAACACTAAGAGGGATAGAACGGGGCAAGCTAAAACAGCCCCAGGCAGCCGTGCGGTGCTACGGTCTCCTACTACAAGCCCGGCGAAGCAGAGACCCAGGCTACAAGACCCCACATCACCGGATCATGAGGCCAGTGAAGGCCAAGGCCTGCAAAACACCGGTACCCTGATTGAGGTGCTTCGCAATTTCCCAACGGACAACAAACCTGCGTCCAGCATTCTACTTAAGGACATGTTTTTGGCCTTTAATCAGTCGGTCACTTCTCATTTGTCACAGCTATTAGTGCCTATTCAAACGTCTGTTACTGACTTGGGAAATAGAGTTCAGCATGTTGAGCAAAAAATGGGTGAATTTGCCGAGTCACACAACAGCCTGATAGATTCACATGATGTCCAATCAGAGGAAATTGCATACCTCAAGGCGAAGGTGGCAGATTTAGAGGACCGATCCCTCAGAAATAACCTGAAACTGCGTGGAGTGCCGGAGTCTGTTCAAGGTACGGACCTCCAAGTTTATATTAAAAGGCTGATCAAACTTCTCCTGCCTAACAGCACCGAGCAGGATCTTATTATAGATCGGGCCCACAGAATTGCAAAACCAAAGCACTTACCTGATAATACACCACGGGATGTCTTAGCCCGTTTACATTTCTTCCATGCTAAAGAAGAAACCCTGGCATCGGCAAGGAAAATGGACGCATTACCGGATCCGTACCAACAAGTGAAGCTGTTGCGGACTTATCCAATGCCACCCTACAACTGCGTCGCACGCTAGCTCCCATCACTATAGCGTTGCGGTCACACTCCATACAGTACAGATGGGGATACCCGGTAAAGCTGCTAGTCCAGAAAAATGGAGCTTTAACAGTTATACGCTTGGTAGAAGAGGGGAAAGCTGTACTAGCCACTTGGAATATCACAGCGGCTGAAGTCCCCCTGGTAAAACAACATCAGCATATACCAGAAGATGGAGAGTGGCACCGAGTTTAAAGTCGCCGTCAGAAGAAGCATCGTTGAGAGGTTCTTTTACATATCCTCCTGCATTCAGCAGGAGCGGGAGCTTGTTCTACCTTTTAGGATTCTCCTGGTGGTAGGCATGACTGTTTTCCCCCTCACTAAGATCGCAAGGGGTTTTGAGTTCTAACCCTTGTGCTATTTCATTACTGCCCCAATATCTGGGCAGCCAGTTATGGTTCATAATGTTAATGTTCATATTTCATTACCTTTACCTTCTCTTTTGGTCGTGTCACTATTTCACCATATATGCGATTATTATGCAAAATAATGTTGTGTGGTTCCCTCTACATCATCCGAGCGATTTTTCATTGGCAAATATACATTTAGCAAGATGGTGTTAAAGATAGTTTCCTTAAATGTTCGGGGCCTAAACAGTCCATTCAAAAGGCGAATGATGTGGAGGGAAGCTCTTTTGACCAAATGTGATGTTTTTTGTGCACAAGAGACACATATCATAGAAGCAGAAGCAGGGAGGTTGAAACACCCAGCTTTCCCGACTTTAATTCACTCACATGGTTTGGGCAAAAGAAGGGGAGTGCTTTTAGCGATTAAAAATTCAGTGGCATACATGGAGAAAATAACAGTTGTAGATGAAGGGGGTCGCTATATTATACATGTATGCTCTATAAATAATGTCACTTACAAGCTAGTGGGAATATATGCCCCAAATGTTCGGCCTATGCGGTTTCTAAATAAGCTATTCAAAAAGGTACAGTCCATGAAAGAAGGAAGAGTTATCATCTGTGGAGACTTCAATATAGTTCCTGACCCTTATCAAGACTCCTCTTCTGTAGCAAGGACTGGCTCTGCCTCTCTTGCTTCATCATTAATAGCTAACTCCCTTTTTGATGTCTGGCGCATTCATCATGCATCCGAAATAGATTTTTCTTACTATTCGCCTGCACATAAATCCTACTCCCGCATTGATTTGATCTTAGTAGACAGGGTTTCCCTGGCGGCATCCGAACGTTCCTCCATTGGGACAATTACTTGGTCAGATCATGCCCCAGTATCAATAGACTTGGCAGAGGAGTTTGTTTCCCCTCCAAACCCAATGTGGAGGGCTAATGAATTCATACTAGCCAACAACAAGTATCAATTGGAGGTGTCTGCTTCATTAGAGGAATATTTTAAATTTAACGCTAACTCTGCACCAGACCCCACCATTGAATGGACGGCCCATAAGGCGTACATTAGGGGTATCTTACTGAAGCTGGGACATAGACATAAAAAATTGAGAGAGAAACACCAGACCGACCTAATAGCGCAAATTCAAACCGTAGAAGCACAAAATAAGTCCTCTCCCTCGGTAGAACTTTCTGACAAGCTCAGATCCTTAGACTTAGAGAACGTTTTTTGCACTCATATGAGCTATCTCTTAAAAAGACAAAAGCCAGATATTACTCGCAGACACATAAGGCAGGGAAACTATTAGCAAGCCGGGTAAAAGCAAGGGCCTCGAAATCAAAGATAGCATTTTTATGGGACCCCTCTAAGTCATACAAATTATATGACCCGAAGGCTATAGCTAACAGATTCATGTCTTATTACTCCCAAATGTACAACTTAAAAGAGGAATCAGGTTTCATCCCCGCTTCCCCCGGTGATATTGATAGCTTTCTGAGCTCATTGACAATTCCCTCCTTGGATAAAGCCCATAGAAAATCCCTCTGCGATCCAATCTCTCTGGAGGAAATCTTCAATGTAATAAAGGGCTTGCCACACCATAAAAGTCCTGGCCCAGATGGGCTTCCAAATTCCTATTATAAAATATTCTCTGATAGTCTGCTCCCTCATTTACATGCGGCCCTGTCTCGTGCCATGACAACCGGGAAAATGCCTAAAGAAATGCTAGAAGCGGTTATTGTTACTCTGCCCAAACCAGGGAAAGACCCTTCAATCCCACAAAACTTCCGTCCCATCTCCTTACTTAACACAGATCTAAAAATCTATGCTAAGATTTTAGCGGCCCGATTAGCTGACATCATCCCAACCCTTATAGCCCCAGATCAAGTGGGGTTTGTGAAGGGGCGACAAATTACAGATAATTCAAGGAGAGTATTGAATCTGATTGATTTTGTCAACCGTATGAGAACACCGACGGTGTTGGTCACACTGGATGCCGAGAAGGCTTTCGACCGAGTCAACTGGTCATTTGTCTTCTCGGTACTCCACAAAATGGGATTCCCTGAGTCCACACTACAAGCCATACGGGTTCTCTACTCTGACCCTTCAGCCCGAGTGTTAGCAAATGGAGTATTGTCTGATCCATTTGTATTGTCTAATGGCACGAGACAGGGTTGCCCCCTGTCGCCTCTAATATTTATATTATCCCTAGAACCTTTGGCGCAGTCAATTCGTCAGGAGAACGATGTGAAAGGAGTTAGTGTAGGGGACAGACAACACTGCATATCTATGTATGCAGATGACATACTTTTGTCCTTAACAAATCCCCGGGTGTCCTTGAAGGCAGTAATGAACATCATACGTTCTTATGGGGCTCTTTCATACTACTAAATTAATTAAAGTAAATCCCAGGCCCTCCCTTTGGGAATCCCAGGAACAATCTTATCTCAAATGAAAGAAGAATTCGTATTAGATTGGCAAAAATCCATGGTTCAATACTTGGGTTTTAAAGTGACAGCCACCCCCCAAGAATTATATAAAGCAAACTTCCCACCTCTCCTGCAATTGCTTCAACAAGAGCTTAATAACATGGCCAAATCTGAATTATCCTGGTTGGGACGTATTGCAGCGTTTCAACAACATACACTCCCTAAGCTATTATATCTATTCCGCACTATCCCCATTCCAGTTCCGGTGTCCTTTTTTAACCTAGCCAATAAAATGTTAAATGCCTTCATCTGGAACAAGGCCAGACCGAGAGTCGCGAGAAGTATTATGTATAGACATAAAAGAAACGAGGGATTATGTCTGCCCAATCTTTATGATTACTTTCTAGCTTCCAGAATTAATCAGCTAAAGGAGTGGTGGAAGGAAGATACAGAGAAACACTGGGTGCATATTGAGCAGTCACAAATCCCAGGTCGTAACTTGCGTGCCCTACTCATGGCCGCAATGCATGGCGGTTACTTAGGCATTCAACCTGTATATTATTTTTCCACTTCTCTGGCTTTATGGAAAACATACCACGATAAAGGAAGAGACACACCTATATCAATGGCGCATCTCACCCCAATAGAATCTCTTTAATATTTATCCACAGACCTGAACCTGAAGGGGTGGAAAGACAAAGGTATTAGAACAGTTGCTGACCTTGTGTCAGGATCAGTCTTAAAACCTTTTGATACTGTTATGCGAACCTTTAACATTCCCCCCAAAGAAGCTTTCTCCTATCTTAAAATAAATCATGTGTTGGGGAATAATCCATCCTTCAGATTAAAGGTCACACTCAGTTGCTAATCAGGTGGTCAGCGGCGAACTCTGTATACTCAGGGATCAGATTCCTATACAAGTACATAGGTGATAAAGACCGGTTTATCAAAACAGCTCCACTCCTAGCATGGGAGAAGGATTTAAAACAGACGTTTACTCTGGCACAATGGACAGCTGCAAACAAAATCGCAATCTCAACCCTTAAATGCTCTTCACACCTAGAAGCTTACATCAAAACTACATTTAGATGGTACTATACCCCGGTTAGGCTACATGCGATTTTCTCAAACGCTAGTGTACAATGCTGGAGAGGTTGCGGTTGTAAGGGGACACTGTTATAAATTCTTTGGTCCTGCCCAGGGATTTACTTTTTTTGGAGCCAAGTGTTCACCAGGATATCTGGAATTGCTGGTTTCTCCGGACCTAGCTCTTGCTTTACTATTGATAGACCTAGATAAATTCCCATTCAAATTCAGGGTTATCATACTACACCTATTGATTGCCACCAAACTAGTAATCATGAGGAATTGGAAAAGCTACACTATTCCTGATCTACAGGAGATTATCAGAATGGTTGATACAACAAGATCCTATGAATATACAGTACAGACCAAAAGTTTGGACACACCTTCTCATTCAAAGAGTTTTCTTTATTTTCATGACTATGAAGGCATCAAAACTATGAATTAACACATGTGGAATTATATACATAACAAACAAGTGTGAAACAACTGAAAATATGTCATATTCTAGGTTCTTCAAAATAGCCACCCTTTGCTTTGATTACTGCTTTGCACACTCTTGGCATTCTCTTGATGAGCTTCAAGAGGTAGTCCCCTGAAATGGTCTTCCAACAGTCTTGAAGGAGTTCCCAGAGATGCTTAGCACTTGTTGGCCCGTTTGCCTTTACTCTGCGGTCCAGCTCACCCCAAACCATCTCGATTGGGTTCAGGTCCGGTGACTGTGGAGGCCAGGTCATCTGGCGCAGCACCCCATCACTCTCCTTCATGGTCAAATAGCCCTTACTTTCAAAGTTTTGCCAATTTTTCGGCTGACTGACTGACCTTCATTTCTTAAAGTAATGATGGCCACTCGTTTTTCTTTACTTAGCTGCTTTTTTCTTGCCATAATACAAATTCTAACAGTCTATTCAGTAGGACTATCCGCTGTGTATCCACCTGACTTCTCCTCAACGCAACTGATGGTCCCAACCCCATTTATAAGGCAAGAAATCCCTCTTATTAAACCTGACAGGGCACACCTGTGAAGTGAAAATTATTTCAGGGGACTACCTCTTGAAGCTCATCAAGAGAATGACAAGAGTGTGCAAAGCAGTAATCAAAGCAAAAGGTGGCTACTTTGAAGAACCTAGAATATGACATATTTTCAGTTGTTTCACACTTGTTTGTTATGTATATAATTCCACATGTGTTAATTCATAGTTTTGATGCCTTCAGTGTGAATCTACAATTTCCATAGTCATGAAAATAAAGAAAACTCTTTGAATGAGAAGGTGTGTCCAAACTTTTGGTCTGTACTGTATATTAATGGTGATTTGTAGACATGACTTTGATTTTGTGTTATTTACTTTATTTGTACATTATGATTTAACATGCTCTTTTGCATGGTATTTAAGCTTGATGTGTTTATGCATTGTAAAGAAAAACTACTGGAGTTATATGCTCAATATTTCACCCTAATGTCTGGTAAATGTATCTTTATGACATGAGCAATAACTCTGACAATAAAAACGTATTGAAAGTAAATGGATTTTCTCACCAAATACATTTATGGCAGACTGATGAGGAAACCAGCAATTAACTAAAACAAGAGAGCTGCCGTGCTGACCTGAGCGCTGTACCCCTCCGTCGGCCATAAACCTACTACTGACTGCAGCATGGCATAACAGTATTTTATTAAATGCAATATATGTAGTAGCGGAAACAAAATGGCATGCTCAGGGCATATGGACCTACCAGTTTTATCCTGCATTGTTTCTGAAAGAAGCAACCAATCACAGAATATTTAAGATTACAACTACCCGGTGACACTGGTTGAGTGACAGCTGTTGTGGCTAGAATCACAGGGGCAATACAGAGTAGCGGAGATAATAGAAATTAATGAGGTCGGAGCACGAGTCACATATGTGCCGCGACTGCAACTCCTGATGCAAAAAACAGCAGAGTTGGACTTTATTTGCAATTCAGGGGACGCAGTCGAGGCACATATGTAATCTCATTAATTTATATGGGATCCTGGCCTCAACCAGTGTCGCCGGGTAGCTGTAGCCTTATGCAAGCAGTTAGCCCCATTGAAACCCATTGGTAAAAGGGCAAGAAACTAACTAACAATTACCATAATGCAACAGAAGTGGTAAATATGAGCGTGCTCTAAGATAGCTGAATCCAGCTGTACAATACTTAATGGGCCAAATAAAGAAATACTGTATGTATTCAAAGCACATACTGGCAGTGAACAGTGCAGGAAATGATCAATAATTCAGAATCAAGGAAAATCAAGGTAAAAATAAATAACCAGAATATTTAATGTGTGATTGAACGGTATGTAAATGAAATATCTGTAAATTACATTCAGTGTTTCACTGTGAAATAATATTTAAAGGAAATGTGTCACCAATTATTTTTTTTGGGCCAGTTAAAACCAGATAGTAGCACATCTCCTTTTCTACTAAGCTTTTTATTTTCTGATTGCAGATTTATTTATTCTCTTTCCTGAACATGAATATAGAATGGGTGGGGGTGGGGGGGGGGGCATCTTGCCTGAGCTTTTCTTAACAGCATTTACACAGCATTAATAAATTGCTTTACAGCAGCCCCATGGGCCATAGACACAATGGTCAGGAGGGGACCTCATTTACTTCAATGGTAGAGTTTTCTAGGCATGTTCTGTGACCTGTGCAGAGGTCATTGTACAAAGAAAGAATAGATAAGATTTGACAATCACCTATTGTAACAGGTGGACCCTGTTTTATTTATACACAGAGGTGATACCATTACAGACAGGATTAGAATGACAGATAAGCAGATAACTGCAGTTAAGTGATCTCTACAGACCAAGGACTAGCGGCCAGTGCAAAAACTGCAGGATTTTATTGTTTTTGTTTAAATATAAATATTGACATAGAAAATTCACCTTCTACCCTGGGCCACTTTTCAACTTGCTGCCATTTTTTGCAAATCAAGACATGTGTCACTTTATGTGGTAATAACTTTTGAACACTTTTATTTATCCAAGCTATTCTGAGATTGTTTTCTCGTGACACATTTTACTTCATGATTGTCATAAATTTGAGTCAATATAATTCACCCATATCTATGAAAAGATCCCAAATTTACCAAAAAGTTTGGAAAATTTGCAATTTTCAAAATGTCTATTTCTCTGCTTTTAAAACATAAAGTGATACTTCATAAAATATTTATTACTTAACATTACCCATATGACTACTTTATGATGGCATCATTTTGTAAATGTTATTTTTTTTTCTTTTAGGACGTTAGAAGGCTTAGAATTTTAGAAGCAATTCTTGCATTTTTTAAGAAAATTTCCAAAATCCACTTTTTAAGGACCAGTTCAGGTCCCTTTGTGGGGCTTACATAGTGAAAAAAAAAAAACATAAATGACCCCATTGTAGAAACTACACCCCTCACGCTACTCAAAACTGATTTTACAATTTTTTTTATTTTTTTTTATTTGTTTATTGAGTTTTTTCTTACAATACAAAATTGGAATAAAATTTAACAATGCTAAGTCCAAGTACAACAATGCACGGTCTGCAAACATTAAAAATTTAAAAAGTTATAACACATTGAACAGAAACATACAAATCTAGTGCAGAGTCTACACTATTTTAGGGGGTTTCACAAACTCCCCAATCGCTTCCATATTACTTTTGACTCGGATCATCTTCTGTCTATCCAACCTTCCCTCCCCCCGATGGTCATCTCGGTGAACTTCACCGGTAGCTGCTCCAGTCCCTCTCCCCCCCCACCCCACCCCTTTCCGGGACAAAGGTAATTGTAACGGGGTTCCGAAGGTGCACTCGGTCCCCTATTACCCGCAGACCTGTTGCTTAGCTTTGGGAATGAGGATCTGTGATTGACCTCATTCTAAGGGCGGCTTTACTGCTGGGTGGCTCCCTGCTCCTAAGTCTGCCTTGAGCGCCGAGCTGATCACTCGGTGCTCAACTGGTTGGTTGGTCTGTCGGTCATGTGACGCTGGCCACGTCACATGACCCTCACTCCCCACTATAAATACAGGCAGCCTGCTAGCCACCGGTTGCCTGTTAATTTCTAGGTTCCTGGCTATTTGTTGGACTACTGAATACTCACCTGATTCTGTTCCCTGACGATCCTTTGCCTGCTCCTCCTGTACTGTGTATCCGTCCTGGTATTGTGACCTCGGCTCCCACCTGACTACTCTCTTAGGACTCCTCTTGTACTTCTCTACTCTCCAGGTATTTGACCCCGGCTTCTCCTGACCATTCTTTGCTTAACCCTTTGTACTGCGTAGCTCTCTTGGTTCTGACCCGGTCCGTTCATGTTCCGTATTTTGTCTTGTCTGTCTTCCCTGCACGTATCCTAAGTTAGGGACTGTCGTCCAGTTGTCCCCTGTCATCAGGACTCGTGAGGCAAGAAGGCAGGGCCAGGGGTGAGGGTGGAGCGCAGAGGTCACTATCCTTCCCCCTGTGTGTGTGTGTGGACGTGACCGTTACAGTAATACTCATTCAGGATGTACCACATATTCCTCATATCTCTCAATCAATGCAAGAAGATTTTTCCATCGCCTAATATTCGGTACTCTTTTTGATCCCCATTCTCTTGCTTTAATCACTTTTGCCGCCATGAGGCCTCTTGTCCAGACTCTCTTCTTCTCTCTTTCCCTAATTGGTGACGGGAAACAGCCTAGGAGAGCCACTTCTATTAAAGACTCTGCACTTAAAGCTCCAAAAACCTCTTGCCGATACGATTGCATACTTGAACAGGTCCATATCATGTGAATATAATTGGCAGACTCTTCACTACATCTCCAGCTTAGACCCCATTGTAGAAACGACACCCCTCTAGCTACTCAAAACTGATTTTGCAAACTTTGTTAACCCTTTAGATGTTCCACAAGAATTAAAGGAAAATAGAGATGAAATTTCTAAATTTCACTTTTTTGGCAGATTTTCCATTTTAATCCATTTTTTTCTTTAACATATAGAGGGTTAACAGCCAAATAAAACTCAATATTTATTACCCTGATTCTGCAGTGTACAGAAACACCCCACATGTGGTCATAAACTGATGTAAGGGCACACGGCAGGGCACAGAATTAACGGAGCGCCAAATGGTTTTTGGAAGGCAGATTTTGCTGGACTGGTTTTTAGATGCCATGTCCCATTTTAAGCCCCCCTTTTGCATCCTTACAGTGGAAACTCCCAAAAAGTGAACCCATTTTGGAAACCAAGGGGTAAGGTACCAGTTTTATTGGTACTATTTTGGGGTACATATGATTTTTAATTGTGGGGGGTTTAATTGCTCTATTCTACATTTTTTGTGAGGCAAGGTAACAAAAAAAATGGCTGTTTTGGCACAGTTGTTATTTTTTACAACATTCATCTGAACGGGTAGATCATGTGCTATTTTGTATAGAGCAGGTTGTTACGGATGCAATGATATCAAATATGTCTACTTTCTTTGTTTGTTTGTTTCAGTTTTACATAATAAAGCATAAAGCATAATAAAAAAAGTATGTTTTCATTTTCTGAATGCCATATTTTTATTTTATTTTCTGCCGATCATCTTGTGCAGGGGCCTGTTTTTTGCAGGAAGAGTTGATGCTTTTATTGGTACCATTTTGGGGTACATATGATTTTTTGATCATTCTTTATTACACTTTATGGGGCAAGGTGACCCAAAAATTTGTAATTTTGGCACAGTTTTTATTTTTTAATTTTTTCAGCGTTCACCTAAGTAGTTAGGTCATATGATATTTTTAAAAAGCAGATTGTTACGGATGTGAAATTACAGGAGTCCAGGAGAAATGGGACTACTTAAAAGTGGCACTATTGAAGGTAACAGATAATTGCATTATGCTTGTCAGTAAAAGAAAATAAATAGGAAGAGACCACTGTGGTTCTCAGCAGAAGTGGCCAAAATCATTAAAAACAAAAAGATAGCATTTAGTAATTATAAAAAAAAAAAAAAAAGGATGACAGGCAAATTTATAAGATTAGGCAGAGAGAGGCCAAACAAGTTATAAGAGCCTCAAAAGCACAGGCAGAAGAGAAATGAGCTCAGTCAGTGAAAAAAGGCGATAAGACATTCTTCAGATACATAAATGAAAAAAAGGAAACTAAAACAAGGAATTAACAAATTAAAAACAAAAGAAGGAAGGTATATTGAAGAAGATAAAGAACTAGCTGACTTCCTCAATGAATACTTCTGTTCAGTTTTTACAAAGGAAAATGAAGGAAAAGGACCTCAGTTAGGAAGGAAGACTAATGAATCTTCTGATGCATGTGTCTTTACAGAGGAATAGGTTCTAAGTCAGCTGTCTAAAATGAATACAAATAAGTCACAGGGGCCTGATGGGATACACCCAAAGCTATTAAAAGAGCTTAGCGGTGAACTAGCAAAACTATTAACAGAATTATTTAACCAATCACTGGTAACAGGAGTCATCCCAGAAGATTGGAAATTAGCAAATGTTGTGCCCATTCACAAGAAAGGTGGTAGGGAGGAATCGGGCAATGATAGGCCAGTAAGCCTGACATGAATAGTGGGGAAATTAATGGAAACCATACTTAAGGAGAGGATTGTGGAACATCTAAAATCCCATGGATTGAAAAATGAAAAACAGCATTGGTTTACTTCAGGGAGATCATGTCAAACTAATCTTATAGATTTTTTTGATTGGGTGACTAAAATAATAGATGGCGGAGGTGCAGTAGACATCGCTTATTTAGACTTTAATAAGGCTTTTGATACTGTCCTACATAGAAGGATTATCAATAAATTGCAGTCTTTGTGCTTGGACCCCCATATTGTTGAATGGATTAGGCAGTGGCTGAGGGACCGACAACAGTGAGTTGTAGTCAATGGAGTATATTCAGACCATTGTCTTGTTACAAGTGGGGTACCTCAGGGATCTGTTCTGGGACCCATATTGTTTAATATCTTTATCAGCGAAATTGCAGAAGGCCTCGATGGTCTTTTTGCTGATGACACAAAGATTTGTAACAGGGTTGATGTTCCTGGAGGGATTCACCAAATGTAAAAGGATTTAGGAAAGCTAGAGGAATGGTCAAAAATCTGGCAACTAAAATTTAATGTTGATAAGTTCAAGATAATGCACCTGGGGCGTAAAAACCCAAGAGAAGAATATAAAATCAGTGATACAGTCCTAACCTCAGCATCTGAGGAAAGGGATTTAGGGGTCATTATTTCAGAAGACTTAAAGGTAGGCAGACAATGTCATAGAGCAGCAGGAAATTCTAGCAGAATGCTTGGGTGTATAGGGAGAGGCATTACCAGTAGAAAGAGGGAGGTGCTCATGCCGCTCTACAGAGCACTAGTGGAGTATTGTGCACAGTACTGGAGACCATATCTCCAGACGGATATTGATACATTGGAGAGAGTACAGAGAAGAACTACTAAACTAGTACATGGATTGCAGGATAAAACTTACCAGGAAAGATTAAAGGAACTTAACATGTATAGCTTGGAAGAAAGACGAGACAGAGGGGATATGATAGAAACTTTTAAATACATAAAAGGAATCAACAAGGTAAAAGAGGAGAGAATATTTAAAAGAAGAAAAACTGCTACAAGAGGACATAGTTTTAAATTAGAGGGGCAAAGGTTTAAAAATAATATCAGGAAGTATTACTTTACTGAGAGAGTAGTGGATGCATCGAATAGCCTTCCTGCAGAATAGTATTTAGTATATTGGGCAGACTAGATGGGCCAAGTGGTTCTTATCTGCCGACACATTCTATGTTTCTATGTTTCTATTGCCTGTTAGTGTATTACACTGAGTAATACACTAACAGGTTGCCTAGGAGACCCAGCCTGTGACTGGATCTCGTGGGCACCCGTAGAAGGCAGGTCCCAATGCCGTGCAAGGCATTGGGCAGCCTGTACATGGCATTGGGCTGCCTTGTCACCCATCGGGTCCCCGCCACAGCAGCGCGGGGACCCGATGGGCTCCCTCACCCGCAGCAAACCCCTTCTATGTCGTGGTCAGTGCTGACCGTGGCATAGAAGGGATTAATGCGCCGACATCTGTGTTTTCACCGATGCCTGCGCATACAGCAGGGGTCCCCTGCAGCTGATCGGGCGGGCACAGCTCTTGCACCCACCCAATCAGCTGGCCATAATAGTACGGAGCTGGGCGGAAAGTCACGTCCCGCTGCGCCGTAGTAGTACAGCGCTGGTCGGGAAGGGGTTAAAAAATATGTTCAAATATAAATGTGAATAATAGGTCATTTTCTGATGACACATTTTCTTTAATGTTGGTACTGTAATGTCTGGATTAAATAATTAGTTCAGTCTTGATGACTTTTGCTAATCGGTTCTCACTGTCTCCTTGGCAACAGACAACAAGCAAACACTTGAAGTGCTGACTGACCATTTGTAGTCTGTTGCTATGGAGATTATTACAGTAATAAAAGTTAGAACAAATACAAATGGATAGTGAATTCCAAAGATATTTATGATCTATCTTCAAGATAGGTCATCAATATCAGATCAGTGGGGGTCTGACTACCTGCAACCCCAACAATCAGCTGTTTGAAGGAGAAGTGGGACTCACAGTGTGAGAGCTGCTTCCGCTTTGAAATTGCTTGGAGGCACGCCGATCTGATATTGATGACCTTCTGAGGATAGGTCATCAGTATCTTTGCACTGCACAACCCCTTTAAGTATCATGCAACTGTCCTTTGTAAGATTGAACCTACGCTTTAAGGCACTTTGGCATTTCCGGAAAAAAAATACAGTTATACCAATATACAAATGGCTCACAACTGTGAATATCAGAATAAATCCATCACACCAAAAATAAATTATATATACACAGTTTATTAGTTTATCATAAATAACATAAAAGTCAGTAGCAGCAGCAAACATATACAAAAGAATAGAACCACAAGGGACGGGTAACACTCCAAAAAATCCCTTCAATGACATAGGCGCTAACCAGTACTACACCCTATACATGCTAAAATTCCCAGCAGATTAAGTAGATAAATATTCAAAGTGCCCATTGCAAAACATGTAATACATCATTTATTAGGGAATAATCACTACCAGTATGGCTCAAAACCCCATTAAGTGAATAAATATTCAAGGTGCCTAGCAAGATTTTATGGAGTGTTACACGTCCCTTGTGGTTCTATTTTTTTGTTTATGTTTGCCGCTGCTACTGACTTTTTACTGTTATTGATGATGAAGTAATAAAATGTGTATATATAATTTATTTTTGGTGTGGGAGAAAAAAATACAGGTAGAGTTATGAAAATTGCTTAACACAAAAAACTTGGTTGCCAATAGCAACCAATCATTAAACAGCTTTTTTTTTTTTAAGCGCAGAATGCCAAATGAAAGGTGTCATGTGATTGGTTGACCAGTTTCATAAATTAACCTACTGGTGTAAAAAAAAGTGAAAGGCTTGGGGAGAAATCTCCACTGGGAAAAACCTGTCAACCAAGCGTAGCCAGGTGAAATAATGGGTAGCCGCTTAGTGAAAACCAGCTAACATTTATGAGAATGTCTGAAGGAAAAACTGCCTTTGCTGTCCATAGCAACTGATCACAGCACAGCTTTAATTTCTTAAAGCGATCTTGAAATATAAAAGCTGCACTGTGATTGGTTGCTATGGGCAACAAATATTTATTTCCTTTAGTTTTTAGAAAACTGCCCTATATTTCCTCTGAATGGCATATAAATGGTGGCATTAACAAATATAACTGGTCTTGCAAAAAACAAGCCCCATAATGTCTACAAAAAATACAGCTATGGCTCTTGGGAGGTTGGGAAGATAAACAAAAAAATCCACAAAAAATGGAAACTTGTTGCTGCGTAAAGGGGTTAAAGGAATCTGAGATTATCAAAAAATGATCTGCTAAATAGCACCATTTCATTTGCTGCATTACTTCTTTGTCCATAAGGAGTCACAACTCTATTAAAGCTATACTCTGGGGTCACGTAAGCATTGCTGGCATTAGATAAATATGCATGTTGTGTGTATGTGATCTGGCTAGAAGAGTTTATAAAATATCCGTTCCTGGCTATGCAAACTGCGCCACACTAGTACATGAACAGTAATATGCAGTAAATACTAATGTGGATAACCAGTACTAATGTAGATAACCAGTACTGATGTAGATAATGAGTACTAATGTGGATAACCAGTACTGATGTGGATAATGAGTACTAATGTGGATAACGAGTACTAATGTGGATAACCAATACTGATGTGGATAATAAGTACTAATGTGGATAACTAGTACTAAAGTGGATAACCAGTACTGATGTGGATAATAAGTACTAATGTGGATAACGTGTACTAATGTGGATAACCAGTACTAATGTTGATAACCAGTACTGATGTGTATAATAAGTACTAATGTGGATAACCAGTACTAAAGTGGATAACCAATACTGATGTGGATAATGAGTACTAATGTGGATAAAGAGTACTAATGTGGATAACCAGTACTAATGTTGATAACCAGTACTGATGTGTATAATAAGTACTAATGTGGATAACCAGTACTAAAGTGGATAACCAATACTGATGTGGATAATGAGTACTAATGTGGATAAAGAGTACTAATGTGGATAACCAGTACTAATGTTGATAACCAGTACTGATGTGTATAATAAGTACTAATGTGGATAACCAGTACTAAAGTGGATAACCAATACTGATGTGGATAATGAGTACTAATGTGGATAACGAGTACTAATGCGAATAACCAGTACTGATGTTGATAACCAGTACTGATGTTGATAATGAGTACTAATGTGGATAACCAGTACTAATGTGGATAACCACTTAAAGGGGTTGTCCGGGTTCAGAGCTGAACCCGGGCATACCTACATTTACACCTAGGCAGCCCCTCTGACTTCATGCTCCGCTGCTCTCCTTTGCCCTGCGCTAAATCGTGCAGGGAAAAGGCATTTTCAGCAGTTCCGGTGACGAACCGGGCTCTCCATAGGGCTGCCAGGAAGCCCGGTGACATCACCGGCACAGATGGGCGGGCTCTAGCCAGTAAAAACGGCTAGGGCAGTGTTAAGCTGGCCCATCAGAGCCGGTGACGTCACCGAACACACTGCCGGGCGGAAGCCTCTGCCCAGGAGTGTATTATTGTAAACAAAAGTGCCCTTGCCCTACGCGATCTAGCGCAGGGCAAGGAAGCGCATCGGAGCATGAGATGCTCCAATGCTATTATCAGGGGGGCTGCCTGGGTGAAAATATGTCTATGTCCGGATTCAGCTCTGAACCCGGACAACCCCTTTAAATATCAACATCTTAAATATGCACATAACAGCCAAATATCTTTTTATTTTTACAAATACCAGAATCAAAATACCAGAATCATTTTCATCTAGACAAAGACGGAACAGAATAACACTACTCGTACATAATACCAGTCAATTTCGATTCCTTTTTTGGAATACCAAACAGATATAAATAGATTTTGAATTGAATACAGATGAAATGTCTTGGTGGATATAAATGGGTACTAATCAATTGTGTTCCATTTACATATATCCCAGTCCAAAATGCATTGTAAGGAATCATCACAATGAAAGAGGACAGCATGATGTACTATTCAATCAACCAAAAGATCATTGGACAGCTTCCATCCCATGTGCAATAGAGCACTAGCATAATCCCCAGTGCTGTATACTTGATGTCTCTAATGGAACCCACTTACTCCTTAGAACAGGACCACTCAACTAGATCAACAGAACACATTCATTTGGACAGGACCACTCAACTAGATCAACAGAGCACACTCATTTGGACAGGACCGCTCAACTAGATCAACAGAACATACTCACTAGGACAGGACCGCTCAACTAGATCAACAGAACATACTCACTAGGACAGGACCGCTCAACTAGATCAACAGGACATACTCACTAGGGAAAGACCACTCAACTAGTTTTACTAAAGGTCTGCTTAAATGAATCTGCAGTCAGATGAAGATCTGAGCTGTAGACCAATAGCAAGTATGTTGTCTTGTTAATGTTTTGCATAACTTACAGAATTATTCAGGTCAAACACCAGCCAGACCCAAAGCCGATGGACTTAATGTCACCAGAAGAAACAGTAAGGGCTAAAAACAGGGTCATGTGACTGGAATCCAGTATTGGACACATGGGCCATACCGGTAATGAAAGTATATCAGGAAATGGGTAACCAGAAACCCCAGAAAAACACATTTAAGGGTAGCTCCACTTCAATATTTCCTGCTGGAAGTTTATACTTATGTAAAAGCAGAAATGAGTGGCAAGTAAATGCAGAAAACATTAATACCACAAAAATAGCACAATCATAACTATCTCTTATTAATTAGTCCACTCCAGAGGCACTCCACTCCAACTATTATAAAGAAGGAAGCAGGAATTAAAATAAGTTGCCTCTTTATAGGGCACACAGACTACAGTTATTGAAACCAACATGGTTAATTGTCAAAATCTGGATAAAAACCAACCACATTCACACCAAGGATAAAAGGACAAGTTAATAGGCAACAAATGGAAAGCTACAATAAGAGAGCTACAAAAAATCATGTAACTGGCAACAAGTTCCCATGACAATATAAAGGTGATGTTTCCTTTCAAATGGACATAAAATGTAGAAAGTAGAATATCATCCAAAGTGTGGCAAGTTTTATGTTAAACTGACATGGCCGACAGATAATTTATCACAATAAGTAATTAACACAGAACTAGAATGAATTATGAAAAGTCTAAATATGTTGGTGGGATGCCATTTACCATATATCTGCAATAATAGAAAATCTGATTATGACAAAGGGTTTTTAAATAACTGACCGGTAAGGACCAGGGCACCTTCAAATTAGCTACACATAAATCAAAACGTTAATATATATTCTTGCTATGAATGCCAAAATGAAATACTTTTGTAAAAATTCTGACCTAGAAAATATACTGACAAAATAATTCCAAAATGACTGGACCTGTGGAGTTTATGCCTATAAATAAGACCCATGGGTTATCGGTGGAGTAGATGAAAAATGATCAGCCCCTATTATGCTATTGATGAAAGTGGTTCCATGAACATTATCTACATGGCTTTCAGCAACATTTGATACAGATCCATTAAGAGTTAATAGATACACTGTTGAAAATTGGACTGATGGATACTTTAGAAGATCAGATTAAAGGCTAGATATTAGGGTGCTGTTGTTAATGGTGTGCAATTATTTGTGTGCTGGTGTGTGACTTTTGAAGACAGACTAGAAGTCAGTACTGACCACAATACTCTGTTCTGCGGCCTATTCTTTTTAAGTTGTTTGTAAATGGATATTCATAGTAATGTACAGTATGTAACATGAATAGTGATAAAAACAATGGAGCTTTTTTCCAAATTTAAGATAATGGGGAAATTAAATATTATTATTATTTACTGAAAGAGTAGTAGATGCTTAGATCAAACTTCCAGCAGAAGTGGTTGGAAAATCAATGGTAAGTCAATTTAAAGATATATCTTTCCTAAAATAAATAGGAATTCAGTGGCCCCTCAAGATACAATGGCCTCAAGTCACAATATTTTCAACATACAATGGTCTTTCCTGGTGCATCATAAGTTGAATCTAGACTCAACATAAAATGCCTCAGACTCACATCCAACTGATCAACATGGGCATTTCATTGGTAAAACATCTCTATTGGTTGCCTAGCAGGCTCTTTTTAATGTACCGTACATGTCTTGTACTGCCCCTGTGCTGTTCTTCTGGACATTACATGAGGGCACCTCCACTTTTTTTCTGGTACACTGCATGCTACAAAGGACCCTGAAGAGGCTCCTGTCCCATCATAAAAAGTAATTTACATTTTTCAGCATTTATTCCTGACTGTTATATGTACTTCATGTTCTTAAATCTTCATGTTCTCTTATCTTGAGATGACATTTTGGGGCTTTGAAACCAATTACTAGTTAATATTGTAACTTGAAGAACCATTGCAATATACAGACAAACTAGATGGGCTATGTGGTCTTTTTTGTGGTTTTCTATGTTTCTCTGTTTCTTGCAGAATTTGCTTGGGTGTTTGCACAGCATGCAGTGGATGACAATGACAGAACTTCATTCTGTGCAATCTACCATTGTCACTGAGAGATTCTCATTTCTAAGTCTCCCTCCAGAGAGGTGCTCTCCCTTCCAGCTGGGCCTGAGCATCAAATAAAATAAGGTGGTGCTTCCTGCCGTTTGAGACAAGTAGGATTATAATTATTATAGCTCAACAAAGGGGTTGTCCAAGTTATTAAAAAATGAGGCCAGGGGTGGGATTAAATTTTTTAGCAACAGGTTCCCTACTCAACGGCTGACACCCGGCGTCACGACACATGTTTACTTATACATACACTATATATATGCAACACACACACACACACATAAATACAACATATATACACTACACACACATACCACCCAACTTTTAAAAATCCTAAGGAGCTAAACTATCGAATGGAAGCACTCATCTCCAGCTGCCACGGCCAGAGCACCGGATCGGGATTTAGCCGGTTCTCCGATCTGGCTGTAATTTTAACAACTGGATCTGGAGAACCTGAGGGAACTGGCTGAATCCCATGCCCGAATGAAGCCAATGCCATTAAATGATTTAAAAAAATGGCAGTTTATCCCCCACTACTCCTAGCACTAAAAATGAGTGAATCGATTCTATCTGTTCGGAATTCCTCCAGAATTTCCCAAAAAGTTTGGATTCTAATGATTTTTTTTTATTCATTTGAGGCAAATTGCAGAGAGAAAGGGGGCGGGGATAGAGAGAGAGACTAGTATGCTACTGTGGGTTTCGAAGCTCTATGCTGCTAGTATGCTACTGTTACTCTTTTTCAATGCAGATAGTTTAAGTAGAATCAATTTGTTTCAAAATATTTGGCGAACCTGTAGCAAACCGAATCTTCGACGGTTCGCTCATCTCTATCTAGCACTACAGCTCCTATCTTTCCCACCAGGCTTTGTTTACTTGACTGCAGCAATGACATGTCCTTATACCCTAGGTCACCACTACATGGCACCACTACTGGCCTCAGCGATATACAGATGTAGCAGAGGTAACACTCACACTCTTAACTCAAATTTCTTAACTCATGACTTTATCTTAAAACAAAAGCCATTGAAAAGCAATTGCTTAACGCATTTAGTTGCATTTAGTTTAGATATTATGTCTCATAAAGCATGTGTGTTAACCCGGCTACATCCGTATGTCATAAGGCTGAAAAGGCAAGTGACTGGTTGAAGCAGTCACGTGGGGAATGTAACACACCACTGATGCATTTCCTGCTATCTACTTGAATGCAGTAATGACATGCTGTATACCCAGCACCACCACTACAGGTAATCACTGGCCTCAATTTATGACACAAGGACACAAAGGCTAGTGATCACCTGGATTATAAAACACATCATTGATGCAACCAAGTAAATAAAGCTTGATGAGCAGGACTGGAGCTGCAGGGCAGCATGTGTAGTTAGACATACCCCTTTTTACAAGCCATGGCCCTTTTAAAGCAGGTGACTTTATGAGATGCCCCCTACTGTATGTTTGGACACCAAGGCTGTGTCTGATGGTGCTTCACAGACAGTTAGGGCTGATTCCCAGGTGGTGCTGAGAGACTTGTGTAGCACCTGGGAGATTTGGTAACTCTTCCAGGAGCCCGGGGGGTTTCAGTTTCTGGGAGCCTTCCAGAAGTTTCAGGAGAGTTAGCAAGTAGGGTTTAGCTCTTCTTTTTCTCACATGAGGAGCAGAAGGCTAAGGCCTATTACTAATGCTGCAGTGTATAATATGCTGATCTAGTGGCCTCCTCTTCTGTCTTTGATGCTCCTCACTATTAGGCTTGCATTTTAGTTAAATATATCCTAATGAAGATGAGTTGAAAAGTTTTGTATGTGGTGGCCCAAAAAGGAAAACAACAGTATTATGAAAGCCACATTTAATGGGTTGTCCAGCTATTTTTTTAAATCTGCACTCTCCATATTTACCTGCTTCCCCCAACTCCGCTCCAGCTCCCTTCACTGATCTTCCAGTCTGTATCTGTCAACTTCCACACAGATTGGGTTGTACAGAAATACCTAATTTCTAACAGGTGCTGGCAGCCTGCCTCTACTACTGAAAGGATCATACTTATCTGTTCCCTGCTGCTCAGATCCTCCTCGCTGGCATCCACGTCTCCATCTTTGGGTCTAGAGTTTGTTTTCTTCCTTCCCGGAATGGGCATGGTCACCTTATCCTCTTCAGCCAACAACTGGCATCAGTGATGACATGTCTCTTGTGAACACATCACTGCTATAACCAGTGGTGATATGAAAGAAAACAAACCGAAAGATGTCGATGCGGGAGCCAGCTTGGAGGATTAGAGCAGAGAGGAGTGGGTAAATGTGATCCTTTCAGTAGGAGAGGCAGGCTCCCGGAACCTGTTAGAAATGAGATATTCCCTAACAACCCCTTTAGGCCGTATTCACACAAGTGTGGTTCTGCTGTTTTGAGGATCGCAAACCACAGAAGCACTCTTTCGTGGGCTTCCAGATCCATGCCTCCTCATCAAAAAAGACAGAACATGTCTTATCTTTCATCGCATCTGGCAGATCGTGGACCCATTAAAGCCATAGGGTTGCGGAGTGCACATGACCGCTGCCTCTGTTTTGCGGTCCCGCAGTTTGAGGTCCGCAACATGGGCAAGATGGCACCGCTGTCATGTGAATGCAGCCATAATGTAGCATACTGTACATGCATCAACATCTTTACTCAATTTTTGTGTTTTATAACAATAATTATGTCTCCTACAAAATTTTTAACACTTCCATTCAAATATATCAGCATTTACACATTGCAACTGTTAACATAATGTATTAAAATTGTTTGCATTATATATATTTTTTTCTTTATTCTTGAAAAATGCTGCAAAGCAACGGGGGTGGGAATTTGTTAATACAGAATAAAACATTTTTAGTGACAACTGAAATGGCTGCAATAGATAATAGAAAACAATTCAGTGCTGGAGCAGAAGCCACTCGCCAAGGTCAGAGAAAATAGTTTCTCTCCTTTTTCTAACACCGTAAGATATTTTCTGACAAGCCGCTTACGTGATAACATACCCGCTGCTCTTTGACCCTTTCGTCACATGACGTACCAGAGGCCTGAGACAAACTGGACAAAATAACGTTCAGGCATCTACAATCAGCTGTGGTTACTGCTGACAAAAACCAGAGTAGATTGACTTAGCGAGTGACAAATGGGTCTCACCTGACCTCATATAATTCCTGCCCTCTTCATTAAAATTCTTGTTCATAGCCTTCACACACAGAAAAAATTCAATATGTTTCTTTGAAGTCAAGTGACACCATCAACATGGTGTACTGTACATCTAAAATGACTGCTTCATGTGGTACAATATAAAAACATAGGCAGAATAATATAGAGAAGTACTGGATTTATTCTTACGTCATCCATCACTATAACTGCAGAATTAACTATATGCTTTTTATTTGCTACACTAATAAGTGGTCCCCATCAGATTCTCCTACAATAGGCCACCATTATCATCTGGTCCTATACATGGCGTCAGTACCAGTGCTAAGCAGGGTAAAAACCCAAAGTGTTGGTTTTCCCATAGCACTGTGGCTACTACAGTGTTTCTCAGAAATTACACCCGACTCCGATCACACAGTGATGATATACAGTATCATAGCAATATCATAGGCCTTCTTCACACATGGTCTTCTATATCTTTTACAAAAGGCGGATCACAGTGGCATTCGAGGGGGCTGTTTTTGGTGCAATTCTATGTAAAAGTGATATACTGCAAGGTGTATGACACAGGATGTGGCCTCCCATCTAGCACTCTCTCACCCCCTCAATCTATCCTTAACTCTGTTGCCCGGTAATCCCCTTCTCCTCTTGTTTCTCCTCTGCTTCCCCCCTTTGCCAATCCCTTCACTGGATCCCCATTGCCTAACTAATTCAGTTCAAGATACTAACAACTACATATAAGGCCATCCACAATCTGTCCCCTCCTTACATCTCTGACCTGCTTTCCAATTACAGCCCCACACATAATCTCCAATCTTCACAAGGCTTCGTTCTCTGTTCTCCTCTTGTCTGTTCTTTGCACAATCACCTACAGTATAAGATTTCTCACATGCAGTCCTCATACTCTGGATCTTACTATCCAAGCATGTCAGACTCTCCGTCAACATCCAAACATTCAAAAGCATCCTGAAAACCCACCTCACTGGGAAAACCTATCATATGTAATAAGCATGCTGCCACCACACAGCCAGATGAGCAGATTTAATCCTCACTTACTGCGTCTTTCCCTTTTCCCTTGTAGATTGTAAGCTCTTGCAGGCAGAGTCCTCTCCCTCCCTGTACCAGTCTGTTACTAAGTTCATGCACATTGTACTTGTGTTGTTTTATCTTATGTATGTGTAACCCTTCTTAGATGTACAGCACCACGTAAAACAATACTTTCCTGATTGTCCTGTGCAATACCACAGCAATAATGATGTTAAAGGGTTATTCCCATTTCAGACATTGGAGACATATTAGTAGGATATGCCCCAAATGTCTGATAGTTGTCACATCTCTAGGAACCGCACCTATGCTTAGAAAGGAGCCTGCAAAGTCCCACGCATGCAGGGCCATCCTCCATTCATTCCTTTGAGAGTGACAAAAATACCTGAGCACTGGCCCGGGCTATTTCTGTCAGCCTCATAAAAGTGAATGGAATGGTGGCCATGCTTGCACTACCAATCATTTCAATGGGACTTCCGAGAATAGCTGAGTGTGGTGTTCAGCTATTTTCAGTGCATCCATTAGAATGAATGGAGGGCTGCCGTGCATGCTTGATTCACCCTTTGGGACTTTTCGGGGCTCCGTTCTAAGTATAGGTCCAGGTCCCAGAAGAGGGACGTGAACCTATCAAGCATTGGGGGCATATCGCTAGGATATCTAAGAATGTCTGAGATGGGAATATCCCTTTAACCCCCCTGCTGTTGGTAGGAAAGGTGACAAAACAATTAATTACTAAAGTGGACGGTAGCAGGTCCCTCCTTGTGTTGGGGATTGGTGCTTGTTTTATTACTGTCACCTCTCTGTGGATGCTGTAAAACTTTTTTTTTGTTTCAGCTAATTGGTTTCTTGGTTCAGTACCAGGTCAGTTTTAGGAGATATCAACATGTGAGCAATAATTGGAGGCTCCAACCTCATTTTTGTTAGCAGAGTATGTGTTCTCTCAGTAGTTGGGGATGGCAAAGCCATGTAATGTTACCTGTCTGTCTCACTTTGTTAAGTCTATCCTGGCAGCATCAGCAGCACCTTTCTCAGTCGTTCACCATCTTGATTGTGGCAGGTTGCTTTTCTAGTGGATTGGCTCCTAGTTGCATCCAGGATCTTACTATACAGAGTTTTTGGAAGATGCATTCTTAATCCCCCTCTTCCTTGGTGTTTTTGTAGGATGCTGTAGCCTGTGTTTAGCTGGAATTCTCTTCTCTCATGCCTTACAATTTTACATAATTTATTAGAGAGTATGTGCAAGAGTCTGTTCAGAAATTTAGCATGGCTCACTCTCATTATTCATCCTGAATGCAACCTAGCACTCAGATGAGGAATATGATACTACAAGCTCAGTGCCTTCTTACGATGAACCAATATTTCCACATCCAAATAAGTAGAAGAAAACTATCCTAAATACTTATCAATTTAGTCGCTCTCATCTGTACTTTTTCCAACTGAAGTGCGTCCTTTCTATGTACTGGTGTCTAGAACTGAACTGCATATTCCAGATGACGCCGCACCAACGCTTTGTAAAGTAGTAGTATTAAATCCCTCCCCGCGAGTCTATGACTCGTTTAATGCATGACAATATCCTGGTGGCCTTAGAAGCAGCTGATTGACATTGTATGTTGTAATTTAATCTACCATCCACAGGGACACCCAAATCCTTCTCTATAAGTGACTCTCCCAGTGCTACATCACCTAGGACATATGAAGCACAGAGGTTATTGCTACCAAGATGCATATCTTTACATTTGTCCACATTGAACTTTATTTGCCAAGTTGATGCCCAATCACTCAGAGTGTTCAAGTCAGCTTGTAGTATATGGACATCTTCCATAGACTGTACAGTTCTACACAGCTTAGTGTCATCTGCAAAAATAGATATGGTGCTATTAATCCCCTCCTCAATATCATTAATAAATAAATGTAATAATAAAGGGCCCAGCACTGAACCTTGGGGTACACCACTTATAACCTGGGACCATTCTGAATAGGAATCATTGACCACAACTCTCTGGACATGTTCCTTCAGCCAGTTTTCAATCCAATTACAAATTATATTTTCCAAGCCTATAGACCTTACTTTAACTATTAAGCATCTATGAGGGACAGTATCAAAAGCCTTTACAAAATCCAGAAACACTACATCCACAGCCGCCCCTCTGTCCAAGCTACTACTCACCTCCTCATAAAAACAAATCAGGTTAGTATGACACCTTCTGTCCTTGTTAAATCCATGCTGGTTATAACTTATATTATTTATATTCACATACTCCTGTATATAGTCCCTTAAATGTCCTTCAAACATTTTTCGCACAATATAATTACCTGTGGAGGACCTTGATCCTTTTTTGAATACGGGCATCACGTTTGCCTTGCGCCAATCACTTGACACTGTACCAGTACCTAACAGATTTACAGCAATGACCTGAGGTGTTTAAGCACTCTTGGGTGTAATCCATCTGGACCCGGAGCCTTGTTCACATTTACCCTATTTAACTTCTCTTGGACCATATCTACAGTTAGCCAATTGAGTACAGTATATCACTGGATGTACTAACAGCCCCGGCGCCACAGAAATCACCTCCTTTCTCTTCTTTTGTATAGACAGAGCTAAAAAAATTTTTTAGCAACTCTACATTTTCCTTATCTTCAGTGACTACCCTCCCTTTACCATTATTTAGGGGACCTACCTGCTCAGACCTAGGTTTTTTAGCATTTATATATTTAAATAATTTTTGGGGATTTGTTTTGCTCTCTTTTGCCACCTGCTGTTCGTTTTGTGTTTTTGATAATTTTATCTCCCTTTTACAGATTTTATTAAGCACCTTGAAATCTTCAAACGCTACAGCTGACTCCTCAGATTTGTATTTTTAAATGCTCTCTTTTTGTCTTTTATTGCCCTTTTTACAGTAGCTGTAAGCCATGGGGGCTTTAATTTTAGCCGTTTATACTTGTTACCTAAAGGGATAAATTTTTTTGTGCAATTACTCAATGTGGATTTGAAGCTCTCCCATTTATCCTCAGTATTATTTTGTGACAGTAGCTGCTCCCAGTCTATGCCCTGAAATGCTGCCTTCAACCCAGGGGGTTGTTCAGAGTGCTTTTTCCCATTTTCAAGTGTCTGCTAGCTATCTGAATTATCTTTATCCCCAAACGTTTTTCTGAAGGCAATGGCAGTGTGGATGATGAACTTCAGAATAATAGATATAACGATAGTTCTATACTTGGACAATTGCTTGATTATAGTTAGGTTACATACTGTAGTTAATATGGTCCCATCAAATTCAACCAAGTATTCTGCAAGAATAGCTACAAGAAATGTTGGCTTTCCTGACAGCCTAGGCTAGTTAATAAACTTAAAAAAAAATTAAACCTTTTTCCATCACAGAAGTGTGGATTTCTGTAATTTTGTCTAAAATATATCAGAAAACAATTGGAGTAATATGTTTCCAATAAAATATAATAATGCTAGCTTGTCAGGAAACTCAGAAATCACAACTTTATTGGTATTAAATTAGATAAAAAAAGAAGACATATAGTAACTAGCCCACCAGGTATCGGCTAACAGTTCAGTGCAGGCTGTTTAGCCATAAGTTTTGGTGAATTTAGGCAGGTAGCATCCCTGTCCACGCTCATAAGGGAAAGCATATGGTAGATGTGATCACCCATAATACACCAGCCACTCAAAAAACAAGCAGGTGGACCAAGACATTGTAGCGACTGTGTGTAGTAAATTAAAGACACGGGATTCCCTAAAGTGTTATCAATGACTGAAATGTAAGAGATTCATCACCTGTCACCATAATACACACACAAGTCCTCGAACTAATATGTTACAGATACAGTACAATCTATAACTTATAAAAATTATGGTGCTCAGGGGTATAATAGAATGTGTAACAAGTAGTGGGCATCGTCTCTTGGTGTGATACATAGCATTGTGAAAGGCAGTGGAGCCCCATGAAAAGCACCCTTTGTTGCCATCCCATCAGCTGATTATGACAAGTGATGTAGAGTAGGACAGAGTATCCTTCATTTCCATGTTGAATCTGTAGGTAGCACCAATTGAAACGGAATCCCCCAAAAGACCAGCGCCGGAGAATGCACATGAGCAAAATGAATAATATGCATCTCTTGTATTTGCACTTTCCTCACCCCTGAGTGAATTAAAATACTAATGCATGCTCTCATCATCTCCCACCTGGACTACTGGGCAACATCCTCCTGTGTGGACTCCAATCTATTCTCAATTCCTCTGCCCAGTTAATCCACCTCTCCCCTCGTTTCTCCTCTGCCAATCCCTTGCCCCTCTCCCCACTACCCAGTGAATTCAGTTTAAAATACTTACAACTACATATAAGGCCATCTACAACCTGTCCCCTCCTTATATCTCTGACCTGCTTTCTCGATACATCCCCACACGTAATATCAGATCCTCACAGGACCTCCTCCTCTGTTCTCCTCTTATCTGTTCTTCAAACAATTGACTACAGGATTTCTCACGTGCCTCAACCCTGCTATGGAGCTCTCTACCCCAACACATCAGGCTCTACCCCAAGATGCAAACCTTCACGAGTAACCTGAAAACCCACCTTTTCAAGAAAGCCTACCACCTGCAATAAGCATGCTGCCACCACACAGCCGCAAGAGCAGTCTATACCCTCATCTACTGTGTTTTCCTCTTCGCATGTAGATTGCAAGCTCTGGCGGGTACGTTCCTCTACCTCTCTGTACCAGTCTGTTAATAGTTTGTTTATTGTATTTTTATATTTGTGTAACCCCTTCTGGATGTAGAGCCCCATGGAATTAATGGCGCTTTAAAATAAATAATAATAATGTGCAAAAGCATATGAAAGGAAAGATAAACTAACCACAGTTACCTCCAGCTCGAATTGGGATGTTCCGATTCTGGGTCACAAGACTCAAAGTTTTCACCAAGAGTTGTATCACCAAATTTAATGGAAATAAGGACAGTCTTTAAAGCCTTGGTAGATTTTTTTAGTCTCTGCTTAAAGGCAATGCCCCGGACAATGCAGTTACACTCAGCACCAGAACTGCACTTCTCCTTAGAGAGACAGCACTAATAATGATGTGGGCCAGATTCATGCTAAGGAATTTATAGCAGTACATATCTGGTCAAACAGACTGAGCAGACACCAGACAATTACTGTACATGGGACTGGGAACTCAATCAAAGGGTTTTTAACTAAAATGTTCACAGAATGCTCTTAACTTTGCCAAATCAGACAGTTTTCTATAAATGCATTTTTGAGCAGATGGAAGTTGAGTCTTCCTTATAACTTTGCACCGATTCCAATTGCTCTCAAGGTTTTGATGAACATGAGAAGTAACATCATAGACTGCAATAATTCCCTATTGTACATTGAGAGCCTGGTTCTCAGTACTCAAGGCATTTTCTGGAAGCCTTCTAACCATCTGGACCTCCGACAGAAGCTCAAGACAAGTTTCACTGCCACAATTACAAGTGCTTAGTCTGAATGCCTGGAAATTAATAGGTTCATAATGATGAACATGAGCATTTCTTTATCAGTGACAGGGATTTTGATGCATTCCAGAGGAGTCAACATCTTTAGAAAAAGGGGCAGGAATATGAAAAGGCATCTATCCAGGATATATTATGTTTTCTATAAGCAGATTGCACATTATTTATTTGTTTCAATGACTTCACAAGGGACCGGAGGACATACATTACTTGTGGAGGAAAGGCAATTTAGACGTCAATAAAAGAAAGGGTTCTTTAACAGTTCAAGTAGAGTAGTCATACTATGGAATGAAGTAGTAATGGAAGATTCTATGTCAGCATTTAAAAAGGGTCAGATCTTTATCTTATATAAATGGCATTGAGGGTTATAATTATTCTGTCAATTAATGTTGTATAATTGATCTGAAAAGGGTTGAATTTGATGCACCCATGTCCTATGTCAACCTATATATCTATGCAACTATGATAAAGCCCATCAGCCTAGAGCTATGATGGTTAACCTTCGGTACTCCAGCTATGGTAAAACTACAACTCCCAAGATGCACACTTGCTTAGCTGTTTTTCAGAACTCCATAGAAATGAATGGAGCATGCTGGGAGTTGTAGTTTCACCACAGCTGGAGTGCCAGAGGTTAGCCATCACTGGCCTAGAGGATCAAATCTCTGCTCTTTCAGCCTGGTTGGGCAGGTTGATCTCAAAGCAAGTTGACCCACTGATGAAAAGATTTAGCCAATAAGAGACTTAAGTCAAGAAAGTTGGAACCCACTAACATTTTGAAATTACATTTAGTTTTATTGAAGAGCCTCAGTGGTTCCCCTATGAGCCTTTAGAGTTTGTGGGGATAAAACTTCTTACATAAAAAGTAATTTTCTGGTGGCAATTGCATTTGCTAACTGGGTAAATTATTTACAGTGTCAGGCAGGTAAAGACCTCTCTATTTCTCTCCATATAGGTAAACTAGTGCTAAGGATACCGCTAACACTGTGCTTTAATGTTCCTTAAGTTTCCAACATAACAGAAGATATTACCTTCCCTTGTCTGTAAACAGGTTCTGCATCTTTTAGATCTGAGCAGAAATGTGCATAGTAAAGACAAATGGATCCACATAGTACAATAATATTTCTGTCACTTTTCTAATTGAGAAGAAGGGCCGTAAAGCATTTAACAAAACTTTAGCCAGATGGCTGAGAGAAGTGATCACCTTCTGTTAGGCCCTTACAGATACAACTCCCCCAGTGGGCTCATTACACCCAAACTATAGAAGCCTCTGGGTCAGAGAGAGGTACAATTCAAGCTCAACAACCATGTGATGTAGCCTCCTGGCCTAATGTCAGTAGTACTCCTTCATGAAACATTACAGACTGGACATAAGGGCTCTGGTGGAAGCAGATTTTTGCCTAGCAGTGCTTCACACAGCTTTTCTCCCATCCTAATGATCTTGCTACAGCCCCATTGTTTCTGTGCTGCTGTGCAGGATTAGCAGAAAGATGCAATTTACTTACATGTAACATTATTTCCTGTAGTCTAAGCAGAAGCACAAAGTAATTGTATCTGCCGCAAGCCCTGGAGGAGCAGAGCGGAGGATGGGAGTGGTAGTGGCTCTGACAGCGACAGCTGTTCACACAAATCACAGTGACAAACCTCATAGTATGCTCCCTAGGGCTGGACAGTGACGGAAGTGTGCACCCTTTCTTCCTTCGGAGCACACCTTGATGTTGGGGCTCCTGTCTGATGGTAGGTGGGGTGGGCTCCAAGTCTCTTGCCTCATCGATAGGTCCGGACATGGAGGGCGGGCAAAGGCAGTGACTGGGGAGGAGTAAAGTGAAAAGAAGGCAGAGCAGCCTGGGCACCTACACACTGAACGCCGCCCCTGGGCACTTGCGAGTGCTAATTTGCATATGAATTAAACTTAGTTTTTTCTGCTGGTGCAAGTCTAAAGAAAAGAACAAAGGTACCGTTACAATCCTGTATAGGTGTGCTACAGAGCCATGTAAGCACTGTATATGGCCATATGGAGGTGACAGACTCCTTTTAATCTTGACCTATCCATATAGAACTATTGAGGATACAATACAGTAAATCAGAACATTACATTTAATCAAACAACATAACAACAAAAACTATTTTACATAGTAACAGCAGTAACATAGTACAAACCGGATTCCAAAAAAGTTGGGACACTAAACAAATTGTGAATAAAAACTGAATGCAATGATGTGGAGATGGCAAATGTCAATATTTTATTTGTAATAGAACGTAGATGACAGATCAAACGTTTAATCCGAGTAAATGTATCATTTTAAAGGAAAAATACATTGATTCCAATTTTCACGGTGTCAACAAATCCCCAAAAAGTTGGGACAAGTAGCAATAAGAGGCTGGAAAAAGTAAATTTGAGCATAACGAAGAGCTGGAAGACCAATTAACACTAAGTAGGTCAATTGGCAACATGATTGGGTATAAAAAGAGCTTCTCAGAGTGGCAGTGTCTCTCAGAAGCCAAGATGGGTAGAGGATCACCAATTCCCACAATGTTGCGCAGAAAGATAGTAGAGCAATATCAGAAAGGTGTTACCCAGCGAAAAATTGCAAAGACTTTGCATCTATCATCATCAACTGTGCATAACATCATCCGAAGATTCAGAGAATCTGGAACAATCTCTGTGCGTAAGGGTCAAGGCCGTAAAACCATACTGGATGCCCGTGATCTCCGGGCCCTTAAACGACACAAGGAAATCACAGAATGGGCTCAGGAATACTTCCAGAAACCATTGTCAGTGAACACAATCCACCGTGCCATCCGCCGTTGCCAGCTGAAACTCTACAGTGCAAAGAAGAAGCCATTTCTAAGCAAGATCCACAAGCTCAGGCGTTTTCACTGGGCCAGGAATAATTTAAAATGGAGTGTGGCAAAATGGAAGACTGTTCTGTGGTCAGACGAGTCACGATTCAAAGTTCTTTTTGGAAATCTGGGACGCCATGTCATCCGGACCAAAGAGGACAAGGACAACCCAAGTTGTTATCAACGCTCAGTTCAGAAGCCTGCATCTCTGATGGTATGGGGTTGCATGAGTGCGTGTGGCATGGGCAGCTTGCATGTCTATAAAGGCACTATCAATGCAGAAAAATATATTCAGGTTCTAGAACAACATATGCTCCCATCCAGACGTCATCTCTTTCAGGGAAGACCCTGCATTTTTCAACAAGATAATGCCAGACCACATTCTGCATCAATCACAACATCATGGCTGCGTAGGAGAAGGATCCGGGTACTGAAATGGCCAGTCTGCAGTCCAGATCTTTCACCTATAGAGAACATTTGGCGCATCATAATGAGGAAGGTGCAACAAAGAAGGCCCAAGACGATTGAACAGTTAGAGGCCTGTATTAGACAAGAATGGGAGAGCATTCCTATTTCTAAACTTGAAAAACTGGTCTCCTCGGTCCCCAGACGTCTGTTGAGTGTTGTATGAAGAAGGGGAGATGCCACACAGTGGTGAAAATGGCCTTGTCCCAACTTTTTGGGGATTTGTTGACACCATGAAATTCTGATTCAACATATTTTTCCCTTAAAATGGTACATTTTCTCAGTTTAAACTTTTGTTCCGTGATTTATGTTCTATTCTGAATAAAATATTAGAAGTTGGCACCTCCACATCATTGCATTCAGTTTTTATTCACGATTTGTATAGTGTCCCAACTTTTTTGGAATCCGGTTTGTACATAAGGCCGAAAAAAGACATTTGTCCATCCAGTTCGGCCTGTTAACCTGCAAGTTGATCCAGTTACATTGCAGTTACCCTTCTGGGGTACTGCCTATTCCCCCCCATCCTTTTTTTTAAATTATTATTTCTGTCGTTGTCTTTTTAATGACACACTGGAGGAGTGGCTTGGAATCTCTTTATAAAAACTTTGTAATTAAATTGAGACCGATCCTACCAAGAGGAATTCCAACTATTTTTGTGCTTCTGGTTTGTCTAGAGCAGGCATCAGCAACTTCTGGCACTCCAGCTGTTCTGCAACTACAACTCCCAGAACCCTTGTTTCATGTGGGAGTTACAAGAACAGTCGAGTAAGTGAGCATGCTGGGAGTTGTAGTTTCACAGCAGCTGGAGTGCCAAATGTTGCTGATCCCTGTTCTAGAGGAAAACAAATATTGTAAATTCAATATGCAGTGGAAATCTGTGAAGAAGATATTAATGTGTTCGGATGAAAATGTTTGAATGCATTTTGTCTGCTAAAATGTGCTCCAAATTTCAGTAAAATCTAAATAAAGTCAGTCTTATTGCAAGCAATACAAGCAGGTTTTTGCATTGCTTCACCAAATTATAGAATTCATGAAGGAATAGAATACAGGAAATCATTGCAACAAAAAGACCACATGGACATTATACACTCTGCGAGAGTCAGATTGTGCATCTAGATGAGACACAGATTTACATTTTCAGTAAAAGTAACCAATTGTGCCCTTGCAGAAGACAGATATCCCATGCAGGCAAAGGGAGCAAATGCTTTGCATCTGAATTATCATGCAGCTTAAAGGAACATAATGTTTTGCGTTCGATACATTGCATCAAAACCAATGAGCCAACGGTAGAGTAGATAAAAGAGTAAGCATCATATTTCAGATTGACCTCAATCTCCTTGAAGACTGTACAAGCTAGGCATCCTGTATTCGTGCTGCCACAAATACATACTTTATACTGTGCAAGGCAGATAAGGATGACATTGTTGGTACTAAAAATGATTCTAACTTAGTTATTACATTAAAAGGTTGCATGTTCTTTTTCCAGATTGCATTGATCGGTTAAATCATTTATTTAATGAAGTCTGTAATGAGAGCACATCTAGTTCTTAAGGTGAGTCCGGTAATCTGGCGAAATGTTTGGATTTTCCTGCACTGTGCTATTTCCATACAAATGAGGGAGGTTTTCCCTACTGAAATCAAATACTTAATTTTCCTTATGAAAAAAGTATCCGAAAGGACCAGAGCGCCAGATATCTAGCGCTTATTTTGAAGGGTTGGTTTGGGTATAGAAGAAGGAGTCAATAATAACTAGTTGGTTAGAATGTCAACAAATATTCAAGTAATTTACAAATCCTTTGCAGAAAAAGGAGAATCAGGAATGAGATCATGATGAAGGTTTTAAAGCTTAAGGAGAGGGAAGGAAGGATTAGAATTGAATTAATTTAAGGAGAGAACAAGAATAATTAATCTTCAGATCCAGAATATTAGAAGGCTGCAGTGTCCGAAATGAGGGTATGTGTTAGGATCAAAAATTGAGTTGATTTATCTGATTTAAGAAATTTTTTCTATGACATTTTCAATTTGGTTTTAATACATTCATAACTTGAGCAAAAAAGCATTGACAGTCTACACCAGGCAGCATCATACATGGCATGATAAAGAAGACAGAATAGCTAGACACCAAACACAACAATGTATCGCTCCCTGTAAGTGTTGGTATGGTTTTTACTGCATTATTGGCAATTAATGTAGGTTTGTATTTTGAACCCTATTGATTGTCACTAATCGACACCCTTTCTTAATTAATCTGCAAAATTTATTTTAAATTTGGATAGAAGAATGTTAGGTTTTGCAGCCAGAAGAGGAACACCATAAAGACACTACCATCGTGGGTTCTGTGTTTACTGCAGCCATGATCATTATGATAGACATGTTTTCAAACTGATACTAATGAATCATGACAGGCCCCGCTGACTTATAATATGGTCCATCAGCCTTAGGATTTTTTTTATACTTTTGATGGCATGAATACACGAGCCTACATTTCTATTCTTGCGGTCATAAAAAGTGAAACCCAACTAAAATCTAAGAGACCACATTATAATTCAGTGGGATCTAGCAGGATGTAGTAGGATTATTTTGGAAATGTGTCCATTATAGCAGTCATTGCTCTGTTAATCCATTAAAAGGGTTGTTTGGGCTTTCAAATATTGATGACATCCTCAGGAGAGGACATCAATGTCAGACCGGTGGGGGTCCGACATCCGGCACCCAGCCGATCAGCTGTATGATGAGAACTGTTCGCAGTTCGCACGTGACGTCTCCCTTCTCTCTTCCTGTTGACCGCTGCTGTCTATGGCAAAGCAGCAGCATAGCTGGAATAGAGATGGGAGACGGCACGTGCCCACTTCTCGCACCGTCTCCTCATACAGCTGATTGGCAGGGGTGCCGGGTGTCGGCCCCTGCCGATCTGATATTGATGACCTATCCTGAGGATAGGTCATCAATATTAAGAGACTGGACAACCCCTTTAAGGATAATCCATCAGCCACTTGTTATTTTGTTGCAGGGAGGAAGATAGGGGGTGACAGGGCTAATCTCTAACTCCTTAGATGCTTCAATCACTACTGCCCATGGCATCTAAGGGGGTTAAGATGTCTGGGATCACAGTTTTCTTCAATCCACTGCAACAGGGTGTCAACTATATACTCCTGAGTCCATACCATCGCTGCACTGTAATTGTATGGCAATGTACAGTCAAGTCCATAAATATTGGGACATCAACACAATTCTAACATTTTTGGCTCTATGCACCACCACAATGGATTTGAAATGAAACAAACTAGATGCACTTTAAATGCATACTGTCAGCTTCAATTTGAGGGTATTTACATCCAAATCAGGTGAACAGTGTAGGAATTACAACAGTTTGCATATGTGTCTCCCACTTGTTAAGGAACCAAAAGTAATGTGACAGAATAATAATCATAAATCAAACTTTCACTTTTTAATACTTGGTTGCAAATACTTTGCAGTCAATTACAGCCTGAAGTATGGAACGCATAGACATCACCAGACTCTGGGTTTCATCCCTGGTGATGTTCTGCCAGGCCTCTACTGCAACGGTCTTCAGTTCCTACTTATTTTTGGGGCATTTTCCCTTCAGTTTTGTCTTCAACAAATGAAATGCATGCTCAATCGGATTCAGGTCAGGTATTTGACTTGGCCATTGCATAACATTCCACTTCTTTCCCTTAAAAAACTCTTTGGTTTCTTTTGCAGTATGCTTTAGGTCATTATCCATCTGCACTGTGAAGGGCCGTCCAATGAGTTCTGAAGCATTTGGCTGAATATGAGCAGATAATATTGCCCGAAACACTTCAGAATTCATCCTGCTGCTTTTGTCAGCAGTCACATCATCAATAAATACAAGAGAACCAGTTCCATTGGCAGCCATACATGCCCACGCCATAACACTACCACCACCATGCTTCACTGATGAGGTAGTATGCTTAGGATCATGAGCAGCTCCTTACATTCTACATACTCTTCTCTTCCCATCACTCTGGTACAAGTTGATATTGGTCTCATCTGTCCATAGGATGTTGTTCCAGAACTGTGAAAGCTTTTTTAGATGTTGTTTGGCAAAATCTAATCTGGCCTTCCTGCTTTTAAGGCTCACCAATGGTTTACATCTTGTGGTAAACCCTCTGTATTCACTCTGGTGAAGTATTCTCTTGATTGTTGACTTTGACACACATACACATACCTCCTGGAGAGTGTTCTTGATCAACTGTTGTGAAGGGTGTTTTCTTCACCAGGGAAAGAATTCTTCGGTCATCCACCACAGTTGTTTTCCGTGGTCTTCCGGGTCTTTTGGTGTTGCTGAGCTCACCGGTGCATTCTTTCTTTTTAAGAATGTTCCAAACAGTTGTTTTGGCCATACCTAATGTTTTTGCTATCTCTCTGATGGGTTTGTTTAGTTTTTAAGCCTAATGATGGCTTGCTTCACTGATAGTGACAGCTCTTTGAATCTCATCTTGAGAGTTGACAGCAACAGATTCCAAATGCAAATAGCACACTTGAAATGAACTCTGGACCTTTTATCTGCTCATTGTAATTGGGATAATGAGGGAATAACACACACCTGGCCATGGAACAGCTGAGAAGCCAATTGTCCCATTACTTTTGGTTACTTAACAAGTGGGAGGCACATATGCAAACTGTTGTAATTCCTACACCGTTCACCTGATTTGGATGTAAATACCCTCAAATTAAAGCTGACAGTCTGCTGTTTTATTTCAAATCCACTGTGGTGGTGTATAGAGCCAAAAATGTTACAATTGTGTCGATGTCCCAATATTTATGGACCTGACTGTACATGCCTCTCCATTCACACAACTCTTGGCGCTGTTACTCTCCTTCGAGGGCTCCATTCTTGAGACCGGCACCTTTCTGACATTGATAGCATATCCTAACAATATGCCATCAATGTCCCAGATAGTCAACCCCTTTAAAATACATTGTTGGTTAGCTCTTTTTTAGTTGAACAACTGCATTTTTTATTGGTTTATATTTTCTGAAGCCAGCAATATAGAGTAAGGATAGTATAATCCATATTTTATTGTAAAATGTAGATAAGTCTTAAAATATGAAATGGAAGCGGGTTAGAAGAATCAAAACAAACTTAGCTATCAGAGGAAATTTTAAGGTTTCAGGCTTTAACACCCACTCTAAATCTGGACTTAACAGACCTAACAGCTGGTATTACAACATATATTTACCATTCACATGCATACTATATATGTATGTTGTTTAGTTATTAAACTGGATCAACAATGCAATATTTTCCATGTACTCTAAACCTGGCACCTTTGAAGAAAACACCCACATGATATTTTTGACTAATCATACGCCCAAATATAAATCTCAGATATTATCAAAAAGTTTTAACACTCTTACCCAATAAATGATGGTGGAAAAGAAGATGCAGTGTAAAAATTAAGATGATAAACTATGGTAGCAAAATAAGAGTTTTTGGAAAATAAACCTGCGTTGTAATACATTTACATCCATGCTCTCCTACTGCACTGCTTGACAATATACCCATTAACTGGGAATCTCAGGGTGAACAAAGATATGCCTATGAAGGTGACGTCTAAAGTGCATGGAATTGTGAAAGGGCAGGGGAAATGACATATAGATATGACCAAGAATAACCTTAAAACAGAAGTAAATTTAAAAAAAAAAAAAAAAAAAAAAAAAAAAGCAACCTTTCCAATCCTCTGCCAATTCAGAGCAGAAGCTCCATCTTTTCCCCATGCGTTTGTTCACAATTAGCCAGAACATTGATGCTATAGCCAATCAATGGCCTCAGCAGTGGGAGCCATGATGATAGCAGTATATTGCATGTGATTGCTGTGACCACTGACTGGCTGGATTCGTCATGTGAGGTATATGGGACGTCAACACTCCAGTTATGTAAACAGATCTCAGTGGGGAGGACTGGAGCTCCGGAATGGGGAACGGTATGGGAGAATCTGGTAAGTATAGCTTCATGTCTTATTTTAATACATTTGGTGGCAGACATTTTTTTAATATATTGGTCCCCATTTACTAATGTGATTGTTTTTAGACCCTGATGTAAAATGTGAAACACTTTTATACGTTTTTTGCCATGAATTGGGGCATACATTTTTAGAAAAATCTCCTGCACCTAGCTTGCCAAGGGGATATGGCTTCTTAGGGGGATTGATAATTTGCACAAAATTTCATCATAAAAGTTTATTGTAAAGTAAGCCAACCAGTAGGTGGTACAAGATAAAATTAAAGTGTCTAGCCATGTAGTTTACATGGTCTACATTTTGGAAGGGAAGTAGTAAATTTTCCCCAATGGTTTGAATATTACTTCGCTATACAATATTAAGTTGAGGCTGGATTTTACATGAGGTGGTGTGATGGCCACAGCATGCCCACCCACGAAGGTCAGAAGTTTCATGAATTGTGGGTTAATGGAGATATCACCTTCAAATCTGTGTGGCCATTGGCTGGTAAGGTTGCAAACACTCTCAAGAAACCCAGCCTAAAGCATAGGCTTTATTGTACATCACATATCATCTTTTCTTATTGTACAGCGGCAACCTTTTCTAAGTCAATATGGTTCTGTATTTAAACCCTACAAAAGAAAGTCCAGTCAGTCTTTGCCTCTCTGCAGTGTAGTTGCGTAGTCTGCAGGGGCAGTCCAGACTACACTATCATGCCGCAGTCAGCACCCATCAGTGTTTCTCATTTAATCTCTGACCAGAAATTAAGAGTGAAGGAGAAAAGCAAAACTTAAAGGGGTTATCCAGCCTATAATATTGATGACCTATTCTCAGGATAGCTCATCAATATCTGATACGCAGGGGTCCGACAGCCCGCCGATCATCTGTGAGACGAGGAGGCGGCACTCCATGCTAGCGCCGCTACCTAGTCATTACACTATACATTGTCTCCTGTGGAGCAGTGGCATAGTGTAACTACAAGGGTCTTGAATGAAATGGATGCTTGTATTACACGAAGTGTGGTGTAATGAAGAAGCAGCGGTGCACCTCACATGGAGCGCCACCTCGTCTTCAAACAGCTGATCGGCTGAACCATATTTAGTCATTTTAAATGGAACCCATCATTTAAGATCATAAAGGCAGGACACAGATATGAAAACTATACCATAGCATATATTTATTTCATTTTGAGCTTTCCCTGACTTTTTTTAGTAACTTCTGACTATTTTTCCATATTGCCAGGAGAAGGAGAAAAAGTTGTAGGCAAATTTACTAAATCGGCAATAAAATGTCTTGACTCCTTAAACCTACGGATAACATAATAAGCGCCAGCTGGCGGATTTAGGTGTGGATAGTCATAAGAATTTTTTAATTTAAACTTTGTCTTAAACCTTTTTTTATATGCGACACAAAAAAAATGCTAATACAATTTTGTTCTTTTTGTTAGGCTTCTTTGACTATGAGTTTTGAAAATGTAATAAAGTGGTTACGCTTTGCAGTTTTGCTGCTTGTTAATTTCATTGTTATTACACTTTTTCCATTTCCAGAGAAGACAGTGTTTGAAAAATCATCTCTTGGTTACCAGTCAATCTCTTTCTTTACTTGAGGGAAAGTGATGTCGTTCCAATCTGAGCCGTCCACATGCAAAAATGTTTTACAATAACATAATTTGTGGAGGACTCGGAGCTCGGTGGAGGTGAGATTGATGTAGGAGGCAGTGCGTGCATGCCCGTGCACACTAATTAACAGCTAAACTACAGAATGACACATAGAAAAAATGACTTCAACGCACCTGTCAGTCTAAGATCAAATACACACACTCCTATTATACAGTATTTACATCGGCTTGTGTCCTGGTGTCACAAACACACAATGATATTTATTCATCTTATACAACACTTCACCATAAAGTGCTAAGATGGAGAAATCCAATACCATTCATCGAAATGAGGGCTCAGTTTTTCTATGACTTTACATGTATAAAATAGGATAAAAATAACCGTATTTTCCATTAGCCAGACATAAAAATCAATTTATATTAAATAAGTAATATGTGACCAGTGCCTAAAAGATACGTAAAGTATTATATATCATCAGACTTTCTGCTTTAATTCATATCTGGCACTGTCAATACTGTCATTGCGTTTCTCTATGAAATAGGCCACTTGGCATAGCAGTAGTCCTCATAGATTACCGCATGCAGGAAAAGTGAATGTCTGAGGCTGTATTTTAAACAATTCTGTTATTGCATAGAAATGAATCTGAGACGAATAAGAGAACACGATGAGTCAAGATAGACCGCTTAAAGATATGACTAAATATTTAACCATATTCCATATCTCACTAGGCACAGCACAATGCAGGCAGAAAGCTGGGTTCTCATTTATTAAATCGGCAGTCGAGTCTCCTCTGTTCTAGGTGCCCAGACCGCATTTCCATTTGTAATAGATTTACTTCCTCTGATTTCACCTCTGACACTCGGTAAAATAGGAGAACAAGTTTCACAGTGCAAACATTTTCATTAGGGTCTATGCGCCTCGAGGAAATTCTCAGCTAACAGACCAACCATTCATGTATTCTCATGATTTGTCTGGGAGCCTTCTCTTGTGACACTGGTTCAAGCGAAAATTTCTGAACGCGAAATTCAATGATCTATTTTCAATTAGCTTATCAAGAAAAATAGTTGTAGCTTCTGGAAAAGTCCTGATATTGGCATTCACTGTAACCCATGCAGAGAAAAGAAAATGTAGTTCAAATACTTCTCGATTTACAGCCCAGCAAACCTGGCACACATTCTTCTACTGTAAGAATAGATAGAAAGACAGATTAATGGGAGATAGATAGATAGATAATTGATATTTGATTGATTGATTGATTGATTGATTGATAGATAGCTAATGGATAAATAGATAGATATAGATAGGCTAACAATAGATAGGGACATAGATAGATAGATAGATAATGAGATACAGATAGATAGATAGATAGATAGATAGATAGATACGAAGATAGATAATGAGATACACATAGATAGATAGATAGATAGATAGATAGATAGATAGATAGATAGATAATGAGATACACATAGATAGATAGATAATGAGATACACATAGATAGATAGATAGATAGATAGATAGATAGATAGATAGATAGATAGATAGATAGATAGATAGATATTGAGATACACGTAGATGATAGATAGATAGATAGATAGATAGATAGATAGATAGATAGATAGATAGATAGATAGATAGATAGATATAGATAGGCTAACAATAGATAGGTACATAGATAGATAGATAGATAGATAGATAGATAGATAGATAGATAGATAGATAGATATTAGATAGATAGATAGATAGCTGGATAGATAGATAGATAGATAGATAGATAGATAGATAGATAGATAGATGGATAGATAGATAGATAGATAGATAGATAGATAGATAGATAGATAGATAATGAGATACACGTAGATGATAGATTGATTTTAATTCTGTACTCCAATATAACATCACATACAGTAAGAGGAATCATTTTCCAACTTTATAACCCCACCAGGAGCAGCCCTTCTCTCCTCACACCTCCTACACAGAAATGATTGGAATTGATCAAGCTCTTAGTATAGTGTCACCGATGCCCTATAAATCCAGATAACTGCTTTACTTGCCATGGCTTAATGCTTGGAACTGAATATTTATCAAGGAGCAGAAAAGATTCTATGGAGTATTGGCAGCCTGGATATGAACACATCCCATCTACCCCATAGGATGGGACATGATTCTCTTTCTTCGGCAGGTCCCTTTCAGAAATGATATTACAAAGGCACTGATTATTAAGAAGTTCCTGGGGAGCTTCGGTCCAGCGTTGGGGGAGCATGCATGTCATGTAGATGTGTGCAAAAGTCATCAACCATCCATGAAGGCACTGAATGTCCATACCATACACTCAGCTGTCACAGGATGGATGGAGTACCTGAAGAGAACAGTAACTATTGTTGGAGGAGGACACCACATCCTACACCACAACGCTGGATTTACTGCTGGAAACCTGCAGGATTTCCTATTGCATGTTGGAAAATACAGCTGGAAATGCCCATAATCACAGAAGCACTTACCAGCCACTTGCATGCAGGGATAATGTAGCAATCCTTGGGAACAGGTGAAAGCATCCACTCCTATAGATGGGCAATCTAATTCCAAAATGTGCTGCTCAGCCTCATCCTGCTTATTCTGAGGGCTTCTTCTCACCCTGGCAATCCATTCTCAGTTACACTGCCCCTCTCCTTGTGATGACAGATTGTTTCTAGGAAGTTGCCGCTCAATTCAGCAGAGAATAGACAGCGGTCAATGAAAGCCCCAGCCAGGAGATGGGAAGTGCATTCCTCCTCTTGCCATCTGCCTGCACTGGCTTGTGGAGCAGCATCACAGCAGCACCAGCTCCTCTCCACACAGCTGCAGTTCTCCTCTCTGCCTCTGCTCTCCATCTCCAGGCAGACCCTCCCCTTGTGACATGTCACCAAACCAGACATGCAATGTGACAAGAAATTCTGCATCTGCACACAGCAACTTTACTATTTCAGGAAGCTGCTGCCTGATCTGTACAATATTCACTAATGCAAGTTGTCATGCAGTAGGTTCTTGTCATCTCTACATTCATTGCAAGCAGTGACTGATAAACTGCCAATGTGTCTGTTCTTAAAGCAACCAGCATATGTCCTGCCTTTTGGTAACAGATTGAATTTTATTATAAGCCATTACATTATATTATTATTATTATTATTATTATTTTATTTTTTTGTAAAAATATGCATTCTCTGACCTGTTAGAAAGGTACATGATATAGTTTGTGAATGTAATTTTCTCACCAGTGACTGTATTTTTTGAGTTATAACCTCGCTTCTGATCTCCAACCTCCACTCTGCCTCTCCAACTGACATAGATCAGGAGGTCAGTTACTTCTCTATTCTATTCTATGAGACTGACTTTGAGGCTCCCATAGGAACACATAGAGAAACTGACTTCCTGTCCACACATAAGATGCTCTTTTTTTGGAAAGTCTGATTGCTGAGGACCAGAAGGGAAGGGATAACTCACAAATACAGTCACTGGTAAGATGATTACCTTCACTACAGTTTAGATCTGGTACCTTTCTAACAGGTCAAAGAATAAAAATGGTTGTGGGAGTGTTTTTTTAAGGAGGTTTTCTGGTTTGCATCAACATTGCTTCAAATAATCGTTTATAAAGGTAGCTGTGAGTTTATAATATATTTACTGTATTTTACCTTTATTGCTCCTATCTACTGTTTAGGGCTGTGGTCACATAATCATGTCCATGCAGCTCTTTCTTATTATCTGTAATGGGATGTCTTACACTGAGGGTGGGCCAAAGCCACTCCAGGCATCATTTCTCCTCCTGCTTTCTCTGACAGCCCCTCCCTCTCATTGATTGACAGGGCTAGGTAAGATGGCTATTCAGGAATCTGGTCCTGTCAATCAAGAAGGAAAGGGAGGGGCTGAAGAAGGAAGTAGGAGGAGCAAGGGTGCACTGAGTGGCTTGGGCCCACCCTCAGTGTACTATAAACTCATTTGCATGTGTATTAAAAGTGTCTTTTCTCCATAATGAAGCAATAGATCACTAAGTGAAAGATATTATCACATTCAGCTAAGTTAGCTCTACGGGGCATTGTGCTTGGTTAACAATTGAATTTCCAGGAGATAGTCTTCTTTTAAAGGGGCTTCCTGGTCCTTTTATTTTGATGACCTATTGTAACGGACCGTTTCAGCAGACAAGGGGTAAAAATCTGTTTAGGCGATATGCCCCTTTCTGAGAGACAGGCACAACTACTGCAGAACACCAAACTCTTGAACTGGATACAAAATAGCACTCCAAACTGGAACCTCACGAATAGCTGCTAGCAGACGAACAGGAAAAGCAGACATCAGCTTACACTCCTGGCAATCAGTTTCCAACAGCATACAGTGAATCCCCCCAAGAACGAGACAAGGCTCCGTGTTGAGGGTCAAGCAATGGTCTGACTGTACTTCAAGTACAGCCTCTTTTATTCATAAACCACAAACATAGTACTGCCCACAGGGTTTTGAAATACAACCAATCAGTAATTCACAACACATACAATGTAAGTACAGCAACCAATCGCTCACGCCCCCAGAGGACCAGAAGGGAGACTGCGACACAGGACAGATAAAACATATCCCCACAATGCATCATGGTTTCCTCCTCTCTGTCCCGGAGACAACCGAGGAGCAATCCAATTATCTCTCAGGACAAAGGGAAATCGCTAATACACATGTGCAGACAACAGGACAGACATCACCATTTAAACACACAATGGGACAATAGAAACACACCCAGCATATTCCTCCCAAGCTGACAAGTTACACTTATTATAAATTGTTACAACTTTGTGAGTTTACATTGTCCATGCATATAACTTACATCAATTTAAACAGAATAACTTGGGGACAAACCTATCCAAAATTCACTTGAATAGGTTCAGGGGTTTAAAAGTTAGTATGGGCCATAATCCTGAGGCAAGAGGCTTTTAAACAGGCCTCTCCAAAACCCAGTGGCGAGGTTGGTTTCGCCACACCTATCCTCAGGTAGGCCATCAATACCTCATCAGCAGAGACATGACACCTCGCACTGTTCTGCAGTAGCTTTGTCTATTGTGTGCAGTGGACGGAGCTGATTATTTCAGCATTGCTACCAGCGAAGTGAATAGCAGCTGGTAATAACTCACTCCAAGCACTATGCAGTGGCCAGGTTTGGAGTGGCCCCAATGTTACGCTGGGTACTTCGGACATCTTCAAGGTGTTATCATGTGTTGCAGCTCTCCAGAAGGGATGGTAGGGCTTGGTGCACTCCAATGGGAAATATGTTCAAAGAGTCAGGGTCTGCAATAAACCAGGTTGCTTCTTTACTGGAGGAATTTAGGTGCAAAACAATATAGGCGAGGCATAGGGCTGACTTCTCTAGTCTCCTCCCTGGCAGAAGAAGGGTTTGATGCTGAGGAAGGTCTGAGCTAGCTGTCCCTCTTTCTCTCAGAAGGCTGGTACCCTGGTAAAGGGCCCACGGTCTGTAGCTCAGTAGTCCGGGTGGCTCCTTGGTCACAGGGTTGGTAACCCATGGTTTGTGCCTTAGCATCCCCCTAAGTCTCCCTCTCCAAACACTGGTCCCTAACTGCAGAACACTAGGAGCTCTGACTGCTCTCCTTAAATACCATTTCTAGCTAGACTGGAACCTTCTAGTGGGAGGGTGGAGTGGAGAATCTCAGCGCAAACAGATACATTGTAACATTTTCTGTCTCTCATAGATTTAGTTTAGAGCTTCAATGATGCTCAATGGCAATGACACAAGTTTCCAGACATAACAACATAGCTAAAACCAGACATTCAAAAGGTCAGTCTGTCTCGTTTTGATGGTAAACAAGTCGGACTTTTTCCCTCCAAAACATGCTTTTCCTTAAACTCTATGACAGCTGTGGAAAATTACCAGCTTCTTATTCAAAGTCCGAAAAGTCTCTCAGTATTCTTTAACCCTTTACACAGAGCCTCGCAAATACAGTGGAAATCAACGTGATATAGATCACAACATACATATAAAATGCAGTTGAACAGTATTAAACAGTGCAAGTTAACCCATTCAAGTGAAATAAATGTCCAGACTTCAGACTACCCCTGTTCCAGGGTACTACAACTACACAAAATGGATGGAGCTATTTGGTGCCAGTCCAAACCTCTGCTACTACAAAACAGCTGATCTGTGGGGTTGCAAGGTCTCTGAACCCCGCCAATCAGATGATAAGTCATCAATATAAACAGTCTGAAAAATCCCTTTAAAGAGAATGATTTATTATAAAATAACCTATTGCTTAAATAATGCTTTATGATTACTTTATATTTTTATCACTTTACAAATCATTAGTCAGATCACAAATGGAGAATTCTATACAGTTTTGGCACCAGTGCACAATAAAGACATAGCAAAGGTTTAGTTGTATCAAAGTCAGGCAACTATTAATGTAATAAATAGAAAGGGTGGACTATAGTACCCAGCAAGAAACAGGATGGCTGAGGTAAGTGCTAATAATCTGTATAAATACTGTATATCAGAAGTCAGTACAAAGATCTCTCCCATGACCTATGTACACCCAGGAATGTGACTGTTTGTAGTGGTGGTTGTAGATAAGTGCTGAGAATAGCAATTAGGGACTGAATCCCCCAGTGATGACATATTACCTTCTAATCATGTCTTATATTGAAAGAAAATGTTCAAGATGTATAGCCATATCAATTATAAAGGTGCTTAGGATATATCAAAATCAAGTCAAGAATGGACTATATATTATAGCGAATCTAATCTCAAAAATTACATTGGCCCACATTTACTATTGTGTCTGCCTCTGAATTCTGGCTTAAAGAGAAAGATTTAAAATAATGAGAAATTTGGCAAGAAGCTGCATTCCCATAATTTAAACCAAACGTATCAAATGTTGCATGTGTAACACCCCAGAGTTGTGTTACTACACTCCTCTACCCTGCTACTATATTTAAGAGCCTTTACATTGTCATTACATATGATTTTGATCATGTCATTCACAAATATGCATAAAACCATGTTTAAGGTAATTTTTTGCTTGTAATGTTATTGGTTTTATTGTTATGGCCGTTCAGAGTGGAACAATTCAGTTCTGTTCTGCCCCCCTGCTTAAGGGAAGTGGAGGTTCCCACATCCTGCAGCAAGGGAGAGAAAAAACTGTTAGAATCAGTTCTAGCCCTCCCTGCATAGGGAAGACAGCAAGGATCAAGTCTCGTGCTCTGCAGCTCAGCTGGGTGACACAAAGCAGAAAGTTATAGACAACTCTAGTTCCAGGAAGAAATCATCACCTGAGAAGATAACTGTGAGTAAAATCCAGAGACCCAGGAGAAGCCATATTCCTCCTCAGCTTGTCAGTCCCCATACAGCAGAAGATAAAAAAATGCAGAAGCCAACTTCCTGCCACAGTATAGAGCTAACAAGCAGACGTCCTTTCCTGCAAGCTCCAGGTTGATAGAGCAGAAGATAAATCCCTGCCAACCATTGCAAATACCTGCTGGGACCTAAGAAAAAAGCTGCATCTTGCTTGGATAAAAGTTACAATCAGTAAAGACAAGTTTGAACTTCACCAAAAGTCTGGATCTCAATTTCTGATGCAAATTCCTCTATTACTCCCACTATCACTACTCCCAATTTATTGCAAGTGAGCTAGGAGTCCAGCCTTACCCAGGTAGGAGATGCCGTTTACACCATTACCACTACCATACAGAGACATTACACCGCTCTGGCATTCCTAAACTGGGACGTGCGTTATAACATCTTTGAAGGGCCCTGTGACAATACCCTGTGCACGCTGCAATTGGCGTCACAAACAAACTATAGACTATTATACCCACATCCTGACCCACTGCATTAAAGTGGCGTCAATATACCTGCATCCTGGTCACTGCACATGTTTGATAAATTTGGTGCATGTCTAAATCTATCACTTCTATCTCTAGATGGAGATGTTACTCCAGTTTCTATACCATCCCTTTAGTGGAGTGAGATAATTTGAGACAATTTTTGGAAATTGTTAAAGGGGTTGGCCTACCTCGCACAGAAAAGAGCCAAGTGAGTGTGCTCAGCTACCTGCGGACCTACCATAGAACTGAATAGAGAGCTCACCGCACAAGTGGGGCTACCTTTCAGTTTACCCTTATAGATTTTCTGAAAATAACCAAGCTGATGCACAGTGAATGGAGGATGGCCCCGCTTACATGGTGTGCCCTCGATTACTTTGAGCGCCCTGTTATAGAGATGTTGGGACATCCAGAGTTGAGACTTACAGTAGAAGAACCCACATGTCTGTACAGACATATGCAGCATCTCCTGAGGAGCCAGTGTAGAGGATAGGAGTGGAGGGGGCCCTGATGCAGTGCTGTGTCATGGGGTACCCCCTTAGGCCATTGCTCCCTCGGTGCAGTGGAATTACAGTATAGAAGAATGAGGCCGGAGTCAAATGTATCAAAGTCTTTTTTACTAAGTGCAACATAGGACTTTAAATACATACAGTAGAAGTTGGGTTTAAAGGCTATGTACACCTTTTGGGGAATTTTTAATGATTGCAGTGTACTCGTTTTGAGCTAAAAAAATTTTTTTTTAAATGGGCTTTATTAAAAAATGTGGAGCCCTTTTCTCTGTACAGGGCTGAGATGCTTTAGTAGCTCCTTTAGAGCTCCTTACATGTGATCTCTGATCTTATAACCACTCTTTATAGCTCAATTCTGACACTCATTATAGCTCAATGTGGCTTAAATTCTGTATTTATGACCTTTTAGTAATTTAGAGATAAGGTTTATTAGATGAGCGGCACAAAGTGAAAGTGAAAGTAGGATTCAGACATTTTGGGTATTTCTCTCTGAATAATTCTGTAACAGGAGCAGGAGCAATGCAAGTTGCTTCCTTCCTCACTGTAGCTTCTCCACAACTCTCCCTCTTGGCAAGGAGCAGGACCAACCCATTCCTACCAAGAGGGGAAGAATGGGGTGGTTAACCCCATTTCTGCCAACCTTTGCCATTCATTCCTTGCTGGAAACTATGGCCAGAAGTAAACAGTAAAATGCATAATAAAAAATACATAACAAGTTGTAGTACCCCCAGGTCTGGGGTACTACACATAGTGGTGTTTACACACAGCAGTAACCACCTCAAATAAGTTTTTACATATACTTGAATATATTGTTTGAAGTCATAAGACAACCCTGCCAAGAAATGAGCCTGAGTGTAGATGGATTTGAAAATACTAAAGGAATACATATATAGTGACCTGATTAACTATCATATTAATATTACAACAAGCTGATTGGCTAGTAAGTATGCTATCCATTGACAAAAACATTTTAAAGGGAACCTGATGTCAATGTTATGCTGCCCTCACTGAGGACAGCATAAAGTTGTGACAGATGAGCTGAATTCACTGATCGATCCCTTATGAGCTGAAAGTAAGTAGTTGACGAGAACCAGCTTTATAATAATTGTAGCTGAGCCTGGGAAAGGGTCCTGAAAGCCGAAAAGAGTCACACCTATTCTGCTGCTTACTAAGCCCAATGAATGACAATATTCTTCTAGGAGAAACCAGCAATCACCAACAGGTGGACAGGGACAGCAGGAGCTCTTGAATAACCATGACTCTTCTCAGGCTGCCTTTGATTTTTTTTCTAGGCTCATTATAATGCTAGTTCTTAGCCACCACTTAATATTAGTTCATGAGTGACAGACTACTGCATTCGGCACTTCTGTCACTATTTTATGTTGGTCAGCATAAAGTAGATGACAGGTTTCCTTTAAAGATTCTACAGTACATAAAATGATATTGACACTGTTTAAATGTAGTCATAACTAGAGTCTCTTCCAGTCCTTCTTACCTATTATTCAGATGTATAATGGCTTTCATGATTATACTTCAGTTAACTCAAGAGCCCATCTTAATCAATAGATTATGCAATTTCATATGCTCTTTCACTACTGATGTATTTTTTCTGGGTAAGGAAAATACAATTAGCGCCAAGCAAATAATGCCAAAAAGCTATGTAAAATGACCAGATGCCTATCTCTCATATATCTGTTGTTGTCTTGTCCATTGAGATATTTTTGCCAAAACAATTTCATCGTGTTTAGGAATTTAATTTGCCAGGGACAGCAGATATGTGACAGATTGACTGCAAGCTTGTGTTCAAGCAGTCACAAACAAGACAGGCAATAAATGCACATTACAATGGATTTTACTGTAGTATTTTCTAAATTAGTTCTTTCACTACACTTAATATGAGCTTGTTGGGATTATTTCTTATTTTAGCTGAATCTCTAGCCATTTATTAGTTAAAAGAGATTTATGAGAAAAGATTGTTTTTAATGGTTGACAAAGGGTTAAAAATAAAAACAAAATCTTACTCACCCTCACCTCATACTCACCTACTTCTGCCGTTCTGACAGTGGTCCCCACTGCTCTTCACTTCCCACTGCTCTTCTTGGTCCCGACTACAACCACTAATGAAGCGAAATTCGATCCAAAGATTAGGAAAAATTTGATTCGCTGCAAAGCCGAATTTCCGTGCGCTTCGGTAGCGAATCAATTTCTCCTAAATTGGTCGCTGAAAATAGAAAAAAATATAGTCACCTCATCCACTTGATCGTGGAGAGGCTGTCCACTCCTGTCTTGATTAAATAAGACCCGCCAAAGGACCAGTGGCCTGTGGCAATGGATGAAGTGAGTATATATATATATATATATATATATATATATATCTATATACACTGCTCAAAAAAATAAAGGGAACACTTAAACAACACAATGTAACTCCTAGTCAATCACACTTCTGTGAAATCAAACTGTCCACTTAGGAAGCAACACTGAGTGACAATCAATTTCACATGCTGTTGTGCAAATGGGATAGACAACAGGTGGAAATTATAGGCAATTAGCAAGTCACCCCCAATAAAGGAGTGGTTCTGCAGGTGGTGACCACAGACCACTTCTCAGTTCCTATGCTTCCTGGCTGATGTTTTGGTCACTTTTGAATGCTGGCGGTGCTTTCACTCTAGTGGTAGCATGAGACGGAGTCTACAACCCACACAAGTGGCTCAGGTAGTGCAGCTTATCCAGGATGGCACATCAATGCGAGCTGTGGCAAGAAGGTTTGCTGTGTCTGTCAGCGTAGTGTCCAGAGCATGGAGGTGCTACCAGGAGACAGGCCAGTACATCAGGAGACGTGGAGGAGGCCGTAGGAGGGCAACAACCCAGCAGCAGGACCGCTACCTCCGCCTTTGTGCAAGGAGGAACAGGAGGAGCACTGCCAGAGCCCTGCAAAATGACCTCCAGCAGGCCAGAAATGTGCATGTGTCTGCTCAACGGTCAGAAACAGACTCCATGAGGGTGATATGAGGGCCCGACGTCCACAGGTGGGGGTTGTGCTTACAGCCCAACACCGTGCAGGACGTTTGGCATTTGCCAGAGAACACCAAGATTGGCAAATTTGCCACTGGCGCCCTGTGCTCTTCACAGATGAAAGCAGGTTCACACTGAGCACATGTGACAGATGTGACAGAGTCTGGAGACGCCGTGGAGAACGTTCTGCTGCCTGCAACATCCTCCAGCATGACCGGTTTGGCATTGGGTCAGTAATGGTGTGGGGTGGTATTTCTTTGGAGGGCCGCACAGCCCTCCATGTGCTCACCAGAGGTAGCCTGACTGCCATTAGGTACCAAGATGAGATCCTCAGACCCCTTGTGAGACCATATGCTGGTGCGGTTGGCCCTGGGTTCCTCCTAATGCAAGACAATGCTAGACCTTATGTGGCTGGAGTGTGTCAGCAGTTCCTGCAAGACGAAGGCATTGATGCTATGGACTGGCCCGCCCGTTCCCCAGACCTGAATCCAATTGAGCACATCTGGGACATCATGTCTCGCTCTATCCACCAACGTCACGTTGCACCACAGACTGTCCAGGAGTTGGCAGATGCTTTAGTCCAGGTCTGGGAAGAGATCCCTCAGGAGACCGTCTGCCACCTCATCAGGAGCATGCACAGGCGTTGTAGGGAGGTCATACAGGCAAGTGGAGGCCACATACACTACTGAGCCTCATTTTGACTTGTTTTAAGGACATTACATGAAAGTTGGATCAGCCTGTAGTGTGTTTTTCCACTTTAATTTTGAGGGTGACTCCAAATCCAGACCTCCATGGGTTAAAACATTTGATTTCCATTTTTTTTTTTGTGTGATTTTGTTGTCAGCACATTCAACTATGAAAAGAACAAAGTATTTCAGAAAAATATTTAATTAATTCAGATCTAGGATGTGTTATTTTTGTGTTCCCTTTATTTTTTTAAGCAGTGTATATATATAAAAAAATCTTTTAACCAAAGATTAACCCCCTGAGCACCTGAATGTAAGTCTCAGATGCCGCTAACAGCATTGATTGCGGCATCTGAGAGGTTAAATGACAGGGGTGGCACAATCGCCGTTCCTTGTCTGTGCGCACGCTCCATACAATGAAAAGCGATTTGTGACAAAGTAATTTGTAACAAATTGAGTTTCTTGACGAAGTTCGGGGAAGCTGCCGAATCAAATTTTTCTAAACTTTCCTCAGCACTAACCCCTACCCATAGCCATGTGTGTCGGAGTCACTTTGCCATTACTAATGCTCAGGGGTGGATTGGCCATAGACTTTACAGGAAGTTTCCCGATGGGCTGATGCCCAGTGGGCCACCCAAGCCTCCATCTCTGCCGCTGGCTGGGTACATAATAAGCTATCAGTGGTAATTAACTCTGAAGGAGGAGGAAGAGAGAAAATGGCCTCTATAGATGGCCAACTGAGAGGGACAGCTTTTGGGGCAATATATTGTCCGGCACTGTGGTATGTGGTATTTTGCGCTATGGTAATGCTGACCTCACTACTTTTGTTGCCCCGCCGCCTCTCAATTTAGACCCTCCTACAATATGGGGCCACTTTTAAGTATTATTTTCCAGGACCAGGTTAGGTTTCTAATCCACCCCTGCTAATGCTGTTGGAGAGCTTGGAAGGAATTAGATACAATCCTACGAGACCTCAGAGTGTCATACATAACTTTTCAGGGCAGGGACATTAGTTTCAGGTTAGGTTTATTCAGACTGAATCAGATCTGATGGCAGAATCAATAGCATTGGAACCAAAATGAATTTCAGTAAATGCATCACTTTTAGAATTGATAGTTCTGCACATCGAAATTGATGTCTGTGATGTCATAGTGGGGGAAGCAATGAATAGAGTGATGTCATAGTAAAGGAATAATAAATTGTCATACTGCTGCACAGGGATAATAAAAATAATGTTATAGTACAGAGAGTGAAATCTCTCCATAGGGATAATAGAGATAATCTCAGCACTAGAATAATGACCAAGGTGATGTACTATCACAGGAACAATATTGTTAGTGACATAGTGCAGGGATAATACACGCTCTAAATTCATAGGAAAGGGATATTGCACACTGTATGGGGATAATGAGAACAGTGATGTCACAGAAGGAGGATATAGTGATGTTACTGTTAAACGTTAAGGACCATAGTGATGTCATAGCACATACATAATGAAAACAGCATCTTTTTACAAGGACATATGCAAAGTGCTTGTACATAGATAACAAACACTAATATTAAAATGTAGTATAGTGGTCATTGGGTTCCCTCAGAGCCTGGGTCCAATCTGCAACTGCATGTGAGAGGGATTCTCAAGGAAACCGCAGATGTTGTAGTACAACATATTTATTGGTGACATTCGACATGACTTTACAGTGTGGTCCTTAACTGGGGTTGACAATCTCAACTTCTGCAGGAGGTCCCACCATATTGAGTTGTGCCAAAATGTTTGTAGGCTATGCAACCTGCCCTATTGTGCCACGGTAGGTCTTTGTTACAGCCCACCTCTACTCATTTGAAAAGATACACCTACATGAAGAAAAACTGAGACTAAATAGGTTGCTAATTGAGAATATACTTTATTAAGTACACAAAGTAACATAAGTAAAAAGCGACATGATACATCAAATATAAAGTGCGGTCTACCCCTGGTGAGATAATATCAAAATTCATATGTAAGGGAAGAGGGCTAATTCATATAAATACATGATTGTAAAGTCCACCAACATGATAAGAAAATTGAAGTGCAAGTGCATATATCAAGGCTGGCGGAGCGGCTGTCTACATCACATGAATTTATCTTTGAAAAAGCCTGAATACAAGATAGCTAGCATAATGAGGTTATTAAAGTGCATGTGCAAAATATAGATAAATTATTCCTTCATATGACATAGCATACAAGTATCACACCTCAGGAGAGTCGCACACCACGAAGAGTGTTTCGGCGATGCCTTCCTCTGGGAAAGTGGCTCTCCTTGTAAGTGTTCTCCTTATAAAACACCCAGCTCACCTGGTAGAAATAATGCTAATTAAAAACTGTATGGGGAGATCATAGACGACGTGTGGGCAAGGAGGCGTGCACCGAACATCTAATGGCCAGTCAGGTGATCGCACACACGAATCCGCATACGTGACTCACGCAGCCACGTGATGTCCAGTCACGTGCCCGCCCGCATCACAGAAGAAATTACCGCTCCCACAGAAAGGTCCTTTAGCTGACATATCGCGCTATACCAGATACATGATCGGACCCATCAAATAACAAGAAGAGTTATGACTATAATAATCTCCATATATAATATGTGACAGGTGTCACATATACAGTATATCATCAGATTAAAAATAAAAGCAGGCACTCACCAGCTGGCAGGTCTAAAAGTAGTAACTTTATATAATATAGAATTTTTACATAAAATTTACAATAAAATATTCGCATAAAATATTCACATAAAATATTAACATAAAAAGCACTGAGGACAATAAATAGTTGTGTGTCTTCCTTATATTAGCTAACTGATTTAATGATAGGCTCTAGGTCAAATCCTATAAGTGCATATAATACATATAATGACAATAATGTCCTGTGTAAAAAATCAAGGATAAATATCCTTCCGTGAAAAACCTGTGGGAAATAAAATAAAAAAATAAAAATATCCTGTGGAGAATAAATGTGACAAAAAATATATATAGATATAATAAACTTTGGTGAATGGTGTTTCGGTGAGATCTTGTAAAGGCCTAGTAGCAATTCCTCGGATGAGGTATTGGTATTGTTTCTATTCAGTAGCAATTCCTCTATGCGCCAGAAAATAAGGGTTTAGGTAAAGAATGGTCGGGCTTTAAAACTGGGGCGTCCCCCTAGTTCTTCAAACCCACTTACCTTGCCCTTAATTGTGACTGTCCTCTTTGGGGGTGCCACTCTCATAGGCGCTAGGACTCATAGTTCTCCCGGGTTGACGTAGGATCCAACGCTGCAGGAGTTACCTCTCGCCGATCTCGGCGTTCCACGAGGCTGCCTCCTTGCGTGTCAACAGTCAGGAAGTGACTTCCAAAGTTCTCGTGGTCTCGCGTAGTCTCGCGATGGCTTGATCCAGCTAGGTTTACACTGGAATATTAATACAAGCTGTGTGGTAGTCTTCCGACTGTTATTGTAGTCAAATTCGAATGGGTAATTATTACTCGCAGGAACCAGCCAGACGCGTTTCGAGGGTCCTCCCTCTTCCTCAGTGGCTATGGTGCGAGTATTACCCTTCTTCCTTATATGCTGTGGTTCTCTGAAGTCCCACCCAAATCCGACATGGATTTCACTTGTTCTAATTGGATTGTATGTTATATCCTCAGTGCATAGTACTACTTAGGTATATGTGTATAGACTGCTTAACTTTATAGTTTTAATAATCTTTATTACTAAAATACACCTTAAAAATATATATAAAAATATAAATAAATATAATATATAAGCTCTAATTTAGAGATCCCAATCTCTTGGATTTTATTCTTTTCATTAGTCCTTACTTTGTGGATTTGGGATATAGTAGGTTTAGTTTTTTTCTCCATAGATATTTGCCCATATATGGAAACCTTAGTATAGGTACCATAATATCTGAAGAGCTTTAGAGACCCAAAAATCACAAAAACCGCAAAAAACGCATCGAAAACGCAACGCATATCCAAAAAACCTCACATGCGTTTTCAGTGCGTTTTATATGGGAATCTCCTCCCACATCCATCTCCATGATCCCCCATCCATTATAACTATCAGAAACATCATTAAATATTGTATATTGGGTATTCATTATTAAATATCAGATAATGTCTGTATGTTCTCTATTAGTGGTCCAATAGATAATCTTCAATGATTAAAACCAATTTTTCAAATTAATTTTTCATTTTTCCTTTTTCATTTGTAGTATAAGGGGAGGGGGGCCCGCCTCCGAGGGGAGATCCTGGTGCTACTATATAGCCCACCTCAGGATGTCCCATCAGAGGGAGGCACCCCTCCCTTATGTCTATAAGAAGCCAAATATCTCAAAATCTGAGTTTAATCCCCGTGGGAGGAGAGTTTGGAAATCGAAAATTCGCCTAGATTCCTGTCTCGACATCCTGTCTCCGCCTCGCCAGTGTATGTCCACCTTTTCAAAGGCCATGAAGACCATACTCTTTGGGTCTTTATTATGACATTGTTTATAGTGTAATGACAGGGAGTGCTTTTCATAACCGTTTTTTATATTAGTCACATGTTCTGCCAGCCTTTTTTTCAATGTGCGTTTGGTTCTCCCAATATATTGTTTCTTACATTGGCATTCTATTATATACAAGATATTCTTTGAGCTGCAAGTCAGAAATTCTTTAATTTTCCACGTAAAGGAGTTTACCCGTGATTGGATTTCAGTGGTCTTCTTAGGGAATGATGTGAGTTTGCAGATACTACAACTCCCACATCTATAGAAGCCACTCAAATTCAGCCAACCTTGAATAGATGATTTGTTCTCTTTAGTTTTATTTTTGACTGATGGTGCTACCTTTAGGGATAGGTTTTGCGCTCTAGTATATGTAATTTGAGGGCCATTACCAATCAGAGGGCCTATTAATTTGTCGTTCAATAGATAATGCCAGTGTTTCCTCACTATTCCCTCTATTTGTTTGTGTTGTTTATTAAAGGGTAATATGATTCTGAACTGATCTCCTTCTTTATCTTCTTTTATATTTTCTAAAAAGAAGGTATTTCTGTCTGTGTTTTGTACCTTGATCAGTGCTTTGTCCAATACTTTATTGGGGTATTCCTTGTCTAAAAAACGCTTTTTCAACATTTGGGCCTCCCTATCAAAATCTGCTTCATCAGTACAATTTCTTTTTATCCTCCTAAATTGTCCCGTTGGGACTTCAAGCAACCATCTAGGTAGATGGCAGCTTGAAAAAAGGATATAGCTGTTACGGGATACCTCTTTCTGAAATGTGCTGCAAAACAGTTGGTTATTTTGCACTCTGATTGACAAATCTAGGAATTCTATTTTTTCTTCACTCAGATTTACCGAAAAGCTGAGGCCATAAGTATTATTATTTATTCTTTCTAGAAATAGATCGAGATCCTCTCTCGTGCCTCTCCAGACAAATAAAATGTCATCGATGAACCTATACCAGAGTACCAGGTCTGCCCCTACCATGTGCCGGATCTGTTCATCTTCCCATTGCGCCATGAATAAATTTGCGTAACTAGGGGCAAACCTGGTACCCATGGCAGTTCCTCTAGTCTGAAGATAATAATCCTGGTTGTAAGCAAAATAGTTGTGGGTCAAAATAAATTTCACCCCATCTGCTATAAAATCTATCTGCTTCTCCCCGAGATCACTATGAGTATTCAATTGGCTTCTTAATGCTTTAATTCCCTGATCATGATTTATGACCGTATACAGGGAACTTACATCTAAAGTCCCTAATATCCAACTTGTCTCATATTTGAGACCTTCCACTATTTGTATGACTTGCGTCGTGTCTCTGATATATGCAAAGTTCTTTTTTACACTTGGTTGTAAGAGTTTGTCTATGTACTCTGACAAATTTGAAGTTAAAGACCCTATGCCAGAGATGATTGGTCTCCCTGGAGGGTTCATTTGATCTTTATGAACTTTCGGGAGACAGTAAAATACTGGCATTCTATGCTGAGTCTTAGTGATGTATTTAAATTCATGATCATTTAGAATACCACTTTCCCAACCATCTCTGGCATAGTCTATCAGTTCCCCACTATATTCGTTTGTGGGGTCTTTCGACAGTCTGGAGTATGTGGCAGTGTCTGATAGTTGTCTGAGACATTCTGCTTCATATTTTTGTGTCTCCAGAATGACGTAGCGTGCAGCGTTGGATCCTACGTCAACCCGGGAGAACTAAGAGTCCTAGCGCCTATGAGAGTGGCACCCCCAAAGAGGACAGTCACAATTAAGGGCAAGGTAAGAGGGTTTGAAGAACTAGGGGGACGCCCCAGTTTTAAAGCCCGACCATTCTTTACCTAAACCCTTATTTTCTGGCGCATAGAGGAATTGCTACTGAATAGAAACAATACCAATACCTCATCCGAGGAATTGCTACTAGGCCTTTACAAGATCTCACCGAAACACCATTCACCAAAGTTTATTATATCTATATATATTTTTTGTCACATTTATTCTCCACAGGATATTTTTATTTTTTTATTTTATTTCCCACAGGTTTTTCACAGAAGGATATTTATCCTTGATTTTTTACACAGGACATTATTGTCATTATATGTATTATATGCACTTAAAGGATTTGACCTAGAGCATATCATTCGATCAGTTAGCTAATATAAGGAAGACACACAACTATTTATTGTCCTCAGTGCTTTTTATGTTAATATTTTATGTGAATATTTTATGCGAATATTTTATTGTAAATTTTATGTAAAAATTCAATATTATATAAAGTTACTACTTTTAGACCTGCCAGCTGGTGAGTGCCTGCTTTTATTTTTAATCTATATATTTCTCTATGTGGGATGAATAGGTGAATCATCCAAAAAGCAGAGCACCTTAACCACAGTAACAGATACGGGTGAGCCACGATATATATATATACTACAGTATATCATCACCTGCTTTTCATACACACTCTCTATACACTACTCTGCATCTTTTTTGTACATCTGTTATGATATTTATCCATTATTTATGTATTCACATTTTTTTTAAATATATATAGATATTTTTAGATTTATATATTTTTTGCTATATGGATGTTATTTCACTCATAATCCTTTTTTGATGGGTTCGATCATTTATTTGGACTGTTATTATCTCTGCATCCTTTATATATATATGCCATGATATTTATTTATAATGATTTTTATATCTTCATGTATTTTTGGTATATGGAGATTATTATAACTCTTCTTGTTATTTGACGGGTCCGATCATGTATCTGGTATAGCGCGATACGTCAGATAAAGGATTTTCCTGTGGGAGCGATCATTTCTTCTGAGACGCCGGCGGGCACGTGACTGGCCATCATGTGGCTGCGTGCGTCACGTGGGCAGATTCGTGTGTGCAATCACCCAACTGGCCATCAGATGTTCGGTGCACGCCTCCTTGCCCACACGTCATTTATAATCTCTCCATACAGCTGCGAAAATGAAAGCATTATTTCTACCAGGTGAGCTGGGTGTTTTATAAGGAGAGCCGCGCCCCAAGAGGAAGGCATCGCCGAAACACTCTTCGGGGTGTGCGGCTCTCCTGAGGTGGATCTCCCTACAATAGGTATGTGATACTTGTATGCTATGTCATATAAAGGAATACTTTATCTATATTTTGCACATGCACTTTAATAACCTCATTATGCTAGCTATCTTGTATTCAGGCTTTTTCATATAAAAATTCATGTGATATAGACAGCCACTCCGCCAGCCTTGATATATGCACTTGCACTTCAATTTTCTTATCATGTTGGTGGACTTTACAATCATGTATTTATATGAATTAGCTATTAGACCTACAACACCCCACAATTACAACACATCAATCCTCAAAAAATAACAACATAAGACAAACACCAAAAAACGAGGATATTGTTTATATAAAAATGTATAATTTTATTAAATTACATCAGACAATAAACCTCACTTGTAGTCAAAAGGGATGGGATACAGAAAAACGAGCCTCTAAAAAATGGGCTCAACAATGCGGAGAATCGCATCGGAGGAAAATCGCACCTTGATGCAGCCGCGGTCCACAAAATACTGAAGAGTCGGGTGACCATCAAGTTTATAATGGATAAAAATAATGGCAAAATATCACATCAGACCCCTAACATAATTATCCAAAAACTCCTTTCACCCTCCTCAATCTAGAAAGCAAGTTGAATGTCAGACTGCGGAGTCATCTTGTTGTATGACTAATGGACAAAGCCTGTAATCTTGGTAACTACTTAACACTAGGTAATTCCGCCAATCTAGACATCAACAATGTCTCCATATTACATACCCATATTGCTGCTGCTCGTGGTGACAATTGGTCCCCAAATGCCCTCGTCACTTACATATTAATTTTGATATTATCTCATCAGGGGTAGACCCCACTTTATATTTGATGTATCATGTCTAGAGTTGAGAGGACACCTGGATGTTCGGGTTCGACGGGTTCGGCCAAACTTTGGAAAAAAGTTCGAGTTCGGTACCCGAACTTGACCCCGAACCCCATTGTAAGTCAATGGCGACCCAAACTTTTGAGCACTAAAATGGCTGTAAAAATGTCATGAAAAGGGCATCAAAATGTGGTTAAGAGCATGGCAAGTGCTCTGCAAACAAATGTGGATAGGGAAAAAACTTTAAAAAACATAAAATACGTAAAAATAAAGAATTATAATCTTGATCTAGGGGGTTGAGGTCCATATGGAGTAGGAGGTTGAGGAGGCGGTGGATGTGGCGGTGTAGGTGAAAGTGGCGGTGGAGGAGGAGGAGGTAGCCTACACTGCTTTTTGGTTTTAAATTTATTTTTTTAAATTAGGGTACATCCCAAAACATTGGGAAATACATATAACCTGTGATAACCCCCTGAAGTCGTGCTAAACACACGTTCAGACAATACACTGGCTGCAGGACAGGTCAGCACCTCCAGCACCTCCAAGGGGTAAAGGGCAAGCTCAGGCCATGGAGACCCAGAAGTTGCAGGGGCTGACCCCTGTCAGTCAGTTCGTGTAGGCGTGTGCACACTTACTGCCCCACCATGTCGCACGTCCCCGTGATGTTCACGATCCAATTTAATATCTGCTCTATCAACTTTCGATGTTCTTTTCTGCGCTTACCATGGTGATCACGGGTGGCGGGGAATCAGGATTCGACGCCGGAGAGGGAGCGTGAGAAAGAGAGACGACATTCAAGGGAGGATTAATTTTTTCAAATTTAAATTTATAGAGTTGAATTATGGGACAAATTATTAAAGCATAAAAGTGTGACAACTTTATAAAGTTTAAGCATTGAATGAAAGGATGTGGCGCGCATTAATTAATGAAGAATTTATTAAATTGTATTCCCTGTCAAATATGCAGAGCAGGGGTTTCTATCCGGCAAAATTTTAAAAATGTCACCTGACAATGTAATTGATGATTTTTTTTTATTTATGTTCCTGTCACCTATGTAGAGGTGCCCCAGTGACATCCACCATCCATTTGGATATCTTCTCTATCAACTTTCGATGTTCTCTTCTGAGCCTACCATGTTGATCACGGTTATCGGCGAATCAGGGTTCCACGCCGGAGAGGGAGCGTGAAAAAAAGAGACCACATTAAAGGGAGATAAATAATTTAAAAAAATTGGGATCGAACGGAAATGTGGTAAAAGCTGTTAAATTGCAAATGTGGGACAGATTACAGAAGCCCAAATGTGGGCCAGAAGAGTAAAGTGGAATTATGGGAAAAATTATTGAGGTTAAAATTTTGGACAAATTACAGAAGCCCAAATGTGGGCCAGAAGAGTAAAGCGGAATTATGGGCGAAATTATTGAGGTGAAAATTTTGGACAAATTACAGAAGCCCAAATGTGGGCCAGAAGAGTAAAGCGGAATTATGGGAAAAATTATTGAGGCGAAAATTTTGGACGAAATACAGAAGCCCAAATGTTGTCCAAAAGAGTAAAGCGGAAATGTGGGAAAAGCTGTTAAAGCGCAAATGTGGTACAAATTACAGAAGCCCAAATGTGGGCCAAAAGAATAAAGCGGAAATGTGGGACAAATTATTGAAGCGCAAATGTGGTACAACTTGTTAAAGTTTAAGCATTGAATCAAAGGAGGTGGCGCGCATCAATTAAAGAAGAATTTCTGAAATTTTATTCCCTGTCACTTATGCAGAGCAGGGGTTTATTCACGTCTAAAATTGTATAATGTCAACCCAAGAATGTAACAGAAAAATTTGTGAAATTTATTAACCTTACTTGGTAGAGCAGGGGTCTATGACAGAAAAAAATTGTTTATTGTCACCCGAAAATGTTAAAGAAAAATTATTGAAATTTATTAAGCTGTCAACTAGGTAGAGGAGGGGTATTTTTTTTTTTTACCTGTCTACTCGGTATAGCAGTGGTACATCACACCCAAAAATTGGTGAATTTTACCAGAAAATGTAACTGACTATTTTTTTTTATTTTTTTACCGGTCTACTAGGTATAGAAGTGGTACATCACACCCAAAAATTGGTGAATTTCACCGGAAAATGTAACTGACTATTTTTTTATTTTTTTTAACCTGTCTACTAGGTATGGGTGTTTTTTTTTAATAGCAGAATAGAACCACAGTATGTAAAGGGTGTATCTTACACGTACAGATCCAGACTAGGCCGCAATTAACGATTTTTGGCCAAAATAGGTATTTTATTAAGAGAAGAATAGAACCACAGTATGTAAAGGGATTATCTCACAATGACATATGCAGCAAAGGCTGCAAAATAAAGTTTTTTGTCCAAAATGGGTGTTTCTTTAGTCAACAGTATATAACGCTTGAATTTCACACGTGCAGACGTAGCAAGGGCTGTAAAATTGTGTATTTTTCCAAAAAATTGCTGTTTTTCAAGTAACTGAATTACAGTATGTAAAGGTGTATCTCACACGTACAGATCCAGACTACGCCGCAATTAAATTTTTTTGCACAAAATGGCTGTTTTTCAAATAACAGAATAGAATCACAGTATCTAAAATGTGTATCTCACATGTACAGATCCAGAGTAGGCCGCAATTTAAGTTTTTTGCCCAAAATGGGTGTTTCATTAATAGCAGAATAGAACCACAGTATGTAAAGGGTGTATCTCACACGTAGAGATCCAGACTAGGCCGCAATTAAAGATTTTTTGCCAAAATAGGTGTTTTATTAAGAGCAGAATAGAACCACAGTATGTAAAGGGTGTATCTCACAATGACATATGCAGCAAAGGCTGCAAAATAAAGTTTTTTGTCCAAATTGGGTGTTTTTTTAATAACAGAATATGACGCTTGAATTTCACACGTGCAGATGCAGCAAGGGCTGTAAAATTGTGTATTTTGCCAAAAAAAGGGTGTTTTTAAAATCCCAGAAAATTATGGCTGTATTTCTAGCTTAAATTGCACACTGACTAATCCTGCAAAGGCACCAGATGTTTGAAATTGCCAAAAATGGGTGTTTTTTCAAAGCCCAAAAATTATTACATTTTTTAAAACTTGTTTTTAACAATCACAGATGCAGCAAGGGCCACAATATTAAGTATTTTGCAAAAAAGGGTATTTTTTTACTAACATAATATGAAAGCTGTATATAACGCTTGAATTTCACACATGCAGATGCAGCAAGGGCTGTAAAAATGTGTATTTTGCCAAAAAAGGGTGTTTTTAAAAACCCAGAAAATTATAGCTGTATTTCGAGCTTAAATTGCACACTGACTAATCCTGCAAAGGCACCAGATATTTGATATTGCCAAAAATTTGTGTTTTTGCAAAGCCAAAAAATTATTACATTTTTTAAAACTTGTTTTTAACAATCACAGATGCAGCAAGGGCTGCAATATTAAGTATTTTGCAAAAAAGGGTATTTTTTTACTAACAGAATATGAAAGCTGTATATAACGCTTGAATTTCACACATGCAGATGAAGCAAGGGCTGTAAAATTGTGTATTTTGCCAAAAAAGGGTGTTTTTAAAAACCCAGAAAATTATAGCTGTATTTCAAGCTTAAATTGCACACTGACTAATCCTGCAAAGGCATCAGATGTTTGATATTGCCAAAAATGGGTGTTTTTGCAAAGCCAGAAAATTATTTAATTTTTTAAAACTTGTTTTTAACAATCACAGATGCAGCAAGGGCAGCAATATTAAGTATTTTGACAGATGCAGCAAGGGCTGCAATATTATGTATTTTGCAAAAAAAGTTTTTTTTTTTACTAACAGAATATGAAAGCTGTATATAACGCTTGAATTTCACACATGCAGATGAAGCAAGGGCTGTAAAATTGTGTATTTTGCCAAAAAAGGGTGTTTTTAAAAACCCAGAAAATTATAGCTGTATTTCAAGCTTAAATTGCACACTGACTAATCCTGCAAAGGCATCAGATGTTTGATATTGCCAAAAATGGGTGTTTTTGCAAAGCCAGAAAATTATTAAATTTTTTAAAACTTGTTTTTAACAATCACAGATGCAGCAAGGGCAGCAATATTAAGTATTTTGACAGATGCAGCAAGGGCTGCAATATTATGTATTTTGCAAAAAAAAGTTTTTTTTTTACTAACAGAATATGAAAGCTGTATATAACGCTTGAATTTCACACGTGCAGATGCAGCAAGGGCTTTAAAATTGTGTATTTTGCCAAAAAAGGGTGTTTTTAAAAACCCAGAAAATTATGGCTGTATTTCTAGCTTAAATTGCACATTGACTAATCCTGCAAAGGCACCAGATGTTGGATATTGCCAAAAAAGGGTGATTTTTTTAAAAAACCAGATTATTATTGCAGTATTTCAAGCTTGGATTTGAATGTCACAAAAGCACAGATGCAGTGCTGGTGCACTGAGCTTGCATAAAATTGCCGCCGTCGCCCACCTAACTAACTGACGGATAAAAGTTATTTTTCTCTGTCACTGTAACGGATCTCCTGGCACCCCGACCGGGTACCTCCGTCGATGGATGCTCCTAGCGCTTCCCGAGGACTCCAAGCACTCCAGTTGACACCGTAAGCACTGCAGACCCCACGAACCGCCAAAGCTTAGTTGAGGTCTCACCGTCTCCTACCCACCCTCGACCTATGACAAGGCTCCAGGCTCCAGTGGGTGAACCGCTCCTAAATCCAGAGAGCAGGAACAGCTCTTACAAGAGCTAGTAGTTATAGCCAGGGGAGTATAGCAAATCTTCAGCGTATAGCAATCCCCAGTGTCGATCAGTTACCCAAACACCAGCCTCAACATGATGAAGGGTAAAACAGGAACTCTTTATTGAACACACTAGCATTGATTTATATACACATTTTCCAACAAGGGTACCACCCCCGTGGACCTGGGTGGGAACTGAGGACATGACATAGCAGCCAATCCTTTACAGCTTTACAGTTTAAACACAAAAGCTAACCCTATTCCACAAACACAATGGCATTGTCTGTGATGCAATTAACAAACACAATGGCATTGCCTTTGACGCAATCAACAATGAATAACATGGAAACCGACATCTTCACCCCCTCCATAATGAATGAATAGGGACAGTGGAGACACATGTGATGGGATTATCTCCTGAGTGTATCATATGGTGATCTACTCATCTAGGAGTCGGCTGCTATTATAATCAACTATCTTAATCCCATCACTAACACAATCAGTGGGAGTCTCAGTGCAGAGTTAACCCTTTTTGTGTTGCTGAATCCACACCATGCCTTTTTAATGGGCAATAGGAAATATGTGGCATATAAATTCCACACATAAATCAGGGTTCATAGTTCCTTGTAACCCCAAAAGGTCTTAGGGGGTCTCCATAGTTCTCGGTCCATAGTCTGTAGGAAGGAGGCTGGCCCTCAGGCTTCTCCAGCAGCCCCAGTGACGGTTCAGTCCGTCACACTCTCCCTACACTAAGCACAGCAGAGTGATGTGCAGCGCTACGTGACTCCAGCTTATATACAGTCAGGTCCATAAATATTGGGACATTGACACAATTCTAAAATTTTTGGCTCTATACACCACCACAATTGATTTGAAATAAAACAAACTAGATGTGCTTTAACTGCAGACTGTCAGCTTTAATTTCAGGGTATTTACATCCAAATCAGGTGAACGGTGTAGGAATTATAACAGTTTGCATATGTGCTTTCCACTTGTTAAGGGACCAAAAGTAATGGGACTATTGGCTTCTCAGCTGTTCCATTGCCAGGTGTGTGTTATTCCCTCATTATCCCAATTACAATGAGCAGATAAAAGGTCCTGAGTTTATTTCAAGTGTGCTATTTGCATTTGGAATCTGTTGCTGTCAACTCTCAAGATGATATCCAAAGAGCTGTCACTATCAGTGAATCAAGCCATCATTAGGCTGAAAAAACAAAACAAACTCATCAGAGAGATAGCAAAAACATTAGGCGTGGCCCAAACAACTGTTTGGAACATTTTTAAAAAGAAGGAATGCATCGGTGAGCTCAGCAACACCAAAAGACCTGGAAGTCTACGGAAAACAACTGTGGTGGATGACCGAAGAATTCTTTTCCTGGTGAAAAAAACACCCTTCACAACAGTTGGCCAGATCAAGAACACTCTCAGGAGGTAGGTGTATGTGTGTCAAAGTCAACAATCAAGAGAAGACTTCACCAGAGTGAATACAGAGGGTTTACCACAAGATGTAAACCATTGGTGAGCCTCAAAAACAGGAAGGCCAGATTAGAGTTTGCCAAACAACATCTAAAAAAGCCTTCACAATTCTGGAACAATATCCTATGGACAGATGAGACCAAGATCAACTTGTACCAGAGTGATGGGAAGAGAAGAGCATGGAGAAGGAAAGGAACTGCTCATGATCCTAAGCATACCACCTCATCAGTGAAGCATGGTGGTGGTAGTGTCATGGCGCGGGCATGTGTGGCTGCCAATGGAACTGGTTCTCTTGTATTTATTGATGATGTGACTGCTGACCAAAGCAGCAGGATGAATTCTGAAGTGTTTCGGGCAATATTATCTGATCATATTCAGTCAAATGCTTCAGAACTCATTGGACGGCGCTTCACAGTACAGATGGACAATGACCCAAAGCCTGCTGCAAAAGCAACCAAAGAGTTTTTAAGGGAAAGAAGTGGAATGTTATGCAATGGCCAAGTCAATCACCTGACCTGAATCCAATTGAGCATGCATTTCACTTGCTGAAGACAAAACTGAAGGGAAAATGCCCCAAGAACAAGCAGGAACTGAAGACAGTTGCAGTAGAGGCCTGGCAGAGCATCACCAGGGATGGTGATGTCTGTGCGTTCCAGACTTCAGGCTGTAATTGACTGTGAAGGATTTGCAACCAAGTATTAAAAAGTGAAAGTTTTATTTATGATTATTATTCTGTCCCATTACTTTTGGTCCCTTAACAAGTGGGAGGCACATATGCAAACTGTTATAATTCCTACACCGTTCACCTGATTTGGATGTAATACCCTCAAATTAAAGCTGACAGTCTGCAGTTAAAGCACATCTTGTTTGTTTCATTTCAAATCCATTGTGGTGGTGTATAGAGCCAAAAATGTTAGAATTGTGTTGAAGTCCCAATATTTATGGACCTGACTGTAGAGGCTGGGTCACATGCTGCACTGGCCAATCACAGCCATGCCATTAGTAGGCATGGCTGTGATGGCTTTTAAGGTCACACAGTTAAACGCTTGTTGATTGGCTGCTCTGCAGCCTTTCAAAAAGCGCCAAGAAAGCGCTGAACACGGAACCCGAACTTTACTGAAATGTTCGGGTTTGGGTCCGGGATCCAAAAATCCTAAAGTTCGGTACAAACCCAAACTTTATAGTTCAGGTTCTCTCAACCCTATTTGTTACAACACTGAGTATTATATCTGGATGATTTTTTTGACTTTTATGCTTTGTAACCTGTTTATGCCAATCATTTGCAAGGATGACCAAGCACCGCTACATGGGTACCACTGTACCTCCATGGGTCTTCATGACTGCTATGCCTTTCATGGACCCCGACGTGACTGCTATGCTTTTCATGGACTTCAACCTCCCACAATCATGAACATGCAATGTCACATGATCTTTGTGCTATATCTAGGAGAACCAGTTCCCAATGAGGCAGTCACCATTTCAATCCATGTCCATCTGTCTGCACGCATAGTCAGAACTGTCTCCTCATGTCACCACCCTCTGCCACAATGCTGCCCTTACATAAGCATCAGACTATGACTTAGTCTACACTGATGCAGGGCTCCTCCTCCTGACCGGTAGCCAGGAAACTCAATTTCTTGGTAATAGAAATGCTGTAAGTGATAGCAAGCCCCATTCAGAGCAGTCCACTGAGCATAGCAGCAGTGAAAGAATATTAGGGAACTGGCAAACACAAGAAGCCAATAAAATTTAAGACAATGAATGTTGTAAAGGTTACCTTTCTTAAATGCAACCTCTGTACCTTCTATATACAAACTCTGTAACAGAACCCCCCCTCCACCACCACCTAACATTTACCATTTAAAATAATCTTATGTAGAGAAGCAACATTTGGACCCCTTCAAGCTCTAGGGCCTGTTGCCACTGATTCCTTTGCACTAACTATAGCTATTCCCTTACTTTCCACAGAGATCTCATCAGTCTGAAGGTAATTGTCATGTTCTAACGAGAAACAACCATCACTAGAACATATCTAAGCAAACACTCAAACACACAGGGCAAGCAGAGACAAGACATGACAGTAAGCAGGGAACTGGATAAGCAGGTAAGGGCTCAGTGGCAAGAAATACCACTGGACCAAGTGCACCGGATTTATTTTGGGCCAAACTCAGAATGCAGAGACACCGTGAGCCATGTTCTTCACAGAGCCTCAGATGGTGGGGATGCACCAGCAGTCAAACACAAACAGGACTGGATCCTGAGCAAGATACCGTAACCCAGACAACTGCAAAGGACCAGGAAGACAGGACAAACAGTAACCAGTGCACAAGCAGCTGCCTGGACCCCATGTAGACTGACACATGGTGGTCACAGGCAGAGCTGCACACAAACTAGATGTCCTCCCTCCGGAGAACCCAGGAGCCCTCTCACGAAGGCATCGACAAGACAAGCAGATGCCTGTTCCCCATGCATAGTTAGACCATGGGCGAACAGACAGAGCTGCACACAAACTCAATGTCCTCCCTCTGGAGAACCAAGGAGCCCTCTCACAAAGGCACGGACAAACCAGACATGAACAGAGGCAGTAGCACTGCTAGGCTAGACATGGATAGCAGATGCCTGTTCCCTGTGTGGAGTTAGTCCATGGATGAACAAACAGAGCTGCACAGACAGGGAAATGTCTGGACTCCATGCAAGACAATGCATGTCAGTCACAGTCCAGACACAAGACATAGAACCAGGCAAGGCAGGAAGACCAGGTGACCTTGATTACATAGTAGGTGACCATACAAACAGGGCAGATGGAATCACCAAGGTAAGGTGCATTGTTCCTGCACCAAGCAAGGTTGGAGACAGACTGCCCTAAATCCAGGCACACAGGAATATAAAGAGCACCTAGTGACTGGTGATGAGAGATATTTCACGATATTTAGCAAATTTGCGATATTTCGCACATTTTTAGCCGAATATTCACCATAAATTTGCAAATTCGAGAATTTGTGATCTCCAGTCATTGTTTACTTGATTGCGAAAATCGGCAATGTAATAAATTTGTGATAAATTCGTGATAAATTCACGATTAGAATATTCAACACTATTTGCGAATACAAATAAATAGCACTATATTCGAAATATTTGAGAATTCTCGAAGTGGCGATATTCGCGATTAAAATTTGCGATTCGAATATTTGCGCTCAACACTACTAGTGACCACACCCAGACCAAGGCCATTAACCCCATCAGAACCAAACACAGAAGTGAACACAGGCTGCAGTACTGAACGTTTCCCCTGGCAGCCAGTATACACAGAGTCCACCGCAGCTAGCACACCAGAGCACAAACAACCTGTGTCACGGTGACCATACTGTGACACTACCAGAACCGAGACAACAGGGAGGGGAGCAAGCATACACTAGGAGTAGTACACACACAGAGGCTGCCGCAACTATACTCAGGTCATAGCAACCAGCCTACACGGAATCCACCGCAGCCGGTACGCCCGAGAGCTACTAAAGCGAGCAACATGGCAACTCATGTTACAGTGAACTACACTGTGACAGTAATTGTGTAAGATCACACTTGCACTTACTGTATCACCAAACAGTGTACAGTACACATCCAGCTGAATGTTGGAGCTCATAATTTATTTTGATCACTCAATACAATTTGACTTGGTGTCGAGGTGACTCTTAGTACATTGACAGTAATTGTTAAGCAGTCATCCACAATAACAAATCACCAGGTGGCCCTTTTGTTCTGGGTTAGTGAGCCCTGGTTGATCCCATTACTTTTGCTACTAGATGGAGAGAACCTGTGCAGAACTCCCGTCTATAGAGGAACCACATTGTTAGCAAACAAGAGCTTTTTTTCCCCTTCTATGATTTTCAGTGAATACAAGTGTAAAAACACCCCCAAGACTTACTAGGGAAAGCAAGGCTGAGTTGCACAATAACCTGAAACCAGCAATGCAGTGGATAGCAGATGTATTTCATGCAGGTAGATGGCAGAGAAATGACCAGTGAACAGAAATGGAGCAATACTGGACCAACCCTATCTGAATTTAAACCAGCAGCAGTCAGAACCAAGCAACAGCATAGGAACAAGAAAATTCCAAAAAAGCAGAAAATACAGAAAATGTAACGGAATCTAGGTGGAAAAGCAGATGACAAAAAGCATTTTCAGACTGAAGTGAGGCTTCAATCTGAATAGCCTCAACCATAGCACTCCACCCTTATCAACCAGATAGGGTTAGATGATCATCAAACCCAGATTTCGAAGTTAGTCAGTTGCATAGGAACTGCTTCAACCAAGTTAGTAACTAGGTGAACTGGAAGCAGCTAATAAAGCCCACTCCATATTGTGCCCCTAGCCTGTTTTGTGCAACGATGTGTGTCAAACTGTGGTAGCTATTACAGGTGGTTGCTGCAACTTCCGAAATGAATCAGCAGGTAGGTTGTTTTGAGGTGTGGCAGCAATTCTTCTGTGTATGGAAAATGAGATAGCATTTTGTTGCTCGTTTTATATAAAGAATAAGGGAATGGTAACACATAGGTAGCTTGGTACACTATACCATAGATACTGTGCACACCTATGAGGTTACATACATGTGCATGCACATATTCTACTGTATGTGCAAAGTGTCTCATATTTTACCACGCAGTAAAGAAATATGTGGATGCACAGTATTGACTTGGAAAGGTCATTCTTATCTAAAGTATGCCGATGTGAGCGCTGCATTGCTGAATATAAGAAAATGTTCTTTCTATAGCTGGAAATATACAGTAGCATACGAAAATAAAGTAGACTGATTCACTGCTCAGCCAAATCATCTATATGCAAAGTAAATCCATGCCTCAGATGTGCAGCTTTAGATTCAAACATCATGTCAAATATTCCAATTCGAGATTTAATTAAAATTCTAAAATGCTGTTTGTTAGAAAGCAAGAGCACGTAATGTTTTTTGTGGTCCTGTAATTGCATATCTCTAAAATGCATTGTCCTCTGCCCGCTGATAAAGCAATTGTACAGTTAATAGTTATTAGGACACCGATAAATCTAGTGAACAAAAAAACGCCCTCTGATTGCCAGCAGATGATTATTATGGGGAAAACAATGCTCTGTGTAATTATTGCCCTTGTTTAAAGGCTTGGTGAGATGAGATTTTACTTGTATTAAAATAATCACTGGAGCTGAAATGTAAATGCTCTGCCCTATATAATAGCATAATTCTTAAACGACTGCGCAGGTCAGGGCTTTGTTCTCTAGCTGATACGCACGGCAGAGGTATAATATAAGATTTATCCTTTGTTATGGACATTATGGAGAGGCAGCACAAGTTTTCATGCTACCAAGTAGAGAATTATATTAGCGTGGTTCACACGTCAGATGAATTTTTGTTCTTTTCTTTTGATGTGTAACATTTTTTTCCGTGCTATTATTAATACATAGAATTTTCCTCCGACTTGCAAATCCTTGGCTTCATTTGCATATGCTGGCCTATAAATAGCTAAATAAAAAAAAAAGAAAGAAAATAAGCTCTTTCTTATGTATTTAGTGTGGCGCCTGGAACTCTGCAGAGACAGTTGCCAGGGCTTAGAAACACTATCCAGCCATATACGGTAAGTAAGTATTAAGAAATAAAGCTAGAATGTGTGACATATGAAGGCATAGCGGAAATGCTCCAATAATATGCAAAGGGGGGGCAAAGGTAGCAGCTAGAGATGAGCAAAATCGAATCAGACGAAGTGGAATTCAATCCGAATTTTAGGAAAAATTAGATTTTCAACGAATGCGAATTTCCTCACGCTTCGTGTTAATGAATCTCAATTTTTCCTAAAATGGCGGCTACACATGTGAGGACCTGGGGCAAGGAACTCTGGGAAGGCGGGCTGACCCATAATGCCATGCATGCAGCCAATCAGCAGCCAGCCAGCCCTGTGATGTCACAGCCCTATAAATATGGCGGTCATCTTAGAGTCAGACATTTTCCAGTGTTCTAACTGCAGGGACAGATGTAAGAAGGCGCTAGGGACTGCAATAGAAAAAACCTCATTGTGAAAAAAAAAAAAAAACAAAGTGAAGGGAGGGGCATTGCTAGGGTCTCAAAAGATCCGGGGCCCAAGCCCCAATGAATATTGCCCAATTCTCTAAGTCAACGAATCGCCCCTTCCCCCTGCAAACACTAGCACTGAAGACATTTTACTGTACTTGCTATACAGCTATACAGCAGTACGTACCTTTCACATCCAGTGCCTCCCAGGTGAAGTCTCCTCTGATGTAGATCTTCTCTGTCATTATCTTCTCCATTCGGTCCGGACAACTTCTCTCAGCTGCGCCTCGTCTCTGCAGAGTGTGAAACACAGACTTCTTAGCTTCCTCACTTTTCGCTACCCTGAAATACTATCCTGAAAAAAAATGAGTAATAGTACTCCTCATAGTCCCACCAATAGTAATTCCCTTCTAGAATGTCCTCATTTGTAATACTGCCCCCTACAGTGCCCCCAACATTGATAGTCCTACCCAAAAGTGCCTCCTTTAGTAGAAGAGCCCAACAGTATTAATAATGTCCTTACAGAGCCCCTAGAAGAAATAAGGCCCCCCTATTGTTATCCCAGTGGTAATAAAGCTCTATACATATTCTTAATAGAAATAATGTGGATCTATAAGTCCCTCCTATAGAACCCACAGTAGTAATAAGAACGTTTAATGTCCCCTGGATTTAAAATGTCCGCACAGTTCCCCCAGTATTTATAATACCCCCTACTGTTATAATGCTAACCCTGAAGTGCCCCAGTATTTATATCGTCCCCTACTGTTATAATGCCCACACAGTGCCCCCACAGTGCCCCAGTAATTAAAATACCCCCTACTGTTATAATGCTAACCCTGAAGTGCCCCAGTATTTATATTGCCCCCTACTGTTATAATGCCCACACAGTGCCCACAGTGTTTATATTGCCCCCTACTGTTATAATACATAATAGTTCTATGTGGTAAAAGCGTTCAGTGTCCTATTTTATTACCAAAAGGAAAAATATATGCGCACTTCACTGTTGCATTTTTTTGTGGTGAAAGACTTTAGTGGCCTATTTCAGTACAGAAAGAAAAATATATACGCACTACACTGGTGCATTTATTTCAGGCAAAAGTGGTTAGTGGCCAATTCCAGTACAAAAATAAAAATATATTCTCAGTTCACGTCGGCGGTTATATGTGTTGAAAGCATTTAGTGGCCTATTTCAGTACAAAAAGAAAATATATTCTCAGTTCACATCGGCAGTTATATGTGTTGAAAGCATTAAGTGGCCTATTTCAGTACAAAAAGAAAAATGGCGATGTTATATGTGTTGAAAGCATGGCTGGGAGTCAGCATGGTGGCAGCAGTGGGAGGTCGGGAGCCAAACGTAACCGGGGTAGACCACCTGCTTCGCAGCAACCTACCTGCCCGGGAAGTAGTGGTGCAGGGGTTCACTGAAGCAGCGGCGGTAGCAGTCAGTCAGTGCGGACTGTTGGGGAGAGTTTTTTGTTAAGCCGCCGGAGATGGTTAACATGGCCATATGTAGAATATGTGGACAGAAGGTGAAGCGTGGCCAGGGTGCCAATATTGCGTCAACATATGCAGCATCACAATATATGGTATCCTGATGCTACTGCTACTGCCATCTCCACACTATGTCACCTTGCCACTCTGTGGTATCCTCCTGATGCTGCTGTTGCTGCCATCTCTACACTATGTCACCTTGCCACTCTGTGGTATCCTCCTAATGCTGCTGTTGCTGCCATCTCCACACTATGTCCCCTTGCCACTTTGTGGTATCATGATCTGCTGCTGCTACTGCCATCTCCACACTTGTTCACCTTGCCACTCTGTGGTATCCTCCTGATGCTGCTGTTGCTGCTACTGCCATCTCTACACTGTCACCTTGCCACTCTGTGGTATCCTGATACTGCTGCTGCTACTGCCATCTCCACACTTGGTCACCTTGCCACTCTGTGGTATCCTCCTGATACTGCTGCTGCTGCTACTGCCATCTTCACAGTATGTCACCTTGCCACTCTGTTGTATCCTGATGCTGCTGCTGCTACTGCCATCTCCACACTATGTCACCTTGCCACTCTGTGGTATCCTCCTGATGCTGCTGCTACTGCCATTTCCACACTATGTCACCTTGCCACTCTGTGGTATCCTTATGCTGCTGCTGCTACTGCCATCTTCACACTATGCCACCTTGCCACTCTGTGGTATCCTCCTGATGCTGCTGCTACTGCCATCTCCACACTATGTCACCTTGCCACTCTGTGGTATCCTGATGCTGCTGCTGCTGCTACTACCATCTTCACACTATGTCACCTTGCCACTCTGTGGTATCCTCCTGATGCTGCTATCTCCACACTATGTCCCCTTGCCACTCTGTGGTATCATGATGCTGCTGCTGCTACTGCCATCTCCACACTTGTTCACCTTGCCACTCTGTGGTATCCTCCTGATACTGCTGCTGCCATCTCCACACTATGTCACCTTGCCACTCTGTGGTATCCTCCTGATGCTGCTGCTGCTACTGCCATCTCCACACTATGTCACCTTGCCACTCTGTTGTATCCTGATGCTGCTGCTGCTACTGCCATCTCCACACTATGTCACCTTGCCACTCTGTGGTATCCTCCTGATGCTGCTGCTACTGCCATCTCCACACTATGTCACTTTGCCACTCTGTGGTATCCTGCTGCTACTGCCATCTTCACACTATGTCACCTTGCCACTCTGTGGTATCCTCCTGATTCTGCTGCTACTGCCATCTCCACACTATGTCACATTGCCACTCCGTGGTATCCTCCTGATGCTGCTGCTACTGCCATTTCCACACTATGTCACTTTGCCACTCTGTGGTATCCTGATGCTGCTGCTACTGCCATCTTCACAATTTGTCACCTTGCCACTCTGTGGTATCCTCCTGATTCTGCTGCTACTGCTATCTCCACAATATGTCACCTTGCCACTCTGTGGTATCCTGATGCTGCTGCTGCTACTGCCATCTTCCCACTATGCCACCTTGCCACTCTGTGGTATCTTCCTGATGATGTTGCTGCTGCTACTGACATCTCCACACTATGTCACCTTGCCTCTCTGTGGTATCCTGATGCTGTTGCTGATACTGCCATCTCCACACTTGATCACCTTGCCACTCTGTGGTATCATCCTGATGCTGCTGCTGCCATCTCCACACTATGTCACCTTGTCACTCTGTGGTATCCTGGTGCTGCTGCTACTTCCATATCCACACTATGTCACCTTGCCACTCTGTGGTATCCTGATGCTGCTGCTACTGCCATTTCCACACTATGTCACTTTGCCACTCTGTGGTATCCTGATGCTGCTGCTACTGCCATCTTCACACTTTGTCACCTTGCCACTCTGTGGTATCCTCCTGATTCTGTTGCTACTGCTATCTCCACAATATGTCACCTTGCCACTCTGTGGTATCCTGATGCTGCTGCTGCTACTGCCATCTTCACACTATGCCACCTTGCCACTCTGTGGTATCTTCCTGATAATGTTGCTGCTGCTACTGACATCTCCACACTATGTCACCTTGCCACTCTGTGGTATCCTCCTGATGCTGCTGCTACTGCCATTTCCACACTATGTCACTTTGCCACTCTGTGGTATCCTGATGCTGCTACTGCCATCTTCACACTATGTCACCTTGCCACTCTGTGGTATCCTCCTGATTCTGCTGCTACTGCTATCTCCACAATATGTCACCTTGCCACTCTGTGGTATCCTGATGCTGCTACTACCATCTTCACACTATGCCACCTTGCCACTCTGTGGTATCTTCCTGATGATGTTGCTGCTGCTACTGACATCTCCACACTATGTCGCCTTGCCTCTCTGTGGTATCCTGATGCTGTTGCTGATACTGCCATCTCCACACTTGATCACCTTGCCACTCTGTGGTATCATCCTGATGCTGCTGCTGCCATCTCCACACTATGTCACCTTGACACTTTGTCTTTGTGCCACTCAGTGGCCTACTCATACTGCTGCCAACTCCAGACTCTGTCAGTGTGCCACTCTGTGGCCTCCTGATGCTGCCACCACCTTCAGACTCTGTCATTGTGCCACTCTGTGGCCTCCTCATGCTTCTGCCACCTCCACAATCTCTTGTCATCATGCTACTCTGTGGCCTCCCCATGCTGCTGCCACCTCCACAATCTTATGTCGTCATGCCACTCTGTGGCCTACTGATGCTGCCGCCACCTGCAGACTCTGTCATTGGGCCACTCTATGGTCTCCTCATGCTGCTTCCACCACTGTATCATAGGTCTACTCTTTGGACTTCTAATGCTGTTCCCACCCTCCCCACTTCATGACTGTGCCACTATTTTGCCTTTCAGCCTGGCTGACATCATGATTTATTTGACCTTTCTTCTGATCTGTCAGAAGGAAGCACAACGGATTCTATCTGTGTAGCAGCTGTAAGGCCTGTATGGTCCCATCAGTATTGGCTTATGATTTGGTAGCCAAAAGCAGGAGTGGGTACAAAACATAGAAGACATGCAAATATTCCATTCAGGTGTCATCTCTGTTTTAGATCCACTCCTGTTTTTTTTTTTTTGGCATTAGCAATACTGATGGATTATTGAGCAAAGTCTGACCGAGTGAAGGAGTATGCTCCACAGACAGGATCCGTTTTTTGTGGGTTATTGTTCTGACGGATCTGAGGAAGGGCAAATTAATCAGTGATGTCAACACAAACTTACTGGTGACACCCTCTCCACTCTGTCTAGGGGGCTCTACTTGTATACGCATTTAATAGAACAGGTTCTGTAGACATTTATGTAGAATCAGCTGACGATGGTGTAAAAGGAGTGTGCTTCTTCTCTGGGCTAACATCAACCTGTAAGGCTAAGTTCATACTTGAGTTATTTGGTCAGTTTTGGCCTCGTGACTGCCCTAATAAGTGAAGTGTGCAGTGATTCTAAGAGCGACGCCTGTCATACGGACTCACAGTATTATTTCACTACCAAAGTAGACTCCCTATGCCTGTTACTACAAGGCACAGTGTTCTACACCACTATAAGGACTCTTAGCAGCCAGGAAATAGCTGTTTTTTTACGTAATTCGCCACAAACATATTCAGATCGAACCAAATTTTTCGGAAAAAATTTGACGAACCGGCGAATCAAATTTTTAAGTCTAGTAGCATCTACACTTAGACCCTTGGTGCATGAGGAAGCCCACAAATCCCTCTGCAACATAAGAAGACACTAGGATCTTCAAGTTACCCTTCTCCTTGTCTACCCTACCTACATGCATTCCCGTAGGAAACCGTCATAAAGAATAAGCTACTTTTTATTTATTCAAATTGAGTTGTGGTTCATTTCTCTATCACAATGCACCAAATATGGTAAATGCGCATTTAATAGAGTGGGCAAGGCACTTATATTGCAGCAAATTTACAACCTTTTTGAAATTGAATTTATTGCTCTAGATAATGTACTTGAATAGCAGTGGCCAAACATTTACTCTGTTACATCTTGTATGTGAAATAAGGCCACACATATGGAAGACACTGCTGCAGCCAAAGTTAGGCCCTTTGAACACCACATTTCATGTGTAGAGTTCCAACTTATTCTCCAGGCAGATACATCCAGTGCATGAGCTAAAAGTAGTCTGTAGACCTATATAGACCAGGTGGGGGCTAAATGAGAGTCCACTATATTTTATTTTTACACTTCCTATTGAGCTCTCTGTAAGTCCGGAATGCTTTTCTTCTAACCCTCAGCCTTTGATGTTTCAAATGCTCTTTTTTTTTGTCCTATTGTGCTCAATACATCTCTTTTAAGCCACGTTGGTTTCCTTTTATTTCTGGACATTTTGCTACCCATGGATATAAAATTACTACAGAAGTTTTGCAATATCTCCCATTTAGGTCTCTTGCACACGAACGTATTTTCATTCCATTTCCGTACCATTTTTTTTGCGGACCGTATACGGAACCTTTAATTTCAATGGGTCCACAAAAAAATCGGAAGGTACTCCGTGTGCATTCCGTTTACGTATTTCCGTTCCACAAAAGAATAGAACATGTCCAATTATTGTCCACATTACGGACAAGGATAGTACTGTTCTATTAGGGGCCAGCAGTTCCGTTCCGCAAAATACGGAATGCACACTGATGTCATCTGTATTTTTTGCAGATCCGTTCTTTGCGGACTGTAAAATGCATACAGTCATGTGCAAGAGGCCTTAGCTTCAGCATCCCTATTTATCAGAACCTAATTCCAGTCTATAAGACTGAGTTTTTCCCTTAGTCGAATTAATTTAGCTTTTCCAAAGTTCCAGGATTTTGTGATTCCCTTTTGTAGGACCTTGTTGAATATTGCCGTATATTGAAATTGGCCATATTATGGTCGCTAGTACCCAAGTGCTCCCGGAACTTCAAATCCAATATTGTATCATCTCTGTTTGGCAAGACCATATCCAGCAAATTATCTCGTCTGGTGAAGTAATTGTCTTAAATTGTAGGTGTCTAGTACAACCAGTGGACTCAATGTCCCAATTAATGTCATGTAGTTAAAATCCTCCACTGCATTAGGGGTATAGACTGCTATAGGGGTAACCCACCTCAGTGAGTTATTGTCTGAACAGGCCTTTCCTAGCCTGAGCTTTTTGAGCCGGGACTAAGAAGAAGATAGCAGCATGGACTGGACCAGCGCCGAACAGCAACAGCGAGGGATCAGTGAGGCTGAATGCAACTATTTTAATGTTTATCCTTTTGTGTCCTTTAAATTTAATTTTCCAGGAAAAAACATTAATTTCTTAAACTAATCTGGAAAAATGAAATTGACATTAGTTGATATAGGCAATAAGGACAGATTCTTGGTTGCTCACATGGCATTCGGGCATTATGTTGGCCTGGGAATCCTCCTTGACAGGGTGCACCAACAATGAGGCCAAAATGTTTATCCTTTTGTGTCCTTTAAGTTTTATTTTCCAGGAAAAAACATTAGTTTCTTAAACTAATCTGGAAAAATGAAATTGACATTAGTTGCTATAGGCCAGTGATGGTGAACCTCTTAGAGACCGAGTGCCCAAACTGCAACCTAAAACCCACTTATTTATCGCAAAGTGCCGACACGGCAATTTAACCTGAACACCAATATCATATATCTTCTATGTACTTTATCATTTATCTATAATAACCTGCCTACATTCAATGTGCTGCCTGTGCTGTTCATAGCATGTCCTGCACTGATGAATGGCAGGAAAAGTCTAAGGCATATTGGTACACCATAGACTTTCTCCAGGGTGAGGGTGCCCACAGAGAGGGCTCTGAGTGCTGCCTCTGGCACCCGTGCCATAGGTTCGCCATCACTGCTATAGGCAATAAGGACAGATTCTTGGTTGCTCACATGGCATTGGGGCATTATGTTGGCTTGGGAATCCTCCTTGCCAGGGTGCACCAACAATGAGGCCAAGTGAGGTGATTGCCTCAGGCAGCACCAGGTAGGGGAAAGAGGGGAGCAGCTGAAGGGCCGTGAGCTGAAGGGAAGGTGTTAGGATAAGAAATTGGCATTGGGGAGTTGGGGGGATGCTGTTCCAGTTTTCACCTCAGGCAGCAGGAAGGTTAGGTGCACCTCTGCTCCTGGCATATGCACCAATTGTAAATCCCAGATATATGTCACTGTGCACCAGACAAAGGCATCCATTACACCTAGTCAACCATGCAACAACAACAACAACAAAAAACAACAACCCCATAAATCACACTTTTCTATACAGTTAAAAATAAGGTATACCGATGTGTATCTGTCGGAAAAATGTCAAAGGAACACCTTTTTGGCATTCATCATGCCTGTAGAGCTCTATGGATAGCTTTGTTGGATGCACTGGTTAGTTAGCACAAGCACAGTATGAACATACCCGTAGACGCTTTTAATAAATGAGTCCAATGTGAGTTGAGTCATGATAGAAAAAAGATGACATCAGAGTGTTGATATCAGCCCTCCGAACCTCTTTAGATAAATCTCTCCAGTCATTGATTTGTTCTTGGGAAATTTATATAACAGCACTGTGACCAGCGCTGACTGGAGGATGCAAGACTGCCATAATATTAGTACTTTGGTCATTAATATAGCCAGTTACTGTTGCAACATAGTTTTATTGCAAACATAATAAATCTTCCCTGCCAGTCAAGATTAATGGCAAATCAAAAACAACCGCTATGATACTTAACCTTTGTGTGAGTTTACAGAGATCTAAGTCTACTATTAAACCTTTCCAAGAAGAATAAATATTAATTTTCACAGTACACTGATATTTATGACTAAGTTAAATACTATGGTGTGCTCAGTGTATGCAGCTCAATGTAAATTATGCATTGCTCTGCTCTGGGCAATGTAAAGCTATTGATGTATTAAATAGGCAACTGTTACTATCTCTCCATTAGAAGTGCAGATTGTGAAATCAAAGCAGCCAGAAGATATCATTCTTTGAGATGATAGCCATAATCTTGTTATATACCAATTGTAAGTAATTGTATAAACTCTTGACCATGCACATAAGCTAATTGTATTATCTTAAATTATATTTTCAAGCCTTCTTTGGATAAGTGCATTAATATCTTTCTTTCAGGAGGTATGTAATAAATACGGGCACCTTGGGTTTCTCTGCGCGGCAAACAGATAGGAGACAAAAATGGAGCAATGGAAGATATTGAGGTCATAGATTCCCCTGGAATGAGTGTCATTCTTTTCAAAAGACAAAGATAAAAATTGACTGTGGAACAAAAAAAAAAGACATATTTAACATTTTTGATACTGTATCTCCCTACAACATATCAAAAAATTGTTCAAAGTACAGTGCCACTTTAAGATAAAGAACAAGCATCTACTGTATGTTCCTTCTAAAAGGTGACTGACATGATTCTTCATATAATTGTTTTAGATATTATCCTTAATAAATTAGGTTGCCTTACAGTATATTTGCATACACAAAATTTATTAACCCAATAAATGTATTGATAAAAATATTAAAATATTAAAATCAATTAGTACATGACCTTATTCCATATTAGCATATACATATATAGAAAAATATAATGCGGAGCTCACGCATGTTTCAATAAAACTGGAGTACTCCAATATATATGACCTCTTTGCTTTCAGATATTATCGATTTTCTCCCATATGCAGGGTATTTCAGCAAATATGTTAAATTGATACTATAACAATCGTATAACTAATGTGCATTTTTACCGGTAGTTGGAACCTTCCTGGTTCGAAGGATTATGTCCTTATTACGATTTGTGAGAATTTTCGAATGGTGAATATTCGCGCCCAAACAGCGCTTGCAGATAGTAGATACCTCGCTCTCAGCCGGCGCTTCTCTGCTTCGGCCTCGTTCCCAATGTTCACACGTCTCGGTCTATGTGGTGTCCCACGTGACGGACCAGGGAAAGGATTCGCCGACCCAGATAGGTGCAATAAAATACGCGACTCACTGATGTTTGACGTAGCCGGTATAGCGGAGTTCGATTGGCGTGACCGATGTAGCAGAGGCCGATGTAGCAAAATTCGAATTGGTGGAAAATTCGATTAGATGTAGCAGAGTCAAATCGGTATATAGGGAATACCGGCACAAGCAGATCGGCTGAGATGGTGTTTTAGCCAACCTGGTATTACTTAGTAGCGGTGCACTCGATGTATGTAAATTCGATATGGAATAAAAAATTTGTTTCGGCATGCTTGATGCAAGCGTTTCCATGAGGTGAGTGGGAACATTTCTCCAAGTGGTGAAGACGGCCGCACGAAGGCCATCTACTGTCTGGAACTGTTGTCCAATTTTGTAAACTTCCCTTGCCAAAGGTTCTCAATTGGATTTAGATCAGGGGAACATGCAGGATGGGCCAAAAGAGTGATGCTATTCTCCTGGAAGAAGTCCCTTGTCCTGCGGGCATTGTGTACTGTAGCGTTTTCCTGTTTAAAACCCCAGTCGTTACCACACAGACGAGGGCCCTCAGTCATGAGGAATGCTCTCTGCAACATCTGGACATAGCCAGCGGCCGTTTGACGCCCCTGCACTTCCTGAAGCTCCATTGTTTCACTAAAGGAAAAAGCACCCCAGACCATTATGGCGCCCCCTCCACTGTGGCGCGTAGAAAACATCTTAGGTGGGATCTGCTTGTCATGCCAGTAAGGTTGGAAACCATTAGGACCATCAAGGTTAAATTTTTTCTCATCAGAGAATAAAACTTTCTTCCACCTTTGAATGTCCCATGTTTGGTGCTGTCTTGCAAAGTCCAAACGAGCAGTTCTATGGCGTTCAAGGAGACGAGGTCTTTGAAGACATTTTTTGTTTTTGAAGCCCTTCAGTCTCAGATGCTGTCTGATGGTTATGGGGCTGCAGTCAGCACCAGTAAGGGCCTTAATTTGGGTTGAGGATCGTTCAGTGTCTTGACGGACAGCCAATTCGATCCTCCGGCTCAGTGCTGATGAAACCTTGTTAAGATCCAGCTATGCTAAATATGTTTTTTTGCCATTTTTCAAGTGCTCTTAAACTTTTGATCAGGACTGTATATTTTATAATATATAATTTTATTTCATGTTTTTTTATTTATTATATACTTAATGCAACGGCGAGCAGGTAAACAATGAAGAGGAGGCAGCGCTGACACTGCGCACGCTTTCTTTTCAAACAGCTGATCGGCGGGGGTGCCGGGTGTCGGACCCCAGACGATCTGATATTGATGACCTATCCTGAGGATAGGTCATCAATACATATAACTTGGACAACCCTTTTAAGGAAAATGATCCAATATCATGACTATGAGTGGCAAAACTACCAGCACCTGTTTCACAGATAAATGTTTTTTTTTTTTATGCTGGAAAGCAGTGTTTTCCTTTCTCCAAATATAATGCTAAGGCTACTTTCACACTAGCGTTGTTTAAATCCGGCGTTCAATTCCCACACCGGAACTGCCCGCCGGATCCGGAAAAACTGCCCGCCTGATCAGGATTTTGATCACAATGAAAAAATGCATTGGAAAAAACGGATCCGCCATTTATGGACTTTTTCGGGTTTAACATGCAAACGCCGGATCCGGTTTGACTGAACACACGGCGCCGGATCCGGCGTTAATGCAAGTCAATGATAAAAAGACCGGATCCGGCGTTCAGTCAAAGTGTTCAGGATTTTTGGCCGGAGGTAAAAATACAACATGCTACGGTTTTCTGAAAAGCCTGATCAGTCAAAAAGACTGAACTGAAGACATCCTGATGCATCCTGAACAGATTACTCTTTATTCAGAATGCATTAGGATAAAACTGATCAGTTCTTTTCCGGATTTGAGCCCCTAGGACGGAACTCAGCGCCGGAAAAGAAAAGCGCTAGTGTGAAAGTACCCTTAGTTAATTCAAAAGGTTATAAAAAAATGTTTTTGGGGAAAGTAGCATCCTTCTTGCAATCCTGCCATGCATACCAATGTTTATACACTGCTCAAAAAAATAAAGGGAACACAAAAATAACACATCCTAGATCAGAATTAATTAAATATTCTTCTGAAATACTTTGTTCTTTACATAGTTGAATGTGCTGACAACAAAATCACACAAAAATAAAAAGATGGAAATCTAATTTTATAACCCATGGAGGTCTGGATTTGGAGTCACACTCAAAATTAAAGTGGAAAAACACACTACAGGCTGATCCAACTTTGATGTAAGGTCCTTAAAACAAGTCAAAATGAGGCTCAGTAGTGTGTGTGGCCTCCACGTGCCTGTATGACCTCCCTACAACGCCTGTACATGCTCCTGATGAGGTGGCGGATGGTCTCCTGAGGGATCTCCTCCCAGACCTGGACTAAAACATCTGCCAACTCCTGGACAGTCTGTGGTGCAACGTGACGTTGGTGGATAGAGCGAGACATGATGTCCCAGATGTGCTCAATTGGATTCAGGTCTGGGGAACAGGCGGGCCAGTCCATAGCATCAATGCCTTCGTCTTGCAGGAACTGCTGACACACTCCAGCCACATGAGGTCTAGCATTGTCTTGCATTAGGAGGAACCCAGGGCCAACCGCACCAGCATATGGTCTCACAAGGGGTCTGAGGATCTCATCTCGGTACCTAATGGCAGTCAGGCTACCTCTGGCGAGCACATGGAGGGCTGTGCGGCCCTCAAAAGAAATGCCACCCCACACCATTACTGACCCAATGCCAAACCGGTCATGCTGGAGGATGTTGCAGGCAGCAGAACGTTCTCCACGGCGTCTCCAGACTCTGTCACGTCTGTCACATGTGCTCAGTGTGAACCTGCTTTCATCTGTGAAGAGCACAGGGCGCCAGTGGCGAATTTGCCAATCTTGGTGTTTTCTGGCAAATGCCAATCGTCCTGCACGGTGTTGGGCTGTAAGCACAACCCCCACCTGTGGACGTCGGGCCCTCATATCACCCTTATGGAGTCTGTTTCTGACCGTTTGAGCAGACACATGCACATTTGTGGCCTGCTGGAGGTCATTTTGCAGGGCTCTGGCAGTGCTCCTCCTGTTCCTCCTTGCACAAAGGCGGAGGTAGCGGTCCTGCTGCTGGGTTGTTGCCCTCCTACGGCCTCCTCCACGTCTCCTGATGTACTGGCCTGTCTCCTGGTAGCGCCTCCATGCTCTGGACACTACGCTGACAGACACAGCAAACCTTCTTGCCACAGCTCGCATTGATGTGCCATCCTGGATAAGCTGCACTACCTGAGCCACTTGTGTGGGTTGTAGACTCTGTCTCATGCTACCTCTAGAGTGAAAGCACCGGCAGCATTCAAAAGTGACCAAAACATCAGCCAGGAAGCATAGGAACTGGGAAGAGGTCTGTGGTCACCACCTGCAGAACCACTCCTTTATTGGGGGTGTCTTGCTAATTGCCTATAATTTCCACCTGTTGTCTATCCCATTTGCACAACAGCATGTGAAATTGATTGTCACTCAGTGTTGCTTCCTAAGTGGACAGTTTGATTTCACAGAAGTGTGATTGACTTGGAGTTACATTGTGTTGTTTAAGTGTTCCCTTTATTTTTTGAGCAGTGTATATTGATGGTCTATCCTCCTGCTGATCAGCTGTACAAATTGGCTGCAGCGCTTTGTGATTGCTTAGTCCTCTTCCTAGGCTATGTAATGATATGTCTATCGGTCACATGGCCTAGGTGCAGTTCAGCCCAGTTCAAGTGAAGGCAGTAGGAGGGTTGTATGAGGGCTTATTGTTTGTGGGCTGGGCTGTAGTTTTTATTGCTACTATTTTGGGATACATATGACTTTTAATCACTTTTTATTTCATTTTTGGGAGGTGACATAGGCAAAAATTGCAATTTTATCAGTCTGGCAAGTTTCATATATGACAGGCCGGAGACCTTTGTAAGGCCTCTGGCCATTATGGCAATCATTGAGACCCTGCAATAGTGTTATAGGGCCCCAATGTGGGGGGGGGGGGGTCGCTTCTTATGTAAACCCAATACATTCAGCAGTCGCTATGAAGTTGGACAGTGGCATCTAGGGGGTTAAATGGCCAGGATCGGGCTAGCACTGATCTCAGCTGCTGCAGCAGAGTGTCAGCTGTATATTACAGTGGACACCCACTGCTGATGGCTGTAATAGTTTAAAGTTGTGTCAGGATATTGATCACCTATTCTCAGGGGTTCGACTGCCTGCACCTCTACCAATCAGCTGGTTGAAGAGGCCAAGGCACTTGTGTGAGTGCTGCATCCTCTCCAAAGTTTACCTGCATACCATCCCCTTTGCAGTGGTGGTGCAGTGTAATTAGACCTTCTTCGCCTGTTCACTTGAGTGATAGAGGAAGGTGTAATTACACTGCACCACTGCTAGAAGGGAGACAACACACAAGTAAATTTTACAGTGGACGCAGCGCTCGCATGAGCATTGCGACCTCTTCGACCAGCTGATTGGAGGGGGTGTTGGGAGTCCAACCCGCGACAATCAAATATTGATGACCTATACTGAGACTGCACAACCCGTTTAATTTGCCACCATGTAGTTTATACTTTGATATGACGTTTACACCCCATTATATCTAGTGTAGATCAGCATTCTTATTTTTCTTTTCAAATCGTAGGAAGAGACTTATATCAATATATAGTGTGCTAGAATAATTATAGGTAGAAATGTGGAATCATGGAAAAGGCATTTGTTATCCTGCTGAGTATAAGTTCATGTGCCTATGTTTATCTCTCTTATAAAAAATAAATAAATAAAACTAAAAGGATCTGATAACTCCAATGCTGATTTGACCTAAATGGACACAATTATAAAAAGACATATTATTTGAACAAAAACATAAAACCTGTTATACATTGTTTGTGTGGGAGCTACAGAAGTACAGAACAGTAAAAAAAAAAAAAACATCTCGCTGTTAGGCATTTTGAGTATGTTGCAATTTCAGAATTGCTGTCAAACATAACGAATGACTGTACTGTAGCTCTGAACATTAGTTTATATGTAAAGTTATAGAAAGCTGTTATTGTGACAAAATCTCTGTTGTATAGAACTGTGAAATGCAAACACCAGCAAAGGAACTTGCATGAGTAATGGGATGTTCTGCACTGTAAAACATACATATCGGAGCATAAAATTACAATGAAACACCAGACATAATCCTACTTTCACAAACAGTTTAGAATGTAGAATCTGCTGTTAATTTAAACAAATTGCTAATTTCCTTTTTAAGTTTGCAACAAGTACAACCGGTGAAAAGATTTAAAGAGGTTTTCTGGGTGTACAATATTGGTAACCTATGCTCAGGATAGGTCACCAATATCTGATTGGAGGGAGTCCGACTTTCGACACCCCCGCCTTTCATCTATTTGAAGAAGCTGTGAGCGCTCTTCCTAGACCAGTGATGTCATGTTCATCAGTCACATGGTCTATGTGCAGCTCAGCCCCATTTAAGTGAAGGGCCTGGATTGCAATACCAAGCATCGCCACTATACAATGTACGGTACTGTGCTTGGTAAGCTGTAAGAATCACCAGAATGCTACACCTCTTCAAACAGCTGATCAGCAACAGTGCCAGAACTTGGACCCCCACCAATCAGATATTGATGACCTATCCTGAGGTCATTAATATTCTACCATAGAACTCCTTTAAAGACCCCTCTCCCCCCCAAAAAACTATAAAATAACCTTGGAAGACAGGACCACTCTTCAGCAGGACATACAAATAAATGTTGGCCAAACCAGATAATTTTGGTACAACGGCCTATGGGGGGAGTGGGGGGGGGCAGGGAATTGGGCAGTGGGATTCCAGCGGTGTATGGTAGAGTCTTTCTTCCCTTCAGCTAAGCCAGTGTACATGTATATGTGGCATATGTATGGAGGGAGTGGGACAGATAACTTTTGACTAAATGGCTGAATAAGCTATAGCTCAAGTAGTTAGACACAGACCATGGAAAAGAGGAGTTTTGCTTCAGAAAAAGAGTAATTTTAATTTTTTTTGCAAATGTCAGACAACCGCTTTATACCATAATAATGAATCTATTTTTTATAGAACATTTCAGAGGTGACGTGAGATTTCAACCTGCAAGAGCTTAAGATCGATGAGAATATATGGGTGACACAAAAGGGAGGTGGTTGCTTTGTACAATGGCCATCCAGTCCACTTACTGTAGTATACCTAAAGCTGCATGAGTCAGTCACCCAGCCAGTATCTGTATATGCACAAGTATCAAGTAGATATGAGCGAACTTCTTAAAATTCAATTCTGGTCTGATTTGGCCACACCAATTCTACCTGAATTGAAAGTACTTTGACTGCCTGGAAAAGTCTATCACCCCCTGAATTTAAGAATTGATTTGTTCATCTCAAGTATAAAGTGTGATTAAGTGCATGGAGTGTGTGTGGTGGGGAGGTTGATGATGGATGAAGGAATCAGATTCTGAGGAATAATATTGAAGGGGGTAAACAGAGAAGAGTTACAATATTCAGGCCACATGCCCAAGAGTTAGATAATGGAATGTGGTAAACCTGCCTAAAAAGATGCTTTTTTAGGGCATGCCTAACACTGTGGTTATTGGAAATTAACCAGATTTTCTGGGGCAGTGCATTACAAATAGTGATGGACGAACATCTGCCGGGACGGTTCGCGAACGCGATCAAATGTTCGCGAACCTCAAGTTCGCGGTGGGTCCCATTCATTTTAATGGCAGGCGAACCTGAAAAACCTTCAGCTCATATTTGCAGCCAAGAAATAGTTACTAGAAGTGCACAAATAGTCCCACAACATGGACAGTGACATACCAGATGTATTATTTGAATTTGCAATCTCCATTTATTATTTTTTTTAATGCAAAATATCGGCAATATAATTTTCCCGTACGCGCATGCGCAAATGCACTATACAGTACCCAAATACACTATAAAGAAAGTATATTGGTATATAACACCCCGCTTCAATCACACCAGTAGAAATTATTTGTTCCAATAACGCTTGTCCCTCTATATACCTGCAGTATCGCAGCAGAAACGCACACAACTGCCGCACAATACAAATGCACTATAATATACTTTCTAACATAGAAAGTATATTATAACATTGTACAAGGAAGGCAATCCATTAGAATATATATAAAGATAAAACGTAACCTTTAATAATTTTACTATGAGGGTCCATTCACACGTCCGTAAGTGTTTTGCGGATCCGCAAAACACAGACACCGGCAATGTGCATTCCGCAATTTGTGGACTGCACATCACTGGCACTCTAATAGAAAATGCCTAATCTTGTCTGCAATTGCGGACAAGAATAGGACATGTTCTATTTTTTTGCGGAAACAGAAGCACAGATGCGGAAGCGTGGATCCGCAAATGCCCCATTGAACATGAATGGGTCTGCACCTGTTCCGCAAAATTGCAGAACAGATGTGGACCCATTTTGCGGACGTGTGAATGGAAAAGATATCCCTCAAAATGAAAATAAATTCAATTATTAAAGTTAAAGGGGTTCTGCACTTTGTTTTAACTGATGATCTATCCTCTGGACAGATCATCAGCATCTGATCGGCGGGGGTCCGACACCCAGGACCCCCGCTGATCAGCTGTTTGAGAAGGCAGCGGTGTTCCAGCAGCTGCGCGGCCTTCTCACTGTTTACCGCTGGGCCAGTGACGTCACGACTAGTATCAGCTAGTGTGGGCGGGGCTAAGCTCCATTCAAGTGAACAGAGCTTAGCCCCGCCCACGCTAGTTGATACTAGTCGTGACGTCACTGGGCCAGCGGTAAACAGCGAGAAGGCCGCGGCACTGCTGAAGCGCCACTGCCTTCTCAAACAGCTGATCGGCGGGGGTCCAGAGGATAGATCATCAGTTAAAACAAAGTGCAGAACCCCTTTAAGCAAAAAGCATAGATGTGGTAGGCAATGACAAGTGCGCGGCACCAAATCAGAAACCATATGTCCTACCACAATCCGGGGGGTTCCAGTGCACATCCATGAATCCCGGAGAGAAAGCAAAAAACATCCATCCCTGGGCTAGATGATGATGTGGTATTGAAGGACAGGTTGGGCAAAGAACTGTCCCTGATATTGCCCGACAGGGGGGTGCTATTCTGGCCCTGATAGCCAGTGGTTGGACAAGACAGACTGGAAAGGGGAGAGTTTAGTGAGAAGAAGACTGATTATTAATGAGTTATAGTAATCAAAGAGTGAATTATGGAGATTTTTTGAGGTGCAGGTGACTAGTCATGAGCGGCAGGGGTCATATTCGAATTCATGATATTTTGCAAATATTTTGAAGAATATTCGTTGGGGGGACGGAGCTAGTGCCGGACAGGAATGGACGTGCGTGTCTGAGCTTTGCAACTCAGACCCGGCTTCACTTCAGCTAACGTTGGCTACTAAGCTCAAAAAATGGGTAAAATAGGCCAGCAAAGAACGGGAGACTCGTCCCTCTCACACAAGCAAACTACAAACTGCGGAGACATGGATAAGTTTTTTAAAAAAGCGGCGGCAATTTGTGCGACAAGGGAAGCTAAGATGGCGCCGGATCCTCATAAAGAAACTGAGGAGAGCGAATCAGAGTTCCAAGCTGATGGTAGCGATGTGGAGGACCAGAGACATCGTAAACACCTCCCGATTTCCAGAAAATATCTGGATTCAGCTCTTCAAAGAGCAATGGAACCTCTGGTGAGCGAGCTATCTTCCCTCAGACAGGACGTTAGGCATGTGGGCGGCAGGGTAGAAGCCCTTGAATCTAACCAGGCCGCAATCCTGGACTTCCAGACGGCCACAACTAAAAGCCTACAGAACTTCCAAACGCACCTTAATGATGCATTTAACGCCCTGGAGGACCAAGAAAACCGTGGGAGAAGAAATAATCTACGTTTTAGAGGGGTCCCAGAAATGGAAGCCCCACCGGACTCTGCCGATATAGTCAAAGAGATCTGTGATTGTCTCCTAGGCCCTGAACGCTCCACCTCAATTATCATTGAACGGGCTCACCGGGCTTTGCGCCCAAAACCTAAAGGCAATGAGCCCCCTCGAGATATTATATGCCGCTTCCTCCACTTCCAAGACAAGGAGGCCATAATCAATAAAGCAAGATTGCCGAATGGAGTGAAACACAATGGAGTGCCGATAAACATCTTTCAAGATTTAGCCCCAATGACCCTTCAGAAAAGAAGGACCCTCAAGCCTCTCACAGATTGGCTCAGAAACCACAAGATATTATATCGCTGGCAATTTCCATTTGGATTAGCCTTCTCCTTCCAAGGCAGGAAGATCTCTATCAAATCTCACCAGGACTTGGGCCCTGCATTTGACATCCTGGACATTGCTCCCATGGAAATCGAGAACTGGGATATAGTACAAGACCTCACATTGTTACCGGAGCTCCCTAGGATTCTGCCCTTTGAATTGAGAGGCACACCTAAAGCCCAAAGACAAAAGGAGAAGAAAAGAAATCAACCTCTTACCCCAAGACGTATATCTGCAGATGTCGCCTGAAACACAAAAAGAACTCTTCTCCTATCTCTCCGTTACATTTGCTGAGTATAAGACGCAAAACCTTCTATTTCTATATCTCTCCCTTCAACTCCCTTATTTACATCCTTAAATACCTTATTTAATTTTCTCTTCCTTCTCTCTCCTTGTATATGTACTCAGCAGTTCCTATCGGTGCTCCCGGCTACACATTGCCTCTGTGCTTAATTATGTGTGCGATGACTCAGTGTATAGCCGGCAGCAAAATATCATTCCTATTCACATTGCCTGTGCTCTATTCTCTATGTACCCAGCGGCCTTAAGCTTATATATATGACATTTTTGTAATCACTTACAAATACTATTTTTAGAGCAGGGTAGTTCTGACTTGTATTCAAAGGTCCTTGACGGTACTCCCGGCCTCACAGTGCCTCTGTGCTTGCCTATATACGCGATGATTCAGTGTGTGGCTGGCAGTATAATGTTATGCATATTCGAATTGCCTATGCTCAATTATCTATGTACCCAGCGGCCTTAAGCTTATATGTATGCTATTTTTGGAAATCACCTACAGATATTATTTTTATAGCAATGTAGTTCTAACTTGTAGTCAGCGGTCCCTGATGGCGCTCCCGGCTGCGCACTGTCTCTGTGCTTTCTTATCTATGCGATGATTCAGTGGGCAGCCGGCAGCGTAAAGTCATACTTATTTGCGTTATCTATGCTCTATCCTATATGTACCTAGTGGCCTTGGGCTTATACTTACACCATAGTTGAAATCACCTATAGATACTAGTTTTAGTGCAACAAAGCTCGGTTGTGCACTCAGCAGTCACTGACGGTGCTCCCGGCTACACATTGTCTCTGTGCTTTCTTATATAGGTGATGATTCAGTGGGTAGCCGGCAGCATAGGGTCATACTTTTTTCACTTTATTTAGGTTTTATTTTCTATGTACTCAGCGGCCTTAGGCTTATAGTTACAACATATTTGAAATATGACTCTCAAATGTCCCCTATTTAATGAGACCTTAACATGTACTTAACGGTCACTGAGGGGGCTCCCGACTACACATCATCTCTGTGCTCTCTTTTTCTGCGACGATTTAATGCGTTGCCGGTATCACAATGTCACACTATTTTATTAACACTTAAGTTCTGCTCTACTTTTATGTATTCAGCGGCCCCTGGCTTCATTTTGGATCACTTGTGAGGATCAACCTTAGGTGCCAAAGACACAACCCATCTAATCCTATTTACCCTTAATAATAATAATTAGCTTTAACTCTTTGGCTAAGCTGATAGTTATAGTTGTGAACCGGGTCTATAAATGGCATTTGCCACTTCCCCCCACTTGATAAGTCATGCAAGACCCATTTAATATGGTTCTTTTAGTTTTTCTTTTGTTCAATTTGTATTTGTTTTATTCTGTTCTACACAGGTCTCTCAATATCCAGTGGTGTATCCATCCGAGGCGGTTCATCCGATTACCGAGACAGCGGCTTTCAATACTACCGTCTCAACTAAATGCTAAGTACCCTGAGTAGTTCACTTTCATTAAATGCCTCCATAAGTATCTGACTCGTTGCTCTGCCACTCCTCGTCACCCCCATAATGGCTATTAGCATTGCCTCTTATAATGTTAAGGGTTGCAACTCACCTTCTAAGCGAAGCCAGATCTTTGGGATATTGAGGAGAGACAAAGTGAACGTAATCTTCTTACAGGAAACACATTTTAAGTCTCAACACTTCCCCAATTTATCCTTCTCATTCTATCCTACTTGGTTTCATTGTGGTTCCCCCAAGTCAAACTCTAAAGGTGTCAGTATCGGCTTCCAGAGCAAGATACCCTTCATCTTAGATGATCAACTATGTGACCCTGAGGGTCGTTTCATTATGATTAAAGGCAAGATAGGCCAACACCTATATACCTTTATAAATATCTACGCTCCAAACAGCCACCAGATACCTTGGCTTAAGTCAATTCTACTAAAGATAGAGTCTTTTAGAGATGGCGTTACAGTAGTTGGGGGGGGACTTAAATTTGGTCCTAAACCCCTTCATTGACTCCTCCTCACACAAGTCAGCCCAATCTCAAAAGGGAATTCGTTCTCTATTAAGGTCATTAACCAAAGCTCACTTAATAGATGTCTGGCGCACCATACATCCAGATTCCAGAGATTATACTTTCTACTCATCACTACACAGATCGTATCAACGCCTAGACTATCTATTCATCTCAAAGGAACATCTCCATTTATGCGCTAAAGCTAAAATAGGATCCATAATTCTATCTGATCATGCTCCCATATTATTACATATGAATTCTCCCCTTAACCATAAACCCTCCAGTCATTGGCGATTTAATGAGCAACTCACTAACCTACCAGCCACTAAATCTAAACTAAAAGACCTTCTGGAAGAATATTTCAACACAAACTGTACCCCCGAGGTATCGCCACAAACAATTTGGGATGCCCATAAAGCATTTATAAGGGGCCACTGTATTAGTTTAGGGGCTCATCTCAAAAAAGAGAGACAAAAACTGTTAGACGCCCTCTATGAAAAAATTAGTCACCTGGAGAGTGCCCACAAAAAATCCCAATTAGAATCACACTTAATGGAACTCTCTTCATGTAGGGCTGCCATCAAAAATCTGTTAAACACGGCCTCTGCCAAACTTTACTTACATTCCCAATATAAAATATTTGCCCACGGAAATAAAGCTTCCCGATATATGATGTCCAGACTTAAACGTAGGAAACTAAATAATTATATGCATAAACTAAAGACTCCAGAAGGTGTACTAACCTTTGAACCAAGTAAAATTGCTTCCTTATTTAGAGACTATTACGAATCTCTCTATAATCTTAACTCGATGCAATCTCCCTCTGGTGATACAGTGGTCCCGCCACCTCTTACTTCATATTTTAGCGGCTTGGCCCTCTCCTCTCTCTCGGAACAGGATAAAGTTCACTTAGCTTCCCAATTTTCTTTAGAGGAACTCTTACAAGCCATTAAAAACTCCCCCAAAGGGAAATGCCCAGGCCCGGATGGGTTCCCTATACCCTACTAATTGTCTTATCATGAAGTACTAATCCCACATCTTATACCAGTATACAATAGTTCCTTGCAGGGTATACCATTATCGACCGATATGACCAAAGCTCACATCACCTTAATACCCAAGGAAGGTAAAGACCATTCTCTATGTCCCAACTACAGACCCATCTCTCTTCTTAATATTGATTTAAAACTTCTAGCTAAGATGCTCGCAAATAGGTTATCAAAATTTCTCCCCTCATTAATCCACAGAGACCAAGTGGGTTTCGTGAAAAAAAGAGAAGGGAAAGATAACACGGCCCGTATCCTCAACATTATACACTATGTTAAGAGGAAAGGCCTACCTCTGGTCCTTCTCAGCACAGATGCTGAGAAGGCATTTGACAGAGTCAATTGGTCCTTCATGTACGCGGCGCTGCAATCTCGTAATTTCCCCCTCCCCTTTATAGCAGCAATAAAAGCAATGTATCAACATGCCTCAGCTTCAGTTAGGGTCAACGATACCCTGTCTAATTCCTTTAGAATTAGTAATGGCACCCGGCAAGGCTGTCCTCTATCTCCCCTCCTGTTTGTTCTAGCCTTAGAACCCCTTCTACAGACTATTCGGATGGATGTTGACATATTGGGAATAAATCTAGGTGACCAACATCACAAAATAGCCGCATTTGCGGATGACTTGCTTTTAATAATAAGTAACCCCGAAATGGCTCTCCCTAAAATTTATGACCATTTTGAAACATATGGATCACTTTCTAATTTCAAGGTGAATCACAATAAATCACTAATAATATCCACAGGACTTAAAAAGTCTTTGAAGATTCACCTAGAAGCGTGTTCGCCATTTAACTGGTCCTCTCCTTTCCTAACCTATCTAGGCATCAAAATGAGTACCGATCCCAATCAACTCTTTAACCTGAACTATATCCCTCTCCAAAATAAATTGGCGGAAGATTTAACTTCTCTTGATATCCCTATACTCTCGTGGTTTGGGAGGAAAAACATATTAATGTCACTCATCATCCCTAAACTTACTTACCTCCAACAAACTTTACCAATTCCCGTCCCTTCCACATACTACTCTAAACTCAAGTCCATGTTCCGTTCCTTTATATGGAATAAGAAAAAGGCCAGAACGTCTTACAAATCTTTGTCTTACACGAGAGTGAGGGGAGGAATAGCTTTACCAGACCCTGAACTCTATGGCAGAGCTATTTTACTCACTAGAGTAGTAGACTGGTTAACGGCCCCCAAGCAGAAATCTTGGGTCCCAATGGAAGAGTCCTTGCTGGAACTTCCGTTCAGAGCGGCTTTACTGGGACGCATGTCTCCACTGCCCCCCCATCCTAATATTACTCCAGTTATGAAAGCCACTCTAAATGCGTGGTACACCTTACAAAAATCACCCTTAAGCTCCCCACTCCCATCTCCTGTCCTCAAAATAGATATTATTTTTCACTTAGCCCCCCAGGCCTTACAGAGCAGCCTTCCCACTGAAATTGCTCAGTCTAATCTGAAACTGACAGATCTATACAAAGAAGGCAAACTACTTTCCATAAAAGAAATGTGATCTCTTAAAAAGTCCACTCTCAAGTTTTAATGGGCTCCATTTCTTAAGAGCATACATGTCTCAAAACGTACAATTACATACGCTGTTACGCCCTATTACCTGGCTTGAACATGTTATCTCTCGAGATTCTACCCCACATAAACTGATCTCACAATGGTACAACAGGTTGAGAACTCCTCCTGATGCCCTAACGCCTGCTTTCATAAGACTTTGGGAAAAAGACCTAAATATAAGTCTCTCACCGGAGGATATCTGCATCATATATAACTCTTCACATAAAACCTCAAGGTGTGTCAAGATTCAGGAGAATACTATAAAATCATCACAAGATGGTATAAAACCCCCGACAAGACATGCTTATACTCAGTTACAGCATCTGACACATGTTGGAGATGCTCAAAAGAAAGGGGCGCTTTTATCCACATATGGTGGACTTGCCCAATTTTACTTAGTTGGTGGGAAAAGGTTTTTCAAATCTGTAATAAGATTTGCAATTCCAATATTACTCCGTCTCCGGAAGTTGCCCTCCTGAATCTTTACCCTCGCAACCCCTCCCCCCGTAATTTACTTTTCTTCAAACATCTAGTGAACGCTGCAAAATTGCTGATCCCTATACTATGGTTATCCTCCGAGGTTCCCTCCTTGGATCAATGGTATCAGAAGATAGATCAAATTTACTGATTAGTGGAGCTATCCTCAAGGGAGCTGAGATCCCATCATAAGTTCCTAAAGAACTGGAGTCAATGGATTTCCTTTAGAGGCTATTAGACAGGGGTTAGCACAATCAACATTATCCCTAGATATACAGCATATAGGGCCCATCCCATCTATCTTCTCATCTACTTCTTTCCTAACCCTTCTCATATTGTTGGACATTGAGTTGCTCAGATGGTACTGCTGCTCCCGCTTTGGACCGTCTCGGATGGATCATAACACTAAGACTTAAGGTAATTAACAGACATTTTAGGTCAATAATTGCCACCTGGTTTTCAATGTGCTTTTTCTAAAGTATATTTTCCATGGAATGTTCTCTACTGATTAACCCCTTGGATGTCGTCTCATCATACTTATTGTATAATTAATATTTGACAGACCTGTATTCTGTTTTTCTTATATGTAAGAGTAGAGGAGTTTGTTAGTTCTCTTCTGCTCTATTTTTGTATTTTTGTATTGTATTGATTTACTCAATAAAATATTTTAAAAACCAAAAAAAAAAAAAAAAAAGAATATTCGTTATATTCTACTTTTTTTTTTACTAAAAAAATCGGCAAGGTAATGATCGCGTGGGTCAAAAACGAATATATAGCACTATAGAATCGTTTTTTAGAATATTCGTAATTTTTTTCCATCTGATGTTATGATTTCTCCCTGATTAAGTTGCTTGTCAAGCAACTTAAGCAGGGAGGAATCATGACTTCAGATGGAAAAAAATGACGAATATTTTAAAAAACGAATATAAAGAGCAGTATATCTAATATAGTGCTATATTCGTTTTTCAGAATATTCGTAATATTCTAAAACAAGAATATATAGCAATATAGCGAATATTTGAAAAAAACAAATATAGTGCATTTTGCTAATATATGCTATAATCATTTTTTTTTAATAGTCGTAATTTTTTTTCAAATCTGAACTTCAGATGAGAAAAAAAATTACAACTATTAGACAAAGAAGAATATAGCACTATATTAGCTAAATTGCTCTACATTCGTTTTTTAGAATATTCACTATATTGCTATATATTCTTGTTTTAGAATATTACGAATATTCTAAAAAACTAATATATAGCACTATATTGAATATATCAGTTTTTTAGAATATTCGTCTTTTTAAAAAAATATTTGGTATATTCTAACCCCCAGGCATTCCCATGGTGACGGGGACGCTTGTCGGGGAGGAGTATGCCGAAGTGGAAGAACTGTACAGACTGAAAAATAAAAAGACGAATATTCTAAAAAACAGATATATTTGATATAGTGCTATATATTTGTTTTTTAGAATATTAGTCATTTTTTCCATCTAAAGTCATGATTCCTCCCTGCATAAGTTGCTTGTGGGCCAATGACACATTGGCCCACAAGCAAGAAGCAAGGAGGAATCATGTGTTCAGAAGGAAAAAATATTTGAATATTCGATATATAACGAATATATAGCACTATATTTGAAATATTCGCAAATTCTCGAAGTTGCGATATTCAAGATAAATATTCGTAATTTGAATATTCGCGCTCAACTTTACAGGTGACACAAGTGAGCAATTGATAAAATATAGGGGGTGAAGTAAAGATGTGAATTAAAAGTAACACCAAGACAACAGGCATGCTGTCTAGGAATTATGGTAGCACATAGTGAATAGAAATAGAATGTTTAGCGTCCTTACACACATTAATTTGGACTTGGAGTTATTTACTTGTAAAGAACCACCAGAATAGGTAGTTATTTTTTGGCCACCTGTGGTTTTTGTAACATTTATTTGATATTTTTGCACACAGTAGGGGAAATTTATCAAACTGGTGTAAAGTAAAACTAGCTTAGTTGCCCATAGTAACCAATCAGATTCTACCATACATTTTTTCACATCTCCTTTGGAAAATGAAAGGTGGAATCTGATTGGTTGCTATGGGCACCAAAGCTAGTTCTACTTTATACCAGTTTGATAAATCTCCCCCAGTATCTCTTTTACCACTAGTATTTTCTTCATGGTGTTTTTCCCCTATAGAGAAAGTATTGTCAAAATTCCTGGAAAAAGCCAAAAGCTCATCATGTTGTGTTTTTCAAAAGAAGCAAGAAAGACAAAAAACACCGACATGGGTGATATCAAGGGATGAGCTGTATACACATAGATAGTGCTAAAAGCCAAATCTGCTAATAATTTGTCCATTAGGTGGCGGTGTAAAGAGAAAATATGAGAGAGCCTTGGTCTGAACCCTAAGTTACCCCAACACCAAGTGGAAGAGGAGAAGAAGTAGAGGCGGCAAATGATGCACTGAACAAGCCTTCAGAGAAGTAGGAAGAGAACCAAGAGAAAGCTGTACTCCCTAAAGGGTTTTTCTGGTTTCTAGACATTAATGACCTGTTCATAATCTAGTGGCTATGCTGGCTTACTGCAGCTCAGCTCCCATATGAGTGCAAATGGAGTGGACTATACTGAGTATTTAGTATAGCACAAAACTATTGCATCTCATTTGCCCAATGGCATTGACTAACCCTCCTCTTATGTTAGCTTTCTGTTACTAATCATGATGTTAACGGGTCGGTTTTGACCCGTGTCTTAAATCAGCCATAAAATACCCTCTGAACAATTATTTATCATCCAATTCGTTTCTTACCTCTTGGTTACCTTGTTAGGCTTCTTTATCCTTGAAAAGATTGGTTTTAATATTTTTGGTGTGACCCCTTAGACCTTTCTTTTGATAGCATACCTCTCATTTTCAAATTCAAAAAATGGTAAAATAAACCTCAATAGAATATTTACTTTATTTAGAGAAGCAGACAAGCAGGCAAAGAGATCGGCCCCTCCCTAACTACAGCTCACAGGGCTGAGAGGTGATTGGCTGTCAGTGTTACTAAGCAGAGAGAGTGTTTATGATTTCAGTTTTGGCACTTATTAGTGTCCTATAATCCTATATTATAACTGGGTCAGAATTGACCCTAACACCATAAACGTCTTAATTTTCACCACAGTATTTTATAATTTAGTGAAAAGGATTATTTTTCTATTACATTGTTTAAATAGAGGTTCCTGACAAAGTAAAAAAATCTTGATGCAATAAACAAATTTATGTGATACTTATAGACATTCAAAACCTGAAAACGGGTCGGTTCTGACCCTAACACAAAAGGAGGGATAAAGCATTAAACGGAACCTGTCACCGGGATTTGATGTATAGAGCTGAGGACATGGGTTGCTAGATGGCCGCTAGCACATCCGCAATATCCAGTCCCCATAGCTCTGTGTGCTTTTATTGTGTAAAAAAACCGATTTGATACATATGCAAATTAACCTGAGATGAGTCCTGTCCCGGACTCATTTCACGTACAGGACTCATTTAAGGTTAAATTGCATATGTATCAAATCGTTTTTTTTTTACACAATAAAAGCACACAGAGCTATGGGGACTGGATATTGCAAATGTGCTAGTGGCCATCTAGCAACCCATGTCCTCAGCTCTATACACAAAATCCCGGTGACAGGTTCCCTTTAATTATTAACCCCTATGTACAGTCGTAGCCAAATATTTTGAGAATGACACAAATATTAGTTTTCACAAAGTTTGCTGCTAAACTGCTTTTAGATCTTTGTTTCAGTTGTTTCTGTGATGTAGTGAAATATAATTACACGCACTTCATACATTTCAAAGGCTTTTATCGACAATTACATGACATTTATGCAAAGAGTCAGTATTTGCAGTGTTGGCCCTTCTTTTTCAGGACCTCTGCAATTTGACTGGGCATGCTCTCAATCAACTTCTGGGCCAATTCCTGACTGATAGCAACCCATTCTTTCATAATCACTTCTTGGAGTTTGTCAGAATTAGTGGGTTTTTGTTTGTCCACCCGCCTCTTGAGGATTGACCACAAGTTCTCAATGGGATTAAGATCTGGGGACTTTCCAGGCCATGGACCCAAAATGTCATCGTTTTGGTCCCCGAGCCACTTAGTTATCACTTTTGCCTTATGGCACCGTGCTCCATCGTGCTGGAAAATGCATTGTTCTTCACCAAACTGTTGTTGGATTGTTGGAAGAAGTTGCTGTTGGAGGGTGTTTTGGTACCATTCTTTATTCATGGCTGTGTTTTTGGCCAAAATTGTGAGTGAGCCCACTCCCTTGGATGAGAAGCAACCCCACACATGAATGGTCTCAGGATGCTTTACTGTTGGCATGACACAGGACTGATGGTAGCGCTCACCTTTTCTTCTCCGGACAAGCCTTTTTCCAGATGCCCCAAACAATCGGAAAGAGGCTTCATCGGAGAATATGACTTTGCCCCAGTCCTCAGCATTCTATTCACCATACTTTCTGCAGAAGATCAATCTGTCCCTGATGTTTTTTTTGGAGAGAAGTGGCTTCTTTGCTGCCCTTCTTGACACCAGGCCATCTTCCAAAAGTCTTCGCCTCACTGTGCGTGCAGATGCGCTCACACCTTCCTGCTGCCATTCCTGAGCAAGCTCTGCACTGGTGGTACTCCAATCCCGCAGCTAAATACTCTTTAGGAGACGATCCTGGCGCTTGCTGGACTTTCTTGGACGCCCTGAAGCCTTCTTAACAAGAATTGAACCTCTTTCCTTGAAGTTCTTGATGATCCTATAAATTGTTGATTGAGGTGCAATCTTAGTAGCCACAATATCCTTGCCTGTGAAGCCATTTTTATGCAACGCAATGATGGCTGCACGCGTTTTTCTTTGCAGGTCACCATGGTATACAATGGAAGAACAATGATTTCAAGCATCACCCGCCTTTTAACAGGTCAAGTCTGCCATTTTAACCCAATCAGCCTGACATAATGATCTCCAGCCTTGTGCTCGTCAACATTCTCTCCTGAGTTAACAAGACGATTACTGAAATGATCTCAGCAGGTCCTTTAATGACAGCAATGAAATGCAGTGGAAAGGTTTTTTTTGGATTAAGTTAATTTTCATGGCAAAGAAGGACTATGCAATTCATCTGATTACTCTTCATAACATTCTGGAGTATATGCAAATTGCTATTATAAAAACTTAAGCAGCAACTTTTCCAATTTCCAATATATATTATGTTATTCTCAAAACTTTTGGCCACGACTGTACACTACAACATTAATGTATGTTGTAGATGGCAGGGAAGGCAGGAAGCAAGCTCAGAAGCCGAGATTGCGCCATTCATGTATGTGCTGGCTGTGCTACTCAGCAGATACCCACCTGCAGCAACCGGGACCACTAATAACTGTGGTCCCCTCTTGACCACTAATAACTGTGGTGTCTGGACGATGAGACACAGAAAGGGGACTCCCTTTTTCCCCTGATCACCGTGAAAAGAAATTATGGGGTGCCCAGCAGTTGTCTTGACAGCTTTGAAAACCCTCAGGCCTGCTATTTTAGAACTTCTCTTACATCTTCCCTTTGGCAGGTTATAATAGGATACCAGTAAAATGACAATACAATGCAATGAAAAAGTATTGCTGCTTTTTGTACAAGAAATTAGTGCCTTAGTCAGATTAAAATGGGAAACCCCTCCCCCCCCCCCCCCCGTCACTTTTTATTGTAGACTGAAGTAAATATAACTGGCACACAATTCAGGGGCACAAGTGCATTTTAACCTCTTTATGACTTAACTAATTTTAGTCTTAAAGACCAGTAACATTTTTCCCTTTGTGTTCCAGTTGTAATAACTTTTTTATTCTATATTTTAGCTAAATTTTGCAGGATGAGTTGTATATTTTTTTTCTTAGGAACGAATTTTGGATTCATATACTATATTAAATAAATGTCACTGTTTTATTTTTAGGGGGAAAAATAAAACCAAGATAAAAGATAAAACCTCACAATTTTAACATTAACATCTAACCTTTAAAACATCAGGCTTTAAAACACTGGAGAATATGGAAATTGGTTCGGCAGCTAAAACCTGCTTTCACTTTTTGGTGCTATCACTCCTGACCTAATTTCAGCTATACCTGGTCTTGTTTTGAAGCTTAGACTGTCAGCTTTCAAACACATCCCCAAATCTCTGCTATCCAGCCAAAGATATGAAGTGTTAAAGCAGCACACACACACACACACACACACACTCTCTCCATGCTGTCCTAGGTCTGCTTGGGATGAACTGTTAAAAGAGGAAATGTCCCCACAAATTGCAATGCAATCTGAAAGCACCACATTATAGAGCAGGAGGAGCTGAGCAGATTGATATATATTTTTGTAAGAAAAGATTCAGTAAAACCTGTAATTCAAACACTTATTTTGCTTTTTTCACCTCCTTGATTTATTGGTACAGGGAGAAGTTGTTATCAGTGACTGACAGCTATCTCTTATGCACAGTTATATACACAATGCTATCAATCACTGATAACCCCTCTCTCCTGTACCGATAGTGATTAGAAAAAGCAAAGATATAAATGTAAACATTACAGGTTTTACCAAATCTTTTTCCCACAAATCTACATATCAATTTGCTCAGCTCCTCCTGTTCTATTACATTGTGCTTTCAGATTGCATTACATTTTGTGGTGATCTGTCCTCTTTAAGTCCTATTCTTAAAGCCCAAGCATAGCTCTGGAAAAACTGTGTAAAACAGTTGTATGTTGGGTTAAACAGTTGTATGTTCAAGTCCCCTCAGGGTGGGGAGGGAGGGGGGACGACGACAAGGGTTAATAAAAAAAAAATCTGAATATAGAAATATCACAACCCAGATAAAAAAAAATTAAAATAAATGTAATAAAACATAAAAAGTTGGTAATGTAGTGTTTGTACTGCCCCACAGAATAAGGTTACTATGTAATCTCTACCACATACCGATGTAGTAGAGTTAATGTAGTAAAAGCTGTAAAAACAAAACCCATAAAACAATGGCAGAATGGTGTTTTTTCCCACCCAGCAATTAATTTTTTTGCAGTTTTACAATACATTATATACAGCATTAAATCAGAATAAACAAGCCTTCAAATGTCGACAGAAAAATAAAATAGATGTGACTGCAGGAAGGGTGGGAAGGTTATCAAAATTGGTTTGGTCCTGAAAGGGTTATCAAAATTAAATAAAGTACTTATGCACATACTAATGTATTATGGCAATATATATAAAACGTCACACAGTGCATATCTCCAATGTCATGAAGAATCATCCAGGGTTTGTTTTCTTTAAATTTTATTTGCAACCAACAGAATAAAATTGGGCTTTGCTCAATAGGATTCCATATGTATTCTCCCCTGAAGCCAGCAAAGAAGGCAATATGAACAACCTTTTCAATACAAGGCACTTACTAAGGTATTGTGATTGTCCATATTGCCTCCTGCTGGCTTGATTCATTTTTCCATTGCATTATACAATTCTTGTTATCATGGTTATGATCACTATGCAATCCAGCAGCGGTGGCCATGTTTGCACACTATAGGAAAAGGTACTACCTTCTCTCTGGGGCCAGGACTGTGAAAGACTGCATTGGCCAGCACTTTTTCCTATAGAGTGCAAGCACGAAGACTACTGATGGATTGCAGGGTGGTCGTAACCCCTGGGAACGAGCAGTGTATAATGTGATGGAAAAATGAATCCAGCCAGCAAAGGAGGCAATATGGATAATCACAATACTGAATATTTTCTAAAGAGCGTAAACCAGTGTGCATTGTTATTTGATCAGGTCCCAGATAACTACAGTCATTTCCCCTTCAGTTATGCCTTCTCTTATGCTATGAAGCACATCACTATTCATAGGATAAGAACGGATGACTCACTACCCTCTGCAACCTACGTACGGTATCCATCAGGGAGAGAGAGACATTCAGCACTACACTGTCTTTAAATTTCATCAGATCCTCATAAAATCTATGGAGGTCATTTACTATCAGAAATATGCCTATATTAGGCGGATTTCTGGCGCATATTGTGGTGCAAAGACTATTTGTGCCACAATCTGGCTTACATTTAGACCAGTGGTGGATACTCCGACGTTACGTAGAGGCCGACACATTTTACAGATCGCACATGGCCGGCACAATGATAGAAATGCCTTATCTTGTCCGTGGATGCAAAGAAGAATGTGACATGTTCTATTTTTTTGTGGGCCGCGGAACGGAAGTGCAGATGCGGACAGCACACGGTGTGCTGTCCGCATCTTTTGCGGCCCCATTGAAAATGAATGGGTCCGCACCCGTTCCACAAAATTGCGGCACAGATACAGAACCATTTTGCGGACGTGTGAATGGACCCTTTTTGTGAGCCAAAACCAGGAGTGTAGAGCACACTGACATGAGGTAAAAGGGAAAGATCTGCACCTGTTCTGTGTTTAGAGCAGGGCCTGGTTTTGGCTCAATATCACCGAGCGAAATCACTGACCGAACACAGGCATAAGGGCTCATGAACAAAGCAGAGACTCTATGTGCATATTTTAAAGCTTTTCACCCTTAGAAGCAATGCTCCTTGAAAATATATCCTTGAAGGCTTTTGCACAAAATAGGACCTTTGTACGCTGGTGCCTGACTTGTAGTGCACAGAGGTTGCATGGTTCTTTTGTGCAGTGCCACATGGTCCCCATGTGCTCCAGCACAAGCTCTGGTGGATACTGTATGTATAGAATATGATGGAGCATACCATGAAAACAAGAAATCACTGAAGTCTTAAATCTTAAGGCTATGGACACTTCTGGGGGAAATGTCTACATTTTTTTTTTTGCATTCTACTTATTTTGGGCTAAAAAGCATTCTTTTAATAGTTTATTATTAAGAATTTCTAACGGTTTTTTCTCTACATCATTCAGTTAAATTTCATCTGCAGACTGTTGCTTCTCCTATTCACAGGATTCATCAGATGGCTCATTGTGTACCCCTTATCTCTAACTATCTCTAACTCATTTAAGCCATTTTCTGATCAGTTTCATAAGAATTTAGCTTAAAGAGAATCTGTCATCAACTTTATGCTGTCCTTACTAACGGCAGCATAAAGTAGAGACAGGTGAGTTGATTTCAGAGGTCAGTCATTTAACCCCTTAACGACCCAGGACGAAAATGCTCGTCCTAAATCGCCAGCACTTAGCGCTAGAGGACGAGCATTCTCGTCCTGCGATCCTTCTCTTTCCCCACATGCCGTCACGCGATCAGCGGCAGAGATCCGGCTGTTACTGACAGCCGGATCCCTGCTGCATCCACCAGCATCTGTGATGATGCTGATGTCGGTGGATTAACCCCTCGTATGCCGCGGTCAGCGATGACTGCGGCATTTGGGAGGTTTGCGCTCCCTCACCTCATCCATCGGTCCCCGCGCTGCTATGGCGGGGACTCGATGGTTTCCATGGCAGCCCCAAGCCATTCCAAGGCTTGGGGCCTGGCATGTACGGAGGCCATATGTATAGTGCTGCATTGAAACAGGGATCAAACCCTGTAATATTGAAGTCCCAGAGTGGGACAAATAATAAAGTGAAAAAAAATAAAGTTTATAAAATTAAAGTTTTCCATTTTTTTTTTTTAAGTTTCAAGTAAAAAAAAGCGTCCTTTTCCAAAAATAAAGTAAAAAAAAATTGTAAAAAATAGGGAAAAGACATATAGACATATTAGGTATTGTCGCGTCCGTATCGACCAGCTCTATAAACATATCACATGACCTAACCCCTCAGATGAACACCGTAAAAAATAAAAAATAAAAACTGTGTTAAATAAACAATTTTTTGTCACCTTACATCACAGCAAGCGATCAAAAAGGCGTACGCCGACCAAAATGGTACCAATCTAACCGTCACCTCATCCTGAAAAAAATGAGCCCCTACCTGAGACAATCGCCCAAAAAATAAAAAAACTATGGCTCAGAATATAGAGACACTAAAACATGATTTTTTTTGTTTAAAAAATTATATTATTGTGTAAAACTTACATAAATAAAATAAAAAGTATACATATTAGGTATCGCCGCGTCCATATCGACTGGCTCTATGAAAATATCACATTACCTAACCCCTTAGGTGAACACCGTAAAAAAATAAAAAATAAAAACTGTGCTAAATAAACAATTTTTTGTCACCTTACAGCACAAAAAGTGTAATAGCAAGCGATCAAAAAGTCATATGCACGCCAAAATAGTGCCAATCAAATCGTCATCTCATCCTGCAAAAAATGAGACCCTACCTAAGATAATCGCCTGAAAACTGAAAAAACTATGGCTTTCAGAATATGGAGACACTAAACATGATTTTTTATTTTTTTTAAATGATATTATTGTGTAAAATTTACATAAATAAAAAAAAGTATACATATTAGGTATCGCCGCATCCGTATCGACCGGCTCTATAAAAATATCACATGACCTAACCCCTCAGGTAAACACCGTAAAATTTTTTAAATAAAAACGGTGTAAAAAAAAAGCAATTTTTTGTCATCCTACATCACAAAAAGTGTAATAGCAAGCGATCAAAAAGTCATATGCACCCCAAAATAGTGCCAATCAAACCGTCATCTCATCCCACAAAACATGAGACCCTACCTAAGAAAATCGCCTAAAAACTGAAAAAAATATGGCTCTCAGACTATGGAGACGCTAAAACATGATTTTGTAAAACTTACATAAATAAAAAAAATTGTATACATATTAGGTATCGCCGCGTCCGTGACAACCTGCTCTATAAAAATACCACATGACCTAACCTTTCAGATTAATGTTGTAAATAACAAATAAAACTGTGCCAAAACAGCTATTTTTTGTTACCTTGCCTAACAAAAAGTGTAATATAGAGCAACCAAAAATCATATGTACCCTAGACTAGTACCAACAAAACTTCCCCCCTATACCGTAGTTTCTAAAATGGGGTCACTTTTTTGGGAGTTTCTACTCTAGGGGTGCATCAGGGGGGCTTCAAATGGGACATGGTGTAAAAAAAAAACAGTCCAGCAAAATTGCCTTCCAAAAACCGTATGGCATTCCTTTCCTTCTGCGTCCTGCCATGTGCCCCTACAGCAGTTTACGACCACATACGACCACGAATCAGGGCCATAAATATTGACTTTTGTTTGGCTGTTAACCCTTGCTTTGTAACTGGAAAAAAAATATTAAAATGGAAAATCTGCCAAAAAAGTGAAATTTTGAAATTATTTCACTATTTTCCATTAATTCTTGTGGAACACCTAAAGGGTTAACTACGTTTGTAAAATCAGTTTTGAATACCTTGAGGGGTGTAGTTTCTTAGATGGGGTCACTTTTATGGAGTTTCTACTCTAGGGGTGCATCAGGGGGGCTTCAAATAGGACATGGTGTAAAAAAAAAACAGTCCAGCAAAATCTGCCTTCCAAAAACCGTATGGCATTCCTTTCCTTCTGCGCCCTGCCATGTGCCCGTACAGCAGTTTACGACCACATGTGGGGTGTTTCTGTAAACTACAGAAACAGGGCCATAAATATTGAGTTTTGTTTGGCTGTTAACCCTTGCTTTGTAACTGGAAAAAAAATATTAAAATGGAAAATCAGCCAAAAAAGTGAAATTTTTAAATTGTATCTCTATTTTCCAATAATTCTTGTGGAACACCTAAAGGGTTAACAACGTTTGTAAAATCAGTTTTGAATACCTTAAAGGGGTGTAGTTTCTAGAATGGTGTCATTTTTGGGTGGTTTCTATTATGTAAGCTTCACAAAGTGACTTCAGACCTGAACTGGTCCTTAAAAAGTTGGTTTTTGAAAATTTCTGAGAAATTTCAAGATTTACTTCTAAACTTCTAAGCCTTGTAACGTCCCCCAAAAATAAAATGTCATTCCCAAAATGATCCTAACGTGAAGTGGACATATGGGAAATGTAAAGTAATAACTATTTTTGTAGGTATTAATATGTATTATAGAAGTAGAGATATTGAAACTTGGAAATTTGCATATTTGGTATTTTTTTATAAATAAAAATGAATTTTTTTTACTCCATTTTACCAGTGTCATGAAGTAGAATATGTGACGAAAAAACAGTCTCAGAATGGCCTAGATAAGTCAAAGCGTTTTAAAGTTATCACCACATAAAGTGACACTGGTGAGATTTGCAAAAAATGACCTGATCCTGAAGGTGAAAATGAGCCCGGTCCTTAAGGGGTTAAAAGTTAAAAGTAAGTGGTTGCCGAGAACCAACATCATCAACAATCATTGCAGACTGGGCCTGGAAAAGAGTCACGGCCACCTGAGAAAAGTCATGATTATTCATGAATTCCTGCTCTCCAGGTCGATCTAGATGGAGCGATGACATCATCAACGGCTCAGGGCATAGTATGGAAGAGGCTTGTGTCCTGCACCACATTGCTGCCACAGCTGCATGGAGGTAATTATTTGAGTTTTCTACTTTCCTTTGCGGCAAGCTGTTGGCCCCTATGGGGAGATGATTATTTATAACTGGGGGGAGCACTGCTGTTGACCTTTGTTCTACTGGGGGCACTAAAAAGGAGCATTTTTGTACTGGCACACATTATAAGGTGGGCGCTATGGTGACATAAGTTCTACTGGGGGCACTAAAAGAGGGTATTTTTGTACTGGCACACATTTTAAGAGGCATTTTTTTGCACCGGAAAACGTTATAAGGGAGAATTTTCACACTGGAAAATATTATAAGGGGCATTTTTGTACTGGCAAACATTTTAAGGGGGCATTTTTTGCACTGGCAGACAATATGAAAGGATATTTTTGTACTGGCACACATTATAAGGGGATTTATTACTAGTGAGGGCATTATGATGAGTTTTATTACTATTGGGGGACTATGAGGAACATGATTATTAGTATAGGCACTATGGGGGCATTATTACTTCTGGGGCGCAATGGGAGACATTAATACTATTGAGGGCGCTATTAACACTAAATGCACACTGGCAGAGAATTATTACAATTAAGTAGGTAACTAAGATGTCTGTTTGTAAAACTCTACAGAGACAAGAGATGGCTGAAAGAAATCATCATGGTGGTCTGGTCTGAATGGAAAAGATGAGGAAAGAGAATGTGCACATCAGAGAAGACGTCACTGGATGTAAGAGGTATGTGGTGCTGTATTACTCTGTATGTTATATTGTGCTATATGTAATGTTTTCCAAGTATGTATTTAACAGTAGGGCTGAAAGGAAGGGGTTATGTTGAGAAATTGGCAAGGGGGAGGGCATTTCAACTTTTTCCTCAGGCAACAGAAAAGCTAGGTGCACCCCTGGTTGTTGCCTTTTGTAAGGACTGTTATATTTTCCTGCTGTCACTTAAAGAGACAGTGTTCATAATTAATCTGTTGCCTCTAACTAAGCCCCCATTCACATGGCCATATTTTTGGTCTGCATGTGATCTGCATTTTTTGTGGATTGGATGCGGACCCATTCATTACACGGCAGAAAAAGCTGACAGCACAGCATGTGCAGCAAAAAAGTTAGAACATCCATTTTGCAGACAAAAATAGGCATTGTTACAAAGGGTCTGCAAAAAGTGGATACAACCCAGACTTTACATGGACGGACATTATCCGTATTTTTTGTGCATATGCATTTTGTAGACCGCAGAATACATACAGACACGGGAATACACCCTACCCTAAACCTGTGCCCTAAGAAACTGGAAACAATAAACTTGTTGTCAAAAGCTTAGCCCACTGTCTGTTTTAACCATTAACTGTCTCAATAATAGGAAACAGAGGTTATTAATGGTGCACACTCAGATTTGGTCACTGTCACTAGTGGAGTACCTCAGGGGGACCTATTCTCTTCAATATTTTTATTAATGATCTTGTAGAAGGCTTGCACAGTAAAATAATATTTTTTTGCAGATGACACTAAACTGTGTAAAGTAATAAACACTGAAGAGGACAGTATACTACTACAGAGGGATCTGGATAGATTGGAGGCTTGGGCAGAGAAGTGGCAGATGAGGTTTAACACTGACAAATGTAAAGTTATGCACATGGGAAGGAATAATGCAAGTCACCCGTACATGCTAAAGGGTAAAACACTGGGTAACACTGACATGAAAAAGGACCTAGGAATTTTAGTGAACAGCAAACTAAGCTGTAGAAACCATTGTCAGTTAGCTGCTGCCAAGGCCAATAAGATAATGGGTTGCATCAAAAGGGGCATAGATACCCGCGATGAGAACATAGTCCTTCCACTTTACAAATCACTAGTCAGACCACACATGGAGTACTGTGTACAGTTCTGGGCTCCTGTGAACAAGGCAGACATAGCAGAGCTGGAGAGGGTTCAGAGGAGGGCAACTAAAGTAATAACTGGAATGGGGGGACTACAGTACCCTGAAAGATTATAAACATTAGGGTTATTCCCTTTAGAAAAAAAAAGACTGAGGGGAGATCTAATAACTATGTATAAATATATAAAGGGTCAGTACAGAGATCTCTCAAATCATCATCGGGGGCGGACTGACAACTCATGGGGCCCCCGGGCAATAGGATATTATGGGGCCCCTATGTCCCCACCCACCCTCAAGCCACACCCACACACAGCCCCACCCACATATTGCACCGCCCACATCACCTACACTTGGTACAGAATAGATTTATATCATCTTTTGTGTTAACTGCAGTCAGGAGATTAAAAATACTAATAGGGTTTATTCAAATGCACTTGAATTGCAGCTGAATGGATGTAGGCTTGTAGCCCTATAGTTTAACATAGAAGACCATTAGCTTGGCTGTAGTCTAGGTGAATTGTTTTCATAGTGAACAGACCCCCTGGTATGGTCTGATAAGGAGCATAGAAAATCACTGACGCTATACTACATTTTTATGTTTACCACCTAACAGCTTCAACTTTGATTTCACCTTTATATTATCTGGTACTCACTAATCTCCATCTAGCCTCCCTCACAGTCTCTTGGATATACAGGGAGTGCAGAATTATTAGGCAAGTTGTATTTTTGAGGATTAATTTTATTATTGAACAACAACCATGTTCTCAATGAACCCCAAAAACTCATTAATATCAAAGCTGAATATTTTTGGAAGTAGTTTTTAGTTTGTTTTTAGTTTTAGCTATTTTAGGGGGATATCTGTGTGTGCAGGTGACTATTACTGTGCATAATTATTAGGCAACTTAACAAAAAACAAATATATACCCATTTCAATTATTTATTTTTACCAGTGAAACCAATATAACATCTCAACATTCACAAATATACATTTCTGACATTCAAAAACAAAACAAAAACAAATCAGTGACCAATATAGCCACCTTTCTTTGCAAGGACACTCAAAAGCCTGCCATCAATGGATTCTGTCAGTGTTTTGATCTGTTCACCATCAACATTGCGTGCAGCAGCAACCACAGCCTCCCAGACACTGTTCAGAGAGGTGTACTGTTTTCCCTCCTTGTAAATCTCACATTTGATGATGGACCACAGGTTCTCAATGGGGTTCAGATCAGGTGAACAAGGAGGCCATGTCATTAGATTTTCTTCTTTTATACCCTTTCTTGCCAGCCACGCTGTGGAGTACTTGGACGCGTGTGATGGAGCATTGTCCTGCATGAAAATCATGTTTTTCTTGAAGGATGCAGACTTCTTCCTGTACCACTGCTTGAAGAAGGTGTCTTCCAGAAACTGGCAGTAGGACTGGGAGTTGAGCTTGACTCCATCCTCAACCCGAAAAGGCCCCACAAGCTCATCTTTGATGATACCAGCCCAAACCAGTACTCCACCTCCACCTTGCTGGCGTCTGAGTCGGACTGGAGCTCTCTGCCCTTTACCAATCCAGCCACGGGCCCATCCATCTGGCCCATCAAGACTCACTCTCATTTCATCAGTCCATAAAACCTTAGAAAAATCAGTCTTGAGATATTTCTTGTCCCAGTCTTGACGTTTCAGCTTGTGTGTCTTGTTCAGTGGTGGTCGTCTTTCAGCCTTTCTTACCTTGGCCATGTCTCTGAGTATTGCACACCTTGTGCTTTTGCGCACTCCAGTGATGTTGCAGCTCTGAAATATGGCCAAACTGGTGGCAAGTGGCATCTTGGCAGCTGCACGCTGGACTTTTCTCAGTTCATGGGCAGTTATTTTGCGCCTTGGTTTTTCCACACGCTTCTTGCGACCCTGTTGACTATTTTGAATGAAACGCTTGATTGTTCGATGATCACTCTTCAGAAGCTTTGCAATTTTAAGAGTGCTGCATCCCTCTGCAAGATATCTCACTATTTTTGACTTTTCTGAGCCTGTCAAGTCCTTCTTTTGACCCATTTTGCCAAAGGAAAGGAAGTTGCCTAATAATTATGCACACCTAATATAGGGTGTTGATGTCATTAGACCACACCCCTTCTCATTACAGAGATGCACATCACCTAATATGCTTAATTGGTAGTAGGCTTTCGAGCCTATACAGCTTGGAGTAAGACAACATGCATAAAGAGGATGATGTGGTCAAAATACTCATTTGCCTAATAATTCTGCACGCAGTGTACAGTCCTGATCAAAAGTTTAAGACCACTTGAAAAATGGCAAAAAAATCATATTTAGCATGGCTGGATCTTAACAAGGTTCCAAGTAGAGCTTCAACATGCAACAAGAAGAAATGGGAGTGAGACAAAACATTTTTTGAGCATTCAATTTAGTAAAAACAACGAATAAACTGAAACAGGCTGTTTTTCAGCTGATCAAAAGTTTAGGACCACACCTCCAAAAAAAACGAAACCCCCCCAAAACAGAAATCAAACTTCCAAACATGAACTCAGTAATGAGTAGCTCCGCCGTTATTGTTTATCACTTCCAAAATTCGTTTCGGCATGCTTGATGCAAGCGTTTCCATGAGGTGAGTGGGAACATTTCTCCAAGTGGTGAAGACGGCCGCACGAAGGCCATCTACCGTCTGGAACTGTTGTCCATTTTTGTAAACTTCCCTTGCCATCCATCCCCAAAGGTTCTTGGATTTAGATCAGGAAAACATGCAGGATGGGCAAAAAGAGTGATGTTATTCTCCTGGAAGAAGTCCCTTGTCCTGCGGGCATTGTGTACTGTAGCATTGTCCGGTTGAAAAACCCAGTCGTTACCACACAGACGAGGGCCCTCAGTCATGAGGAATGCTCTCTGCAACATCTGGACATAGCCAGCGGCCGTTTGACACCCCTGCACTTCCTTAAGCTCCATTGTTCCACTGAAGGAAAAAGCACCCAAGACCATTATGGCGCCCCCTCCACTGTGGCGTGTAGAAAACATCTCAGGTGGGATCTGCTTGTCATGCCAGTAACGTTGGAAACCATCAGGACCATCAAGGTTAAATTTTTCCTCATCAGAGAATAAAACTTTCTTCCACGTTTGAATGTCCCATGTTTGGTGCTCTCTTGCAAAGTCCATATTTCCAGATGACCCACTAACCCAGGAAGTTAATTCAATTATTCCAATAGTCTACTGACTATAATTTCCCGTTTCTGGTCCTATAATTAAAATATAACTTTTATTTCCTTTTATTAAACTATATTCCACACAGAAAAAACACACTTTTAAAAAAAAAAAATATGGAGGACTTGGACACTGTGGGCTCAGTATATCTATTATTCAGGAGGGCTTGTATTGCGTTACACTGGAGGACTTTATCTTCACACACAGATCATATACTGGCTATTTGTATCTAGCCTGTGTAGTTACACATTGTTGTCTATAGGTGTCACCTAGCACCGAGTGTGTGATCGTTCACGCTACACTTTGTTGCTAGTTGTTGCGTCTAAGGCTCTGCCTTAATTGTGTGTCCTTCACTGCCTATTTGCAATTATTTATGCCGTACATTTATTCCTACTCTGGCCCACAGGGGGGGGTCCGGCGTCTGCAGATCGCCTTTCCCTATATCCTTTTCAGTCCTTCATTTATAGTTAAAATATTAAAGACACAACTCCCCCAACATGTTTCACCGCTCCAGCGGCGTCTTCAGGGGAATGGAGCTACTATCAACTCTTGAAGACGTTTTTTGTTTTTGAAGCACTTTAGTCCCAGATGCTGTCTGATGGTTATGGGGCTGCAGTCAGCACCAGTAAGGGCCTTAATTTGGGTCGAGGATCATCCAGTGTCTTGACGGACAGCCAATTGGATCCTCCGGCTCAGTGCTGATGACATTTTTTTGGGTCTTCCACTTGACTTTTTTGTTCCATAACCCTCAGGATCATTTAAGAAATTCCAAATGACTGTCTTACTGCGTCCCATCTCAGCAGCGATGGCACGCTGTGAAAGACCCTGCTCATGCAGTTCAACAATCCGACCACGTTCAAAAAGGGAGAGTTTTTTTGCCTTTGCCATTACAACGTGTGACTACCTGACAGAAAATGACAATGAATCCACATCTTTGCACAGATTTGGCCTTTTAACCACCTCAGCCCCCAGTGCTTAAACACCCTGAAAGACCAGGCCACTTTTTACACTTCTGACCTACACTACTTTCACCGTTTATTGCTCGGTCATGCAACTTACCACCCAAATGAATTTTACCTCCTTTTCTTCTCACTAATAGAGCTTTCATTTGGTGGTATTTCATTGCTGCTGACATTTTTACTTTTTTTGTTATTAATCGAAATTTAACGATTTTTTTGCAAAAAAATGACATTTTTCACTTTCAGTTGTAAAATTTTGCAAAAAAAACGACATCCATATAGAAATTTTGCTCTAAATTTATAGTTCTACATGTCTTTGATAAAAAAAAAATGTTTGGGTAGAAAAAAAATGGTTTGGGTAAAAGTTATAGCGTTTACAAACTATGGTACAAAAATGTGAATTTCCGCTTTTTGCAGCAGCTCTGACTTTCTGAGCACCTGTCATGTTTCCTGAGGTTCTACAATGCCCAGACAGTACAAACACCCCACAAATGACCCCATTTCTGAAAGTACACACCCTAAGGTATTCGCTGATGGGCATAGTGAGTTCATAGAACTTTTTATTTTTTGTCACAAGTTAGCGGAAAATGATGATTTTTTTTTTTTTTTTTTTCTTACAAAGTCTCATATTCCACTAACTTGTGACAAAAAATAAAAAGTTCTATGAACTCACTATGCCCATCAGCGAATACCTTGGGGTCTCTTCTTTCCAAAATGGGGTCACTTGTGGGGTAGTTATACTGCCCTGGCATTCTAGGGGCCCAAATGTGTGGTAAGCAGTTTGAAATCAAATTCAGTAAAAAATGACCTGTGAAATCCGAAAGGTGCTCTTTGGAATATGGGCCCCTTTGCCCACCTAGGCTGCAAAAAAGTGTCACACATCTGGTATCCCCGTACTCAGGAGAAGTTGAGGAATGTGTTTTGGGGTGTCTTTTTACATATACCCATGCTGGGTGAGATAAATATCTTGGTCAAATGACAACTTTGTATAAAAAAATGGGAAAAGTTGTCTTTTGCCAAGATATTTCTCTCACCCAGCATGGGTATATATAAAATGACACCCCAAAACACATTCCCCACCTTCTCCTGAGTACGGAGATACCAGATGTGTGACACTTTTTTGCAGCCTAGGTGGGCAAAGGGGCCCATATTCCAAAGAGCACCTTTCGGATTTCACTTGTCATTTTTTACTGAATTTGATTTCAAACTCCTTACCACACATTTGGGCCCCTAGAATGCCAGGGCAGTATAACTACCCCACAAGTGACCCCATTTTGGAAAGAAGACACCCCAAGGTATTCCGTGAGGGGCATGGCGAGTTCCTAGAATTTTTTATTTTTTGTCACAAGTTAGTGGAAAATGATGATTTTTTTTTTTTTTTTTTTTTTCATACAAAGTCTCATATTCCACTAACTTGTGACAAAAAATAAAAACTTCCATGAACTCACTATGCCCATCAGCGAATACCTTGGGGTCTCTTCTTTCCAAAATGGGGTCACTTGTGGGGTAGTTATACTGCCCTGGCATTCTAGGGGCCCAAATGTGTGGTAAGGAGTTTGAAATCAAATTCTGTAAAAATTGACCTGTGAAATCCGAAAGGTGCTCTTTGGCATATGGGCCCCTTTGCCCACCTAGGCTGCAAAAAAGTGTCACACATCTGGTATCTCTGTATTCAGGAGAAGTTGAGGAATGTGTTTTGGGGTGTCTTTTTACATATACCCATGCTGGGTGAGATAAATATCTTGGTCAAATGCCAACTTTGTATAAAAAAATGGGAAAAGTTGTCGTTTGCCAAGATATTTCTCTCACCCAGCATGGGTATATATAAAATGACACCCCAAAACACATTCCCCACCTTCTCCTGAGTACGGAGATACCAGATGTGTGACACTTTTTTGCAGCCTAGGTGGGCAAAGGGGCCCATATTCCAAAGAGCACCTTTCGGATTTCACTTGTCATTTTTTACAGAATTTGATTTCAAACTCCTTACCACACATTTGGGCCCCTAGAATGCCAGGGCAGTATAACTACCCCACAAGTGACCCCATTTTGGAAAGAAGAGACCCCAAGGTATTCGCTGATGGGCATAGTGAGTTCATGGAAGTTTTTATTTTTTGTCACAAGTTAGTGGAATATGAGACTTTGTATAAAAAAAAAAATAAAAAAAAAAAAATCAGCATTTTCCACTAACTTGTGACAAAAAATAAAAAATTCTAGGAACTCGCCATGCCCCTCACGGAATACCTTGGGGTGTCTTCTTTCCAAAATGGGGTCACTTGTGTGGTAGTTATACTGCCCTGGCATTTTCCAGGGGCCCTAATGTGTGTTAGGTAGGTAAATGACCTGTGAAATCCTAAAGGTGCTCTTTGGAATATGGGCCCCTTTGCCCACCTAGGCTGCAAAAAAGTGTCACACATGTGGTATCGCCGTATTCAGGAGAAGTTGGGGAATGTGTTTTGGGGTGTCATTTTACATATACCCTTGCTGGGTGAGAGAAATATCTTGGCAAAAGACAACTTTTCCCATTTTTTTATACAAAGTTGGCATTTGACCAAGATATTTCTCTCACCCAGCATGGGTATATGTAAAATGACACCCCAAAACACATTCCCCAACTTCTCCTGAGTACGGCGATACCACATGTGTGACACTTTTTTGCAGCCTAGATGCGCAAAGGGGCCCACATTCATTTTATGAGGGCATTTTTAGACATTTGGATACCAGACTTCTTCTCACGCTTTGGGGCCCCTAGAATGCCAGGGCAGTATAAATACCCCACATGTGACCCCATTTTGGAAAGAAGACACCCCAAGGTATTCAATGAGGGGCATGGCGAGTTCATAGAAATTTTTTTTTTTTGGCACAAGTTAGCGGAAATTGATATTTTTTATTTTTTTCTCACAAAGTCTCCCGTTCCGCTAACTTGGGACAAAAATTTCAATCTTTCATGGACTCAATATGCCCCTCACGGAATACCTGGGGGTGTCTTCTTTCCGAAATGGGGTCACATGTGGCGTATTTATACTGCCCTGGCATTCTAGGGGCCCTAAAGCGTGAGAAGAAGTCTGGAATATACATGTCTAAAAAATTTTACGCATTTGGATTCCGTGAGGGGTATGGTGAGTTCATGTGAGATTTTATTTTTTGACACAAGTTAGTGGAATATGAGACTTTGTAAGAAAAATAAATAAAAATTCCGCTAACTTGGGCCAAAAAAATGTCTGAATGGAGCCTTACAGAGGGGTGATCAATGACAGGGGGGTGATCAATGACAGGGGGGTGATCAGGGAGTCTATATGGGGTGATCACCACAGTCATTGATCATGCCCCTGTAAGGCTTCATTCAGACGTCCGGATGCGTTTTGCGGATCCGATCCATCTATCAGTGGATCCGTAAAAATCATGCGGACGTCTGAATGGAGCTTTACAGGGGGGTGATCAATGACAGGGGTGTAATCAATGACAGGGGGGTGATCAGGGAGTCTATATGGGGTGATCACCACAGTCATTGATCACGCCCCTGTAAGGCTTCATTCAGACGTCCGGATGCGTTTTGCGGATCCGATCCATCTATCAGTGCATCCGTAAAAATCATGCGGACATCTGAATGGAGCTTTACAGGGGGGTAATCAATGACAGGGGGGTGATCAGGGAGTCTATATGGGGTGATCACCACAGTCATTGATCATGCCCCTGTAAGGCTTCATTCAGACGTCCGGATGCGTTTTGCGGATCCGATCCATCTATCAGTGGATCCGTAAAAATCATGCGGACGTCTGAATGGAGCTTTACAGGGGGGTGATCAATGACAGGGGTGTAATCAATGACAGGGGGGTGATCAGGGAGTCTATATGGGGTGATCACCACAGTCATTGATCACGCCCCTGTAAGGCTTCATTCAGACGTCCGGATGCGTTTTGCGGATCCGATCCATCTATCAGTGGATCCGTAAAAATCATGCGGACGTCTGAATGGAGCTTTACAGGGGGGTGATCAATGACAGGGGTGTAATCAATGACAGGGGGGTGATCAGGGAGTCTATATGGGGTGATCACCACAGTCATTGATCACGCCCCTGTAAGGCTTCATTCAGACGTCCGGATGCGTTTTGCGGATCCGATCCATCTATCAGTGCATCCGTAAAAATCATGCGGACATCTGAATGGAGCTTTACAGGGGGGTAATCAATGACAGGGGGGTGATCAGGGAGTCTATATGGGGTGATCACCACAGTCATTGATCATGCCCCTGTAAGGCTTCATTCAGACGTCCGGATGCGTTTTGCGGATCCGATCCATCTATCAGTGGATCCGTAAAAATCATGCGGACGTCTGAATGGAGCTTTACAGGGGGGTGATCAATGACAGGGGTGTAATCAATGACAGGGGGGTGATCAGGGAGTCTATATGGGGTGATCACCACAGTCATTGATCACGCCCCTGTAAGGCTTCATTCAGACGTCCGGATGCGTTTTGCGGATCCGATCCATCTATCAGTGCATCCGTAAAAATCATGCGGACATCTGAATGGAGCTTTACAGGGGGGTGATCAATGACAGGGGGGTGATCAGGGAGTCTATATGGGGTGATAACCACAGTCATTGATCATGCCCCTGTAAGGCTTCATTCAGACGTCCGGATGCATTTTGCGGATCCGATCCATCTATCAGTGCATCCGTAAAAATCATGCGGACATCTGAATGGAGCTTTACAGGGGGTGATCAATGACAGGGGGGGGTGATCAATGACAGGGGGGTAATCAATGACAGGGGGGTGATCAGGGAGTCTATATGGGGTGATCACCACAGTCATTGATCACGCCCCTGTAAGGCTTCATTCAGACGCCCGTATGCGTTTTGCGGATCCGATCCATCCATCAGTGGATCCGTAAAAATCATGCGGACATCTGAATGGAGCTTTACAGGGGGTTGATCAATGACAGGGGTGTAATCAATGACAGGGGGGTGATCAGGGAGTCTATACGGGGTGATCAGGGGCTAATAAGGGGTTAATAAGTGACGGGGGGGGGGTGTAGTGTAGTGTAGTGGTGCTTGGTGGGACTTTACTGAGCTACCTGTGTCCTCTGGTGGTCGATCCAAACAAAGGGGACCACCAGAGGACCAGGTAGCAGGTATATTAGACGCTGTTATCAAAACAGCGTCTAATATACCTGTTAGGGGTTAAAAAAAACACATCTCCAGCCTGCCAGCGAACGATCGCCGCTGGCAGGCTGGAGATCAACTCTCTTACCTTCCGTTCCTGTGAGCGCGCGCGCCTGTGTGCGCGCGTTCACAGGAAATCTCGCGTCTCGCGAGAGGACGCACCGGCGCGTCCACCCAGAAGAGCAGGGCCGCCGCAAAGACGCAATCCTGCGTACGGCGGTCCTGAGGTGGTTAAAGGCATGTGGTCCTAAAATCTGGATCAGCTGACAAACAGCTTGTTTCAGTTTAATCGTACTTATTTTCAATTAATTGAATGCTCGAAAAATGTTTTGTCTCACTCTCATTTCTTCTTGTTGCAAGTTGAATCTCTACTTGGGACCTTGTTAAGATCCAACAATGTAAAATATGATTTTTTGCCATTTTTCAAGTGGTCTTAATCTTTTGATCAGGACTGTATGAGCAATCCATTCCATGGTAGCCAATTTTGAAAATATTTCTAATTCGGCTGTTTTGGACTAGCCTTTTAAAATACACCAATTGCCAATTCACAAGAAGGACAGAAAGCTGCTAGATTTGCAGACAAGAGTAAGTGGCGAGGTGAAAGAGAGTAAAGCTAGCCATACACCTATAGATTATCTGCAGACTTTCTATGGTCAGATGGACAAAGTGCAACAGGTTCCTCCATCTACGCTAAATTGTGCGGATGGAGAAATCTCCCACTGGGCCAAGCTTCAGTATCTTGCTAGACGGCCCTGCTGGCTCTCAAGATACCTGAACAATCTGATTGGATGCAGGCATTGCTCAGGTATTATGACAGCCAGCGGGGCCGGCTAGCAGTATACTGAAGCTTGGCCCAGTGGGAGATTCCTCCATCCGCACAGTTTAGTGTAGATGAAGGAATCTGTTGCACTTTTTCCATCTGACCATAGAAAATCTGCAGATAATCTATAGGTGTATGGCCAGCTTATGTAACCTGTGAGTGAATGTGCCTGTCTTTGCAACGCACTGGACGCAGGAGTCTGTAACGCACTGGATGCAGGAGTATATAAAGCACTGGACGCAGGAGTCTGTAACACAATGGACTCAGGACTTTGTAATGCACTGGATGCAGGTGTCTGAAAAGCACTGGACGCAGGACTTTGTAACGCACTACTGCATGCAGGACTTTGTAACACACTGGATGCAGGACTTTGTAACACACTGGACGCAGGACTTTGTAACGCACTGGACCGTGGATGCAGGACTTTGTAACGCGCTACTGGACGCAGGACTTTGTAACACACTGGACGCAAGACTTTGTAACGCACTACTGGATGCAGGACTTTGTAACACACTGGACGCAAGACTTTGTAACGCACTGGATGCAGGACTTTGTAAAGCACTGGACCGTGGACGCAGGACTTTGTAACGCGCTACTGGACGCAGGACTTTGTAACACTCTGGACGCAGGACTTTGTAGCGCACTGGATGCAGGACTTTGTAACGCACTACTGGACGCAGGACTTTGTAACACACTGGACGCAGGACTTTGTAACACTCTGGACGCAGGACTTTGTAACGCACTGGATGCAGGACTTTGTAACGCACTACTGGACGCAGGACTTTGTAACGCACTGGATGCAGGAGTCTGTAAATCACTAGACGCAGGACTTTGTAACGCACTGGATGCAGGACTTTGTAAGGCACTGGACGCAGGACTTAATTAAAAAAAAGAACACTTACAAGAGAGAGAATACAAGCCTTCCCCTGGCCCTGCTACCTGCTTGCCCATTCTGTCTCCTCAGTAGGTGCTGCTTGCTCATCCCGTGCACTTATGAAACAGTCTGCCTCCTGCAGTCCGCACTGTACGAGAGGCAGGGACAGGGAGATAGCCGTGGCTGTGAAGGGAAAAGTTCCAGAGCACACAATGACAGCCTCAGAGCCTTTCTGCTGCCTGGCCCACCGTATGCTGCCACAGCGACGGCCCAGCCTGCAGGACATGAGAGGCCTGGAGTCCACATTATAGCACCACTATATTTACATTTATTTATTATCAAAAAGCAACATACATAACTAAAAAAAACAACTTTTTTACTGTCCCTTTAAGCAAAAGGCAGAATATAATAAAAGACAAAAACAGATATCAAACTTAACTACGTTTATAATAAAACAATTTACTTACAAAAGAAGCTATTCAGTCGTCTGCTGTGCCGTCCTCTGTTTGCTTCCGCAGATTCTTTCCCCTCCTTTCTGTCTCTCCTCAGTGCGCAGGCACACTGTTATGGGGGATCTGTGGATGACACACTGTTATGGGGGATCTGTGGATGACACACTGTTATGGGGGATCTGTGGATGACACACTGTTATGGGGGATCTGTGGATGACACACTGTTATGGGGGATATGTGGATGACACACTGTTATGGGGGATCTGTGGAAGACACACTGTTATGGGGGATCTGTGGATGACACACTGTTATGGGGGATCTGTGGAAGACACACTGTTATGGGGGATCTGTGGAAGACACACTGTTATTGGGAATCTGTGTATAACACACTGTTATGGGGGATCTGTGGATGACACTGTTATGGGCATCTGTGATTGACACACTGTCATGGGGCATCTGTGGATGACACTGTTATGGGGGGTATCTGTGGATCAAACTGTTATGGGGGGCATCTCTGGATGACACTGTTATGGGGGATCTGTGGATGACACTATTATGGGGGATCTGTGGATAACACATAGCATCATATGCTATATATGTGTCATCCACAGATCCCCCCATAACAGTGTCCCTGTGTAAATAGCGACCCACAATACACAGCAGTCTGTATATGTAAAGTGTAGGTATAATCCTTAACCTGTGCTTTGTTAAAGTAGGGCAGTGGTCTGTACTAGACTGGGGTTATAGGGCCTCGTGTGACAAGGGCTGTGTCATGATCTGATTAACGGAATGGTGAAACATAAGGCTGTGGACAAAAAAATATTGTCCAGCTTCACATCGCAGTGCGTGTTTTATTAGGAAACGTGCTTAAAAACCAAACATCAGGCTCATATCATCAACATGTTTCGGATCAACATATATTACAGATCCTTCCTCATGATACAGAGAATAAGACTGACAAATCTTATATACAGAGTAAAAGCAGTGATTCAGCTGTGGATTATTGATTGGCAATTGGACTGCTTTCACCCCACCCACAGCATATACCACTGAGACACAGGAACAGAAATGCATGAGAAGAAGAGAGGGAAAAAAAAAAAAAAAAAAAAAATTTAATTTTCACCCCTCTCTTCCTCCCACGCAAGAACCGCCCCTAAAGGACAAGAGAAGAAGATACATCTAATAATGCAATATTAAATCTTGTCTTTGATTAAGGCCCAAAGGTATACAGGACTGAAATCTAAAAATCCAATAGGCTTCTCTATTGAGAAGAGCTTTCCTATGGTCTCCGCCCCGTTTAGGAAAATTAACTCGTTCAATGCCCTGAACTTTCATGCCAGCAATATTGCCCTGGTGGCAGGAGGCAAAATGCTGGCTGACTGCTGACACATTTTTTACAAAAGCATGAGATATATCTGAGATATGTCTGCATATCCGAACTTTGAGGGCATTGGACGTGCATCCCACATATTGCAATTGACATGTAGAACAAGACACACAATACACCACATGTGTGGTATTGCAGTTAATGTATTGTTGTATCTCAAATGACTGCTGGGCTGCAACAGAGGCCACATTCCGTCCTGTTTGTACGACACTGCAACACGTACAAATGCGGTGCCCGCATTTGAACATCCCTTTAGACCTAAGCCAACATTGTTGTGGTACCGTACCATCTGAAAACCGACTCGGACTGAGTTTTTGAGAAAGTGTTGGCGCCTTGCGGGCAACACATTTTATTCCCTTGTCCACAATCGGTTTCCAGGCGGCATCTGTGCGCAAAACTGTCAGATTCTTTCTGACAATCTTGCAGACATCCAGATATTCAAGACTATAGTTAGTTATAAAGAATGGCATTGCAGTCTGGCCTCCTTGTTTTAAACCTTTGTATTTTTTATATTTAGGAAAAACCAGGTCTCGCCTGGGTAATGCAAGAGCTGTTTTTTTAGCTGTGTCTATTAAAGACTGGCCGTAACCTCTGATCTGAAGTCGAGCAGTCAACTTTTCTGCCTCTCTGAGGAAGGTGGAATCATCTGAGCAGTTCCTCCTTAATCTGATAAATTCACCCCTAGGGATGTTTTTAACCACGTGTTTCGGATGACAGGACAGGGCTAATAAAGTGGTATTGCCAGCTGTCTCTTTTCTATAAGTACAAGTGGTTATCTCAGATTTTTCCACATCACCATGGAGAGTAAGATCCAAAAATGAAATAGTGTGCACATGAAAATCAACCGTAAAGCTCAGATTCATTTGATTATCATTGAGATATCTCTCAAACAGTGGTATGGCCGTCACATCCGACGACCAGATGAACAGCAGGTCATCTATGTAACGGCCATACCACTGCAGGGAGGAAGACCACGGGTTATCACAGGAAAACAAAAAACGAGACTCCCACCAAGACATGTATATGTTCGCCAGTGAGGGCGAAAATTTTGCGCCCATCGAAACTCCAGTACATTGTAAGTATAGCTTCTGGTCGAACATAAACACATTGTGTTTGAGCAAGAACCGAATCACATCACAAATATAAGCAATGAATTCCAGGCTATAATCTGAGTATGCATTTAAAAACCATTTGGTTGCAGCAATAGCCTGATCGTGCGGGATGACTGTATAAAGTGATGTGACATCAGCTGTTACCCAAACAAAATCCGGGTTCCATTTGAAGTCATAAAAGGATTGTAACACTGACCTAGTGTCCAGCAAGAAACCAGGCAAGGTTTGCACTAATGGTTGTAACAGACTATCTACCCATTCTGACATTTTTTCAGAGTATGAGCCTATGCCTGCAACAATAGGTCGCATCGAAGGAGGAAACACTGGCTTATGTATTTTCGGGAGTGAGTGAAATATCGGAGTGATAGGAAAAGGAACATAAATATAGTCTGCTTGTCTCTGATTAATGAACCCTCCACTCACTCCAACACTTAACAACTCCAGAAGTTCCTCCTGAAAGCGGGGGGTGGGGTCACTGGATAGCTCCGTGTATGTGTCCGGAACCCCCAACATAAGGAGATTCTGGGACCTATACACGGAGCGATCCAAGACCACCACCGCACCCCCTTTATCTGCCTGTCTAATAGAAATATCTGGCATAGACTCCAATTTAGATAGAGCTAGTCTTTCCTCAACAGTTAAATTATTTCTGTGCCTGCCTGTATTGTTGCTGACATTATCCTTTAACCGGAACAAATCGCGCTCCACCAACTCTTGGAAATTATCCAATGCAGGTGAGCGCGACTGAATCGGATAAAAGTCAGGATTATGTGTCAAAAAATCATCAGAACAATTAACAAGAGTATCAGTATCATCGCACCTTGAGCGACATTCTTGAAGTTGGGATGTGACACTGAGTTCCTGAAAACTGAACATGGTGTGGAGTAAACTATTGTTTCCCCGTGAGGGACCTTCGGGTAATAAACCCCCCCTGGATGAGAGCTGATTATTCACAGTTACAGTGTCATCACATTCCAAATTCAAAAAATGTTTTTTGACTGTCAAATCTCTGGCAAATTTATTTACATCAAGAATGGTTTTATAAATGTCAAAATGAACTGTGGGAGAAAATGACAGACCCCTGGAAAGTAAATCCAATTGCTGCTGAGACAAAATTTTAGCAGAGATATTCACAACTTGCAAAGTTTCTACATCTTTTTGTGTCGCGACGGATACCGCATACTTTTTCGGGTGTTTGCGGCCAGCTCGCCGTTTTTTGTAGGTCTTGCTGTCGAATCATTCTGGGCGATCGATGTGAACCGAGCTGTGGCTGAATTATCACTTGTGGCACCCTCAGGTGCGGAATCAGACGAATCTGGTTCCGTTGAACTGAAGCCCACTTTCGGCGCTTTGAATTTTCTATTGCGCTGTGATTTCCTCATGATTGAACGCGGTGTGTTTGATTTATTTTCTGTTGTTTTATACACCACATTGGTTTTATAATCCTGCAGGTCGCGGTTGAACTTCTCCTGTTTTACTGAAATCAAAGTCTCTTCCAATTTGAACAGGTTTTTTTGTAACTTATTGTCCAGATCCTGGAACAGGTCATTGTCGACCATCGGTGTTATAAGCTCCTGTGTAGCTTTTATTTCTTCCCGTAAATTGGAGAGTAAACATTCTTCCTGAGTGATGATTAGTTGCATAAGTTTGAAAGAACATTCTGATAGAATTGATTGCCACTCAGAAAGAAAATCATCTGAATAAATAGTTGTTGGATATTTTTTCAACCTCAAGCCGCGTGGAATCATTTTTTTATCCACATATTTTTTCAAAGAGGTCGAGTCCCACCATGTGCGCATTTCGCGAACCAGCAGCAATTCAAGAGAGCTCATTTGGATTTTCAGATCCAACGTATGTTGTGAATCTATATCATCATCATTAAAAATAAAGTCCATTTTTTTGAGCCTTTCTTCACAATCCTCAATGCCTCGTAGAGAGGTATATGGAGCAGGAGTTTGGTTCATGTTTAAACAGCACAATATAATCCAAAGGTGTGGGAGCACACCAACAGGTTCCTTAGTACATAAACGTAAAAACACCAAGTTGGAGCTCACCTCACCATACACCACCGAGGAGCACGGACACAGAACCGGAACCAAGGATGAGAAGTAGCAAAAAAATATTGTCCAGCTTCACCTCGCAGTGCGTGTTTTATTAGGAAACGTGCTTAAAAACCAAACATCAGGCTCATATCATCAACATGTTTCGGATCAACATATATTACAGATCCTTCCTCATGATACAGAGAATAAGACTGACAAATCTTATATACAGAGTAAAAGCAGTGATTCAGCTGTGGATTATTGATTGGCAATTGGACTGCTTTCACCCCACCCACAGCATATACCACTGAGACACAGGAACAGAAATGCATGAGAAGAAGAGAGGGGAAAAAAAAAAAAAAATTTAATTTTCACCCCTCTCTTCCTCACACGCAAGAACCGCCCCTAAAGGACAAGAGAAGAAGATACATCTAATAATGCAATATTAAATCTTGTCTTTGATTAAGGCCCAAAGGTATACAGGACTGAAATCTAAAAATCCAATAGGCTTCTCTATTGAGAAGAGCTTTCCTATGGTCTCCGCCCCGTTTAGGAAAATTAACTCGTTCAATGCCCTGAACTTTCATGCCAGCAATATTGCCCTGGTGGCAGGAGGCAAAATGCTGGCTGACTGCTGACACATTTTTTACAAAAGCATGAGATATATCTGAGATATGTCTGCATATCCGAACTTTGAGGGCATTGGACGTGCATCCCACATATTGCAATTGACATGTAGAACAAGACACACAATACACCACATGTGTGGTATTGCAGTTAATGTATTGTTGTATCTCAAATGACTGCTGGGCTGCAACAGAGGCCACATTCCGTCCTGTTTGTACGACACTGCAACACGTACAAATGCGGTGCCCGCATTTGAACATCCCTTTAGACCTAAGCCAACATTGTTGTGGTACCGTACCATCTGAAAACCGACTCGGACTGAGTTTTTGAGAAAGTGTTGGCGCCTTGCGGGCAACACATTTTATTCCCTTGTCCACAATCGGTTTCCAGGCGGCCCACCGTATGCTGCCACAGCGACGGCCCAGCCTGCAGGACATGAGAGGCCTGGAGTCCACATTATAGCACCACTATATTTACATTTATTTATTATCAAAAAGCAACATACATAACTAAAAAAAACAACTTTTTTACTGTCCCTTTAAGCAAAAGGCAGAATATAATAAAAGACAAAAACAGATATAAAACTTAACTACGTTTATAATAAAACAATTTACTTACAAAAGAAGCTATTCAGTCGTCTGCTGTGCCGTCCTCTGTTTGCTTCCGCGGATTCTTTCCCCTCCTTTCTGTCTCTCCTCAGTGCGCAGGCACACTGTTATGGGGGATCTGTGGATGACACACTGTTATGGGGGATCTGTGGATGACACACTGTTATGGGGGATCTGTGGATGACACACTGTTATGGGGGATCTGTGGATGACACACTGTTATGGGGGATCTGTGGATGACACACTGTTATGGGGGATATGTGGATGACACACTGTTATGGGGGATCTGTGGAAGACACACTGTTATGGGGGATCTGTGGATGACACACTGTTATGGGGGATCTGTGGAAGACACACTGTTATGGGGGATCTGTGGAAGACACACTGTTATTGGGAATCTGTGTATAACACACTGTTATGGGGGATCTGTGGATGACACTGTTATGGGCATCTGTGATTGACACACTGTCATGGGGCATCTGTGGATGACACTGTTATGGGGGGTATCTGTGGATCAAACTGTTATGGGGGGCATCTCTGGATGACACTGTTATGGGGGATCTGTGGATGACACTATTATGGGGGATCTGTGGATAACACATAGCATCATATGCTATATATGTGTCATCCACAGATCCCCCCATAACAGTGTCCCTGTGTAAATAGCGACCCACAATACACAGCAGTCTGTATATGTAAAGTGTAGGTATAATCCTTAACCTGTGCTTTGTTAAAGTAGGGCAGTGGTCTGTACTAGACTGGGGTTATAGGGCCTCGTGTGACAAGGGCTGTGTCATGATCTGATTAACGGAATGGTGAAACATAAGGCTGTGGACAGACAGTGAGGGGAAGAGGTGTCACAGCAGCGCAGAGTATTTCCGCAGAGTGTTATCTGTCCACTCATATGGTTAAATGCATGAGGAAGGGAATGGAGGCAGGGGGAGGTGGTCATACAGTTGAATGGAAGGGGCTTCACAGCAGTACAGAGTGTTTCAGTGTAGTGGTCTAGCGAGATGCAAGGATCTGTCCACTCATCTGATTTGCAAGGAGGAGGATGGAGTGGAGACAACATGGAGATCACATACAGTGAATGGAAGAGGCTTCACAGCAGCACAGAGTGTTTCAGTGCAGTGGTCTATCGTGTTGCAGTAATCTGTCCACTCATCTTATTAAATGCATATTAGGAGGGGGATGGAGACAACATGAAGATCACGGTCAATCTGTGAATAGAAGGGGCGTCACAGCAGCACATAGAATGTCAGGACTCCTGACACCTACTAGTACTGACTCTCATAAACACAAATTAAGGTATCGAAAATAGTAGAGGTGTCCTAACTAAATAATCATCACAACAAACAGAAAAAAGGACCCTTAAAATCACAAATTTATTTCTATTCATTTAAAATTGGACCCACAGATATAGGTCACTAGAAGGGCCCATAGATTAGGAAACCCTAGTGGTCAAGAAGGTACATAGTCACAGCTACCAATCAATATCAGGAGATATATACAACATAACAGGACCCAGGGTAGTGAGGGGCAGTATGGTTAAAAGAGCGTGTTTTTTTTTTTGCGAAAACTTTCCCCTATTGAAACCCTTGTCTACCCTCTGCCCGGAAACGACCCCTAGTGGTGGGGTCTTACCGTCCTCGTACCTATCCTCATATACCCTGGAGAACCCTAAACATTTATATCTTGTATTGGCATCACCCCGACACATTTCCCCCAGGTGGGTTCATCAGGGGGTGGTATAAATTAGATAAGGCCCAGAAAAAACATATATAGAAACAACTGATATATGCTGAGATAATGATAAAAAGGCTGGTTATGCACATATCAAGGGACCACAAAAAAATGGATGCATCACATGTAGTTTCCGATGTACGCGGAAGATGCTACATGGGAGTTGTCCCTGTGCAACCTATCGCCTAGTAAGTTCTTGATAGTATGGAACTATCAAGCACATAGGGACAGGGGACATTAATGAAAGCTGTTATTATAAGTAGGGATGAGCGAATCGACTCCGAATGAAACATCCGAAGTCGATTCGCATAAAACTTCGTTCTAATACTGTACGGAGCAGGAGCTCCGTACAGTATTAGAATGTATTGGCTCCTATAAGCCGAAGTTATTGCTTCGCAAAGTCTCGCGAGACTTCACGTAATAACTTCATAAATACATTTACTGTAAAAGAACATTTCCCAAACTCGGGTTCGGTTCCAAGTGGAGATGTTGCGAAGCAATAACTTCGGCTCATAGGAGTCAATACATTCTGTATTGGCTCCTATGAGCCGATGTTTCATCCGAAGTCGATTCGCTCATCCCTAATTATAAGGTAATTACAGGTCTTTTGACAATCATTGACAGACTAAGTCTACTTTCACACTGGCGTTTTGTCTTTCCGTTTGTGAGATCCGTTCAGGGCTCTCACAAGCGGTCCAAAACGGATCAGTTTGCATTCTAATGCATTCTGAATAGAAAAGGATCCGCTCAGAATGCATCAGTTTGCCTCCGTTCCGTCTCCATTCCGCTTTGGAAGCGGACACCAAAACGCTGCTTGCAGCGTTTTGGTGTCCATCTGATGAAACAGCCAAATGTCCTCCATTGACTTTCAATGGTGTTCAAGACGGATCCGTCTTGGCTATGTTGAAGATGCTACAAACTGATCGGTTCTGAACGGATGCAGACGGTTGCATTATCTGAATGGATCCGTCCATGACGGATCCGCACAAAGCGCGAGTGTGAAAGTAGTCTAACCCTTTAAATATCATAAATCAGGGAGCTGTATATTGAATGACTAAGCTTCTTCTGTCCACAATTAATGGCACAAGGTGCTACAGATACGCAATCAATTATGTTGTACAAATCAAATTATCTTTATTTGTATGAAGACAAATAATAGCTCAGGAATAATGAAATACATTTTAGTCTTCCCTCCGAGAGAGGTGATTCTTAGTCAACACCTGTGCTTAGAGGTGTGAATGATTGCAGTAAATTATTTGTGAAATTGCTTTGCCTTTTGTTCTCAGAAGTTTCAGCAATTAATTTTTTAGTCATATAAAGGTTTGGTTAGTGTAACCTATTACATTATGGAAATTTCATTGACAACACCGCGGTGCTCATCTACTGTTTCAAAAAAATAAATAACTTTTTAACACATTTTGATTACAATCCATTTTTTAAAATATAGAGCAATACTCAGGGATTTACTTGTAATAACATATTACTAAAAAGTGAAATTTATACAAATACTAATACTTTTGTCGGCAGTAGCTTTAAGCAGCAGATCAAAATAGATTAGTGTTGATCGGGTGTTCGGGTGCTCGGATCGAACACTTCGGGATGCTCGCGTGCTCTACTGAGTCAATGGGAGAACCCGAGCATTAAACCAGGCACCCCCTGCTCTGAAGATGGAGGGTGTCTTGTTTAAAGGGAAAAGGTCAGAAATTGATGGAAACAACACCGAAATGGTTTGGGAACAGCATGAGAACGATGTTGAAATGATGTTGTCTGAGTAATACGCCAATTTTACAGACTGACAATAACACGCACAAAACCGAAGATAAAATCGATTTTAGAGGAAAAATTGTTAGGAAACATTCTTTCCTGTATATCTACTTGTATATAAAGTGCAAGTGCTGCCAAAAATTACAAGGAAGAGGCACTCTGATACAACCTGTATATCACATAAAGGAGGGCCTCATTCACATTGTGGTACAATTGTTCAGGTAGTAGGACTCCTACACTCATGAAGCCTATGCACTAATTGAAAGGGCCTCCAAAAATTACAAGGAACCGGCACTCCAATACACACTTTATTACACATAAAGGAGGGCATCATACAACCTTGAAAAATTATGATTGATGGCCTGCTAGTGACCCTCAAAAACATTATGAGCAAGGGCCTGCTGGTAACCCTCTAAAACATTAGGGGTGAGGGTCTGCTGCAGAGCTGACTCTAAAACATTAGGGGTGAGTGCCTGCTGCTGATCTGAGCATCGAAAAAATTATGGGCGAGTGCCTGCTGCTGAGCTGACCACTGAAAAAAATATGGGCGAGTGCCTGCTGCTTAGCTAACCATTGAAAAAATTATGGGCGAGGGCCTGCTGGTGAGCTGACCCTGTAAAACATTATGGTTGAGCGTCTGCTGGTGAGCTGACCCTCAAAAACATTATATGTGAGGGCCTGCTGGTGAGCTGACTTTCTAAAAGATTGTAGGTGAGGGCCTGCTGGTAAGCTGACCCTGTAAAACATTATGGTTAATGGCCTGCTGATGAGCTGACCCTCTAAAACATTATATGTGAGGGCCTGCTGGTGAGCTGACCCTCTAAAAGATTGTAGGTGAGGGCCTGCTGGTGAGATGACCCTGTAAAACATTATGGTTGAGGGCCTGCTGGTGAGCTGACCCTCTAAAACATTATATGCGAGGGTCTGCAGGTGAGCTGACCCTCTAAAACATTATATGCAAGGGCCTGCAGGTGAGTTGACCTTCTACAATATTAGGAGTGAGGGCAGACTAATAAGCATGTTGATATGATGGAAGAGGAGGAGGAGGAGGACGAGAAAAGGAAAATTGAACCATATACCATTTTTTGTGGTGGAATACAGTGTATTCAGTACTTGATAAAAAACACATTTAAAGTGCCTTTATGTTCAGCCGCTTTCCTCTGGTGGAGTAGAGAAGTCAGGGGCAATCCATGCCTTGTTCATTTTTATAAGAGTCAACCTGTCAGCATTTTCAGTTGACAGACGGATGCGCTTATTATGCCCCCAGCAGCAGTAAATACCCACTCTGATAAAACTCTGGCAGCAGGGCAGGCCAGCACCTCCAAGGCATAGAGCACCAGTTCGTGCCACATGTCCAGCTCGGACTCCCAGTATTTGTAAGGCACAGAGGGATCATCGAGGACGCAGACACGGTCTGCTACATACTCCTTCACCATCTTCCAAAATGTTTCCCTCCTTGTGACACTAGGCCACACAACAGGGTGAGGGTGCTGGTGGGGTGTCATAAAACTGTCCCAGGCTTTGGAGAGTGCTTCCCTGCCTCTGTTGGAACTGCTGTGTGTTTCCCTGCCCTCCCCTCCTCGGTTGCCCAAGGAACTACGTACTCTGCCGCTAGCGTTGTCAGCTAGAAATTTTTGGAGCAATTTTTCCACAAGGACCTTCTGGTATTGCACCATTTTGCTCGTCCTCTCCACCACAGGAATGAGAAATGAGAATTTCTCTTTGCTGCGGGGGTCGAGAAGGGTGAACAACCAGTAATCGGTGTGCAAAATGCGTAAAACGCGTGGGTCACGGGGAAGGCAGCCTAACATAAAGTCAACCATGTGTGCCAGAGTCCCAACAGGCAAGACTTTGCTGTCGTCATTAGGAGGATGACTCTCAATCTCCTCATCCTCTTCCTCCTCTTCTGCCCATCCACACTGAACAGATGGAATTAAACTTCCATGGGTACTACCCTCTGTAGCGGAGGCAACCGTCTCCTGCTCCTCCTCCTACTCCTCCTCATCATCATCATACAATTTGCGCTGAGAAGACGAACTGAGGGTCGTCTGGCTATCACCATGTGTAATGTCTTCCCCCATTTCCACCTTTTCCACATGCAAAGCGTCGGCCCTAATTGTGAGCAGCGAGCGTTTGAGTAGACACAGAAGTAAGATGGTGACGCTGATAATAGCGTTATCGCCGCTCACCATCTGTGTTAATTCCTCAAAGTTTCTTAAAACCTCACGACGACCATGTTGCAGCTGGTATTCCAGTACTGCCCGCTGCTGCTCACAAAGCCTGGCCAACATGTGGAACGTGGAGTTCCAGCTCGTGCTCACGTCGCACAACAGTTGGTGAGCTGGCAATTGTAAGCGCTGCTGCAGCGTTGACAGACCGGTGCAAGCTGTCGATGACTTGCAGAAATGTGCACACATGCGGCACACCTTCACCAGTAGCTCAGGCAAATTGGGTTAGGTTTTGAGAAACCGCTGAAATCCTAAGTTGAATACGTGGGCAAAGCATGGGATGTGTGTGAGCTTGCCGAGCTCCAAAGCCGCCACCAAGGTACGGCCATTATCAGACACAACCATGCCTGGTTCTAGGTTGAGTGTCGAGAGCCACAGCTCAGCCCTGCTGTCCCCTAAGCAGATCAGCATAATCCCGGCCTGTTGACGCATCCCCACTGCAGTGCTACACTGTTTCCAGCTACCGACTAATGGCTGACTGGTGCTGCAAAAGAATAATTCTGAGATGGAAGTGGAGGAGGAGGCGGAGGAGGAGAAATGGGGGTTGGAGCAATTAACGTAGGTGGCAGCGGAAACCCTGATGGAATTAGGTCCCGCAATACATTCCAGTGTGCCATCAGGGAAATGTAGCATCCCTGGCCGAATGCATATGTCCATGTGTCCGTGGTTAAGTGGACGTTTCCAGGAACTGTGTTGGTCAGGACACGTGTGATGTTACGGGACACATGTTGGTGTAAGGCGAGCACGGCACACCTTGAAAAATAGTGGCGGCTGGGGACATCAGGCTGCGGAAGGCCTCAGTGTCCACAAGCCTAAATGGCAGCATTTCCAGGGCCAGTAATTTCGAAATCTGTGCATTAAGTGCTATGGCCTGTGGGTGGGTGGCAGGGTATTTGTGCTTGCGTTTAAATGCCTGGGGTATGGACATTTGTACGCTGCGTTGGGACACGGAAGTGGATGTGGTCGCTGATGGTGCTTGTGAAGGTCCAGGTGCAGGGCAGGAGGCATCCGGGTCTGTGCCTTCGACAGGGGATTGGCCAGCACTTAACACAGGGGAAGAGGAGGCAGTGGTGTGACCCGCAGGCACAGATTGTGGACCGAGGCATTCGTCCCACTTATTACGGTGCTTGGATGTCATGTGGCGGATCACGCTGGTGGTAGTGAGGTTGCTAGTGTTCACGCCCGGGCTCATTTTGGAACGGCATAGGTTGCAAACTACTATTCTTTTGTCGTCTGCACTTTCCTCAAAAAAGCACCATACTGCGGAACACCTACCCTTTGGCAGGGGAGATTTCCGCAAGGGGGTGCTCCGTGGAACAGTTGCGGTCCTGTTTGGTTTGGCCCGCCTTGTCCCTTTTGCCACCCCACTGCTTCTTCCTGCCTGTTGCGGTGCAGCAGATACCTTCCCCTCTGTACTGCTGTCCTCGCTTGACTTTCCACATCCCCAGTTTGGGTCAGTGACTTCATCGTCCACCACCTCCTCTTCCACTCTGCTCATCCTCCTGACTTGTTGACCTAACCACTACTAGTTATTGGCAACTGTGTTTTATCATTATCCACCTCATTAAACAGTAATTGCCATTCCCCACCATCATCTTCTTGTGATTTTGGATGCTCAAGAGATTGGGAATAAGGGCACAAGATCTGTCACTCTTCAAGCGTGCTTGGCGAAGCAGCCAAATCAAGGAATGGTGCTGAAAAGAGCTCCTCGGAATATCCGAGTGTGAGATAACTTGTTTGCCCAGACTCTCTATGGTGGGAGGAAGGAGGGTCAGGGTGAGGATTGGGTTGAGCAGACTCTTGGCTACTGAGACTGGACTTGGTGGAAGACAGGGTGGTGCTTAACCGACTAGAAGCATTATCTGCTGCAATCCATCCGGCCACGTGGTAGCACTGGGCTGACAAGAGTGGTGTTTTGTGCCCCCCTGCAAACTGAGACATGAAGTTAGGTATCGTGGATGATTGCTGATTGTTTTTCTTGTGCTCTGGCAGCAGGCACAGTTTCACCGCGCCAAAGGCCACAGCCTCTGCGTGCACCATCAGCATCACGGCAACTTCCACGTCCCTTACTGCTCGCCTTCTTCATATTAAATGTTACATATGATTGAAAGTCTGTCACACGTACAGTAGCGTAGGATTTGGAAGTGTATGCACAAACAAATTTAAAAAGGTATTTCGGATGTGGAAACGTCACACAGGAGATATACCGCAGATACCACCGGTAATGTCACTGTCCGCAGCGTCTACATAAAAAAGTACACTGTATGTCACAGATACATTTTTTCAGCTCACACGTTACACTGCAGATGTTGCTCTGGTTATGTCAGTGTTAGAAGTGGACACCGTCTATCAAAAAAGTACACTGTATGTCACAGATATTTTTTGAATGTGCACACTTTACACAGGAGATGTGGCGCGGCTAATGTCACTGTCCGCAGCGGCCTAACTATTGTACGCTATTTAACGCAGGATGTGGTAAAAATAGATATTGCTGCCACACACAATAGTTCTTAAAAGGACTTTTGGGTCTGTAAAGTTTTAGCAATTTAGCACAGTTTGCGCTAAAAAAAAGAGTTTGCTGTTGCCACACACAATGGCCCTTAAAAGGACTTTTGGTATTGACACACTAAAATGTGCTGAATTATAATAGTAGCAAAATTACATTTTTTTTTTTACTAATCAACAAAGGTGCAATTAAACATCCCCTGATACACACACTTGGTACACTGGTATTGTCACACTAAAATGTACTACATTTACACTGGTATATTGATGTATTAAAATGCATTGAATTTACACTGAGTCTATAAGGTTATTGATGCACTGAAATGCGCTAAAGTGCACACCTATATATAGTAGCAAAATTTCAACTGGTTATTGAAAGGAATAGGGTGTAATTGTGTAGCATTTGCAGAAAATGTATGCTGCTTGTTGTGATGGGAATATGCATACAAGACACTTAAGAACTATAGAAGCTTTTTAACAGGTTTTAGGGAAAAAGGCTGGTTCATGCACAGAAAAAAGGAGCACTGTCTCTTTAAATGATCCTTGTGAAGGATTCTTCATGCAGGCAGTAAAGTTATACAAGTTCCAGCAGCTGTCCTCACTGTAATATACCCCATGCCAGTACACTAACTGCCCCTATGCTCAGTTTACTGATCAAACCTGACTTTCTACCTAGTAATAAAATCTTCCTACCTAAATCGTCCTAACTACACTATGCCTGCAAGACCATAAGATGACTAGCTGGTGTCTGTCAGAGACATGGCAGACACATTCTCTCCTATCAGTGTCTGAGCGTATAGTGCATTCTATGCTTAAAGGATAACTGTCACATTTAGACCCTAATTTCAATTTTCATATATGTAGTTACTAATAACATGATATTCCAGAATCAGTTACTATTAGACTGACTTACCCCATATTTAATAAGATTCAGCCCTTAGCAACCAGTCTGCATAAAACTGCAATTTCACTATTCAGTTAAGATGGCCGCCACTGCCCTCACCCTGAGGCTAATCCTGCCTGCCCTCACTACCCACATTGCATTGATCTCCTCACATGCACTAGCCAGTAACAATAGCTCCCCAAAAGTGTCAGTAACCAGAGCCCTCCCCCTAAAGGGTTAATCTCCTTCAGCACAAAGGGGTCCTCTTACCACATGTTGCTTTTATTTATACACTGAGCAGATGGCAGATCTCCCTTCCCTGGTCTGCGCTGCTCCATCTCTGCATTCTCCAGCTCTGCCGAGTGAGGGAACGTCTGCCAAGCGCAGGGACAGGGAGAAGTGCACACAGCCCAGGCACTGTTAACAGCTGCTGGGGAGGACCTGGCTTTAATCATTTACTTACAGTCCCTGGCTGTCAGTAATGTGACCCTTCACGCTGCGTGCTCCGTCTAAGACGGACCATGCCTAGCAACCCTATTTTAAACACAGGTAAAAATAGGCAGTACTGGGAACCAAAATTTGGAATTAAGGGGTAATTGAATACACAGTAAAAAGTTGAAATAGGGCCACCAAGGTGATATTAATCACCTCAATCCAATACTCCAAAAAATTATAATAATACGACAGTTATCCTTTAAGAGCTAGCATACAGCCTAAGGCCTCATGCACACGACCGTTGTGTGCATCCGTGTCCGTTGTTCCATTTTCCGTGATTTTCTGCGGACCCATTGACTTTCAATGGGTCCGTTGAAAACTCGGAAAATGCACCGTTGTTCATCCGCGTCCGTGATCCGTGTTTCCTGTCCGTCAAAAAAATATGACCTGTCCTATTTTTTTGATGGACAACGGTTCACGGACCCATTAAAGTCAATGGGTTCGTGAAAAAACACGGATGCACACAAGATTGACATCCGCGGCCATGATCCGTGGCCGTAGGCTACTTTCACACAGACGGATCCGCAGATCCGTCTGCATAAAAGCTTTTTCAGATCCGACAGTATATTCTAACACAGAAGCGTTCCCATAGTGATGGGGACGCTTCAAGTTAGAATATACTACGAACTGTGTACATGACTGCCCCCTGCTGCCTGGCAGCATCCGATCTCTTACAGGGGGCTGTGATCCACACAATTAACCCCTCAGGTGCCGCACCTGAGGGGTTAATTGTGCGTATCATAGCCCCCTGTAAGAGATCAGGTGCTGCCAGGCAGGAGGGGGCAGACCCCCCTCCCCTGTATTTAACTCATTGGTGGTCAGTGCGGCCCCCCTCCCTCCCCTGTATTTAACTCATTGGTGGCCAGTGCGGCCCCCCTCCCTCCCCTGTATTAAATTCATTGGTGGCCAGTGCGGCCCCCCTCCCTCCCTCCCCAGTATTATATTCATTGGTGGCCAGTGCGGCCTACCCTCTCCCCCCCTAATTAAAATCACCTTCCCCCATCATTGGTGGCCAGTGCGGCCTCACCTCTCCCCCCCTAATTAAAATCACCTTCCCCCATTATTGGTGGCGGCGGAGAGTTCCGATCGGAGTCGCAGTTTAATCGCTGGGGCTCCGATCGGTTACCATGGCAGCCAAGACGCTACTGCAGTCCTGGCTGCCATGGTTACTTAGCAATAGAAGCATTATACTTACCTGCGATGTCTGTGACCGGCCGGGCGCTCCTCCTACTGGTAAGTGACAGGTCTGTGCTATAAGCAATGCGCCGCGCAGACCTGTCACTTACCAGTAGGAGGAGCGCCCGGTCGGTCACAGACATCGCAGGTAAGTATAATGCTTCTATTGCTAAGTAACCATGGCAGCCAGGACTGCAGTAGCGTCTTGGCTGCCATGGTAACCCATCGATTAAACTGGGACTCCGATCGGAACTCTCCGCTGCCACCAATGATGGGGGAAGGTGATTTTAATTAGGGGGGGGAGAGGGGAGGCCGCACTGGCTACCAATGATGGGGGGATTTTAATTAGGGAGGGGGGAGAGGGGAGGCCGCACTGGCCACCATTGAGTTAAATACAGGGGAGGGAGGGGGGCCACACTGGCCACCAATGAGTTAAATACAGGGGAGGAAGGGAGCGGGGCCGCACTGGCCACCGATGAGTTAAATACAGGGGAGGGAGGGGGGCCGCACTGGCCACCAATGAGTTAAATACAGGGGAGGGGAGTCTGCCCCCTCCTGCCTGGCCGCACCTGATCTCTTACAGGGGGCTATGATACGCACAATTAACCCCTCAGGTGCGGCACCTGAGGGGTTAATTGTGCTGATCACAGCCCCCTGTAAGAGATCGGGTGCTACCAGGCAGCAGGGGGCAGTCATGTACACAGTTCTTAGTATATTCTAACTTGAAGCGTCCCCATCACTATGGGAACGCCTCTGTGTTAGAATATACTGTCGGATCTGAGTTTTGACGATCTAACTCAAATCCGATGGTATATTCTAACAAAGAGGTGTTCCCATGGTGATGGGGACGCTTCAAGTTAAAATATACCATCGGATTAGAGAAAACTCTGATCCGATGGTATATTAATAGGGACTCCTGACTTTACATTGAAAGTCAATGGGGGACGGATCCGTTTGCAATTGCACCATATTGTGTCACGTCAAACGGATCCGTCCCCATTGACTTGCATTGTAAGTCACGACGGATCCGTTTGGCTCCGCACGGCCAGGCGGACACCAAAACGACTTTTTCCTTCATGTCCGTGGATCCTCCAAAAATCAAGGAAGACCCACGGAAGAGAAAACGGACACGGATCACGGGCCTAATAGACCAGGCAAAACCCTGCCTCCTTACCAGTGGGTGTCTGCAAAGCTTTTTGGGCAAGCCTGCTAGCCAGGGCCCCTTCCAGGGTCATGTGATCCTCAGTCTTCATCCTCTCTGTAGTAAAATAGCAGGCACGGTTATGCACAATTCATCCGAAGTAGATCACAGAAATTTGGATTCCTTTGGCAGGAGAATTTTTGTGAAACGTGAGACAAATCCAATTCAGCTGGAATTGATTCCTCATTTGTAACATAAACCTCATGTAGAAGAAATGGGAGATAATGAAATTATATATTCTTGTTTCAAGATCTCCATTTGCTGGGAAACAATGGAAATATGCTTGATTCTATCCAGGGGCTGAAAACCCGCACATATCTAATTCATCTAACAGTTGAGAGGTCTTTTTTCATAAAATTATTTGTATTATATGCTATAAGTAGAAAATTCCATTGTTGTGGTCTACATCAACAGCATAAGTCCAGGCTATTTACTAAAAGAGGATTGTCTAGGCTAGTGTGGGGATTCGCTGTGGTAGGCAGCTTAGCGGACGCAGTATAGAGGCAATCACAGAGTCTTTAACTTAAATAGTTCATTGTTTATTCACACAGAAGGTAAAACAAAATAACAGTTTGCAGTGTTGGTGTATGTTCACACCATGGAAATTCCACAGAACGCAAACGTTCACCTGGTTAGCAGTTTTTCATCAGCCCTCCACAGCAGGCTTTAGGGGGCCTGTTTTCCAGCAATGTGGCTCTCAGCCCTTTAGCACAGCACACCTCAGGCAGATGCCAAAACCACAGTCTCCACAGCTTCACTGTGAAATGGAGGATAATCCACACCCAGCTGAGACTGCTAGATGGGTTTTTATATCCCTAACCAAAACCTGGCCTGAAACATGGGGAGCAGCCACCTACCATGCACTTTGGCTGCTCCCAGTAAGAGCCGGCCCGGATCGGCTCTACAGCTATACTAAATAACAAATAGTGTCTGTCAGCACTAACTGCCGCTGACACTTAAAATTTCCGGCTCTTACCTGACCGAGGCCAGGAATCTCGGTGACACATACCTTCTGTCAATGACGGACCTTTGCGCCTTCCTACACTGGATATAATTAAAGACACAAATGTAGACATGTAAACAAATCAAGAATGTTTGTATTAATTGACACTAGAGATGAGCGAATCGAATCCCACGAAGTAGAATTCGATCCGAATTTCAGGATAAATGTGATTCGCCTAGAAGCCGAATTTCCTCGGGCTTCGTGTCAGCGAATCGATTTAACCAAAATTGTATAAAAAACAAAGAATGTCAAACTTTCCTCCTCCATTTGATCACGACGGGCCGCCAGCCTCCATCTTGCTTGAAAATCTAGGCCGAAATCCTGTGCGGCGCAAGATTATTTTCAAGCAAGATGGCGGCGGCCGGCCCGTCGTGAGCAAATGGAGGCGGTAAGTTTGATTTCATTTTTTTTATTGTTAATTTTACACTCAGATGCCACTATTATGTATGAACGCGGCATCTGAGGTGTACAATGACGCTTTGCGACGAAGTAATTCGTCACAGAGCAAATTTTTTTCTGAAATTCAGTGAATCAGCCGAATCGAACATTTAAGAAATTTGCATCTCTAATTGACACCAAACAGAAATCCCAAAATGGTGAAGCACAAACTATTTTAAAAACTGTCATAATTTGTCACAAAATTATTAGGTTTCATTTATGTAAGACTGCACAGCCGTATTAAGTCATCGTTCAATAACATTGTTTTTAGCTTCTATTTTAGAACAAATTGTGATTAAAGTGTCTGCATTGTCTGAAGATTCATTTTTTAATAATACATCCTGAAAGTAGGTTTAACAGGCTCTCAATAGCTCTGAAGAGGGAATTAACAATAATATCTTCTATTTTATTAGGTGCTAAATTACCTTCTGAGTGTTAAGGAATTTAGGATTGTGTCTGCTATCAAACAAATTCTCCCACAGATTGAGTAGGCTTTCACGACATAATTTAAAACAGTCTAAATCCTAAAGTTACTTTAAGTTTCTATTTTCCTGGTGTTGAATGTATCATTGTTCTTATAAGGTCAACATGATTTGTGACCCGAATGCTTGTTAAGCTTCTACATTATGAAGAGAACACTCTTTTGCCATACTTCCTTGGTTTGCATTTCATACACGTTATGTGTTTATAGTTATTTCAATAAAGGGGTTGTCTTATTACTAAACATTAAATTTCCTTTTTAGATCAGGCAAACCATTTTTCAATTAGAAAGATTTAAAAAAATGGACATTAGATATTGCTGTTGTATACTTGGTGTTCTTTTGATTCCCTCTCAGAATGTTCACCTCCTACGTACAATGGCACTGGATGCACATACACAGTATTTCAGTCCTTTTGTTCTTGGGTGATGAGTTGATTACTGTAAATTGGAATCAACACTAGAGATGAAAAAATCTGAGGGCCTTCCAGGGAATACTTAAAGGGTTTAGCCACCGATAAGCTCTTTCAGGGCGGGTGATCCGCTTTTAGGCAGGGGTAGCCAAAATGACGCCCAGGGACAGTATTTCCCCCAACACCAAACCTTACGGTGGCAAGTCCATGGGCATCCTTTTGAGAACTATGGAATCGTGAGAAAATGGGACATATATTGCCCATTGTCTTTGTGCACATTACTGCTTATTTATACTTACCTAGGGAAGGCTCCAGTTAATTATATCACAAGGTAACACATTTTTGTGGGCATTTATACTTTATCTTTGATTTATTAATTATTCGTTCTTCTGGGGGGGATTTTTTCCTTTTGTTAATATACTTGATTAAAAGTTATATTTTAGAGGATTATTTTTCACAGTGATTATTCTATTTTTCCTACCCCTCTTCCAATAATACTTTTCTGTGAGACGGCAACACTAGAGATTAGCTAACTTTTCAAAAATTAGATTCACACGTTTCTCTGAGTTTCTCCCAAAAATTTGCTTTGTTCCAAATTTATTCGCCATGAAGCACATTAAATCAGCTATATCCTGCCCTGCAGGGAGAGTGTATCTTGATGTACAGGGTGGGCCATTTATATGGATACACCTTGATAAAATGGGAATGGTTGGTGATATTAAGTTCCTGTTTGTGGCACATTAGTGGTGGTGACCATGGCAGCCATTTTGAAGTCGGCCATTTTGAATCCAACTTTTGTTTTTTCAATAGGAAGAGGGTCATGTGACACATCAAACTTATTGGGAATTCCACAAGAAAAACAATGGTGTGCTTGGTTTCAACGTAACTTTATTCTTTCATGAGTTATTTACAAGTTTATGACCACTTATAAAATGTGTTCAATGTGCTGCCCATTGTGTTGGATTGTCAATGCAACCCTCTTCTCCCACTCTTCACACACTGATGGCAACACCGCAGGAGAAATGCTAGCACAGGCTTCCAGTATCCGTAGTTTCAGGTGCTGCACATCTCGTATCTTCACAGCATAGACAATTGCCTTCAGATGACCCCAAAGATAAAAGTCTAAGGGGTTCAGATTGGGAGACCTTGGGGGCCATTCAACTGGCCCACGATGACCAATCCACTTTCCAGGAAACTGTTCCTCTACGTATGTTTGGACCTGACACCCATAATGTGGTGGTGCACCATCTTGCTGGAAAAACTCAGGGAACGTGCCAGCTTCAGTGCATAAAGAGGGAAACACATCATCATGTAGCAATTTCGCATATCCAGTGGCCTTGAGGTTTCCATTGATGAAGAATGGCCCCACTATCTTTGTACCCCATATACCACACCATACCATAATTTTTTTTGTTCCAACAGTCTTGGAGGGATCTATCCAATGTGGGTTAGTGTCAGACCAATAGCGGTGGTTTTGTTTGTTAACTTCACCATTCACATAAAAGTTTGCCTCATCACTGAGCAAAATCTTCTGCGTAAACTGAGGGTCCTGTTCCAATTTTTGTTTTGCCCATTCTGAAAATTCAGTGCGCCGATCTGGGTCATCCTCGTTGAGATGCTGCAGTAGCTGGAGTTTGCAAGGGTGCCATTTGTGAGTAGCTAATATCCGCCGAAGGGATGTTCGACTAATGCCACTCTCCAGTGACATGCGGCGAGTGCTACGCTGTGGGCTCTTGCTGAATGAAGCTAGGACAGCCACTGATGTTTCTTCATTAGAGACAGATTTCATGCGTCCACATTTTGGCAAATCCAACACTGAACCAGTTTCACGAAACTTAGAAAGCAGTTTGCTAACTGTAGCATGGGAGATGGGTGGTCTCGTAGGGTGTCTTGCATTGAAATCTGCTGCAATGACCCAGTTACTGCGTTCACCAGACATCAATACAATTTCTATCTGCTCCTCACGTGTTAACCTCGGCGACATGTCAATGGCTGTAAACAAAGAGAAACTTGTAAATAACTCATGAAAGAATAAAGTTACGTTAAAACCAAGCACACCATTGTTTTTCGTGTGAAATTCCCAATAAGTTTGATGTGTCACATGACCCTCTTCCTATTGAAAAAACAAAAGTTGGATTCAAAATGTCCGACTTCAAAATGGCCGCCATGGTCACCACCCATCTTGAAAAGTTTCCCCCCTCACATATACTAATGTGCCACAAACAGGAAGTTAATATCACCAACCATTCCCATTTTATTAAGGTGTATCCATATAAATGGCCCACCCTGTACATTACTGTGCATTGCAGCAACATCCATAGCTAGTCCTTTCTGATAGTGTAACAGTTACTGTGCCTCAGTATATGGATGTGGGCATCGTCGTGTAGGCCACCAGGAGTCCTAGCTAATCCCTAGCTAAATAAAACTAACAAAAAAAAACATACAGCAAACTGGAGCAGTGTCACAATGACTCTTTTGTAGAGCAAAAGAAGGACATGGAGGCAGTGCCAATAAAGTAGAGCTGAAATAAAATAAAAGTTATTTTAATCCATGTTCTGGCAGTGCAAACACATGCTTTTGAATTACTTCTGTTAGCTGTAGAATGACTGTGCGTCACTATTAGGCTCAGTTCACTGCACACTGCACTTATTTGGTCAGTTATGGGTCAAAAACACAGGACAGGTGCAGATCTTTTCATGATACCTTACCTGAGAGCAGGATTGGCTCCTGATTTTGGCTCAGCATTTGATCAGTATTTGTAAGGCAAAAACAGGAGTGGGGCCAAAACAGAGATGACTTGTGAATCACAAGTTGTGATTGAAATATTTGCATGTCTTCTGTGTTTTGGACCCACTCCTACTTTTGGCTTCCAAATCATGATGAAATGCTAATGCAAAATGCTAACAGTGTGATCGAACCCTTCTGGATACTCAAAAGACAGGATCTGCAGTGTTTTCCATTTTTCAGTTTCTGACAGATCAGAAGAACGGTAAAATAAACTGAGATGTCAACATGGCCAAACAGGGACACTAGAGGCCGCAGAACAGAGTGGTGAGGGTGGCAACAGCATGAGGAGCCAACATAGTGGTCCAGTCACAGAGTGGTGAGGGCAGTAACAGCATGAGGAGTCAAGATAGTGGCCCAGTCACAGAGTGGGGAGGGTAGCAACAGCATGAGGAGTAAACATAGTGGCCCAGTCACAAAGTGGGGGGGGGGGGCAACAGTAGTGGCAATAACAGGCAGGTGGCAGCATCAGAATAGTGGCTGAAGCACGTGGCCAGAAGTAACTGGCCATAATTGCAGCACACTGCAGTCAGGACATTACTGCCAGACTTATATAGTCTGATGTATGGAAATCATGGCTAATCCACACCTTAGTCATCTTTATAAAGGTTAATCTCTCAACATTTTGTGTGGAAAGGAGAGTTCTCTTTGGGGTAACTATGCTGCCTGCCGCACTTATCACCTGCTCTGATGCTACACTACTGGCCAGGCAGGAAAGCTTGCCCAGGGCAAACTCAGTCAGTTGCGGCCACAGTTGGCTGCCCAGTAGTCCAAGGTGTCTTGAATCTGGGGTGAAAGGGTGAAGTCCAAGTATGCCACCACCTGTTGGTTCAGATTTTGCTGCTGCTGGATGATTTCTTCAGTTGGTGAGTGGTGAAATTTGCTCATTAGAGACCCAAGACTCAAGTTACTATTGACGGAGCTACTGCTGCTCCTGCCCACTCCTCCTCCAGCGGTCATGGCAGTTAAACATGAGCACAGAGGGTCCCCTGGGTCAGACCTTTATGAGTCAGTCTAACATGTGGAGGGTGGAGTTCCAAAGTGTGGAAACGTCACATATGAGGCGATGTTGGGGAAAACCATTCTGCCTTTGCAGGTCAAGGAGAGCATGTTTTGCAGTGTAAGAGTGGCTGAAGTGCATGCAGTTATCTGCCATATTCAAGATGTCTTGCAGTTGAGTGGAAGACTTCAAGAACCGTGTTACAACCGAAGAAAGACATGTGCTATGCAGGGCACATGGGTCAGCCATTCTTGATGCAGCACCAACAGAATGCTCTTCCCGTTATCTGTGACCATGGTTCCGATCTTTAGTTGATGAGGAGACAGCCAGGATTCGATTTCTTGATGAAGGAGGTGGAGCAGTTCTTCCCTGGTGTGACTCCTAGGCTGCCAGGTGCAGAACAAAATGGCACCGCCATGCTCTGCATAGATGATATGCTGAAGAACTACTCAGAACTGTGTCTGCAGTCAAGGCTGAGGACAAGGTGGAGGATGAGGAGGCAGTGGAGAACAGAACGCGGAGGCGGCATTGCCATCATCTGGCTAAGTTGCTGGTGTTCCTGGTCAGGAACCACCTGATACCATAATAACCCTGTGGGCCATAAAAGACATATAGTGTCCTTGACTATAGTTATAGCTCCACACGTTAACGCTGCCATAAACTGTACCAGACACAGACAGGCTCAAGGACTGGCCCACCTTCTGCTGTACATATGTATGCAGGGCTGGTACAGCTTTTTTTTAGAGAAGTAGTGACATTTTGGGACTCTACACCTTGGCATGGCAGGAGCCATCAGTTATCTGAAATGTGCAGAGTCAACCACATGGAAAGGGATGCACTGTAGTACCAGCAACTTAGCCAGGAGCATGTTTAGCCTCTGCACTGTTGTTTCTTTGCAACCGCCTTGGTGAGAGTTTGCTGGCAAAGCGTGTGATGAGGAGTAGGAGGAGGAGAAAGAGGAGGAGCATCAGGACCAGTAGATGGTGGGAAGGAAACACAGCTCCCTTCTGCTGGGGTGGTGGAGCCTTGACTGCCGGAGAAGGGGTGCGGGCCTCTTCGAGATAAGTCAGGGTGTACCACTACATTAGCACCGTGGTTTTCCCAGGCCGCTTTATGGTGATGCTTCATGTGTTGACGCAGGGCTGTGGTGCCAACATTGGCAGCCTGGCAGCGCTTCACCTTCTGCCCACAGATCCTACGTTGGTGATGCTGACATCCTCAAGCGACTTGATGAAAAATTTCCACACCGTCGAGTATCTCATTTTACTCTCACCACTCCGTGCAGACTGCCTGCCAATGCCTCTCTGAAGCCATGCACCGCTTGTTGTTTCCAGACAGGTAGACTCCTGAACAGCAGATGGTCTACCCTGGGCATGTTTAGCTCGAGATCTCACACTGCTGCTAGCCTGCTGGCTCACGGTCATGCTTGTACCCTGATGGCTCAGCTTCATGCTGCCACCCTCACCCTGTCTCACAGGCAGGCTGCCGCCCTCACCCCCTGATTAGTGATGAACGGCAAGGGCTATATTCGAATTTGCGATATTTCACGAATATTTGGGTGAATATTCGTCATATATTCGCACATTTGAGATTATTTTCTTGATTGCGAAAAATCATCAATGTAATATTCATGTAATACGCGCAAAATACAGGCATGGGTCACTTTTGCTAAGGATAGAGTAGAGTTAACACTCGTGTTTTCTGATATTTCTGAGTTGTGTTATCTAATCTAAGCAAACACCTTCAATTGCTTTTCAATGGCTTTTGTCTCAAGATAATGCGATGAGTTAAGAAATTTGAGTTAAGAGCTGAAGTGCTAACCCTGCTACATCTGTACATTTTCCAAACTGCTAGAAGTTTCCTGAGACTGGAGAAAATGGTTGGCACTGCAAAACATTAAAAATGGCATTATATGCAGTTAGGGTGCTCCAATATATTCGCGATTGCGCTAATCGGCACTAATGATGTGAATATTGTGGTGCAGTACGTGAAACTTTGCATTTTAGCAGGTCTACATGTATGTATACACAGCAGAACCTATCACACTACCTAACACACTGCACTGAAACAGCTACACTATATCAGAATATAACCTACACTGACTATCTCCCACTAACTATCTGTATTATATATATATATATATATATATATATATAAGCTATCTAACTATCTATCTAATGTAGTGTGGAAAGCACAGAGCACAGCAATGACACTGCTGTCTCTCTTAGAACTTTAAAAAAAAACTGTAGAAAATGGCTGCTGGGGAGGTTCTTATATAGTAAGCGGTAGGCTACTTTCCTATTGGTTGCTAGGGATGTTACTAAGCTCAGACAAAGACATTGCAGCCTTCTCATTGGCCCACAACCAAGAAGGGAGGTTACTGATGAAAAAAAAATCTAGAATATTCAAAATTGCGAATATACAGTGGATATAAAAAGTCTACCCACCCCTGTTAAAATGTCAGGTTTCTGTGATGTAAAAAAAATGAGACAAAGATAAATAATTTCAGAACTTTTTCCAACTTTAATGTGACCTATAAACTGTACAAATCAATTGAAACACAAACTGAAATCTTTTAGGTAGAGGGAAGTAAAAATATAAAAATAAAATAATATGGTTGAATAAGTGTGCACACCCTTAAACTAATACTTTGTTGAAGCACCTTTTGATTTTATTACAGCACTCAAACTTTTTGGGTATGAGTCTATCAGCATGGCACATTTTGACTTGCCCACTCTTTTTTGCAAAAACACTCAAAATCTGTCAGATTGCGAGGGCATCTCCTGTGCACAGCCCTCTTCCGATCGCCCAGCAGATTTTCAATCGGATTCAGGTCTGGGCTCTGGCTGGGCCATTCCAAAACTTTAATCTTCTTCTGGTAAAGCCATTCCTTTGTTGATTTGGATGTATGCTTTGGGTCGTTGTCATGCTGAAAGATGAAGTTCATCTTCATGTTTAGCTTTCTAGCAGAAGCGTGAAGGTTTTGTGCCAATATTGACTGGTATTTGGAACTGTTCATATTTCCCTCTAGCTTAACTAAGGCCCCATTTCCAGCTGAAGAAAAACAGCCCCAAAGCATGATGCTGCCACCACCATGCTTCACTGTGGGTATGGTGTTCTTTTAGTGATTTTCAGTGTTGTTTTTGCGCCAAACATATCTTTTGGAATTATGGCCAAAAAGTTCAACCTTGGTTTCATCAGACCATAACACCTTTTCCCACATGCTTTTGGCAGACGTCAGATGTGTTTTTGCAAAATGTAGCATGGCTTGGATGTTTTTCTCCAAAAGAAAAGGCTTTCGTCTTGCCACTCTACCCCATAGACACAAACACAGAAATATAGTGGCAAATCTGGGGGAGCTTCTCAACCCCTAACACTGTAGCGTGTTTTTCATTGGGGGAGCAGCCCCACTGCATGTGGACCGCAGCAAACGACTATCCCCAGCAAAAAAATTGCATACGGTGGAGGATGTCGGCGCGGTCGACATTCACCACAAAGGCATCCTACACAAAACGGAGCATTGTGCGGATGAAAATATAATCATATAAATCACAGAAAAAATGCACCAAACGGATATGCCAAACTGAGTATACTGGCTAGTCATAAATGCAGATATTAAAAGCTGAGACTTTTGCCAATATATTCCTGTCAGGAAAATATCGGAGCCCATCATGCACCACGTCACGGTCACTCAGCATGGCAAGGGGTCTACCACTAAGCTACCTATGGTGTGAACAAGGTCTGAAGGTGATGTAATCCAGCTCACAGCCAAGCTTCTGCCTAGCAGGACCACTAGTGCAATGTGAACAGAGCAAGCCTGTAAGCCACACCCATATCAGACCATGTGATGGAAGTTTCCAGGTGCAAAAGAGAGTGTTTGAATGCCAGGTAAAGGCACATACACTACATATAAAACAAGACACAAACACAGAAATATAGTGGCAAATCTGGGGGAGCTGCTCAACCCCTAACACTGTGAGCTGGATTACATCACCTTCAGACCTTGTTCACACCATAGGTAGCTTAGTGGTAGGACCCCTTGCCATGCTGAGTGACCGTGACGTGGTGCATGATGGGCTCCGATATTTTCCTGACAGGAATATATTGGCAAAAGTCTCAGCTTTTAATATCTGCATTTATGACTAGCCAGTATAGTCAGTGGCATATCCGTTTGGTGCATTTTTTCTGTGATTTATATGATTATATTTTCATCCGCACAATGCTCCGTTTTGTGTAGGATGCCTTTGTGGTGCATGTGGACCGCGCAGACATCCTCCACCGTATGCAATTTCTTTGCTGGGGATAGTCGTTTGCTGCGGTCCACATGCGGTGGGGCTGCTCCCCCAATGAAAAACATGCTACAGCGTTAGGGGTTGAGCAGCTCCCCCAGATTTGCCACTATATTTCTGTGTTTGTGTCTTGTTTTATATGTAGTGTATGTGTGTCACGGAACCATGAACCAGACGTACAACAAGAGATAAGTGAAAATAAGAAGGCTTTATTGAAAATAAAGCTGTAAAGCAAAAGTCCAAACGGATGGTGAAACCGAGCAGAGTCTTTGCGAAGCCAGAGGTCAGGAACCAGAAGGGTAGTCAGACGAAGCCAGGATCAGGAACCAGCAGGGTAGTCAGACGAAGCCAGGATCAGGAACCAGCAGGGTAGTCAGACGAAGCCAGGATCGGGAACCAGCAGGGTAGTCAGACGAAGCCAGGATCAGGAACCAGAAGGGTAGTCAGACGAAGCCAGGATCAGGAACCAGAAGCAGCAGCAGTCTTAGAAGCATGTGAACACAAGAGGACCAAGCAAGGAACTGAAGCCACAGACCTCCTATATATATGAGCTAGGCATCCAGCTCCTCCCAGGGGAAGGAGGAGCCGCAGGGTGGAAGGCTACAAGAAACCCAGAAACCAAGATGGCCGCCAGCACATGTCAAACGAAGGAGAGCAGCAAGCAGGTAAGACCATGACAGTACCTCCCCCTCAAGGGCCCCTCCTCCGCGGAGCACAAAACGGTTTCTGAGGGAAGCGTGCGTGGAAGGCTCGGAGCAAGGCAGGAGCATGGACATCTGCGGAGGGAACCCAGGAACGCTCCTCTGGACCATAACCACGCCAATGGACCAAAAACTGCAACCGACCGCGGACCAGGCGTGAGTCCAGGATATTGCTCACCTCATATTCCTCACGATTGCCCACTTGGACCGGACGAGGCCGAGGAACCGAGGAAGTGAAACGATTACACACCAGTGGCTTCAACAGGGAGACATGAAACACGTTGGAGATCCGCATGCCAGGAGGAAGCGCAAGGGCATAGGCTACCGGGTTTACCCTGCGAAGCACTCGGAAGGGACCAACAAAGCGAGGCGCCAGCTTGGGAGTGGGCACTCGAAGGTTGAGGTTGCGGGTGGACAACCATACACGGTCTCCGACCTGGTAGGAAGGAGCAGGCGCTCGTCTGCGATCAGCCTGGAGTCTCTGGCGCTGCGCAGAGACCTCAAGGGACTTCTGGATCTGTACCCAAGAAGCACGTAGGACGGAAAGGTGATCCTCCACAGCCGGAATATCCTGGGGAGAGAATACCTCCGGTAACACGGCAGGTTGGAACCCATAATTGGCCATGAAGGGAGACGTCCCAGAGGAAGAGTTCACCGCCGTGTTCCTGGTAAACTCAGCCCAAGGCAGGAGGTCAACCCAATTGTCTTGGTGATCGGAGACATAGCAACGAAGGAATTGCTCCAAGGCCTGATTGGATCGTTCTGCGGCCCCATTGGACTGAGGGTGGTAGGCCGAGGAGAAGGAGAGATGAATCCCCAACTGGGAGCAAAAGGCGCGCCAGAAACTGGACACAAACTGACTCCCCCGATCCGACACAATCTCCTTAGGCAAACCGTGCAACCGGAAGACCTCCCTGGCAAAAATCGTGGCCAACTCTTGTGCAGAGGGTAACTTCTTGAGAGGAACACAGTGGCACATTTTGGAAAACCGATCCACAATCATGAGAATGACCGTATGGCCTCGGGATGCAGGGAGGTCCACAATGAAATCCATCCCCAGGTGTGACCATGGACGCTCCCCGGTGGCTATGGGTTGCAGAAGGCCCAACGGAAGGTGCCGAGGGGACTTACTCTGGGCACAAACGGAGCATGCCGCTACATATGCGGCGATGTCGGAACGTAGGGAAGGCCACCAGAACAGACGTGAAACAGCCCAGGACAGCTGATTCTTTCCAGGATGCCCCGCGGTCTTGGAGTTATGGTAGGTTCGCAACAACCGAGTGCGCAACTCCTCAGGCACAAAACATCTGCCGTTGGGTCTCCCAGAGGGAGCACCAGATTGAGCCGCCAAAATCTGCTCACCCAGGGGAGAGGTCAGGCTGGTGCGAATGGCGGCCAGGATCTGATTCGGAGGTATGACCGAAGTCGGAATCGACTCCTCCCTGGACAGCTCGGAGTACTGCCGTGATAAGGCATCCGCCCTGATGTTCTTGGAACCGGGTAGGTAGGAGACCACGTAATTAAAACGTGACAAGAACAGAGCCCATCTGGCCTGACGTGGTGTCAATCTCTTGGCCTCAGAAAGGTAGGTCAGATTCTTGTGGTCCGTCAGGATGAGAACCGGAACCACCGAGCCCTCGAGCAAGTGCCTCCATTCTTTAAGGGCCTGCACGATGGCCAATAACTCCCTGTCAACAATCTGATAGTTGCACTCCGCGGAAGACAGTTTCCGGGAGTAAAACCCACAAGGAAGCAGAGGACCCTCTGGTGTTCTACGCTGAGACAGAAGGGCGCCTACTCCCGTCTCAGACGCGTCCACCTCGAGGACAAAGGGCAACCCAGGGTTGGGATGCGACAGAATCGGAGCCGACACAAAGGCGGACTTTAGGACCTCAAAAGCTCGGATGGCCTCGAGCGGCCAGACCTGGGAATTACTGCCCTTCTTGGTCAGATCCGTGAGAGGCTTGGCCAGCATGGAAAAGTCCCTGATGAACTTCCGATAATAATTGGCGAAGCCCAAAAAGCGCTGCAGGGAACGAAGACCACTGGGCTGGGGCCACTGTAAGACAGCCGAAACCTTCTCAGGATCCATGGAGAACCCCTCAGCGGAAATGATGTAACCTAAGAAGGTTACCTGGGATCGGTGAAATTCGCATTTCTCAAGCTTACCGAACAGCTTGTTCTCTCGTAACCGTTGCAACACTCGTCTGACATCCAGAATGTGGGCCTCCATGGATTCAGAATATACCAAGATGTCATCCAAATAGACTACCACACACTGCTGCAACAGGTCACGGAAAACATCGTTGATGAATTCCTGAAAGACTGCGGGCGCATTGCACAACCCAAAGGGCATAACCAAGGATTCGTAATGACCGGTCCTGGTGTTAAACGCGGTCTTCCACTCATCGCCCGCCTTGATCCTTACCAGGTTATATGCCGCCCTCAGGTCGAGTTTGGTAAAGACCGTGGCCCCTTTAAGGCGATCGAACAGCTCGGAAATCAAGGGTATCGGGTAAGCGTTCTTGATCGTGATGCGATTGAGACCCCTGTAATCGATGCAAGGCCTCAACTCACCGCCCTTCTTTTTCACAAAGAAAAATCCAGCCCCTGCCGGGGACGAAGATTTGTGAATGTGTCCGCGTGAAAGCGCCTCCCTCACGTACTCCTCCATGGCCTCATTCTCCGCTACCGACAGTGGATAGACTTTGCCACGAGGAGGAACGGCACCAGATTGTAACTCTATGGCACAATCATATGGGCGGTGCGGAGGTAGGGCAACCGCGCGCACCTTATCGAATACATCCCGGTACTCCTCATATTCAGGAGGCAACAGAGAGTCCGAGGAAGTACACAGCAACTTGACAGACCCATGGATGCAACTAGCCCCACACTGCGGTGACGAGAGGATCTCGACCGATCTCCAATCGAAAGTCGGATTATGCTTCTGGAGCCAGGGGTACCCCAAGACCACCGAGTAGTGTGGAGACGAAATAACCTGGAGGCAGACCGACTCTCTGTGAACGGCACCAATGGCTATCCCCACTGGAAGGGTCTCATGAGTCACGTGTGGCGGCAGAAGGGGTCTGCCGTCTATCGCCTCAAGAGCCAGTGGGGAACCTCGAGCCTGCAGAGGAATGGAATTGGCAGCAGCGAACACACTATCAATGAACAAACCACCAGCACCAGAGTCCACCAACGCCTGGGTCGTCACCGAGCCCCCGACCCAGGAGAGGACAACAGTGATCAGTGGTTTGTCAACACGGGAAACCGGGGACGAGGAGACTCCACCCAAGATCTGCCCCCGACAGGATCTCAGGGTACGAGCGTCTCCCGGACGGTTCGGACATGCCAACCGAAAATGCCCACCGAGACCACAGTACATGCATCGGCCCTCACGTCTCCGGAGTGCCCTCTCCCCCTCGGACAGGCGAGCAAATCCCAGCTGCATGGGTTCACCCCCAGACAAGTCATCCCCAGGAGGCGTGGGAGGAGAGGGAGGCACGGGTGGGACAGCAAACGTAGGCACCAATCTGTTAGAAGACCTCCGCAGGTTCTCCTTAAAGGAAGGTCTCTCCCTGAGTCTGGTGTCAATCAAAATCAGGAAAGAAATAAGAGACTCGAGCTCAACTGGTAGGTCCTTAGCTGCAACCTCATCCTTCAAGGCATCCGAGAGACCATGAGAGAAAGCAGCGACCAGAGCCTCATTATTCCAGCCCGCCTCTGCTGCCAGGGTACGAAACTCAATGGCGTATTCAGCTACGGATCGTGAACCCTGTCTGATGGACATAAGGAGCTTCGCAGCAGAGGCAGCACGAGCCGGCACATCGAATACCTTCCGAAGAGAAGCAACAAAACCGGAAAACTCGGCAACCACCGGATTGTTGTTCTCCCATAAAGGGCTGGCCCAGGCCAAGGCCTTGTCCGAGAGCAGCGAGATCAAGAAGCCCACCTTTGATCTCTCAGTAGGAAAGGCATGTGGCAGCAACTCGAAATAAATGCCCACCTGGTTAAGGAAACCTCGGCACTGAGTTGGCTCTCCCCCAAAGCGCTGTGGAAGAGGGGCAGAACCGGTCATACCCCGAAACACCGCAGGTGCAACAACAGGTGTCGGGGTAGACTCTGGCGCAACAACCGGAGTGGCAGTAGGAGCGAGCCCAGGAGCGACAACTGACCCATTGGCAACGGGAGCGAAATGAGCCGTGCGTTCAAGCAGGGTTTGCAACGCCACAGCGAACCGACCCAACAGGTGATCCTGCTGATCAAGTCTGGCAACCAGCGTGGGTAGCGAGGATGGCCCTGTACCGTCAGAATTCATGGCTTGGTCCTAATGTCACGGAACCATGAACCAGACGTACAACAAGAGATAAGTGAAAATAAGAAGGCTTTATTGAAAATAAAGCTGTAAAGCAAAAGTCCAAACGGATGGTGAAACCGAGCAGAGTCTTTGCGAAGCCAGAGGTCAGGAACCAGAAGGGTAGTCAGACGAAGCCAGGATCAGGAACCAGCAGGGTAGTCAGACGAAGCCAGGATCAGGAACCAGCAGGGTAGTCAGACGAAGCCAGGATCAGGAACCAGCAGGGTAGTCAGACGAAGCCAGGATCAGGAACCAGAAGGGTAGTCAGACGAAGCCAGGATCAGGAACCAGAAGCAGCAGCAGTCTTAGAAGCATGTGAACACAAGAGGACCAAGCAAGGAACTGAAGCCACAGACCTCCTATATATATGAGCTAGGCATCCAGCTCCTCCCAGGGGAAGGAGGAGCCGCAGGGTGGAAGGCTACAAGAAACCCAGAAACCAAGATGGCCGCCAGCACATGTCAAACGAAGGAGAGCAGCAAGCAGGTAAGACCATGACAATGTGCCTTTACCTGGCATTCAAACACTCTCTTTTGCACCTGGAAACTTCCATCACATGGTCTGATATGGGTGTGGCTTACAGGCTTGCTTTGTTCACATTGCACTAGTGGTCCTGCTAGGCGGTTGTGTGGAAGCTTGGCTGTGAGCTGGATTTCATCACCTTAAACCCTTGTTCACATCATAGGTAGCTTAGTGGTAGGACCCCTTGCCATGCTGAGTGACCGTGACGTGGTGCATGATGGGCTCTGATATTTTCCTGACAGGAATATATTGGCAAAAGTCTCAGCTTTTAATATCTGCATTTATGACTAGCCAGTATAGTCAGTGGCATATCCGTTTGGTGCATTTTTTCTGTGATTTACACTCGACCCCATAGCCCAGACATATGAAGAATACGGGAGATTGTTGTCACATGTACCACACAGCCAGTACTTGCCATATATTCCTGCAGCTCCTTTAATGTTGCTGTAGGCCTCTTGGTTGTGCCATATTTTCTCCACTTGATGATGACTGTCTTCACTGTGTTCCATTGTATATCTAATGCCTTGGAAATTCTTTGTACCCTTCTCCTGACTGATACCTTTTAACAATGAGATCCCTCTTATGCTTTGGAAGCTTTCTGTGGACCATAGATTTTGCTGTGGGATGCGACTAAGAAAATTTCAGGAAAGACCAGCTATAGAAACTGAACTATATTTGGGGTTAATCAGGGGCACTTTAACCCCATTAGCCTTATTTCACCTTAAGGTCCAGGCCATTTTTTGCAAATCTGACCAGTGTCAATTTAAGTGGTGAAAAATTTAAAACTCTTTGACTTATCCAGGCCATTCTGGGATTGTTTTTTCGTCACATATTGTACTTTATGACATTGGTAAAATGAAGTCAAAAAAATTCATTTTTATTTATAAAAAAATACCAAATTTACCATTTTTTTAAAAAAAAATTGCAAGTTTCCAAGTTTCAATTTCTATACTTCTATAATACATAGTAATACCTCCAAAAATAGCTATTACTTTACATTCCCCATATATCTACTTCATGTTTGGATCAATTTGGGAATGATATTTTATTTTTTGGGGATGTTACAAGGCTTAGAAGTTTAGAAGCAAATCTTGAAATTTTTCTGAAATTTTCAAAAACCCAATTTTTAGGGACCAGTTCAGGTCTGAAGTCACTTTGCGAGGCTTACATAATAGAAACCACCCCAAAATGACCCCATTCTAGAAACTACACCCCTCAAGGTATTCAAAACTGATTTTACAAACGTCGTTAACCCTTTAGGTGTTCCACAAGAGTTATTGGCAAATGGAGATGAAATTTCCCAAAATTTCACTTTTTTGGCAGATTTTCCATTTAATAATTTTTTTTCCAGTTACAAAGCAAGGGTTAACAGCCAAAAAAAACACAATATTTATGGCGCTGATTCTGTAGTTTACAGAAACACCCTATATGTGGTCGTAAACTGCTGTACGGGCACATGGCAGGGCGCAGAAGGAAAGGAATGCCATACGGTTTTTGGAAGGCAGATTTTGCTAGACTGTTTTTTTTGACACCATGTCCATTTGAAGCCCCTCTGATGCACCCCTAGAGTAGAAACTCCAAAAAAGTGACCCCATTTTAGAAACTACGGGATAGGGTGGAAGTTTTGTTGGTACTAGTTTAGGGTACATATGATTTTTGGTTGCTCTATATCAGGCATGCTCAACCTGTGGCCCTCCAGCTGTTGCAAAACTACAACTCCCATCATTCCCTGACAGCCTACAGCTATCATCCTACAGAAGGGCATCGTGGGAGTTGTAGTTTTACATCAGCTGGAGGGCTGCAGGTTGAGCATCCCTGCTCTATATTACACTTTTAGTGACGCAAGGTAACAAGAAATAGATGTTTTGGCACCGTTTTTCTTTTTTTTTTCTTTACAACATTCATCTGACAGGTTGGATCATGTGGTATTTTTATAGACCAGGTTGTCACGGACGAGGCGATACCTAATATGTATACTTTTTTTTTATTTATGTAAGTTTTACACAATGATTTTTTTTTTTTAACAAAAAAAATCATGTTTTAGTGTTTCCATAGTTTGAGAGCCATAATTTTTTTCAGTTTTTGGGCGATTACCTTGGGTAGGGTATGATTTTTGCAGGATGAGATGACGGTTTGATTGGAATTTTTTTGGGGAACATGTGACTTTTTGATCGCTTGCTATTACATTTTTTGTGATGTTAGGTGACAAAAAATGGCTTTTTTTGCACGTTTTTTTTTTTTTACGGTATTCACCTGAGGGGTTAGGTCATGTGATATTTTTATAGAGCAAGTTATTACGGACGCTGCGACACCTAATATGTATACTTTTTTTTTATTTATGTAAGTTTTACACAATGATTTCTTTTTTGAAACAAAAAAAATCATGTTTTAGGCCCCTTTCACACGGGCGAGTATTCCGCACGGATGCGATGCGTGAGTTGAACGCATTGCACCCGCACTGAATCCTGACCCATTCATTTCTATGGGGCTGTGCACACGAGCGGTGATTTTCACGCATCACTTGTGCGTTGCGTGAAAATCGCAGCATGCTCCTCTTTGTGCGTTTTTCACGTAACGCAGGCCCCATAGAAATGAATGGGGTTGCGTGAAAATCGCAAGCATCCGCAAGCAAGTGCGGATGCGGTGCGATTTTCACGCACGGTTGCTAGGTGACGATCGGGATGAAGACCCGATCATTAATATTTCCCCTTATAACATGGTTATAAGGGAAAATAATAGCATTCTGAATACAGAATGCTAAGTAAAATAGGGCTGGAGGGGTTAAAAAAAATATATATTTTTTAACTCACCTTAATCCACTTGTTCACGCAGCCGGCATCTCTTCTATCTTTAACTGTGAGCAATAGGACCTTTGATGACGTCACGGCACTCATCACATGATCCATCACCATAAATTAAGGTGAGTTAAAAAAATGATAATTTTTTTTTAACCCCTCCAGCCCTATTGTACTTAGCATTCTGTATTCAGAATGCTATTATTTTCCCTTATAACCATGTTATAAGGGGAAATAATACAATCTACACTACAACTAACCCAAACCTGAACTTCTGTAAAGAAGTTCGGGTCTGGGTACCACAGTCGGTTTTTTATCACGAGCGTGCAAAACACATTGCACCCGCGCGATAAAAACTGAACATCGGAACGCAATCGCAGTCAAAACTGACTGCAATTGCGTTCCTACTCGCGCGGGTTTGCCGCAATGCACCGGGACGCATCCGGAACTAATCCGGACACGCCCGTGTGAAAGAGGCCTTAGTGTTTCCATAGTTTGAGAGCCATAATTTTATCAGTTTTTGGGCAATTACCTTGGGTAGGGTATGATTTTTGCGGGATGAGATGATGGTTTGATTGGCACTATTTTGTGGTGTGTGTGACTTTTTGATCGCTTGCTATTACACTTTTTGTGATGTAAGGTGACAAAAAATTGTTTATTTAGCACAGTTTTTATTTTACATTTTTTACGGTGTTCATCTGAGGGGTTCAGTCATGTGATATTTTTATAGAGCCGGTCAATACGGACGCGGCTATACCTAATATGTATACTTTTTTTTTATTTATGTAAGTTTTACTCAATAACAGCTTTTTTAAAACAAAAAAAATGATGTTTTAGTGTCTCCATATTCTGAGCCATAGTTTTTTTTTATTTTTTGGGCGATTGTCTCAGGTAGGGGCTCATTTTTTGCGAGATGAGGTGATGGTTAGATTGGTACTATTTTGGTTGGCAAACGCTTTTTTGGTCGCTTGCTGTTGTACTTTTTGTGATGTAAGGTGACACAGTTTTAATTTTTTATTTTTTACGTTTATGTTCATCGGTTAGGATGAAGGGGGGTTAGGATATGTTTATAGAGCCGGTTGATATGGACGCGCCGATACCTAATATGTCCCCTATTTTTTACCAATTTTTTTTAAACTTTATTTGGGGAAATTGACGTTTTTGTAAATTTTTACTTGAAACTCTTAATTTTTTGGGGGGAAAACTGTATTTTTTGAACTTTTTTTCACTTTTTTTTTGTCCCACTTTGGGAATTCAACTTTTGGGGGTCTGTATTGGAATGCATTGGCTGTATGAGTAATACAGTGAGTATTACTCATACACCTTCCGACCTGTGAGATCCAGGGGGCTGGATCTCACAGGTTCATCACCGGAAGGCAGTGCAGATGCCTAAGGAAGGCATCACGCTGCCTTCCATGCCATTGGGTCCCCCCTACAGCCATATGGGGACCTGATGGCACGCCCGATCACCGCCGCAACCACTGGTAAAAGCCGCAAACCGCAGGTCTGAATTGTCCAGCGGCTTGCGACTAATAGAGTTGAGTGGACACCTGGATGTTCGGGCTCAACAGGTTCGGCCGAACTTCAGAAAAAAGTTTGAGTTCGGGACCCGAACTTGAACCGAACTTGACCCCGAACCCGAACCCCATTGAAGTCAATGGGGCCCGAACTTTTGAGCACTAAAATGGCTGTAAAAATGTCATGGAAAGGGCTAGAGGGCTGCAAATGGCGTCATGTGGTTAAGAGCATGGCAAGTGCTCTGCAAACAAATGTGGATAGGGAAATGACTTAAAATAACATAAAATACGTAAAAATAAAAAATAATAATCTTGATCTAGGAGGACCAGGTCCATATGGAGAAGGAGGTTGAAGAGGCGGTGGATGTGGCAGTGTAGGTAGAAGTGGCGGTGGAGGAGGAGGTAGCCTAGACTGCTTTTTGGTTTTAATTTTATTTATTTTTTTTAAATTAGGGTACACCCCAAAACATTGGGAAATATAACCCTCCAGTTGTGCTAAACACATGTTCAGACAATACACTGGCTGTGGGAAAAGTTATTGAGGCACAAATGTGGGACAAATTACAGAAGCCCAAATGTGTGCTAAAAGAGCAAGCGGAATTGTGGGAAAAGCTATTGAGGCGCAAATGTTGGCCAAAAGAGTATAGCGGAAATGTGGGACAAAGTATTGAAGCTTAAATGTGGTACAACTTGCTTAAGTTTAAGCATTGAATCAAAGGAGGTGGCGCGCATCAATTAAAGAAGCATTTCAGAAATGTTATTCCCCGTCACCTATGCAGAGGAGGGGTTTAGTCACATCTAAGATTGTATAATGTCAACCCAATAATGTAACAGAAAAATTACAGAAATTAATTAACCTGTCTACTTGGTAGAGCAGGGGTCTATGACAGAAAACAATTGTTTATTGTCACCCGAAAATGTAAAATAAAAATTATTGAAATTTATTAAGCTGTCATCTAGGTAGAGGAGGGGTATATTACACCCAAGAATTGGTGAATTTGACCCTAAAATGTAACTGACAAATGTTATTTTTTTTTTTTTTACCGGTCTAATAGGTATAGCAGTGGTACATCAAACAAAAAAATTGCTGAATTTCACTATAAAATGTAACTGCCAATGTTTTTTTTTTTTACCGGTCTACTAGGTATATGTCACGGATGATGATCATGCTCCAGTGATGGAATTAAGGACGGTACGTTGTCCTTGTAACAGGGATCCAGCAGCGTGGCCACCCAGTAATCAGCCCAAGTTAGAATGTGGGCAACTCGGCGGTCGTTGTGGAGACACTGCAGCATGTAATCGCTCATGTGTGCCAGGCTGCCCAGAGGCAACGAAAAGCTGTCCTCTGTGGGAGGTGTATCGTCTGTGTCCTCTGTATCCCCCCATCCACGCAACAGTGATGACCATGAGCTGGTCTGGGTGCCACCCTGCTGTGAACATGGTTCCTCCTCCATCTCCTCCTCCTCTTCCTCCACCTTCTCATGCTCCAGAACTGTGCCCTGGCTGGACAACTGTGTACCTTGGGTTTGTGGGTGCAGGAACACACCCTCGGAGCCACTTGGAAATGACTGGCCCGAAACCCTACGAAATGATCCCTCTTCCTCCTCCTCCTGTTGTGCCACATCCTCTTCCATTATCGCCAGCAGCGTTTTTTCAAGGAGGCATAAAGTGGGATAATAACACTGAAAACGGCGTTATCGGCACTGGCCATGTTGGTGGAGTACTCGAAACAGCGCACAGGTCTCGCATGGAGGCCCAGTCATTGGTGGTGAAGTGGTGCTGTTCCGCCGAGCGACTCACCCGTGCATGCTGCAGCTGAAACTCCACTATCGCCTGCTGCTGCTCGCACAGTCTGGCCAGCATGTGCAAGGTGGAGTTCCACCTTGTGCGCACGTCGCATATGAGGCGGTAAACGGGAAGGCTGAAGTTACGCTGCAGCGCTGACAGGCGAGCAGTAGCAGGGTGAGAACGCCTAAAGCCTGCACAGACGGGCCCAAATGAGTGTTTGTTTAAAAACTGAATTTGACAGCAGTATATAAGCCTGTAATTTCACACGTGCTGATGCTGAAGGCCTGAAAATAGTGTTTTTTGTCAAAAGAGTGTATTTTTCAAACCCCAGAAAATGATGGGTGTATTTCTACTTTAAATTGCACACTGACTAATCCAGATGTTGTAGATTGACAAAAAAGTCTTTTTTTGCTAACAGAATATGAAAGCTGTATATATTAAACTTGAATTTAACACTTGCAGATCTGGAAAATACTGTTTTCTGAAAAAAATTGTGTGTTTTTAAAACCCCAGAAAATGATGGGTGTATTTCTACCTTAAATCGCACACTGACTAATCCAGATGTTGTAGTTTTCCCCCAAAAAATGGTGATTTGCAATGTCCCAAAAGCTCAGATGCAGTGCTGGTGCACTGAGCATGCATAAAATGGCCGCCGCCGCCACCCACCTAACTAACAGAATTCTAAAAGTTTGTATTTTTTGGTCAATGAGCTCAGGGCAGGGTAAAACGATAGTGCCCTGCACCCACACAACTATTTGTCTGTAGATTTCTGAGTTAGATTCTCTCCTATTCTCTCCCTGAAATCACAAGTCCAGCAGCATCCTCTCCCCACACTTGTAGCAGCAGAGTGACGTGCAGTGCTATGTGACTCAAGCTTATATAGAGCCTGGGTCACATGCTGCTCTGGCCAATCACAGCCATGCCATTAGTAGGCATGGCTGTGATAGCCTCTTGGGGCAAGTAGTACGACGCTTGTTGATTGGCTGCTGTGCAGCCTTTCAAAAAGCGCCAAGAAAGCTCCGAGCACTGAACCCGAACTTTTACGGAAATGTTCGGATTCGGGTCCGGGGTCCAAAAATCCTAAAGTTCAGTACGAACCCGAACTTTATAGTTCGGGTTCGCTCAACCCTACCCACTAACAGTAGAACAAGACAGGTTATTCACCCCAATTTGAGAATCAAGGCCTAGTGGAATTGTTTATCTTTTAAAAAAGCTGGACAACCCATTAATAGTAGAACTAGACCACTAGACCAATTTGAGAATCAAGTTATAGTAGAATTACTTATCTATTAAGCAAAGTAGACACCCCAATAACAGTAAAATTAGAAAGCTTATTCACCCCAATTTGAGAATCAAGGCCCAATAGAATTGCTTATCTATTAAACAAGGAGATCACTGTTTAACAGGGATTGATGCAAACTGCACTGTCTCGTATGGATCCATTCAGCTTCAAATTACAGTCCCTGCAGTCTCCCCATGTTCTCCCTATGCTCTCCCTAAAGTGTGTAAAAACTCTCCCTAGGATCTCCCTACACTGTCCCTATCCAATATTCCACAATTAAAAGCTTTTATCATCACTGTCCATAGTGGTTTTAAAGGTCTGTGACATATTGATATACGATAACTAGCGAATCGAATCCAACAAAGTGGAATTCAAACCGAATTTCAGGATAAATTTGATTTGCCACAAAGCCGAATTTCCTCGTGCTTCGTGGTAGCGAATCGATTTATCTTCAAGCAAGATGGTGGCGACTGGCCCGTCATGAGCAAATGGAGGCGGTAAGTATGATTATTTTTTTTTCTGTTAATTTTACCCTGTATTATTACTCTCAGATGCCACGATCATGTATGAACACGGCATCTGAGGGTTACAATGATGGGGAGCGGCGCTATCACAGCTCCCTGTCATTGCTACTTACAAAAAAAATGCACTTAGTGACAAAATAACAAGTCACAAAGCAAATATTCTTTTAAATTCGGCAAGGCAGCCAAATCAAATTTTCAAAACTTTGCTCATCTCTAACTATAACTGTTTAATCAGTAGGGGTCTGTTTACTTGAATCTTTCACTGATCCTGAAGATCACCGGTCTCTTATTGTCATCTGAGAGATTTAGCCCTTGGTGCTCAGATATGGCATTTAAAAAAAATAATAATAATAATAATATATATATATATATATACAGTATATATATATATATATATATATAATATCTTGTATGAGTAAATTACATCCCTAGTGACACTAAAAGGTCTCAGTAATTCTAGTTTTGCACATATTATGATTAGAGATGAGTGAAGTTCTCAAAAATTTGATTTGGCTACTTCGCCAAACTTTACAAAGAAATTCACTTTGCGATGAATTACTTCATCACAAAGCGCATTTCTTTGTGAGTAGTGGGCACAATGATGGGGAAAGGCGAATGCGCCGCCCTCCATTATTGAACCCCTCAGATGCCTTGCATATTGCTGATTGCGGCACCTGAGATGACCAATGAGGGCTTTCAGGGGTTATTCTGTAAAAAAATAAATACTCACCTTATCCATTTGTAGTGATGGACAAACATCGTCCGGGATGGTTCGCGAGCGCGATCAAATGTTTGCGAACTGCAAGTTCGCAGCAGGCCCCATTCACTTTAATTGCAGGCGAACCTGAAAAACCTTCAGCTCATATTTGCAGCCACCAAATACTTACAAGAAGTGCACAAATCTTTCCACAACATGGACAGTGACATACCAGAGGGGGATCAATGGCAAAAATTCCCACAAAAAAATATGTATTTTAATCAGGGGGCTATTTTTATGCGTCTTAAATTTAAACTCTCAAAAATGTGCCCTGCTGGAGCCTAGAAAATTTTTATTTTAGGCCACGGGAGTACAGGCCCCAAACATTAGGCATTCACCGGACAGAAAACATCAAGTAATTATGTGGCTGGAGGTAAATTAGACAGTCATTAAATATCAATTTTACTGCAGGCCAGTAGAGTATAGGCCCCAAAAATTATTCATTCAATGTACAGAAAAAAACAAGCTTTGTTTTCTTCTCATTGTCTGTCGCTAGTTGAGGCCTAAGCATGGCAAGCAGGTTCCCCTAGAAGTATCTTGCTGGATGAGCAGTCAATACCGCACTTGCATCAATCTTGACAGGATTCTGCTCCAGGTGTAGAGGAATTGTTTTTTTGGAATGCTTTCTCCATCGCAACACCCTCCACGTCGTTGAATAAACTGAAGACTGCCCGATTCTCTCCTAAGAAATTTTTTTAATATTATTATAAAATTTATTAAACATTTTATGATTAAGTTTATTCCATATATAATATAAAATTTGGTGTCTCCATGATCAATCTTTAGCGTGGGGGTCCCACACGGGTTCTACACACTTTTTAAAATAAAGTGGGGCGAATAGATGACGGATGATATTCCCAGAAGCTGCTTTTGGGAGCCGAGGTTTATTTCTGAGACGTCTGTGTGGGAATCCAAAGACCACCTCAATCTCCGTGCACCACAGGATGTCCTCCTCCTCCTGTGTTAGGAAAAATATAAATTTTATTATAAATTTTCTTAAACATTTTATTATTAAATTTATTAAATATAATAAGGATGCCCTCCTTTCCATTCCATGATGACTGGGAACCCCTGACGAAGAGACTGGGCCCTGGTTGGTTTGAATCATGATTAAATTTGCAACTCTTCCGGGCTCCAAGCAATCTTGAAGCTTTGTCTTCTTCTCATTGTCTGTCGCTAGTAGAGGCCTAAGCATGCCAGGCAGGTTCCCCCAGAAGTATCTTGCTGGATGATCAGCCAGTACCGCACTTGCATGAATTTTGACAGGATTCGGCTCCAGGTGGAGAGTATTATTATATTTTTTTATGCTTTCTCCATAGCAACACCGCGTCGTTGAATAAACAGAAGACTGGACGATTCTCTCCTGTCTTACGCAACATTTAATTTTTATTATTAAATGTATTAAATATTTAAATTAATTTTATTAAACCAAAACTTGATTAAAATTATAAGAAAGTATACTTAAATTTGCCAAAACTGGCCTACTAACTCAAGTATGAACTCTGCCTTATAGGTCGATGTTAGTGTCAAGAAGAAGTGCACTCCTTTTACACCCTTGTCAGCTGATTCCACATAGATGTCTACAGAACCTGTTCTATTTCTCGCTTATACAAGTAGAACCCCTCTGACAGAGTGGAGAGGGTGTCAGCAGTAAGTTTGTGTTGTCGTCACTGATTAATTTGCCCTTCCTCTGATCCGTCAGAACAATAACACACAAAAAACGGATCCTGTCTTTGGAGCATACACCTTCACCCGGTCATTATTTGCTCAGTATTGCTAATGCCAAAAAAACAGGAGTGGATCTAAAACAGAGATGACACATGAATGGAATATGTGCATGTCTTCTGTGTTTTGTACCCACTCCTGCTTTTGTCTACAAAATCATAAGCCAATTCTGATGGGACCATACAGGCCTTACAGCTGCTACACAGACAACCGAGTGGCACAATCACAGAGTATGTAGTTGGCAGAAATATGTGAAGGCCAGCCGAGTGGCCAGGTTACATAGTGTGGAGATGGCAGCATCAGGAGGCCAGAGTGGCAAAGTGACATAGTGTGGACAAGGCGGCAGCAGCAGCATGATACAACAGAGTGGCACTGTGACATAGTGTGGACATGGCAGCACCAGGAGGCCACAGAGTGGCAAGGTGACATAGTGTGGACATGGCAGCATCAGTAGGCCACAGAGTGGCAAGGTGACAGTGCGCAGGTGGGTGGCAATACTAGTACTCGCTGAAGATGGTGGGTGAAAGAAGGAGCACTTGGCATCAGATTTTTGGCATCAGGCGGGTAACAGCATCAGAATAGTAGCTGAGGCAGGTAGCCAGAAGAAAACGGTCTCTTTTGTCAAAATGTTGGTGTGGCACCATGGATGATCTAGTCTGATGCATTAGGCATTGGTGTGTTGAAATCCTGGCTGATCCACGCCTGATTCATCTTGATGCAGTGTCCCACTATGTGCTATATGTGGGCACTTTAAACTCTTGCTAAGAATGCGATACGTTACCACGAAGCATGAGGAAATTCGCATTCGTTCAGAATCAAATTTTTTCTCAAATTCGGAACAAATTCGACTTCGTCAGTTGCAATTAGTGGTTCCAATAGCATTTGTCCCTCTGTATAGCTGCGGTATCTCAGCAGAACCGCACACAAATGCTGCACAATACAAATGCACTATATATAAATTATATTATTGGTATATCACACCCCTGCTTTAATCAGTTTTTTTGGGGGGCAACTGGTATATCACACCAGTATAAATTATTGGTTCCAATAGTGTTTGTCTCTCTGTGTAGATGCGGTAACGCAGCAAAACCGCAAACAAATGCTGCACTACCTAAATGCACTATATAGAAAGTATATTATTGGTATATAACACCCCTGCCTCAATCATTTTTTTTGGGAGGCAACTGGTAAATCACACCAGTAGAAATTATTTGTTCCAATAGTGTTTGGCACTCTGTGTGGCTGCAGTATCACAGCAAGACCGCACACAACTGCTGCACAATACAATTGCACTATAGTATTCTTTCTATGTTGGAAAGTATATTATAAGTATATCACACCCCTCAGTATATCACACCTATCGATAGCACATCTATACCAGTCCTTAAAAGGACTTTTCTGGCCCTATTAGCTAGCGTTTTGTGTCCCTAACAGCCTGTCCCTGCTCCACACAGCAACCTCTCCCTACACTGGCAAAACACTGAATGTAAAATGGCGGCCAGATCAGGTTTATTTATAAGGTAGGGGGTATGTCTATATGCTGAAATGTCTCAATTGGCTGTCCTGCACCACCTAATGGATGTGTGATGGGTCAAAGTTCTTTACAATGTAAAAGAGTATGGCGGGCGCTAATATCGCCATATGTTTGCCTGTTCGGCGAACAGCGAAAGCGAAAGTTCGCCGCGAAACGACCGCCGAGCGAACCGCAACGCCATCTCTATCCATTTATTGCAAAGAGTCCTATTTCACGTTGGATCATTGAAGATCCAACGTGAAATCTTGCGTGATGCTTGATGACGTCATCATGCTGGCCAGCCTGGTGCCATCGTACATTGCAACTTCATGACCTTCAATTCGCTCAACACTTATTATGATATAGATATACACGTATATATCTATATATCTATAGCTATATATTATATATATAAATATATATATACTAGCTGAAGGACCCGGCTTCGCACGAGTATATTTCATCTATTTTATTTAATGTTTCTGTGTGTCATTAAAAAACATTAACAGTATCCACTATAACAGTGACATCTACGGTACCCCGCCCCCTTAACAGTGACCTCCACAGCCCCCATTCCTTAACACTGACTCCCCCACAGTGCCCTGTCTCCTTAAAATGGGACCTACACAGCAGCCCACCCCCTTAACTTTGACCTTCACAGCAGACTGCCCCTTTAACAGTGAGTTCCACAGCACCCCACCCCCTTCACAGTAACCTCCAAAGGGGCTTACCCCCTTAACAGAGACCTCTACAGCACCCACCCCTTAAAACTGACCATATGTTATAGTCCCCTTAACTGTGACCTCCACTATTACCGGCCCCCTTAACAGAGACCTCCACAGCGACTGCCCCTTTAACAGTGACTGCCACTGTACCCCGCTCCCTTAACAGTGACCTCACAGCACCTCGCTGCCTTAACTGTGATCTCACAGTACCCCGCTGTCCCTTTAATAGTGGCCTTCACAGCAGCCAGCCCCCTAACAGTAATATCCACAGTGCCCTTCACTTTAACAGTGACCTCTACAGCGGCCACCTCTTTATTAGTGACCTCCACAGTACCCCGTATCCTTAACAGTAATTTCCACAATATACCACCCCCTTAACTGTGACCTCCATAGAGCTCAGTTTTCTTAAAATTTGATCTCCACAACACCCTGCCCCCTTAACAGTGACTTCTACAGAATCCCGCCCCTTAACACTGACCTCATAGTGGACCGTCCCCTTAACTGTGACCTCCACTGTTCACTGCCCCTTAACAGAGACCTCCACAGCGGCCCGCCCCTTTAACCTTACATGCAATTCAAACTATGTAATTTATGTTTTGATCTGTCCGTGTAAATTATTATATGTGGGTGAAACGTAGACAGATCTCAGAACGCGGCTGAACAATCATCGATTGTCCATACGCAAAAAAAGAAAGGAACCTCCCTGTTGCCAAACATTTTACGGAGCTTCAACACTCCGAAAGAGATCTTAAATGTTGGGCTATTGACCACATTCCCATGCCTAGACGTGGGGGCAACAGGGTGTTGATCCTTAGAAAAAGAGAGCTTTTTTGGATTTATACCCTCAACAGCTTGAGACCCAATGAGCTTAATGCGGATTACAATCCGGGGTTATATGTTTAGAGGAGCGGTTTGCCCCACAATTGTTATGTGTGCGATATGTGTCTATTTTTTGAGGGTACTTAGTGTACTATGAACACTATTAAGCCAGTTTCTTATTTTTATTCTCTCTTTTTTTCACAGACAAGAATGATGCTGCGGGTTGGAGAAGTGAAACGTACCCGATGTGTTCCGTATTTGCCTACATGTTTCCATGCAGTGCTTATGTTGTTTTTTGCTTTGGTTACACTTTTTTCATACTTTTTTCATACTTGGTGCATTGCGCTGTCTACAGGGAGTGCAGAATTATTAGGCAAGTTGTATTTTTGAGGATTAATTTTATTATTGAACAACAACCATGTTCTCAATGAACCCAAAAAACTCATTAATATCAAAGCTGAATATTTTTGGAAGTAGTTTTTAGTTTGTTTTTAGTTTTAGCTATTTTAGGGGGATATCTGTGTGTGCAGGTGACTATTACTGTGCATAATTATTAGGCAACTTAACAAAAAACAAATATATACCCATTTCAATTATTTATTTTTACCAGTGAAACCAATATAACATCTCAACATTCACAAATATACATTTCTGACATTCAAAAACAAAACAAAAACAAATCAGTGACCAATATAGCCACCTTTCTTTGCAAGGACACTCAAAAGCCTGCCATCCATGGATTCTGTCAGTGTTTTGATCTGTTCACCATCAACATTGCGTGCAGCAGCAACCACAGCCTCCCAGACACTGTTCAGAGAGGTGTACTGTTTTCCCTCCTTGTAAATCTCACATTTGATGATGGACCACAGGTTCTCAATGGGGTTTAGATCAGGTGAACAAGGAGGCCATGTCATTAGATTTTCTTCTTTTATACCCTTTCTTGCCAGCCACGCTGTGGAGTACTTGGACGCGTGTGATGGAGCATTGTCCTGCATGAAAATCATGTTTTTCTTGAAGGATGCAGACTTCTTTCTGTACCACTGCTTGAAGAAGGTGTCTTCCAGAAACTGGCAGTAGGACTGGGAGTTGAGCTTGACTCCATCCTCAACCCGGAAAGGCCCCACAAGCTCATCTTTGATGATACCAGCCCAAACCAGTACTCCACCTCCACCTTGCTGGCGTCTGAGTCGGACTGGAGCTCTCTGCCCTTTACCAATCCAGCCACGGGCCCATCCATCTGGCCCATCAAGACTCACTCTCATTTCATCAGTCCATAAAACCTTAGAAAAATCAGTCTTGAGATATTTCTTGGCCCAGTCTTGACGTTTCAGCTTGTGTGTCTTGTTCAGTGGTGGTCGTCTTTCAGCCTTTCTTACCTTGGCCATGTCTCTGAGTATTGCACACCTTGTGCTTTTGGGCACTCCAGTCATGTTGCAGCTCTGAAATATGGCCAAACTGGTGGCAAGTGGCATCTTGGCAGCTGCACGCTTGACTTTTCTCAGTTCATGGGCAGTTATTTTGCGCCTTGGTTTTTCCACACGCTTCTTGCGACCCTGTTGACTATTTTGAATGAAACGCTTGATTGTTCGATGATCATGCTTCAGAAGCTTTGCAATTTTAAGAGTGCTGCATCCCTCTGCAAGATATCTCACTATTTTTGACTTTTCTGAGCCTGTCAAGTCCTTCTTTTGACCCATTTTGCCAAAGGAAAGGAAGTTGCCTAATAATTATGCACACCTAATATAGGGTGTTGATGTCATTAGACCACACCCCTTCTCATTACAGAGATGCACATCACTTAATATGCTTAATTGGTAGTAGGCTTTCGAGCCTATACAGCTTGGAGTAAGACAACATGCATAAAGAGGATGATGTGGTCAAAATACTCATTTGCCTAATAATTCTGCACGCAGTGTATTGTGTGTCCTACATTGAATGTGTGTCCACTGGGAACTGTGGGCCTTTTTGTAGCATGCCCACAGCATTTTTGTTGTTTGGTGCATTGCTTCAAATGGCGCATTTGGGAGACGAGTTGCATCCTTGTTTGCATTCTCTCTTCTTTGTCCCTTGTGGATACACTATCAGGTAAACGGCATTATTTCCGTTTTGCGCTACTCTGTTCATTATCAGGCTATGCGCACACACAGTGATCAATATTATTCATCTTCTCCCTGCTTGATTAAAGTGTTCCTTCATTGTCATCTTGCGCATATTCTCACCGTTATTTGTGAGGATATTACATTACATCGCGTCTATGATGCGGTCTATTGTCTGCGCTTTTTTTCCCATTTGAGGTTTTTACCACTTCCAAGATGGCCGACATAGCTTTTTACACTTATACGCATGCCCCGGCTACATCATGTGAGGAAGTTACATCTTGTTCCTCACGCGACTTGGCGCCTGCGCACTGCATCCACCTGAACGCCGGACGTGGCGGTGTTCGACATGTGTGGCACGGATGGCGACACTGGGTATGTTATCACTCCTCCTCCCTTTGACAGCATCGTTTTGTCCCTCCCACTCATTATACACTCTAGTATACACCTGAAATGTATTGATTAATCAATTTATCTTTATGCACTTTTTTTGCGATTATGCATCTACTATATAATGTATTTGATATATACTATTGATTTATCTTTGCATTTTACACTGTCATATTTACATTTTTATGTATTATTTATGCACTATTTGCACTTTATTGTACTTGGCTGTTAATTGATTACACTGTGATGTCATAGGGGTTGGCCTATATATACCCCCTTTTGTATTGTGTTCATTGCTTGACAAAGGCTCTTGCATGAGCTGAAACGTTGCCATCCACATGGGTGAATAAACACCACCAGCTTTTACTTGGAGTGCTGTCCGTTTTTTCATCTTCTATTGACGGGGTAAGCTGCTACATCCCTGGACATAGCACCCTCCTTGTGTTATTCTTCCAGTGCCGCCATTATTTTCCTTTTTTATATATATATATATATATATATATATATATATACAGTACAGACCAAAAGTTTGGACACACCTTCTCATTCAAAGAGTTTTCTTTATTTTCATGACTATGAAAATTGTAGATTCACACTGAAGGCATCAAAACTATGAATTAACACATGTGGAATTATATACATAACAAACAAGTGTGAAACAACTGAAAATATGTCATATTCTAGGTTCTTCAAAGTAGCCACCTTTTGCTTTGATTACTGCTTTGCACACTCTTGACATTCTCTTGATGAGCTTCAAGAGGTAGTCCCCTGAAATGTTTTTCACTTCACAGGTGTACCCTGTCAGGTTTAATAAGTGGGATTTCTTGCCTTATAAATGGGGTTGGGACCATCAGTTGCGTTGAGGAGAAGTCAGGTGGATACACAGCTGATAGTCCTACTGAATAGACTGTTAGAATTTGTATTATGGCAAGAAAAAAGCAGCTAAGTAAAGAAAAACGAGTGGCCAAACTTTGAAAGTAAGGGCTATTTGACCATGAAGGAGAGTGATGCGGTGCTGCGCCAGATGACCTGGCCTCCACAGTCACCGGACCTGAACCCAATCGAGATGGTTTGGGGTGAGCTGGACCGCAGAGTGAAGGCAAAAGGGCCAACAAGTGCTAAGCATCTCTGGGAACTCCTTCAAGACTGTTGGAAGACCATTTCAGGTGACTACCTCTTGAAGCTCATCAAGAGAATGCCAAGAGTGTGCAAAGTAGTAATCAAAGCAAAAGGTAGCTACTTTGAAGAACCTAGAATATGACATATTGTCAGTTGTTTCACACTTGTTTGTTATGTATATAATTCCACATGTGTTAATTCATAGTTTTGATGCCTTCATAGTCATGAAAATAAAGAAAACTCTTTGAATGAGAAGGTGTGTCCAAACTTTTGGTCTGTACTGTATATATATATTTCTAGTCTTACTGAGGGATGTAATTTATTCATACAACAGTTACTCTAGGGCAGGGATGGTGAACTTTTTAGAGACCGAGTGCCCAGACTGTAACCCAAAACCCACTTATTTATTGCCAAGTGCCAACACTGCAATTTACTCTGAATACTACAGTCCAATATAGTATATCTTCCATGTACTTTATCATTTAGCTATAATAGCCTGCCTACATTCAGTGCACTGCTTGGGGATTTGTGCGCCCTGCACTGATGAATGGCAGGAGAAGTCTAAGGCATATTGGTACACCATAAACTTTTTCCAGGGCGCTGGTGCCCACAGAGAGGGCTCTGAGTGCCGCCTCTGGCACCCGTGCCATAGGTTCGCCACCACTGCTCTAGGGTTATGTATCCAATGTCTTTACACTATTAAATTTAAAACATTCATTTTATTATTTCTCTTAAAAGTAAACTGTCATGGCCATGGTCATGGTCGTGACTCTTAACCGCATGCAGTTGCCTGCGGTCTTGGTGTTGTTGTCAATCACAGGTGAGGGCTATAGTATGTTGCCTCACCTGTGGTTGCCGCTGGCAACATTGTGTATGTGGCAGCAGAGCAGCCTGAGCGGTGCTAGGCAGCTTGCTGCAGTAGGCATGCGGTTGCACCTGGCAACCTCTCTTTATAGGTGTGCCTTTTATCGGTGTGCACGGGGTGTTATATGTGTTGTGTGCACTTCCCCTTTAAGTTGTTGTCTTCCCTTCCCTGGTGTTGGAAGGGTTAACTTCCTTCCTAGTGTGTGTGTGCACTGGGTGTGTCTGACTGTGGGTGTGGCTACTTGGCCCTATAAAGCCTCAGTGAAAGGCAGTAGTCAGAGAGGGTGCTTCAGCCATGCTTGCTGGAGACATCTTCCTGCTTATTTACCATCTGCCAGTGAGGGCCACCCTGGTTGTCATAAACGTTATGTCTGGTGTTAGTTTATGGTTTATCTGTTATTGCAGCATATGGTTTACTGGGTTCCCGTGTGATGTCTGTTGTGTGCTGTGTCCTTTATGTTGGTTGTGGATAGCAGCACTTACACGTGGGTTCCAGGTTGTGTGTCTGTGGCAGGTAAGTGTGGAACTAGTCTCACTTACCTGTCATTGCCATATGTCTGTTTATGTCTCCCCTTTCTATGTAGCTTGGCCAGTGAGACTCCTGTTCCTCCGTGTTTAGGAGGAACGGGTCGTCTTACCCTGCTCCTAGTCCAGGGCCACCCTAAGGGGCGAGCAGGAATATCAGGTTCCGGAGTATGAGCCCTCCTACCTTCAGGGTTGGCTCATACGGATAGGAGACAGGGTCAGAGTTAGGGATGTGTAGGAGGTGACCAGCTCCCTAATTCTCTGTCCTGGCCTTGCAGCGACTCCATCTGCTGATACCGCACGGCTGAGGGTTTTCCCCATCCTCAGCCGTGACATAAACTTAAATATAGAAGAAAATAAACCTAGAAAGGGGGTGCATTTCTTCTTTGCTTTTACTTTGGAAAGTAATAATAAAATAAATGTTTTAAATCTAATAGCATGAACAAAAATATATAAGCCAAGGGTGACTGTTGTATGAGTATCATAATACAGGGGAAACTCGAAAAATTTGAATATCGTGCAAAGTTCATTTATTTCAGTATTGAAACTTAAAAGGTGAAACTAACATATGAGATAGACTCATTACATGCAAAGCGAGATATTTCAAGCCTTTATTTGTTATAATTCGGATGATTATGGCTTACAGCTTATGAAACCCCAAAGTCACAATCTCGGGTACCCTTTGCTCAGGGGGTATGGAGTAATTAGCTGACTAGAGTGTGATACTTTGAGCCTAGAATACTGAACCTTTTCACAATATTCTAAGTTGCATTAATGCAACTCCTTTTAAGTTGCATTACTGAAATGAACTTTTGCACAATATTAAAAATTTTCGAGTTTCACCTGTATGTGTAACAGGAAAACAGCTTTCCTGGAAACATAAGTAAACTTAGCCTAACTCCAAGTCAATAACTTGTGCAGGCCCCATGTTTGATAGCAAATTAGCAAACAAGTTGGGAGACTGTCTTACAATGAATACATCTACCAGCCAGTAAAAAAACAACAACAACAGATCTCTGCACTCTGACAGTCCTGCTGAATCTTGAATTAAAACTCTGTAACATGGATTCCATTTTCATGTGAGAATAGGTTTCTAATTTCTTATTGTAACAGATTTGTTGAACTTGAGTGGTTGGTAAACTCACACTACAAGCGGAGGGAATGACAGGCAGAGAGAAAATCCACTACTAAAGTGTTACTTTAAAACAAGTATCATGCTATCAACAATAAAAACTGCACTGAATGATTAATAAATATTCTCCAATTACATCATCTTTCATACACATAATTTTGTTGAAAATGTGCCGCTGCAGTTTTTTATGCATTTTCTTGAACCAAAGCCAGAAGTGGATCAAGCAAGACGCAGAAATATAAGGACTGTTTGGAACATTTGTATAAATGTTCATTCCAGATAATTGGCTTGTGTAAAGGTATTGTTGACCACCCGACAAACTAGCAAGTGCTAAATTGTTGGGTAATGGCATCTTTCATGTGGCACCTAACATCGTCACTTGTCACAGTACATAACCCTGTGTAAACAGGTATATGCTGCCAACAATATGCAAGGTGAATGGGATTAATGATTGTAATAATGATTTTTCATCCTCCATTCAATTTACATGGAGCTGTATGAAAGGTTCATTAAAACAAGCTCCAATGAACTTGTATATCAATGATGAGCACTGGTTATTGGCCTGGCATCAGCCAGTGTAACAGGACCCTAAGGCTCCCTTCTTAAAGGGAACCTGTCATCAACTTTATGCTGACCTCACTGAGGGCAGCATAAATTAGTGACAGAAATGCTGAATTCAGCGGTGTATCACGCATGGGATAAAAGTAAGTGGTTGCCGAGAACCAGCATCATAATCATTGCAGCCCAGGCCTTTAAAAGAGTCAAAGCTACCTAAGAAGAGTCATGGTTATTCATAATCTCCTGCTGTCCCTGCCCATCTGCTGATGATTGGCAGTTCTCTCCTAGAAAGGGAGAAAACTAAGTAGAAGACTGTCAATCTTGTAGTGGTGGGTGGGCAGGGAGAGCAGGAATTCATGAATAACCATGACTCTTCTCAGGAGGCCATGACTCTTTTCCAAACCCAGTCTTCAATAATCGTGAAGTTGGTTCTGGGCAACCACTTACTTTTAACTTATAAATGATAGACCGCTGAAATCAACTCACTTGTCTCTACTTTATTCTGCCGTTAGTATGGGCAGCATAAAGTTGACGAGAGGTTCCCTTTAATTTTTATTCCTTTTGAATCCCTTTCTGATTTTAACTAAAAAAAACGGCCACAAAAACTGTTAGGAGGAATTTATCGAGCCTTGTACTGCACAATTAGGCTTCGAAGAGTCTTACATAGGCCTTTTGCAACTTAGTGGGGTTACTTTAGCAGAAAATTTTAGACTTTTTGCAGTTGAACACCATTCATTCGACTTATGAAAGTGCGCGTGGTTAGCTATATTAATTTTATTCCAAATTTTTCATTGAGATTTGAAAAGTTGCAAAAAACTGAGAGTAAGGGTTAGGGGGAAAAAATTGGAGTAGCATTTCTAAACAAAAGATAAAAGGTTTAAAGACAAAGACAAATTTATCAAATATCATGCAACATTTGTTAAATATGGCACAATGTGCTCCAATGCTCATTCAACCAAAAACTGACCCTATATATTACCCTCATGATAAATTACCACAAATTGTGTGTGTGTGTGTGTGTGTGTGTGTGTGTAAGTGAAACTACCTTATCATCAATGTAACTTATTCTGCTATTTCTGTTGCGTCTATGAATCAAGATTTTATGAAAAAACCTACTCATATATTTCTACAAATATCTATACATCTATATTGTGGCAAGCTAGCTATATATGTAACATGATTTTCCATCTAAGGAATAATTTATCTGTCAATTAAAGTGGTCAATGTTTCCACTAACACTGTATGCTCAGCTTTAACATAAACTTATGGTGCTGCTTATATCAGGGCAAACAATAGTATCAAACAGATAACATGTTTATTCTAGCACAATGTATTTCCTGTCTGATAGCAGTTCTTAGGCGAGAATCTACTAGCTCCCCAGACTTAAAGTGGTATTTTCACCTTAGATATTTATAGATATGCCATAAATGTCTGATGATTGCTGCCACAGTCAGGAGGAAAGTGAACAAAAAGGTGGCCACATATCTGTGCAGCTATATCCATTGAATTCCATGCCAGTGATAGTAAAAGTGAAAATAGGCAAGCTAATATTTCCGATAGAGAGCGTGGGCCACCACCACATTCACTTACTGCCTAAATGTGATGGCCAAGATGGGATAGGGTTCTGTCATGTTCATGAGCCATACATTTGCATATATTACCATTATTTCCAGCCATTTCATTTTCCACATTCTTATTTTATGAAGCTGAGAACAATTGTGCTAAGTGGTGCTTGGTAGTGTGTGGGCGCCATTTCACATATACAAGAGAAAACATACAAAAAAGCTATTTCCCTTTACTAAATAGATCAAGAAGTGTTTTAATTATATAATGATAATTTTTTCATGTTAAATACTTTCTGATTATTTTTTTATATTTAAAAGTGTATTGTGTAACAAAGATATTAGTTTGACAAGTCCACGTCCATTGTCTGTATAGCATCACCAACAACCTTGATGCCATCTACATCTACATACAGTGCATTCGGAAAGTCAGACCTTTTCACTTCTTTCACATTTTGGTATGTTGCTGCTGTGCTAAAATGTAAAATAAAATCAAGTCCCCACCTCCCTTTCAATCCACATTCAATATCCCATTAGGAGAAAGTGAAAACAAAATGTTAAACATTTTGGCAAATGTGTTAAAAAGGAAAAACTAGTATGTTTCATGGACATAAATATTCAGACCCTTTGCTATGACAATTTGGTTCTGGGGGCCTCTTGAATATCTTGATTATTTTTGAGGTGCTTCTACACCTAGATTGGCGAAGACAAAACCCTGTCTGTATAAGGTCTCACAGCTGAAAATACATATTAGCACAAAAACTAAGCCATGAGGAGGAAATAACTGCTTGTAGAGCTCAGAGACAGAATTGTGTAAAAGCACAAATAAGTTCTGCTGCACTGCAAGTTACCGACAGCACAGTGGCCTCCATCATTTTTAAATGGAAGGCATTTGAACAGCCACAACTCTTCCTGGGGGTGACTGCCCCACCAAACTAAATAATCAGGGGAAAAAGGCGTGACCAAGGACCCAGTTGTAACTCTGGCTGAGCTTCAAAGATCCTGTGTGCAGATGGAAGAAACGTCCAGAAGGTCAACCATCTTGGTGCTTGGTCAATGATTACACATCCAAGCTAATGCACCCTTTATATTGGGTTCTGCGGCAGAGTGCATATTGATGCAGGCTCACGTTAATATTGGGTGGCATCTCCCCTCCCTGCAATACAGGATGCCTCTCTGGCATGGTAACAGTAATACAGATGTTGGATATCCTCCTGTGGTATGCCATTTCAAGCTCTTTACACTTGTACCTGAGGTCCAGCAAAGGTGGTTGTTGGCTGCTATGTATGGGAGATCCATTGCCCCATCCAGTCCCAGACATTCTCAATTACGGTGATTGAGCTGTCCAGGGATGCTGCTGGATACCCTGACAAGCACATAGTGTACTAAACACTGTGTGTGGACAGGCATTGTCTTGTTGGAACAACACTTCTCCTAACTGAGTAAAGAATGGCAGTAGGAATGGTTCAACAAAGTTCTGGAGATAATAAAGGCTGGTCAATGTTCACTCCACGAATACCAGACAAGAACCGCTATGGTTGCTCCCTTGCTGGTGTAGATCATCATCTTAGCGCCTGGACCTGCACAGATGTGCAACAATTATCAGGAGGCCTGAGCCTCTTAATAATTAGGATTTATCTGACTCCAGGAGGATATAGGTTAAGTCTAGCAGATAACACGCCAATCTTAATAAATGTCCCCTATAATCTGGTAGACTACGCTCCCCGGTATATCCCTAAGTCAAATATGTTAGTGACCTAGTGGGTCCATGTGCCTAGTCATCAACCATTACAATAAAGTGGTGATAAGCTACATCGTTGATGAGACAAACTTCAGAATATACTAAATAGACAAAACCAAGATTCCCTATTAAATCATATATGATCTTGTGTTCTGCCGAGCAGGGTTAGAAAATGATTCTATTTCATTCTGCCAGGGTCTTGGTATTTATCAAGTGGTTAGTGTGGTTATAGCACCGTCTAGTGGTGTTAAATTGTATTACACTTAATTTTTCTGTTACAAAAACTACTGCATTGTGGCTGTGAAAAGCATCCTGGGAAAGAGAAGCCTCCAGTCTCCAGGACACATCAGCAGAAGCTGTCCTTTTGCATATCTCCTTCTTAAACTTCACCATCCTTGTAAAAGCATATCTGTTTTACCAATCAAACAATCCTGTTTTGCCAATTAACAATCCTGCTTTATAAATCAATCGCACATTTGTACAATCTCTCACTGACGCGCATCGCGCAGAGAGTACAGCCAATAAACAAGTTAGACTACAAAGAACAGTCCTCTTATTTGGAAGACAGGAATGGTTTATGCTCAATGTCAGACTGCACACTGTGTGAATGTGTAAGAAGACAGAACATCTTGTATATATGAGGTATGGGATAAAAAGTGCCATTTTCACAGCTCAAATTTAATTGGCATTATTGAATTTTTTTCAGAATTCTCACTTTTGTAGGTCTTATCAGGTTGATGATATAATGAAGCACATAAATAATTATGTGTGAATAACAACTTTACAAACAATACTCAAAAATATCCTAATAAAAGGCAAATCTAACAGATGACCCATACATGCTACAGCGCACAGTCTCTTCATGTATCTAGCAATTCCAGATGTGATATAATGTGTACTGACTGGCTACAAATGGAAACATTATTTATAGATGGATTATTTTTCTTCAAGTAGTAACAAAACAGGAAAATGAAGCTTTCACATTTTCAAAAATGTTTAAAAGCAGAAAAACAAACAAAAGTACTAGATTTAATTTTTTTTCTGTATTCCTCTTTAATTGAGTTGGCCACTTTTTGGTTATATTTTTTGTATGTAAGATGACTATATGGTACTTGTTGACCAAGTCTTTTGTGCTGTTCACACAGAGGTGCTGTCCATAAAATGGCTGCTGATAGAGGGTCATGTAACCAGGCAAATCCTTTAGTCTCCTTCATTCCACTACCCTGCATCTGCCATCTGCACCTATACTTTTGAGAGTTTTGTAAAAGTGCAGTGTGTTAGCATGGAAGAGCCTGAGTTATATGACTGGTCACATGCAAAGCGAGATATTTCAAGCCTTTATTTGTTATAATTCGGATGATTATGGCTTACAGCTTATGAAACCCCAAAGTCACAATCTCGGGTACCCTTTGCTCAGGGGGTATGGAGTAATTAGCTGACTAGAGTGTGATACTTTGAGCCTAGAATACTGAACCTTTTCACAATTTTCTAAGTTGCATTAATGCAACTCCTTTTAAGTTGCATTACTGAAATGAACTTTTGCACAATATTAAAAATTTTCGAGTTTCACCTGTATGTGTAACAGGAAAACAGCTTTCCTGGAAACATAAGTAAACTTAGCCTAACTCCAAGTCAATAACTTGTGCAGGCCCCATGTTTGATAGCAAATTAGCAAACAAGTTGGGAGACTGTCTTACAATGAATACATCTACCAGCCAGTAAAAAAACAACAACAACAGATCTCTGCACTCTGACAGTCCTGCTGAATCTTCATCAGTGGCCATCTTATGAACAGGACCTCTATGCGGACAGCACAGAAGATTTGAGCAACAAGGGAACATGGCTTATGAAACATAGCAAACAGTAAAGAATATCAACAAAGTCTATATTAGTACGTGCCATATAATCATCTTACATACAGATTGGTCAACAGTAGCCAGAAGGTGGCCAACCACTTTAAGATGCTTCTATTATTCCAGAACAGATTCCAAACAAAAGTAATTTAGTGAAAAGGATAACACATGTTCACATGGGGCAGTTATGGTGCAGTTCTTTCAAATAGAGAATCTTAAACATTTTTTATAGAAAACGTAATGCTTCTATTTTTTGGATTTTGCAAGGATTTTGATAGAAAAAATGCACTGCAAACAAAATACCTCTGATTAATTTTGAGGGCCAGTTTACATGGAGTTTAACTCATAAATAGGGATGAGCGAACCCGAACTGTATAGTTCGGGTTCGTACCGAATTTTGGGGTGTCCGTGACACGGACCCGAACCCGAACATTTTCGTAAAAGTCCGGGTTCGGGTTCGGTGTTCGGCGCTTTCTTTGCGCTTTTTGAAAGGCTGCAAAGCAGCCAATCAACAAGCGTCATACTACTTGCCCCAAGAGGCCATCACAGCTTTGCCTACTATTGGCATGGCTGTGATTGGCCAGTGCACCATGTGACCCAGCCTCTATTTAAGCTGGAGTCACGTAGCGCCGCACGTCACTCTGCTATGATCAGTATAGGGAGAGGTTGCAGCTGCGACGTTAGGGCGAGATTAGGCAGATTAACTCCTCCAAAAGACTTCTTTCTGTGATCGATCTGCAGCTGTGGATCATTGAAGTGCTATTATTGACTTGCTCACTTTTTTGAGGCTGCCCAGAGCGTTTTTAGATCACTTTTTTTCTGGGGTGATCGGCGGCCATTTTGTGACTTGTGGTGCGCCAGCACGAGCTATCACCAAGTGTATTTAACCATCGATAGTGTGGTTATTTTGTGCTATATCCTACATCAGCTGCAGGCTGAGCCTGTGTCACCGAAGTGCATTTAACCATCAACAGTCTGGTTATTTTTTGGCCATATACTACATCTGGTGCAGGCTGAGCCTGTGTCACCCAAGTGCATTTAACCATCAACAGTGTGGTTATTTTTTGGCCATATATTACATCAGGGGCAAGTTGAGCCTGTCACCCAGCGCCTAAAAAATAGACCTGACATTTCTATTCAACCAAATCTGCACAGTTTTAGCTGGTCAAGTTATTTGTAGTGACCGTAAAAGCAGACTTTTTGTTCTGGGTTGAAAAGCATTCCCAAATTTGCCATTCTGAAAATAACTAGTTTGTGGTATTTGAGGCCTACTTGAAATCTATCCCAAAAAGAAAAACTTACATTAAAGGTATTGATAGTGTCATTCAGAAAAACCTAAGACACACGCTAGCGTGCTGATAGAAGTGTCATTCTGTGATTAAACCTATAACTGTCACACAGCGCAAAAAAAAACAGGTCTCACATCTCTATTCAACCAAATCTGCACAGTTTTAGCTGGTCAAGTTATTTGTAGTGACCGTCAAAGCAGACTTTTTGTTCTGGGTTGAAAAAGCATTCCCAAATTTGCCATTCTGAAAATAACTAGTTTGTGGTATTTGAGGCCTACTTGAAATCTATCCCAAAAAGAAAATCTTACATTGAAGGTATTGATAGTGTCATTCAGAAAAACCTAAGACACACGCTAGCGTGCTGATAGAAGTGTCATTCTGTGATTAAACCTATAACTGTCACACAGCGCAAAAAAAAAACAGGTCTCACATCTCTATTCAACCAAATCTGCACAGTTTTAGCTGGTCAAGTTATTTGTAGTGACCGTAAAAGCAGACTTTTTGTTCTAGGTTGAAAAAGCATTCCCAAATTTGCCATTCTGAAAATAACTAGTTTGTGGTATTTGAGGCCTACTTGAAATCTATCCCAAAAAGAAAATCTTACATTGAAGGTATTGATAGTGTCATTCAGAAAAACCTAAGACACACACTAGCGTGCTGATAGAAGTGTCATTCTGTGATTAAACCTATAACTGTCACACAGCGCAAAAAAAAACAGGTCTCACATCTCTATTCAACCAAATCTGCACAGTTTTAGCTGGTCAAGTTATTTGTAGTGACCGTCAAAGCAGACTTTTTGTTCTGGGTTGAAAAAGCATTCCCAAATTTGGCATTCTGAAAATAACTAGTTTGTGGTATTTGAGGCCTACTTGAAATCTATCCCAAAAAGAAAATCTTACATTGAAGGTATTGATAGTGTGATTCAGAAAAACCTAAGACACACGCTAGCGTGCTGATAGAAGTGTCATTCTGTGATTAAACCTATAACTGTCACACAGCGCAAAAAAAAAAACAGGTCTCACATCTCTATTCAACCAAATCTGCACAGTTTTAGCTGGTCAAGTTATTTGTAGTGACCGTAAAAGCAGACTTTTTGTTCTGGGTTGAAAAAGCATTCCCAAATTTGCCATTCTGAAAATAACTAGTTTGTGGTATTTGAGGCCTACTTGAAATCTATCCCAAAAAGAAAATCTTACATTGAAGGTATTGATAGTGTGATTCAGAAAAACCTAAGACACACGCTAGCGTGCTGATAGAAGTGTCATTTTGTGATTAAACCTATAACTGTCACACAGCGCAAAAAAAAAACAGGTCTCACATCTCTATTCAACCAAATCTGCACAGTTTTAGCTGGTCAAGTTATTTGTAGTGACCGTAAAAGCAGACTTTTTGTTCTGGGTTGAAAAAGCATTCCCAAATTTGCCATTCTGAAAATAACTAGTTTGTGGTATTTGAGGCCTACTTGAAATCTATCCCAAAAAGAAAATCTTACATTGAAGGTATTGATAGTGTGATTCAGAAAAACCTAAGACACACGCTAGCGTGCTGATAGAAGTGTCATTCTGTGATTAAACCTATAACTGTCACACAGCGCAAAAAAAAAAACAGGTCTCACATCTCTATTCAACCAAATCTGCACAGTTTTAGCTGGTCAAGTTATTTGTAGTGACCGTAAAAGCAGACTTTTTGTTCTGGGTTGAAAAAGCATTCCCAAATTTGCCATTCTGAAAATAACTAGTTTGTGGTATTTGAGGCCTACTTGAAATCTATCCCAAAAAGAAAATCTTACATTGAAGGTATTGATAGTGTGATTCAGAAAAACCTAAGACACACGCTAGTGTGCTGATAGAAGTGTCATTCTGTGATTAAACCTATAACTGTCACACAGCGCAAAAAAAAACAGGTCTCACATCTCTATTTAACCAAATCTGCACAGTTTTAGCTGGTCAAGTTATTTGTAGTGACCGTAAAAGCAGACTTTTTGTTCTGGGTTGAAAAAGCATTCCCAAATTTGCCATTCTGAAAATAACTAGTTTGTGGTATTTGAGGCCTACTTGAAATCTATCCCAAAAAGAAAATCTTACATTGAAGGTATTGATAGTGTGATTCAGAAAAACCTAAGACACACGCTAGCGTGCTGATAGAAGTGTCATTCTGTGATTAAACCTATAACTGTCACACAGCGCAAAAAAAAAACAGGTCTCACATCTCTATTCAACCAAATCTGCACAGTTTTAGCTGGTCAAGTTATTTGTAGTGACCGTAAAAGCAGACTTTTTGTTCTGGGTTGAAAAAGCATTCCCAAATTTGCCATTCTCAAAATTGTTGTGAACGGGAACAATGAGGAAAACATCTAATAAGGGATGCGGACGTGGAAATGGTCGTGGTGGTGTTAGTTTACCCTCTGGTGCTGGGAGAGGACGTGGCCGTTCTGCCACAGCCACACGTCCTAGTGAACCAACTACCTCAGGTCCCAGTAGCCAGCAGAATTTACAGCGATATTTGGTGGGGCCCAATGCCGTTCTAAGGATGGTAAGGCCTGAGCAGGTGCAGGCATTAGTCAATTGGGTGGCCGACAGTGGATCCAGCACGTTCACATTATCTCCCACCCAGTCTTCTGCAGAAAGCGCACAGATGGCGCATGAAAACCAAGCCCATCGGTCTGTCACATCACCCCCATGCATATCAGGGAAACTGTCTGAGCCTCAAGTTATGCAGCAGTCTCTTATGCTGTTTGAAGACTCTGCTGCCAGGGTTTCCCAAGGGCATCCACCTAGCCCTTCCCCAGGGGTGGAAGAGATAGAATGCACTAACGCACAACCACTTATTTTTCCTGATGATGAGGACATGGGAATACCACCTCAGCACGTCTCTGATGATGACGAAACACAGGTGCCAACTGCTGCGTCTTTCTGCAGTGGGCAGACTGAACAGGAGGTCAGGGGTCAAGACTGGGTGGAAGACGATGCAGGGGACGATGAGGTCCTAGACCCCACATGGAATGAAGGTCGTGCCACTGACTTTCACAGTTCGGAGGAAGAGGCAGTGGTGAGACCGAGCCAACAGTGTAGCAAAAGAGGGAGCAGTGGGCAAAATCAGAACACCCGCCGCCAAGAGACTTCGCCTGCTACTGACCGCCGCCATCTGGGACCGAGCACCCCAAAGGCAGCCTCAAGGAGTTCCCTGGCATGGCACTTCTTCAAACAATGTGCTGACGACAAGACCCGAGTGGTTTGCACGCTGTGCCATCAGAGCCTGAAGCGAGGCATTAACGTTCTGAACCTTAGCACAACCTGCATGACCAGGCACCTGCATGCAAAGCATGAACTGCAGTGGAGTAAACACCTTAAAAACAAGGAAGTCACTCAGGCTCCCCCTGCTGCCTCTTCTGCTGCTGCCGCCTCGGCCTCTTCTGCTGCTGCCTCGGCCTCTTCTGCTGCTGCTGCCGCCGCCTTGGCCTCTTCCTCTGCCTCTGGAGGAACGTTGGCACCTGCCGCCCAGCAAACATGGGATGTACCACCAACACCACCACCTGCGTCACCAAGCATCTCAACCATGTCACACGGCAGCGTTCAGCTCTCCATCTTACAAACATTTGAGAGAAAGCGTAAATTCCCACCTAGCCACCCTCGATCCCTGGCCCTGAATGCCAGCATTTCTAAACTACTGGCCTATGAAATGCTGTCATTTAGGCTGGTGGACACACACAGCTTCAAACAGCTCATGTCACTTGCTGTCCCACAGTATGTTGTTCCCAGCCGCCACTACTTCTCCAAGAGAGCCGTGCCTTCCCTGCACAACCAAGTGTCCGATAAAATCAAGTGTGCACTGCGCAACGCCATCTGTGGCAAGGTCCACCTAACCACAGATACGTGGACCAGTAAGCACGGCCAGGGACGCTATATCTCCCTAACTGCACACTGGGTAAATGTAGTGGCGGCTGGGCCCCAGGCGGAGAGCTGTTTGGCGCACGTCCTTCCGCCGCCAAGGATCGCAGGGCAACATTATTTGCCTCCTGTCTCCTCCTCCTCCTACTCAGCTTCCTCCTCCTCTTCTTCCACCTGCTCATCCAGTCAGCCACACACCTTTACCACCAACTTCAGCACAGCCCGGGGTAAACGTCAGCAGGCCATTCTGAAACTCATATGTTTGGGGGACAGGCCCCACACCGCACAGGAGTTGTGGCGGGGTATAGAACAACAGACCGATGAGTGGTTGCTGCCGGTGAGCCTCAAGCCCGCCCTGGTGGTGTGCGATAATGGGCGAAATCTCGTTGCAGCTCTGGGACTAGCCGGTTTGACGCACATCCCTTGCCTGGCGCATGTGCTGAATTTGGTGGTGCAGAAGTTCATTCGCAACTACCCCGACATGTCAGAGCTGCTGCATAAAGTGCGGGCCGTCTGTTCGCACTTCCGGCGTTCACACCCTGCCGCTGCTCGCCTGTCTGCGCTACAGCGTAACTTCGGCCTTCCCGCTCACCGCCTCATATGCGACGTACCCACCAGGTGGAACTCCACCTTGCATATGCTGGACAGACTGTGCGAGCAGCAGCAGGCCATAGTGGAGTTTCAGCTGCAGCACGCACGGGTCAGTCGCACTGCGGATCAGACACACTTCACCACCAATGACTGGGCCTCCATGCGAGACCTGTGTGCCCTGTTGCGCTGTTTCGAGTACTCCACCAACATGGCCAGTGGCGATGACGCCGTTATCAGCGTTACAATACCACTTCTATCTCTCCTTGAGAAAACACTTAGGGGGATGATGGAAGAGGAGGTGGCCCAGGAGGAAGAGGAGGAAGAGGGGTCATTTTTAGCACTTTCAGGCCAGTCTCTTCGAAGTGACTCAGAGGGAGGTTTTTTGCAACACCAGAGGCCAGGTACAAATGTGGCCAGACAGGGCCCACTACTGGAGGACGAGGAGGACGAGGATGAGGAGGAGGTGGAGGAGGATGAGGATGAAGCATGTTCACAGCGGGGTGGCACCCAAAGCAGCTCGGGCCCATCACTGGTGCGTGGCTGGGGGGAAACACAGGACGATGACGATACGCCTCCCACAGAGGACAGTTTGTCCTTACCTCTGGGCAGCCTGGCACACATGAGCGACTACATGCTGCAGTGCCTGCGCAACGACAGCAGAGTTGCCCACATTTTAACGTGTGCGGACTACTGGGTTGCCACCTTGCTGGATCCCCGGTACAAAGACAATGTGCCCACCTTACTTCCTACACTGGAGCGTGATAGGAAGATGCGCGAGTACAAACGCACGTTGGTAGACGCGCTACTGAGAGCATTCCCAAATGTCACAGGGGAACAAGTGGAAGCCCAAGGCGAAGGCAGAGGAGGAGCAAGAGGTCGCCAACGCAGCTGTGTCACGGCCAGGTCCTCTGAGGGCAGGGTTAGCATGGCAGAGATGTGGAAAAGTTTTGTCACCACGCCACAGCTAAGTGCACCACCACCTGATACGGAACGTGTTAGCAGGAGGCAACATTTCACTAACATGGTGGAACAGTACCTGTGCACACCCCTCCACGTACTGACTGATGGTTCGGCCCCATTCAACTTCTGGGTCTCCAAATTGTCCACGTGGCCAGAGCTAGCCTTTAATGCCTTGGAGGTGCTGGCCTGCCCGGCGGCCAGCGTTTTGTCTGAACGTGTATTCGGCACGGCAGGGGGCCTCATTACAGACAAACGCAGCCGCCTGTCTACAGCCAATGTGGACAAGCTGACGTTCATAAAAATGAACCAGGCATGGATCCCACAGGACCTGTCCATCCCTTGTGCAGATTAGATATTAACTACCTCCCCTTAACAATATATTATTCTACTCCAGGGCACTTCCTCATTCAATACTATTTTTTATTTCATTTTACCATTATATTGCGGGGCAACCCAAAGTTGAATGAACCTCTCCTCTGCCTGGGTGCCGGGGCCTAAATTAATGACAGTGGCCTGTTCCAGTGGTGGGTGACGTGAAGCCTGATTCTCTGCTATGACATGAAGACTTATTCTGTGCTGACATGAATCCAGATTCTCTGTTACGCGACCTCTCTCCTCTGCCTGGGTGCCTGGGGCCTAAATATGTGACAGTGGCCTGTTCCAGTGGTGGGTGACGTGAAGCTTGATTCTCTGCTATGACATGAAGACAGATTCTGTGCTGACATCAGGCCAGATTCTCTGTTACGGGACCTCTCTCCTCTGCCTGGGTGCCTGGGCCTAAATGTGTGACAGTGGCCTGTTCCAGTGGTGGGTGACATGAAGCCTGATTCTCTGCTATGACATGAAGACAGATTCTGTGCTGACATCAAGCCAGATTCTCTGTTACGGGACCTCTCTCCTCTGACTGGGTGCCTGGGCCTAAATGTGTGACAGTGGCCTGTTCCAGTGGTGGGTGACGTGAAGCTTGATTCTCTGCTATGACATGAAGACAGATTCTGCGCTGACATAAGGCCAGATTCTCTGTTACGGGACCGCTCTCCTCTGTCTGGGTGCCGGGGCCTAAATGTGTGACAGTGGCCTGTTCCAGTGGTGGGTGACGTGAAGCCTGATTCTCTGCTATGACATGAATACAGATTCTGCGCTGACATAAGGCCAGATTCTCTGTTACGGGACCTCTCTCCTCTGCCTGGGTGCCTGGGCCTAAATGTGTGACAGTGGCCTGTTCCAGTGGTGGGTGACATGAAGCCTGATTCCCTGCTATGACATGAAGACAGATTCTGTGCTGACATCAAGCCAGATTCTCTGTTACGGGACCTCTCTCCTCTGACTGGGTGCCTGGGCCTAAATGTGTGACAGTGGCCTGTTCCAGTGGTGGGTGACGTGAAGCCTGATTCTCTGCTATGACATGAAGACAGATTCTGTGCTGACATGAAGCCAGATTCTCTTCTATGGCATGAAGAGACTGATTCTGTGCTGACATGAAGCCAGATTCTTTGCTATGGCATGAAGAGACTGATTCTCTGCTGACGTGAAACCAGATTCTCTGCTATGGGACCTCTGTCCAATTGATATTGGTTAATTTTTATTTTTTTTATTTTTATTTTTATTCATTTCCCTATCCACATTTGTTTGCAGGGGATTTACCTACATGTTGCTGCCTTTTGCAGCCCTCTAGCTCTTTCCTGGGCTGTTTTACAGCCTTTTTAGTGCCGAAAAGTTCGGGTCCCCATTGACTTCAATGGGGTTCGGGTTCGGGACGAAGTTCGGATCGGGTTCGGATCCCGAACCCGAACATTTCCGGGAAGTTCGGCCGAACTTCTCGAACCCGAACATCCAGGTGTTCGCTCAACTCTACTCATAAAGCTTACATAGTTTTATTTGTTTACTGGATAGCTTCTTTTTTAGATACCCTTACCCAAGTGAAGTCAGCCTAGAGTTTTCCTGTCTATTTGTAAGTGCAAGTTTGAAGGGAGATGAGCTATGGACTATGTTTGTTTTAGAAATGTTTAAAAAGGTTGTCCCTGAAAAAATATTTTATAGTTTTGAAACTAGCACCTGAATCTAAATACTTTTGTAATTGCATGTAATTAAAAGTTTAGCATAACCACTATTTATTAAAATGTATCTGATTCTGTATAGCACCACTTGCTGTTTGTTTTTTTGTTATTTCTTAGTCCGAATCAAAAGTGATCAAAATGTCATATGTGCTCCAAAATGATGCAAGTGAATACTATATGGTATCCTTCAAAAACATCAAGCCTTCACAGCTCCATAGAAAGAAAAAGATTTATAGTTATAGCTCTTGGATTGCGACAATCAAAAAAACGGTTTGGTCACTACAGTGCAAAATGCATACGAGGAAGGGGTTAAAATAGACCATTGATTTTTGGTCCATGTGGGTTCAAAGCTGGAGACCTCCAGCGATTAGCAGAATGAGCAGGCAGCAGCCCCTTCACTGTGATAACTGACAATTGAAGCCTATGTGTGTGCAGTTACATATGTTTGGTATGGCATCTTAGTTCACTCACATGAACATAGTTGAGTTCTAGAATCATATACAGTGGCATATGTAACATATAGGTAAAACTATTTACTAAGCTATGCCCATGGGTTGTAAACATTACTCAAAATATGGTACTTATCAAAATGGATGGAACATATTCAAGGTGGAAACCATCATCAGAATGTGACATATTAAAATGTATTTCTGTTTTACATTGCATTTATATTTTAAAGAGGACCTTTCACTAGAATAAAAAATCTAAACTAAGCATACAGACATGGAGAGCGGCGCCCAGGGATCTCCCTGCACTTACTATTATCCCTGGGCGCCGCTCCGTTCTCCCGGTATAGGCTCCGGTATCTTCATATGTTTCTGCTCAACTGGGTGGAGCCTGCCGGCGTCTCCTTCTCCCAGGCTGTAGCGCTGGCCAATCGCAGCGCTCAGCTCATAGCCTGAGAGTTTTTTTATTTTTTTCTCTCAGGCTATGAACTGAGCGCTGCGATTGGCCAGCCCTCCAGCCTTGGAGAAGGAGACGCTGGCAGGCTCCACCCAGTTGAGCCGAACATATGAAGATACCGGAGCCTATACCGGGAGAACGGAACGGCGCCCAGGGATAATAGTAAGTGCAGGGAGATCCCTGGGCGCCGCTCCCCATGTCTGTATGCTTAGTTTAGATTTTTTATTCTAGTGAAAGGTCCTCTTTAAGCATGTGTTTTTTTTGGTTTTTTTTTTTATTTGGTCTTCTCTATTCCATTTAACTAAATTAATAAAATGTAAAAGAAGAAGAATGAGGGTTCAGGGCTTCAGAGTTTATAGGGAGAGATTTTAAGTTCCAGATTCTGTTGACCTAGTTGTAAAGAATCCCTTTCCTGATTGGCTTCACTGGCTTTTTTCAGAAAAACATGTAGTGAGTAGTGTTGATCGAGCACCAAAGTGCTCAGGTGCTCTGGTGCTCTAGTAGAGAGCACAATGGAAGTCAATGGGAGAACCCGAGCATTAAACCAGGCACCCCCTGCTCTGAAGAGGGGAGGGTGCTGGGTCCCACTGAGGTCTATGCAAAAGATCGCTGTACAGTGGAGGAATCCCCCAGTGTGAGTCCACGCTCTGACTCTATATATAGCTATTTCCATATATGGAGTCAGTGTTTGGGGACACCCAGTGTATTTAAATATAATTTAGCCTCTATTTCTGAAAAGTTTCTGCCAGGATTTGAACTCACAACCTTCTACATTAGAGGTAAGAACCTTAACCACTCAGCTATAAAGCTAAATGTTAAACTGTGTCAGAAAAACCTCATAGTAATTTCTCATGTAGTAAGTATTCCAATACAGCAAAAGTATCATTTTATATTTAACTGCAGGTTAACATGCAGCTCTATAACGTAGTGGTTAAGAATCTTGGCTCTACTGTAAAAGGTTGTGAGTTCAAATCCCTTCAGAAATAGAGGCTAAATTGAATATATATATACACTGCTCAAAAAAATAAAGGGAACACAAAAATAACACATCCAAGATCTGAATTAATTAAATATTCTTCTGAAATACTTTGTTCTTTACATAGTTGAATGTGCTGACAACAAAATCACACAAAAATGGAAATCAAATTTTTCAACCCATGGAGGTCTGGATTTGGAGTCACACTCAAAATGAAAGTGGAAAAACACACTACAGGCTGATCCAACTTTGATGTAATGTCCTTAAAACAAGTCAAAATTCGTGTTGATCACGAATATTCGAATTGCGAATATCGGCACTTCGAGAATTCGCGAATATTTAGAATATCGCTAAATATATTCGTAATCGCGAATATTCGATTTTTTTTTTTTAAATACCAGTTCATGCAAATTTTTATGTGAATATTTTATGCAAATTTTATGCAATTTTTGCAATCAAGAAAATAATGCCTGGAGATTATGAATTCGCGAATTCTCGAATATATGGCGAATATTCGCCCAAATATTCGCGAAATATCGCAAATTCGAATATTGCCCCTGCCGCTCATCACTAGACAAAATGAGGCTCAGTAGTGTGTGTGGCATCCACGTGCCTGTATGACCTCCCTACAACGCCTGTTCTCCTCCCAGTCCTGGACTAAAGCATCTGCCAACTCCTGGACAGTCTGTGGTGCAACGAGACATGGTGGATAGAGCGAGACATGCTCCCAGATGTGCTCAATTGGATTCAGGTCTGGGGAACGGGCGGGCCAGTCCATAGCATCAATGCCTTCGTCTTGCAGGAACTGCTGACACACTCCAGCCACATGAGGTCTAGCATTGTCTTGCATTAGGAGGAACCCAGGGCCAATCGCACCAGCATATGGTCTCACAAGGGGTCTGAGGATCTCATCTCGGTACCTAATGGCAGTCAGGCTACCTCTGGCGAGCACATGGAGGGCTGTGCGGCCCTCCAAAGAAATGCCACCCCACACCATTACTCACCCAATGCCAAACCGGTCATGCTGGAGGATGTTGCAGGCAGCAGAACGTTCTCCACGGCGTCTCAAGACTCTGTCACGTCTGTCACATGTGCTCAGTGTGAACCTGCTTTCATCTGTGAAGAGCACAGGGCGCCAGTGGCGAATTTGCCAATCTTGGTGTTCTGTGGCAAATGCCAAACGTCCTGCACGGTGTTGGGCTGTAAGCACAACCCCCACCTGTGGACGTCGGGTCCTCATATCACCCTCATGGAGTCTGTTTCTGACCGTTTGAGCAGACACATGCACATTTGTGGCCTGCTGGAGGTCATTTTGCAGGGCTCTGGCAGTGCTCCTCCTGTTCCTCCTTGCACAAAGGCGGAGGTAGCGGTCCTGCTGCTGGGTTGTTGCCCTCATACGGCCTCCTCAACGTCTCCTGATGTACTGGCATGTCTCCTGGTAGCACCTCCATGCTCTGGACACTACGCTGACAGACACAGCAAACCTTCTTGCCACAGCTTGCATTGATGTGCCATCCTGGATAAGCTGCACTACCTGAGCCACTTGTGTGGGTTGTAGACTCTGTCTCATGCTACCACTAGAGTGAAAGCACCGCCAGCATTCAAAAGTGACCAAAACATCAGCCAGGAAGCATAGGAACTGAGAAGTGGTCTGTGGTCACCACCTGTAGAACTACTCCTTTATTGGGGGTGTCTTGCTAATTGCCTATAATTTCCACCTGTTGTCTATCCCATTTGCACAACAGCATGTGAAATTGATTGTCACTCAGTGTTGCTTCCTAAGTGGACAGTTTGATTTCACAGAAGTGTGATTGACTTGGAGTTACATTGTGTTGTTTAAGTGTTCCCTTTATTTTTTTGAGCAGTGTATATATATATATATATATATATGTTTTTAGCCATAATATATTTACATATATTATTATATATTTAGAATATATAATACATTATAATATATGTAAATATATTATGGCTAAAAACATCAGTAGTAGTTTCCCCACATATTAGGCATTCATACATATCAGAAGTATGATTATATATTGTAAGGGATCGCCTCTTATTCGGGGGTCATTCTCACAATGATCTTTATCGACCACAGGGTTAGGGGCCAAACATTGCTTTTATTTGACACCTCAGCAAAACCAAAATAAACAATACAAATAAAACACCTGTTCGGCTGGGCTCTAACTGAACATGAGGACTCCCTACCGGGAAGAACATGCAGCTTTTCCCAGCCTAACAATCCAGCACTTCCAGGCTGTAACAAAGTCCAGTACCTTTTGGGGGATTGTGGCCCAGAAGTCCTCCTGACTCTGGCCTAGCGACCTTCGATTCCAAGACCTCGCGGAGTCCCCCAAAGTTCAGGCTAACACCTAGCCCCGTGGCCCTTCAGCCAGGTCGGCTGACCCCACCTGTACAGAGCCTTCCCAGGCCTCTGCTGCACACAGACTCTTCCTCCTCCTAACAGTCTGGACTGGGCTCTTATCCCAGACTGATTGTTCCACCTGGTGCGGCCTCTGACCTGCTGATTGACAGCGAAGAAATGGAAACTCCTGCCATATCTCTCCCCTAGCAGCCTGTCATTGCCTCACAATATATATATATATATATATATATATATATATCCAGTGCCTTGCAAAAGTATTCACCCCCCTTCACTTTTTTCGTGTTTTGGTGCCTCACAACCTGAAATTAACATAGATTGTTTGAGGATTTGCATCATTTATTTACACAACATGCCCATAACTTAGAAGAGTCAGTACTTTGTAGCTTTGTAGAGCCACCTTTTGCGGCTATCACAGCTCCAACTCGCTTTGGATAAGTTTCTATGAGCTTGCCACATCTTACCACTGGGATTTTTGCCCATTCCTCCTTGCAAAACTGCTCCAGCTCCTGCAAGTTGGATGGTTTACGCTTGTAAACAGCAATCTTTAAGTCTGACCAAATATTTTCTATTGGATTGAGATCTGGGCTTTGACTAGGCCATTCCAACACATGTACATGTTTCCCCTTAAACCACTCAAGTGTTGCTTTAGCAGTGTGTTTGGGGTCATTGTCCTGCTGGAAGGTGAACCTCCGTCCTAGCTTCAAATCATGCACAGAGTGGTACAGGTTTTGCTGAAGAATATCCCTGTGTTTAGCACCATCCACCTTTCCCTCAACTCTGACCAGTTTCCCAGTCCCAGCTGCTGAAAAACATCCCCGTAGCATGATGCTACCACCACCATGTTTCACTGTGGGGATGGTGTTCTTTGGGTGATGTGTTGGGTTTGCGCCAGACATAGTGTTTTCTATGATGGCCGAAAAGTTCAATTTTAGTCTCACCATACCAGAGCACCTTCCTCCATACATTTTGGGAGTCTCCCACATACCTTTTCGCAAACTAACAACGTGCTTTTTTGTTTTTAGCTGAAAGTAATGGCTTTCTTCTGGCCACTCTGCCATAAAGCCCAACTCTATGGAGCATATGGCTTATTGTCGTCCTATGTACAGATACTCCAGTCTCTGCTGTGGAACTCTGAAGCTCCTCCAGGGTTACCTTAGGTCTCTGTACTGCCTCTCTGATTAATTCCCTCCTTGCCCGGTCTGTGAGTTTTAGTGGGCAGTCATCTCTTGGCAGGTTTGCTGTTGTGTTGTGTTTTTTCCATTTGGTTATGATAGATTTGATGGCGCTCCTGGGGATCATCAAAGATTTGGATATTTTTTTATAATCTAACCCTGACTTATACTTCTTAACAACATTGTCCCTTACTTGTTTGGAGAGTTCCTTGGGCTTCATGGCAGTGTTTGGTTAGTGATGCCTCTTGCTTAGGTGTTGCAGCCTCTGAGGCCTTTCAAAAAAGGTGTGTATATGTAATTACAGATCATGTGACACTTAGATTGCACACAGGTGGACATCATTTCACTAATTATGTGACTTCTAAAGGTAATTGGTTGCACCAGAGCTTTTTATGGGCTTCCTAACAAAGGGGGTGAATACATACGCACATGCCAATTTTCTGTTTTCTATTTCTAAACAATAGTTTTATTTATATATTTTTCTCATTTCACTTTACCAACTTAGACAATTGTGTTCTGATGCATCACATAAAATTCAGATTAACAAAACATTGAACTTAAGGCTGTAATGTAAAACAAAATACGAAAAAAGTCAAGGGTGAATACTTTTGCAAGGCACTGTATATATATTTTTTTGTTTTGTTTTGTTTTTAGTAATTACAAATTTATTTTGTGCCATACATTTCTTACAATTACAAAAAAAAATATATAAATTTAATTTAGCCTCTATTTCTGAAATGTTTCTGCCAGGATTTGAACTCACAACTTTCTATATTAGAGCCAAGATCCTTAACCACTACACTTTAGAGCTTCATTTTAACCTGCAGTCAAATATAAAATGATATTTCTGCTCTATAGGAATACTTACTACATGAGAATCTACTATGAGGTTTTTCTGACACAGTTTATCATTTAGCTTTATAGCTGAGTGGTTAAGGTTCTTGCCTCTAATGTAGAAGGTTGGCAGAAACTTTTCAGAAATAGAGGCTAAATTAAATTTAAATATACTGACTCGAGCATCGCACTCGAGCATACGCGTTGTTCGACCGAACACCGCGATGTTCGAGTCAAAATGGTGTTCGGCCGATCATGCTCGATCAACACTAGTAGTAAGTATTGATATCACATATGGTTACCACCTTTCTTCTATATTTTTTACTAGATGCATCTACTGTATATTAACAGGCATATTATTGTTTCCTGTTCTTGATTTGCTGTGCATTATACTACGCTGGTTTCAACTTGCAAATTAAATATAAAAAATCTTTAATAAAGTTGTTTGTATAAAAAAAAATGAATAAATCCCTCTCCTGCTAAAAACAGATATTGGAGACAGGGGGTGTTAACATTGAGGAAGAAAATAAAGCCTAATACAGAATAAGGCTACTTTCACACTAGCTTTTTAAATTCCGCTATTGAGATTCGTCATAGTATCTCAATAGCGGAAATAAACGCTACAGTTTTGTCCCCTTGTATTGTCAATGTGGACAAAACTGAACTGAACGAAACAGAATGCCCCAAAATGCATTCCATTCCATTTGATTGCATCCCCATTGCGGACAGAATAACGCTAAAAGCTGCATTTTTCTGTCCGCAATGTGGTGTGGAGCAAGACGGATTCATCCTGACACACAATTTAAGTCAATGGGGACGGATCCATTTTCTCTGACACAATAGAAAACAGATCCTCCCCCCATTGACTTTCAATGGTGTTCATAACGGATTAGTCATGGCTATATAAGACATAATATAACCGGATCCGTTCATGACGGATGCATGAGGTTGTATTATTGTAACAGAAGCGTTTTTGTAGATCCATGATGGATCCGCAAAAAATGCTAGTGTGAAAGTAGCCTAAATAATAGAAACTGATTGAAATAAAACATTTTATTTTTTATAAGGATGAACAAACTGAATAATATTGTACGAAACTACTGGTTTTACATCACAATAGAATAACTACAAAGAGTGGGGCAGGTTTTCTAATCCTGGATGGCATACAATTAGACAGATTGTCTAGACATATAATACATTGACACCAGAATTATGGTGCAATTTAATTGCAAAATGGTTCAAATTAGGTGATGCCCTCTTTCCCATGAAGAGACTCTTTTCAGTGAAGTCAAAATCCCTTGTCTAGACTAGGTGCAGATTTCTCTAAACCTATATGTTCCAAATCGTGCCACATTCAATTTATGCCAAAATCTAGGTGCACTCTCATTAGTAAATGTGAGCCATTGTCTTAGGCTACTTTCACACTAGCGTTTTTTGTGAATCCGCCAAAACGCTTCCATTACAATAATACAACCGCATGCATCCATCATGAATGGATCCAGTTGTATTATGTCTTCTATAGCCATGACGGATCCGTCTTGAACTCTATTGAAAGTCAATGGGGGATGGATTTGTTTTCTATTGTTCCAGATTGTGTCAGAGAAAACGTTTGGCCCCGCTTCGTCAGGCGGACAGCAAAACACAGCAGGCAGCGTTTTGGTGTCCGCCTCCAGAGTGGAATAGTGACTGAACGGAGGCAAACTGATGCATTCTGAGCGGATCCTTTTCTATTCAGAATGCATTAGGGCAAAACTGATCCATTTTAGACCGCTTTTGAGAGCCCTGAACGGATCTCACAAACGGAAAGCCAAAACACCAGTGTGAAAGTAGCCTTAGACTGGCTGGGTAATACAGCCTGAAATCTGGCAATCTGTATAATATTTACTTCCTGGAAGAGACATAAGAGTAAGGAACCCCTGTGCATATAGTAGTTTCTCAATTAACCCACAGCCTGATGGTATTTTTTGTGTGTATCTGCTACACTTTCTTACTAAGACATATCAAGCTTTGGCATTACTGGTATCTGCTAATGATCGGTCATGGCAATGTAACATAGTAACATAGTACATAAGGCATTTGTCCATCCAGTTCTGCCTGTAATCCTGCAAGTTGATCCAGAGGAAGGCAAAAAAACAACCCTATGATGTAGAAGCCAATTTTCCCCACTTTAAGGGAATAAAAAATTCCATCCCGACTCCAGTCAGGCAATCAGAATAACTCCCTGGATCAACGACCCCTCTCTAGTAGCTATAGCCTGTAATATTATTACGCTCCAGAAATACATCCAGGCCCCTCTTGAATTCCTTTATTGTACTCACCATCACCACCTCCTCAGGCAGAGAGTTCCATAGTCTCACTGCTCTTACCGTAAAGAATCCTTTTCTATGTTTGTGTACAAACCTTCTTTCCTCCAGACGCAGAGGATGTCCCCTCGTCACAGTCCTGGGGATAAATAGATGATGGGATAGATCTCTGTACTGACCCCTGATATATTTATACATATTAATTAGATCTCCCCTCAGTCGTCTTTTTTCTAAAGTGAATAACCCTAATTTTGATAGTCTTTCAGGGTACTGTAGTTGCCCCATTCCAGTTATTACTTTAGTTGCCCTCCTCTGGACCCTCTCCACCTCTGCTATGTCTGCCTTGTTCACAGGAGCCCAGAACTGTACACAGTACTCCATGTGTGGTCTGACTAGTGATTTGTAAAGTGAAAGGAATATGTTCTCATCACGGGCATCTATGCCCCTTTTGATGCAACCCATTATCTTATTGGCCTTGGCAGCAGCTGCCTGACACTGGTTTTTGCAGCTTAGTTTGCTGTTTATTAAAATTCCTAAATCCTTTTCCATGTCAGTGTTACCGAGTGTTTTATCATTTAGTATGTACGAGTGACTTGCATTATTCCTTCCCATGTGCATAACTTTACATTTGTCAGTGTTAAACCTCATCTGCCACTTATCTGCCCAAGCCTCCAATCTATCCAGATCCCTCTGTAGTAGTATACTGTCCTCTTCAGTGTAAATTACTTTACACAGTTTAGTGTCATCTGCGAAAATTGATACTTTACTATGCAAGCCTTCTACGAGATCATTAATAAATATATTGAAGATAATAGGGCCCAATACAGACCCCTGAGGTACCCCACTAGTGACAGTGACCCAATCTGTGTGTACCGTTAATAACCACCCTCTGTTTTCTATCATTGAGCCAGTTACTTACCCACATACAGACGTTTTCTCCCAGTCCGAGCATTCTCATTTTATATACTAACCTTTTATGTGGTACAGTGTCAAATGCTTTGGAGAAGTCCAGATATATGACATCCATTGATTTGCCGCTGTCAAGTCTAGAACTTACCTCCTCATAGAAACTGATTAAATTAGTTTGGCATGACCAATCCCTCACGAAGCCATGCTGATATGGCGTTATTTGCTTATTTACGTTGAGATTCTCTAAGATAGCATCTCTCAGAAAACCTTCAAACAGTTTACCCACAACAGATGTTAAACTTACCGGCCTATAGTTTCCAGGCTCTGTTTTTGGACCCTTTTTGAATATTGGCACCACATTTGCCATGCGCCAATCCTGTGGGACATTCCCTGTCAGTATAGAGTCCGCAAATATCAGAAATAAGGGTCTGGCTATGACATTACTTAATTCCCTTAGGATACAGGGGTGTATGCCATCCGGTCCTGGCGACTTGTCTATTTTAATCTATTCTTCCTGGGTCAGACAGGACACTTTTAATGGGGAATTTATTTTTACATTCTGCATGTCATCTGACAGTTTATTTTCCTCAGGAAATGTACATAACAATATGTACATAACAATACTTGGTCCACAGCGAGTCAAGGAGGAAATTGAGGCTGCTGATGCTGCACCTCATACCTTCCAAAATCTGCATGCTCATTCTTTGGACATTGTAAGAGAGCTGTCCAGCCTTTTTTTTTTACTTCTTAAACTTTAACTCCAGCCTTCTGTACCTGTGGAAAAAACCTATTCACTTACTGCCCGCCTCTCTGTTTTGGCTCTCTGGCTCCCTTCACTGATTACCCATCATGGGGACATGTCACCACTGAGGCCAGTCATTGACTGCAGCTGCTCAAATGACTTCTATCTGGAAGTTTACTGGACCGGGACTGGAAGGGCATCTTCTACTAGATCACAGTCGGTGAAAAAGCATTGATGTGTGAACACACATATTAAAGTCAAGGGGTACATATGCTATCCATGGAGACCATAGACAGCACATGTCTGTAATTCATGTCTGTAAGTGAAAGAGGCACATGTTTATCGAATTTTGTGTAAGATTTTATTTTCTAACTGACTGGAGTTAAAAGGAATTGCATTTGTTACAAATTCTCCAAAACTTCTACAAAATTTGAGCAATTCAAACTGGACTAATCGCCTAAAATTACATTCACCATTTTACATCTCAAATTCAGCACACCAATAAGGAGAACAGGCAAGGGAAGATGAAGAAAGAGGATCACATGACTCTTATGGGGGCTCTTGTTGGCCATAATGTCTTGTAGTCAGTCTGTCAGCCAAGGAGGAGGGTGCTGACTGTTCTGTTAGGCACTAGGTAAGGTCACAAGCAAAGAAGACGCCATTCTGAGCTCAGCCACTGATGTGATAGGATTTGTCTGTCACTGACCTAACAATTAGACACTCAATTTTAGTGTCTTACAGGGAAAGTTGTATGGATTGTGAAGAAGTTGTATTTAGTTAGGTATTTGAATTACTTGATAGAAGGACAAGTTTGTAACACCAGGGATAGGAAAGGTCGTTTTTTGTGTATATTATAGAGTTGGAGCAGCTTTTAGAGAAAGTACTCTTTTTAAAGAGGACCTTTCATGGGTCAAGACTTTATAAACTAAGTATCAGGGTATGTAGGGCATACAGCAGGGATCTAATAGCGCTTACTATTTTTTCTGGGTGCCGCTCTGTTCGCCCGCTGTGGCCCCTATTAAATTCTCCTGCCCCTGTATGATAATTTTCGCCTCAGTACAGGGAGGAGGAGACTGCCCTGTTTCTCAATGGTCATCTCCTTCTCCCTGGCTGTTTAAATATGGATTACCTACAGTTAACATAGTAATTGTCTACAGTTTACATCTGAATATTGGTGTGTGCGGGGCCCGGTTTATTAGAGTACAGTGACTGCACCAGGCTCCGCAGGGATTTTAACACCAGTTGCCGGCCCCCACTTGTGTTAGGGTCACTATTTGCTGTACACAGGGACACTGTTATGGAGTATATTTGTGGATGACACATATATAGCATAAGATGCTATATACACTCACCTAAAGAATTATTAGGAACACCTTTTCTATTTCTCATTAATGCAATTATCTAGTCAACCAATCACATGGCAGTTGCTTTAATGCATTTAGGGGGGTGGTCCTGGTCAAGACAATCTCCTGAACTCCAAACTGAATGTCAGAATGGGAAAGAAAGGTGATTTAAGCAATTTTGAGCGTGGCATGGTTGTTGGTGCCAGACAGGCCGGTCTGAGTATTTCACAATCTGCTCAGTTACTGGGATTTTCACGCACAACCATTTCTAGGGTTTACAAAGAATGGTGTCAAAAGGGAAAAACATCCAGTATGCGGCAGTCCTGTGGGCAAAAATGCCTTGTGGATGCTAGAGGTCAGAGGAGAATGGGCCGACTGATTCAAGCTGATAGAAGAGCAACGTTGACTGAAATAACCACTTGTTACAACCGAGGTATGCAGCAAAGCATTTGTGAAGCCACAACACGCACAACCTTGAGGCGGATGGGCTACAACAGCAGAAGACCCCACCTGGTACCACTCATCTGCACTACAAATAGGAAAAAGAGGCTACAATTTGCACGAGCTCACCAAAATTGGACTGTTGAAGACTGGAAAAATGTTGCCTGGTCTGATGAGTCTCGATTTCTGTTGAGACATTCAAATGGTAGAGTCCGAATCTGGCATAAACAGAATGAGAACATGTATCCATCCTCTGATGGCTACTTCCAGCAAGATAATGCACTATGTCACAAAGCTCGAATCATTTCAAATTGGTTTCTTGAACATGACAATGAGTTCACTGTACTAAAATGGCCCCCACAGTCACCAGATCTCAACCCAATAGAGCATCTTTGGGATGTGGTGGAACGGGAGCTTCGTGCCCTGGATGTGCATCCCTCAAATCTCCATCAACTGCAAGATGCTATCCTATCAATATGGGCCAACATTTCTAAAGAATGCTATCAGAACCTTGTTGAATCAATGCCACAAAGAATTAAGGCAGTTCTGAAGGCAAAAGGGGGTCCAACACGGTATTAGTATAGTGTTCCTAATAATTCTTTAGGTGAGTGTATGTGTCATCCATAGATGCCCCCATAGCAGTGTCATTCACAGATGCCCCATAACAGTGCCATCCACATATCCCCTATAACAGTGCCATCCACAGATCACCCTTATAACAATGCCATCCACAGATCCCCCATAACAGTGCCATCCACAGATCTCCCATAAAAGTGTGTGCTCCACAGATCCATAACAGTGCGTCATCCACAGATCCCCCATACTAGTGTCAACCACAGACCACCATTAGTTCGAAACCCACCAAAAGCACACCTTTTGGTTCAATTTTTTTTTCTTATTTTCCTCCTTATGGGCAGGTACATCTTATAAGGCAAAAAATAAGGTATATTTTTATTGAAGAGGTTGCTAGTAGGGTATGTTTTGGCTAGGGATGAGCGGATCGACTTCGGATGAAACATCTGAAGTCAATTCGCATAAAACTTCGTTAAAATACTGTACGGAGCGCTCGCTTGGAACTTGCAACCGAAACCGAGTTCGGTAAAAGGTTTTTAACAGTAGAAATTTATTTCCGAAGTTATTACCCATAGTCTCTCGAGACTTCGCAAAGTAATAACTTTGGCTCTTCTGAGCCAATACATTCTGTTTCATCTGAAGTCGATTCGCTCATCCCTACTTTTGGCAACAGACAATTAATTTTTGCCTTTTTTTTCTTTTTTTTAAAAAGAGAGAGAAAATTTGTATTAGAATTTTTTTTTAAATCCTATGAAAAACAAGAGAGAAAAATATGGATCCTAGAAGACCTCAGAGTGTCATACAAAAATTTGCAGCCCAATAGGATCATTTATTCATGTCTGAATCAAATCTTCCTACCAGTTCATTAGGACATGAAATGAATTTCAAGAAATTTGTCCAGCTCTACAACTCATCATTTGTTCCAGTTTTACAAAATATTTTATAGTTAATTTCCAATGCTCTTCCTATGTGAAGTTTTATTACAAGTTTATTGCAACTTACCATAGCTTAAGCTATTCATAGAAGATACCATGATGCTGTTTCCTATAACACTTTACATCACATTTCATTATCTCCAGTCTGATTACAGTAACACTGACTGCTTCCAGATAATGGAAGTTAAAGCTCCTTTACATGGGTCAATGCTCGGGGCAATTATCAGGAAATAATTTTGTTCCCAGTAATTGCCCTGTGGAAAAGTGGCGCCGATAACCCAATAAACCAGCAAATGCTTTTTCATCAGGTAAAAGCATAATTTCTGGGAAGCAGATTGTGCTATGTAAACAGGGATCTGCTGCCCAGAAACAATAAATCTATATAGGGAAGAGCAATCACAGAAGTGATCATTCGTCCCATTACAGAGGGGATTATTGCTGTATGTAAATGCAGCTCTCGCCTACTCTTATGAGCAGGCATTTATTTGGAATGGAAGGCTTATTTCTGAAAGTTGACTGCTGTGTCGATCTTTAGCCTGTGCACTTACTATATCAACAACATAGGTCTCCATTCTAGCTGAAGATAAGAATGATGTCATGTACTACCTGAAAGCAAAATAAACCAGCTACATTTTCACTGACCACAACGACTGACTAGTGATGAGCGGGAGGTGCCATATTCGATTTCGCGATATTTCGTCTTATATTAGTCGAAATCGAATATTCGTCATTATACTATTATAATTATACATTAGACTATTTATCGCGAATAATATGTGATTTAATTATTCGCGTATTGCAATTTTAACTGTATAAGGCAACTTTCCTATTGGTTGGCTATGGCTATGGCGAATATGTGTATTATACGAATATTCGCTATATTACTATAACTTTGTTTTTTAGAATATTTGTAATATTCTAAAAAACTAAGTTATAGCAATATAGCGAATATTCGTAAAATACACACATAGACTGCAATTTAGCTAATAAAGTGCTATAGTCTTTTTTTATAGTCTCATTTTTTTGTCTCTTCTGAACTTCAGATTTGGAAAAAAATTACACTGTTAAAAAATACTATATTAGCTAAATTGCAGTCTACATGTGTATTTTACGAATATTCGCTATATTGCTATAACTTTGTTTTTTTTAATATTATGAATATTCTAAAAAAGGAAGTTATAGCAATATAGCGAATATTCGTAAAATACACAAATAGACTGTAATTTAGCTAATATGGTGCTATAATCTTTTTTTTATAGTCTCATTTTTTTTTGTCTCTTCTGAACTTCAGATTTGAAAAAAATGTACACTATTAAAAAAAAAATACTAAAGCACTATATTAGCTAAATTGCAGTTTATATGTGTATTTTATGAATATTTGCTATATTGCTATATATTCTTGTTTTAGAATATGACGAATATTCTAAAAAACTAAGTTATAGGAATTTAGCGAAAATATTCGTTATTTAGAATAGTCGTCTTTTTTTTTTCAATCTGTACTGTTATTCCTCTTTGGCATACTCCTCCCCGACAAGCGTCCCCATCACCATGGGAACGACTGGGAACGCCTGTGGGTTAGAATATAGCATCAGATCTGAGTTTTCACGATCTCAGGGAAAACTCAGATCAAATGGTATTTTCTAACCCACAGGCGTTCCCCTCGGTGACGGGGACGCTTGTCGAGGAGGAGTATGCGAACAACTATACAGATTGGAAAAAAAAGGTGAATATTCTAAATAAGAAATATGTTCCCTATATTGCTACAGGGAGTGCAGAATTATTAGGAAAATGAGTATTTTGACCACATCATCCTCTTTATGCATGTTGTCTTACTCCAAGCTGTATAGCCTACTACCAATTAAGCATATTAGGTGATTTGCATCTCTGTAATGAGAAGGGGTGTGGTCTAATGACATCAACACCCTATATTAGGTGTGCATAATTATTAGGCAACTTCCTTTCCTTTGGAAAAATGGGTCAAAAGAAGGACTTGACAGGCTCAGAAAAGTCAAAAATAGTGAGATATCTTGCAGAGGGATGCAGCACTCTTAAAATTCTGAAGCGTGATCATCGAAGCTTCTGAAGCGTGATCATCGAACAATCAAGTGTTTCATTCAAAATAGTCAACAGGGTCGCAAGAAGCGTGTGTAAAAACCAAGGCGCAAAATAACTGCCCATGAACTGAGAAAAGTCAAGCGTGCAGCTGCCAAGATGCCACTTGCCACCAGTTTGGCCATATTTCAGAGCTGCAACATCACTGGAGTGCCCAAAAGCACAAGGTGTGCAATACTCAGAGACATGGCCAAGGTAAGAAAGGCTGAAAGACGACCACCACTGAACAAGACACACAAGCTGAAACGTCAAGACTGGGCCAAGAAATATCTCAAGACTGATTTTTCTAAGGTTTTATGGACTGATGAAATGAGAGTGAGTCTTGATGGGCCAGATGGATGGGCCCGTGGCTGGATTGGTAAAGGGCAGAGAGCTCCAGTCCGACTCAGACGCCAGCAAGGTGGAGGTGGAGTACTGGTTTGGGCTGGTATTATCAAAGATGAGCTTGTGGGGCCTTTTCGGGTTGAGGATGGAGTCAAGCTCAACTCCCAGTCCTACTGCCAGTTTCTGGAAGACACCTTCTTCAAGCAGTGGTACAGGAAGAAGTCTGCATCCTTCAAGAAAAACATGATTTTCATGCAGGACAATGCTCCATCACACGCGTCCAAGTACTCCACAGCGTGGCTGGCAAGAAAGGGTATAAAAGAATAAAATCTAATGACATGGCCTCCTTGTTCACCTGATCTGAACCCCATTGAGAACCTGTGGTCCATCATCAAATGTGAGATTTACAAGGAGGGAAAACAGTACACCTCTCTGAACAGTGTCTGGGAGGCTGTGGTTGCTGCTGCACGCAATGTTGATGGTGAACAGATCAAAACACTGACAGAATCCATGGATGGCAGGCTTTTGAGTGTCCTTGCAAAGAAAGGTGGCTATATTGGTCACTGATTTGTTTTTGTTTTGTTTTTGAATGTCAGAAATGTATATTTGTGAATGTTGAGATGTTATATTGGTTTCACTGGTAAAAATAAATAATTGAAATGGGTATATATTTGTTTTTTGTTAAGTTGACTAATAATTATGCACAGTAATAGTCACCTGCACACACAGATATCCCCCTAAAATAGCTAAAACTAAAAACAAACTAAAAACTACTTCCAAAAATATTCAGCTTTGATATTAATGAGTTTTTTGGGTTCATTGAGAACATGGTTGTTGCTCAATAATAAAATTAATCCTCAAAAATACAACTTGCCTAATAATTCTGCACTCCCTGTATATATTAGTTTTTTAGAATATTTATAATTTTTTTTTTCCATATGAAAACATGATTCCTTCCTGCTTAAGTTGCTTGTGGGCCAATGACTCATTGACCCACAAGAAAGAAGCAGGGAGGAATCATGTTTTCAGATGTTGAAAAATGATGAATATTCGATATAGCGAATATATAGCACTATATTCTAAATATTCACGAATTAGCGAAGTTGCGATATTCACGATTAATATTCGCTATTCGAATATTCACTCTCAACACTAGTTACCAGCTGCCCACCATAACCAAAGACAGAAAGGCCACCTGTCAGGAGATAGTATTCCTAGAGAGGATACAGAAGTATATGACTATACAGTATAGCAGAAATAGTACATCCCTCCAGCCTGGAGAAATAAGGGATTGATTGCTATAGAAAACTACCCCTAATGCAACTTTTGGGAACTAACCTGAGCCATTGTAGAAGCTGCCTTGCTGTAAATTACTTTTGCGCACATTGATGACCTTTGGATTACCTTAAGTAAAGTACTGGGAATTTGTTAACAGAACTGGTCTTCTTATTGTGTGAACTTATTACTTACTTGCCCCTTATATTGATGGCATCACAGCACCAGGGACCCTGCCTCCAAGGCACCTAAAAACCCATTCCATCAAGGGCACCTCAACCACCATCTGGCGGGGATCCCTGGACAACAGAGTGTGACCAGAAGGAACTTGTGCTGTCCTTCCCATCACTGCACGCCGGCCCAGGGAGCTCCACTAACCGTGAGTAAAACTACTACCCTCATCGGCCCACCGTAGCTCATGTGCTGCCCCTGCGGACCCGATCGCTGCAAAATGTTAATTATTTAAAAATCATACAATATTATTTTCTGGATTTTTTTTTTTCTGTCTCTCACAGTTAAAGTGTACCTCATGATAAAAATGATAGACCTCTCCATTCTTTGTAGGTGGGAAAACTTGCAAAATCACCAATGTATCTAATACTTTCTTTTCCCCACGGTATGTGTACAATGACATGTGTTATATGTACAGTATATAGTGTCTTATCACACTAATCTAGGTGAACCCCTGAGAGGAACCAACTGGTTATTAAAAATCTTTGCAACAAGATTATTAACATGAGGGTTGGCTGCCCATATTTTTTGGATTTAGTGCTTATTACCATTTTTGCAGAAGGGTTGAGCGAACCCGAACTGTAAAGTTCAGGTTCGTACCGAACTTTAGGATTTTTGGACCCCGGACCCAAACCCTAACAGTTCAGTAAAAGTTTGGGTTCGGTGTTCGGTGATTTCTCGGCGCTTTTTGAAAGGCTGCAGAGCAGCCAATCAACAAGCATTTAACTCTGTGCCCTTAGAAGCCATCACAGCCATGCCCACTAATGGCATGGCTGTGATTGGCCAGTGCAGCATGTTATTCAGCCTCTATATAAGCTGGAGTCACGTAGCGCTGCACGACACTCTGCTGTTACTAGTTTAGAGATCGCCTTGACGCTTGGCAGACTGGCTCAAATAATTTTGTACAAAACGATTTGCCAAGTATCTCACACTTATAGTGTAGCACTTGTTATTATTATGCAATTTTGTTCTCTATATTGCAGTTTATTGTCGCATTGCATGTTTCTGTCTTTCAATGTTGTTCCCTGCCATAGCAATGTGCTTCTGCGGTTTGGTATGTGCTGACTGACCCCCTTTTTTGGTTTTTCTTTGCAGTTTATACTGGAGGTGTGGCTGCCTCCTCAGTCATGCACTCCTGACCACCCTGTCTGCCCTATAGGCTGATTTTAATTAGTGTTAGTACATAGTCAGGCCTGCTCCCCCTCACTCACTGAAGCCATGGCACCAGGAGTGAGATAGTTTGTGGACTCTCACTGCAGTCCTTGGTAGCCATTTGGCGCCGGTGGTGTCGTGGAGTGGGCCTGCTGTGTAACCTACACTCCCTGAAATATATGGTAGCCGTCATGGCACCTAACAGGTAAAATTTAGTGTAGGAACCCGTCTAACAGAGATTGCCTTGACGCTCGGCAGACGGTCTCAAATAATTTTGTACCAAACGATTTGCCAAGTATCTCGCACTTATAGTGTAGCACTTGTTATTATTATGCAATTTTGTACTCTATGTTGCAGTTTATTGTCGCATTGCATGTTTCTGTCTTTCAATGTTGTTCCCTGCCATAGCAATGTGCTTCTGCGGTTTGGTATGTGCTGACTGACCCCCTTTTTTGATTTTTCTTTGTAGTTTAGGGAGATGATGCGGCTAGTGATTTCAGGGAGAGAATAGGAGAGAATCTTTGGTTCAAATCTAACTCAGCAATCAACATACATTTAGTTGTGTGGGTGCAGGGCAAAATCTTTTTACCCTGCCCTGAGCCCAGTGACCGAAAAAAAATAACTTTTAAACGTCTGTTAGTTAGGTGGGTGGCGGCGGCGGCCATTTTATGCAAACTCCGTGCACCAGCACTGCATCTGAGCTTTTGTGAAATCTAATCTTGGAAAACTGCACTAATAATCTGGTTGTAAAAAATCACCCTTTTTTGGCAATATACAACATCTGGTGCATTTGCAGGATTTGTCAGTGTGCAATTTTAGCTATAAATAATTTTCTGGGTTTTTTAAAACACACTTTTTGTGCAAAATACACTATTTTACATCCCTAGCTGCATCTGGACGTGTGAAATTCAAACGTTATATACAGCTTTCATATTCTGTTAGTAAAAAAACCCACTTTCTTGGAAATATACAACATCTGCATTAGTCAGTGTGCAATTTAAGCTAGAAATACAGCCATAATTTTCTGGGTTTTTCAAAACACACTTTTTTTCCCCCGAAAATCCACTATTTTACAGCAAGTGTGAAATTCAAGTTTAATATATACAGCTTTCACATTCTGTTAGTAAAAAAACCCACTTTTTTGGCAATATACAACATCTGGATTAGGCCTATTGCACACGACCGTATGGCTTTTTCAGTGTTTTGCGGTCCGTTTTTCACGGATCCGTTGTTCCGTTTTTTGTTTCCATTGTGTTCCCGTTTTTTGTTCCGTTTCTCCTTTCCGTTTTTCCGTATGGCATATACAGTATACAGTAATTACATAGATAAAATTGGGCTGGGCATAACATTTTCAATAGATGGTTCAGCAAAAAAATGGAACGGAAACGGAAGACATACGGATGCATTTCCGTATGTGTTCCGTTTTTTTTGCGGACCCATTGACTTGAATGGAGCCACGGACCGCGATTTGTGGGCAATAATAGGACATGTTCTATGTTAAAACGGAACGGAAAAACGGAAACGGAATGCATACGGAGTACATTCCGTTTTTTTTGCGGAACCATTGAAATGAATGGTTCCGTATACGGACCGTATACAGAACGCAAAAAAAACGGCCAGTAAACGGGGGAAAAAAACGGCCGTGTGCAGGAGGCCTTAGTCAGTGTGCAATTTAAGCTAGAAATACAGCCATAATTTTTTGGGCAAAATACATAATTTTTCCGCCCTTGCAGCATCAAGACGTTTGAAATTCCAGGGTTATATACTGCTGTCATATTCAGTTATTAAACAAACACCCTTTTGGGCAATTTTTTTTTATTTGGCAGCCTTTGCTGCAGATGTCATTGTGAGATACACCCTTTATATACAGGGGTTATATTCAGTTAATTGAAATACAGACATTTTTTGCACAAATCTTTAATTGCGGCCTAGTGTGGGTCAGGGCGTGTGAGAGACACCCTTTAAATACAGGGGTTATATTCAGTTATTTGAAATGCAGCCATTTTGGGCACAAATCTTTCATTGCGGCCTAGTGTGGGTCAGGCCAAGTGAGATACACCCTTTAAATACAGGGGTTATAGTCTTCTATTAATAAAACACCCTTTTTTGGTCAAAAAACACAATTGTTGCTCCCTTGCAGTATCAAGACGTTTGAAATTCCAGGGTTATATACTGCTGTCATATTAAGTTAATAAAAAAAAAAACGTTTGGGCAAAAAAAAAAAATTTGCCAGCCTTTGCTGCATATGTCATTGTGAGATACACCCTTTATATACAGGGGTTATATTCAGTTAATTTAAATACAGCCATTTTGTGCACAAATCTTTAATTGCGGCCTAGTGTGGGTCAGTGCGTGGGAGATACACCCTTTAAATACAGTGGTTATATTCAGTTTTTTTTTTAAATACAGCCATTTTGGGCATAAATCTTTAATTGCGGCCTAGTGTGGGTCAGGGCTTGTGAGATACACCGTTTATACACAGGGGTTCTATTCAGTTATTTGAAATACAGCCATTTTGGGCATAAATCTTTAATTGCGGCCTAGTCTGGATTAGGGTGTGTAATATACACCCTTTAAATACAGGGGTTATATTCAGTTATTTGAAATACAGCCATTTTGGGCATAAATCTTTTATTGCGGCATAGTGTGGGTCAGGTCGTATGAGATACACCCTTTATATACAGGGGTTCTATTCAGGTATTTTAAATACAGCCATTTTGGGCAAACAAATTTAATTGAGGCCTAGTCTGGTTCAGGGCGTGTGAGATACACCCTGTACATACTGTCGTTCTATTCTACTATTCTACTATTAATTAAACACCCATTTAGGGCAAGATCCTAAAGTCGAGAAATATGAGGAGAGCGTCAAAAAAGGGACGTGGCCCAGGTCGTGGTGCTGCTGGTGGAGCTCCTGTTGCAGGGAGAGGACGTGGTCATTCTGTACCAGCTACATGCACAAGTGAAACCCCTTCCTCAGGTGCGAGTAGGCGACAGAACCTGCAGCGGTATTTGGTCGGGCCTAATGCGGCTCTACGAATGGTGAGGCCTGATCAAGTACAGGCGATAGTAGATTGGGTTGCTGACAGTGTCTCCAATTCCTTCACATTGTCTCCCACCCAGTCTCCTGCTGAAAGACCACAGTTGGCACCTGCAGCCAATGTCCATCAGTATTTCACCTCACCCCCTTGCAAATCAGCCACGCAGTCTGAGCCCCAAGTTATGCAGCAGTCTTTTCTGCTTTCTGTTAGCAGGGTTTCCCAGGGCCATCCAACTAGCCCTGCCCCAGAAGTGGAAGAGATTGAGTGCACCGATGCCCAACCACTTATCTTTCAAGATGAGTAGATGGGAGGACCATCGCAGCACGTCTCGGATGATGACGAAACACAGGTGCCAACTTCTGGGGCTTTCGAAAGTGTGCAGACCGAAAAGGAAGCAGGGGTGAAGACTGGGTGGAAGATGATGTGGAGGACGATGAGGTCCTCGACCCCACATGGAATCAAGGTAATGCGAGTGACCTATGTAGTTCAGAGGAAGAGGCGGTGGTCGCACAGAGCCACCAGCACAGCAGAAGAGGGAGCAGGGTGCAAAACCGGAGCGGCCATCCTCTAGATAGTACGCCTGCTACTGCCCACCGCAGCAAGGGACCGAGCACACCAAAGCCAGCTCCAAGGAGTTCCCTGGCGTGGCAGTTCTTCAGACAATGTGCTGACGACAAGACACGAGTGGTTTGCATGCTGTGCAATCAGAGCCTGAAGCGAGGCATAAGCGTTCTCAACCTGAGCACAACCTGCATGACCAGGCATTTAAGTGCTAAGCACGAGCTGCAGTGGAGTAGACACCTCAAAAACCAAGAAAGGTCTCTGGCTCCTCCTGCTTCCTCTTCTGCTGCAGTCTCGGCCTCTTCATCCACCTCTGGAGTTACAGTGGCACCTACCACCCCGCAAACAGAGGATCTTCCAGCAAGACCAGCATCTCCACAATGTCCCACGCAAGCGTTCAGCTCTCCATCTCACAAACACTGGAGAGGAAGAGGAAGTACCCCCCCTACCCACCCGAGATCCCTGAATGCCAGCATTTCTAAATTACTGGCCTTTTAAATGCTGTCATTCCGTCTGGTGGAGACGGATAGTTTTAAAGGCCTTATGGCGGTGGCTGTCCCACAGTACGTTGTGCCCAGCCACCACTACTTTTCCAGGTGAGCCATCCCTTCCCTGGACAACCAAGTAGGGGACAAAATCAGGTGTGCAGTGCGCAACGCCATCTGTGGCAAGGTGCACCTCACTACGGATACGTGGACCAGTAAGCACGGTCAGGGACATTATATCTCTATAACAGCACACTAGTTAAATGCAGTGGCGGCTGGGCCTGAGGCGGATAGCAGTTTGGTGCATGTCATTCCACCACCGAGGATTGCAGGGCGCTTCAGTTTCCCTTATGTTTCTTCCTCCTCCTACTCCGCTTCCTCATCCTCTACCGGCTCCTCATCTGGTCAGCGTAAGACCTTCACCACCAACTTCAGCACAGCCAGGGGTAAACGACAGCAGGCAGTTTTAAAATGTATCTGTTCGGGGGACAAACCCCACACTGCGCAGGAGCTGTGGACGGGCCTTGAACAACAGACCGATGAGTGGTTTGTGCCAGTCAGCCTCAAGCCCAGCCTGGTGGTGTGCGATAATGGGCGAAATCTCGTAGAAGCTCTGGGACTAGCCGGTTTGATGCACATCCCTTGCCTGGTGCATGTGCTGAATTTGGTGGTGCAGAGATTCCTTAAAAATTACCCCCATATGTCAGAGCTGCTGCATAAAGTGCGGGCCGTCTGTGCGCGCTTTCGGCGTTCTCACCCTGCTGCTGCTCGCTTGTCAGCGCTGCAGCGTAACTTCGGCCTTCCCGCTCACCGCCTCATATGCGACGTGCCCACAAGGTGGAACTCCACCTTGCACATGATGGCCAGACTGTGCGAGCAGCAGCAGGTAATAGTTGAGTTTCAGCTGCAGCACTCACGGGTGAGTCGCTCGGCGGAACAGCACTACTTCACCACCAATGACTGGGCCTCCATGTGAGCCCTGTGTTCCATGTTTCGAGTACTCCACCAACATGGCCAGTGCTAATAACGCCGTTCTCAGCGTAACTATCCCACTTCTAGGCCTCCTTGAAAAAACACTGCTGGCGATGATGGAAGAGGATGTGGCACAGGAGGAGGAGGAGGAGGAAGAAGGATCATTTCGTAGGGTTTCCGGCCAGTCATTCCCAAGTGGCTCCGAGGGTGGGTTCCTGCACCCACAAACGCCAGGTACCCAATTGTCCAGCCAGAGCACAGTTCTGGAGGATGTTAAGGTTGAGGATGAGGAGATGGAGGAGGAGGAACCATGTTCACAGCAGGGTTGCACCCAGACCATCTCATGGCCATCACTGGTGCATGGCTGGGGGGATACAGAGGACACAGACGATACACCTCCCACAGAGGACAGCTTTTCATTGCCTCTGGGCAGCCTGGGACACATGAGCGATTACATGCTGCAGTGTCTCCGCAACGACTGCCAAGTTGCCCACATTCTAACTTGTGCTGATTACTGGGTTGCCACGCTGCTGGATCCCCGTTACAAGGACAATGTACCGTCCTTAAATCCCTCACTGGATAGTGATCGTAAGATGCGCAAGTACAAGCGCACGCTGGTAGACGCGCTGCTGGTGGCATTCCCACCTGAAAGCGGGGGCAAAGTGGAAGCACAAGGCGAAGGCAGAGGACGAGGAAGAGGTCACCAACGCAGCTGGGGCACCGCCAGCTCCTCAGAAGGCAGGGTTAGCTTGGCCGAAATGTGGAAAAGCTTTGTCAGCGCGCCTCAACAACCAGCACCACCAGCTGATATGGAACGTCTTAGCACGAGGCAGCATGTCACCAACATGGTGGAGCAGTATATGTGCACATGCCTACACGTACTGAATGACGAGTCTGCCCCCTTCAACTTCTGGGTCTCCAAATTGGGCACATGGCCTGAGCTTGCCCTTTTTGCCTTGGAGGTGCTGGCCTGCCCTGCAGCCAGTGTATTATCTGAACGTGTGTTTAGCATGGCAAGGGGCATCATCACAGACAAGCGCAGCCGCCTGTTCACAGCCACTGTGGTCAAGCTCACGTTCATTAAAATGAACCAGGCATGGATCCCACAGGACTTGTCCATACCTTGTGCAGAATAGACATGTATACCTGCCTTAACCAGCCATTGTTATACTGCAGCGCAATTGCCCATTCTTGTATTTTGGAGTGTAACCTAATAGAAAAAAAATAATTAAAACCAAAAACCAGTGTTAGCTACCTTGCCCTCCACCGCCGCTTCTACCTACACCGCTACGTCCTCCGCCTCCTCAAACTACTACTCCATATGGAACTCCACCTTATATATCAATATATATTTTTTTATTTGGACGTATTTTATTTTAGGTCATTTCACTACTTTGTCAGTTCGTTTTCTGGTGAAATTCAGCAATTTTTGGGTGTGATGTACCACTGCTATACCAAGTAGACAGGTAAAAAAAAAATTGTCTGTTACATTTTTGGGTGAAATTCACAAATTTTTGGGTCTAATATACCCCTCCTCTACCTAGTTGACAGCTTAATAAATTTCAATCATTTTTCTTTTACATTTTCGGGTGACAATAAACAATTTTTTTCTGTCATAGACCCCTGCTCTACCAAGTAGACAGGTTAATAAATTTCTGTAATTTTTCTGTTACATTCTTGGGTTGACATTTTACAATTTTAGACGTGAATAAACCCCTGCTCTGCATAGGTGACAGAGAATAAAATTTCAGAAATTCTTCTTTAATTGATGTGCGCCACCTCCTTTCATTCAATGCTTAAACTTTAACAAGTTGTACCACATTTGCGCTTCAATAATGTGTCCCACATTTCCGCTTTACTCTTTTGGCCCACATTTGCGCTTCGATAATGTGTCCCACATTTCCGCTTTACTCTTTTGGCCCACATTTGCGCTTCGATAATGTGTCCCACATTTCCGCTTGACTCTTTTGGCCCACATTTGCGTTTCAATAATGTGTCCCACATTTCCGCTTTACTCTTTTGGCCCACATTTGCGCTTCGATAATGTGTCCCACATTTCCGCTTTACTCTTTTGGCCCACATTTGCGCCTCAATAATGTGTCCCACATTTCTGCTTTACTCTTTTGGCCCACATTTGCGCTTCAATAATGTGTCCCACATTTCCGCTTTACTCTTTTGGCCCACATTTGCGCTTCAATAATGTGTCCCACATTTCCGCTTTACTCTTTTGGCCCACATTTGCGCTTCAATAATGTGTCCCACATTTCCGCTTTACTCTTTTGGCCCACATTTACATTTCAATAATGTGTCCCACATTTCCGCTTTACTCTTTTGGCCCACATTTGCGCTTCAATAATGTGTCCCACATTTCCGCTTTACTCTTTTGGCCCACATTTGCGCTTCAATAATGTGTCCCACATTTCCATTTTATTCTTTTGGCCCACATTTGCGCTTCTGTAATTCGTCCCACATTTGTGCCTCAATAACTTTTCCCATGTTTCCGCTCGATCCCAACTTTTTAAAATAAATTTATCTCCCTTAAATTTGATCTCTTTTTCTCACGCTCCCTCTCCGGCGTGGAACCCTGATTCGCCGATAACCGTGATCAACATGGTAGGCTCAGAAAAGAACATTGAAAGTTGATAGAGAAGATATCCAAATGGATGGTTGATGTCACTGGGGCACCTCTACATAGGTGACAGGAACATAAATTAAAAAAAATCGGCAATTACATTGTCAGGTGACATTTTTTCTAATTTTGCCGGATAGAAACCCCTGCTCTGCATAGTTGACAGGGAATTAAATTTAAGAAATTCTTCATTAATTGATGCGCGACACATCCTTTCATTCAATGCTTAAACTTTAAAAGTTGTCCAACTTTTACGCTTTAAAACTTTGTCCCATATTTCCAATCTATAATTCTAAATTTGAAAAAATTTATCCTCCCTTGGATGTGGCCTCTCTTTCTCACGCTCCCTCTCCGGCCTGGAACCCTGATTCCCCGCCACCCGTGATCACCATGGTAGGCGCATAAAAGAACATCAAAAGTTGATAGAGTAAATATCAAATTGGATCGTGAACATCGCGGGGACGTGCGACATGGTGGGGCAGTAAGTGTGCACACGCCTACACGAACTGACTGACAGTGGTCAGCCCCTGGAACTTCTGGGTTTCCAAATTGGGCACATGGCCTGAGCTTGCCCTTTACCCCTTGGAGGTGCTGGCCTGCCCTGCAGCCAGTGTATTGTCTGAATGTGTGTTTAGCACGACTGGAGGGGGTTATCACAAGTTATATTTCCCAATGTTTTGGGGTGTACCCTAATTTAAAAAAATAAAAATAAATTTAAAACCAAAAAGCAGTGTAGGCTACCTCCTCCACCGCCGCTTCCACCTACACCGCCACATCCACCACCTCCTCAACCTTCTACTCCATATGGACCTCGTCCTCCTAGATCAAGATTATTATTTTTTATTTTTACGTATTTTATGTTATTTAACATTTTGATGCCATTTGCAGCCCTCTAGCCCTTTCGATTACATTTTTGCAGCCATTTTAGTGCTCAAAAGTTCGGGTCCCCATTGACTTCAATGGGGTTCGGGGTCAAGTTCGGGTCCCGAACGCAACGTTTTTTGTGAAGTTCGGCCGAACCCGTCGAACCCGAACATCCAGGTGTCCGCTGAACTCTACCTAGTAGTAATGCCCATAAGAGCACATAGTGTCAGTTTAGAAATTGTTATCTTGTAGAAATGTCGTAAAACTGTGTCTGAAATTAGGAAAATACTGAAGGCCCCCATAAAAATAAGGATTTTCAAATCTTTTAAATGTTAGAAATATTTCCATAGCAGTTTTAAGACCGGCATTTTAAACACCGATCTTAATAAACACCTAAGCTGGCGGTGGTTCCCCCCACGTTATGAAGAGACACCTTTTGAGCGGTCTTACATTTAGACCTTTTTTCTGCGCCTGAAACAGGTGTAGAAAATGGTAAATGAGAATGGCCTGCAGGCCCGCCTCTTCCCCGTCCACGCCAAGCCCACTTTTCTAGACCTGGCAATCTGCACCTGAAATACAGCTAATTTAGGCATATTTCAGCTTAATAAATTACCCCCTTAATTGGTAAATACATCATCTACAAATTGAAAAAAAAGCATCACATAGAGAGAAGAATGTTAGTTTGTTTTCTTTGTTTTTTTTTTGCGGTGCATCCGTAATGGTGATAGGCTGCCTACCTTCCATATGGTGTTTATTTTTTATTTATTTTATACATACAATTTATAATTTATAGAAATTATTAAACCTTATTAATTTGTATCAGCGTCCTTTCTATGTGTCATAATAGCCTATTATATTATTTTATTGAATATCCTAAGCCGCTTTGGTATAGGGGCAATATCAGTGCACTCAACATACACATTGTTGCTGATTTCTCTGAGCTGCTTATATGTTTATTATAAAGATAAGAATATTAAACTGCAAGTTTTTTTTTTTTTTTTTACAGTAGCTTCTATTTAATATGAGCGCTCGGTGAATTTATAATAAATGATCAATGGGGCAGATTTCGGAAAAAATAGATTGTGTGCAGAATAACAAGTTCTAAAATGAATAAACACTTCAATGAATAAAAAACTCTTAATAACTATAATGAAAATGCAGAGCATTTTTTTTTCTTAAACAAGATTTTGTCAATTACAATATATAGAGCGGAAGCTGTAATGGTTTGCACGCTGTATCTTTTTATTATTATTACGCTCTTTATGAGATGTAACATATGTCTTATAAATATGTCTTATAAACTCTTACTGCTCTCTAAGATATGATTTAATAAAACATAGGGGAATTCATAGCTGAGCACTTCTTAGCCACTTAGTATCGAAATTATCTTGTACACATGTTCTCCTAATGTTAATAATAAAAAATAACCACTGCAGATGACAAGCTCCATGATATCAATTGTAACAGGTTTCTGATCATAGTTGTAGATCCCCTTTGAAAAAAATAAGGTTTTGGTAACTGTAAAAATGAGTATAGAATGAGGAGAGACGTGAACCATAAACAGGCGGCACTGCACACACTGAATACGCCGTGCAAAAACCGAGCCAGATGCAGTCAGGAACACTTCTCAACGTGGTGCTCAGCAAAAATAGTATGTAGTATACAGATGGCAACTTGAAGAGAGAAATGAGAAATAAAGTTGCGGCACTCACCGAAGTGTGTCAAAAGTGTCTTTAATTGTAGCTTCCTCAGCAGGTAGCAGTAGGGATCCAGGGCGGACACATAGTTGCGAGCAGCGACGGCCGTTTCGCGCGCTAAGACGCGCTTCCTCAGGCCACTGATTACTAATCAGTGGCCTGAGGAAGCGCGTCTTAGCGCGCGAAACGGCCGTCGCTGCTCGCAACTATGTGTCCGCCCTGGATCCCTACTGCTACCTGCTGAGGAAGCTACAATTAAAGACACTTTTGACACACTTCGGTGAGTGCCGCAACTTTATTTCTCATTTCTCTCTTCAAGTTGCCAACTGTAAAAATGTGCATAATATTCTAGATCCTGTAGAAACCTTGGTCTCATTGTTAACTGGGTCTTAAACATTGTCTGTCTTGATCTTGTCTCCTACAGCTGGTTTCATCAACTGCAGCAGTGCATGGACAATTAGGAACATTTATCAAGACCAGAGTATTGTATGCCAGTCTTCATTGCACATTTCTGCAGAGGTGCATGTCTCTCATATATTTGGCACATCTTCTGGTTATGTGACACACAACAACCTCCTACCTGCTGTAGATTTCAGTATTTCTTCACTCCATAAAATTGGCGTAAAGGAAGATAAATGTGCCTGGCCTGCAGCATTGCCCTCTCCGCACCCATGGCACACCCCACTTTCTTGCCAATTCAGAAAAGTGACGTGAAGGGAGAAATGTCATACATTTAATAATGTAATAGCGGTTGCGGATTGCCGGTGTTCCCCTACTCATCACCGTAATCCCAGACTCAGTGCTCAGGCGAGCACTGGCCTCCCTGACCACCTCTGTCATTGCCCTTGTCCAGCTGCATTACAGGACAGAGTAGTGGCGGTGATCTGCTGCCTGTGTCTCTACATGCACTGCTCTGGTCCCCGACTTGTAATGTACCGGAGTGCCATTAACACCTCCTTTGTACCCCCACTATCTTGGTTGGTGCATCCTGTGTCATCTCTCATATTTAATGTCATTTCCTGCAATGTTTATATTTATTTTCTTGCAAAACTAATGTAAACATGTAATGTGCCTGGTTCACCAGCGGGTGGTAGCAGATCTGAGCAGAGATAGTTTCTCTGGAGAGGAACCTTCTAGTTCCCTTTCAGCCCTCTCTAGAGAGGGAGGAGTTTAGTTAGTCAGTTCAGAGTAGCCCCTGTATGAGGAGGAAGCAGCAGGCCTTGTCCCGGCCGTACAGGCCTTGCCTGTGAAGTCTGCATGTTCCCTCCTGGGCTTGCATTGCCTTCATCCAAACTGAAGCTAGAGCTTGAGGTACTCCAAAGCCAGGACAAGACGTTCCTAGGATTAAAGTAAGAGACAGACTACAGACAGCTAAACTAAGTTCCAGCAGAAGAGGAAGAGTTCCTATTTACTCCAGCTAGCATAGCAGAGCTGAGATTGTTGCAGAGAAGTATTTGCCTGCCAGATTAAGCCAATATCTGCTGATGACCAAGATACCATTTGGAAACTGGTTGGATTACCGTTTATGCTAAGTAAAGCAGTTTTCAACATTACTACAAGTCTGGACTCCATTTATTCTACTTATTCGTCATTCAAGTTCAACTACCCTTTTTGCACTACTTTGGACTACACCACGCCTGGGATCCAAGGATATCCAGGTAGGAACACTGTGACATGTGTATACAACATCTACAGAGACGTTGTAGGCCATTCTACACCACTCTGGCAATCCTACCCTGGGTAAGAAACCTTACCATCTACAAAGGGGACTCCATGTCCTCGTTGCTTAACTGCAACTAGTGTCACATTTACTTGCTATATAAGAGGGACATATTTCATAGAAACCTCCTAAGGCGCAAGGGATCCCCCAGACACTGCAGAACTGCAAAGCAAGTGGCGTCACGACAGGCCAGAGACTCTTTCACTTTAAGAGACCCCTGGTAGAACCTCGTCCATTGCAGACTCTGTGCCTGTAGATGCTGTACCTTCTGGAATCTGATCCACAGTTTCCTTTCTGCACTGAAAACCCCATGTGTTCTAGCCTGCTTCCTGTAGCACCTCGGTAAGGGCAGATGTGGGGCACTTCCTGTGATGTAAGGGTTTTGCACATGTGACCCATGTGATCAATCCCAGAAAAACCAGCAGCTATTTTAGTGGTCTAGCCCCTTTCCCAGGTGCCTGAACGTCAAAGGTCCTTGAGTCCTGCAAAGGTTGCTGTTATATGTGCTTGTGTGCTCACGTATACCTTACCTGTGCTTGTGTTTCTGGACTCCGCTACCTGTTTGATCCTTGTCTACTTTGTCGAATTTGTCGAATTTCTTGTTGCTGACCCAGATTGCCTGACCTGTACCTGTGACACCTTCCCTGACCCATTACTTGTTTGACTTCACCTCTACCTCATTCTTTATTCTTGCACTTTCGTTCAGTAGAACTGTATTAGATGGCTAGATAGGGAAATGCATTATCGAATATTACATATTAATCATTATTAAAATAACATGTATGAACAGTAATGGTTTTTGTTCTATTCAAACAAAACTTTTTTCTTATATCTTACTACAACTCCGATGTTGAGAACACCAATATTCTTGCAGTAGTTGGAATAATTAAAGACTATAATTATTAATGTGAGCTTAAAGAGCAATTAACTAGAATTAGAAGGATTACCACAGAGCAGCACAATGCTTAATAGGTTAAGTCATCTGCAAAAAGATATTTCTACTCAAAGTGCCAGCCCAATCTACCCCATGTGGCATGAAATATATTAATACACTGATTATAGGCCTTCTGCTGTTATGCCATCAATCTTGAAGGGGTTTTACTTACTCAAAGGGACCTTAAAAATAAGCAGATCACAGTGTGACCCCATCCCCCCGCAATCAGCTGCCATCAGTGGGTAAATCTAGCAGTAAGTATTCAATTTTTCTGTAGTGGTATCTTGGGGAAAATGAAGCTTTACGGGTGTATAAGACAAGCAGATTTTCTGCCCAATGATTGCTAATGAGCTGGTAAGCGATCATTTTGCAAACTCTCGTTAATCTGGTAATCCAGATCTTTCCGCTTGTTGCTGAGGAGAGCGCTGCTTGTAATGCAGGATAGGACCAATTTTCCAAAGTTAGAGATGCAATTTGTGACTGCTTCTCATCCTGACCAAGAGATAAGGACTCCCATCAAGAGGTTTTCTGGGGTAGCACTTAATACAGAGGGAGTCAGGGTCACCTAGAATCAAGCCAGCAAGGAAACACAATACATGAAAGGACTTATCTGAACAAGCAGTAACAGAAGTCTCCAGCAGTGAACACTTCATCCCAGGAAGTAGTATAAACTGCAAAGTGAGGCAGTATGGGAGGGAATATAAAGGGAGGCAATTAGTGTAAATAGGTGACAGCTGGGAGAAGGAAAGGAGATGACAAAGTAAAACCAAAACAAAGAACATCATGCAAGAGGTACAGAAGAACGTCTGCCAGACCTTCTCAGAGAGCTGGCAGTGACAATAGTGTATAGTTTGGGGTGCTGTATACGGTGAGGTGCTATACTGCTCTACTGTATACTGTGAGGTGTTTAATACTGTGGGCTGTTATTCTGCTCTACTATATACTGTGAGGTTCTGTAAACTGTATAGTGTGGGGTGCTATACTGCATACTGTGTGGTGCTGTATACTATAGGGTGCTATACTGCATACTGTGGGTTGCTGTATACTATAGGGTGCTATACTGCATATTGTGGGTTGCTGTATACTATAGGATGCTATACGGCATACTGTGGGGTGCACTGTATCGCTAGGGTGAGTCGAGCCCTGGTCTCCTTCCTGCAGAGCGGTGCCCACTTCCAGCCTGAGCTGCCCAGAGCACTGATCCTGAACCGCTGGAGTCTTCAGAACTGTATGAAAGGGCCCACCACCTGAGGTGTGGGGAAATATCCTTATTAAAATTTGACTTTTATAAGGTATACAATAAAATATATAAACCCTAGGATGCATCAACATAGCACATAGACAAACATATAATGGGGTCCGTGTGTAGGTACCCCACTGCTGGTAAAGCAAGAAAGGAAATTAGACCTGCTGCGCCTGTGAAGACGCAAGCAGTCTTACCCGACCAACCAGATTGCTAGGAACCCCAGAACTAGTGGGACTTTACCTTTAGTGAGGATCACCATATCCCCACACACCAACGTGCAGAGGAACATCTATAACTCTGCTGCACGGCACTTCAAGACCAGGAGTGTCTGCCCATCGGCTCTTAATCTTGCTGATAGAGTCTCTCTGGCATCTCTAACCGTGGTGATCATTCTTCGGCTTGTACCCACGGTTGTGTATGTCAAAGCGCAGCACTTCAACACCAGGGGTGCTTGCTTATTGGCTCCTATTCTAGCTGATAGAGCCTTTCTGCATTTTTGACTGCAGGGTCCATCATTCGTGTACCCACGGTCATATATGCTATATGCTGTTTCCCCCCTCTTTTTTGTACCAACTTCCCCTGAGGAGTCGACACGACAGAAACGTGCCACGTCGGGAGGTTTGAAGATTCCGCATCTTTTTAATAGTGTTAGTGATCAGGTCCATAACTAGGGACAGGTATCCAGACGGGGTCGCCCTTTTCAGGGCGAGTGCTCTGTGTAGACAGGCAGCATGGGAGCAGTCCCCTTCCTACCAAGTATATAGGGTGACACAGGGCACAGTTCCAAGACTCCCTCTGACTATACAAGACTCCATCTGGTCCAGGCATCACCAAAAGCCCCAGCTGATCCTAGCAATCTGGTTGGTCGGGTAAGACTGCTTGCGTCTTCACAGGCGCAGCAGGTCTAATTTCCTTTCTTGCTTTACCAGCAGTGGGGTACCTACACACGGACCCCGTTATATGTTTGTCTATGTGCTACGTTGATGCATCCTCGGATGTATATATTTTATTGTATACCATATAAAAGTTAAATTTTAATAAGGATATTTCCCCACACCTCAGGTGGTGGGCCCTTTCATACATTGTATCTTGAAATATCAGTGAGGCCTATACATCTATCAGCTTCATTCAGCTTCTAGTCTTCAGAACTGGAAGTATTTAAAGTCATTCACTGTACTCTACCAGATGTGTGGATTTTTTGTGTGTGTGTTGTGGTGGAGGGCGTGATTGCCTGCTAAGGTGTGGGAAGGCGGGATCCAGGGCCCAAGTAAATTTTTGCCCAGGGTCCAATCAATATTAAAGACGGCCCTGCCTATTAGCTAGCGTTTGGTGTCCCTAACAGCCTGTCCCTGTTCCACACAGCAACCTCTCCCTACACTGGCAAAACACTGAATGTAAAATGGCAGCCAGATCAGGTTTATTCATAAGGTAGGGGGTATGTCCATGTGCTGAAATGTCTCAATTGGCTGTCCTGTACCACCTGATGGATGTGTCATGGGTCAAAGATCTTCACAATGTAAAAGAATATTGCAGGCGCGAATTTCTCCATATGTTCGCATGTTTGGCGAATCGCGAACACGCAAAGTTCGCCGCGAAACGACCGCCGGGCTAACCGCAAGGCCATCTCTACTCATAAATACTGGAACTCATTGGCATGCGCTGGAGCCGTTAGAACCTACCAGCATAAAACTGCTGACAGATTCCATTTAATGTGTTTGGTCCCAAAAGAAAGTCTTTATTGGCAACAACTCACAATTAAGTATACAATTATCAGCAAGGTACCAAGCCTAATATTGATAACTTAACCTCAGGATAGGTCATTAATATCTGATCGGTAAGGGTTGTACACCCTGCGCCCCAATGATCAGCTGTTCGCTGCAGCCTCTGATGTTGGAACTAACTCTTGAATGGAGCAGGAAGCACAGATCCGTTCAAAGTGTATGGGCCATGCTGTATTACTGCAGCTCAGCTCCTACTGAAGTGAATGGGAGCTGAGCAGCAGTACCCTGTTAAGGCCACTACGCTTTGAATTCAAAAGCTACTTGAAGCAAGAGCTAATCGGTAGGTTCACACTGATCGGATATTGATGACTTATCCTGAGGATAGGTCATCATTATCAAGAGCTTCGAAAACCCCTTTAAATTCACGTATATGGCTGCAAAATTGTTTTCTACTCATACAAAATATAGCAGAACATTGTGCTCAGCATTTAGCAACTTCTACAGCCTTCCTCTTGTCCTTCTGCTACTCCCACAGCACTTTATGGCTTATTATTATATATAACTATACATCATTTACATACATAAAATAGACTCTGATCTGTCTATACATATGTAAATTTGCATTCGTTGATGCCCTTCCTCAAGGACAGTCTGTAGCAATAGTCCTACTGTGTGTACAGATAAATCTGGCGTTGTATACAGACAAAGGGCAAGGCAGGCAAAGATTCATATCAAAGCCTCTCATAGTAAGATTAACGCCTAGTGATATCCATATTATGTGACATTCAATCTTCGAAGAAGACAAGGTTGAAATCAGAAGATCTACTAGGGAAAGAAACCTTGTACACTGGGGTTAGTTAAACATTTAGTATACGTTTAACCCTTCGTGGTCTGGGCCTCTTTATTTCATTCTATTTCCTGAATATGATTATGGAGCGGATATTTTTCTTGAGTTGTAGATTTTTTTTAATATTTTTTTATTATATATCCTGAATGTGATGATGTATATATATATTTTTTAAAACATAGATAGTAACATGGAAAATGAAAATTAACATCACCAAAAATTCTTTCAAAAAGGTTTAATATAAAAACTTGAAAAAAAGAAAAGAAAATAATAGGTCATTTTTTGATGACTCATTCTGACAATTGGAGTAAAATATTTTTGTATCAATATTATGAACACATTTTAGGCAAACAGAAAACGGAAAAAGCAGATTCACATGTACGGTAGTTTATGAGAGTTTTGTTTTAAGTAAATGGTCGTGTTGTACTAATTGAATAGGTGATAAGTGCACAAACAGTAATTGCAGAATGTGATAATGAACTGCACACATTTAATCTTCACAATGAAGAATGAAAATTAATTTTCATTTTATGTAGCAGGCAGAAAATATAATGAGTTTCACAAATTATGTAAATTTAAATGTGGAATTGACCAAAGATTTCATTATATTTAATCGATTAACTGCTTGCTTTCCCAGAGCTGCTTATTCAGGTTGTAGGTTTAGGCCTCAAACACACGACCACATTTTTGGTCCACATGTGGTTCAGAAGTAGACCCGTTCATTTCTATGGGGCCCCAAAAAAATGCACACAGCACATGGATGTCATCCATGTGCTGTCCGCATTCGTGCAGCTGTTCCGCAAATTATAGAAAATGTCATATTCTTGTCTGTTCTGCAGACGAGAATAAGCATTACTATGATAGGGACCAACGAAAGTGCAGGAATCACATGGCCATTATCTACAGTTTGTGAGTAAGCAGTTTTGGACCACAAAAAAACATATGGTCATGTGCATGAGGCCTTAGGACAGGAAAAAGGCATCTGCTTGTTTCCCAGGGACAGCAGTTTCGGGGTTCTCACTCTCACATTCCACTCCCTGCCACTGCGTCCATATCTGTGAGAGGGAATGTACACCATCTATATGAAATGCTAATAATATAGATGCCACAGTAAATAGCGATCACAACATCTAAGAAGTTTAACAGAGGGACCAATGCAATTGCAGGTTGCTGATAGGTTCCATGGCAATATGGCACTGTAGGAACCCCATGAGCCTCTCCATGATGATGACTCCGATGATGATAGCTCCTGTGCCCTTTCAGATGCTTCGGATGAGAAAGAACTTAAAGCTCAGAGGCATCCTAGATTCTGTGCCTTCCTACAACATTTCTGACACAGTGCGCCAAATCTCCTTGCTGCTAGGCCAAGAGCGAGCTGCTCAGAGTGTCATTGGATGGGCACATAGAACCTGACAAAAGGCCTTCAAGACTGCCAGAGGCTTCTGCCTAATAGTTTGACTGTCATTTTTACACGGACAGGAAAGCTTTGTAATAGTATGTCGCAAAAGATTACGTAAGCAATTAAATGGACTTCCGATTCTAGCCATTTAGGGAGACATACAAGTTACCTCAAATTCAATAAAATATAATAAAATAAAGATTAGTAGCAAAAATATAACACATTATACAGGGTGGGCCATTTATATGGATACACCTTAATAAAATGGGAATGGTTGGTGATATTAACTTCCTGTTTGTGGCACATTAGTATATGTGAGGGGGGAAACTTTTCAAGATGGGTGGTGACCATGGCGTCCATTTTGAAGTCGGCCATTTTGAATCCAACTTTTTTTTTTTCAATAGGAAGAGGGTCATGTGACACATCAAACTTATTGGGAATTTCACAAGAAAAACAATGGTGTGCTTGGTTTTAACGTAACTTTATTCTTTCATGAGTTATTTACAAGTTTCTGACCACTTATAAAATGTGTTCAATGTGCTGCCCATTGTGTTGGATTGTCAATGCAACCCTCTTCTCCCACTCTTCACACACTGATAGCAACCCTGCAGGAGAAATGCTAGCGCAGGCTTCCAGTATCCGTAGTTTCAGGTGCTGCACATCTCGTATCATCTGAAAGCAATCGTCTATGCTGTGAAGATACGAGATGTGCAGCACCTGAAACTACGGATACTGGAAGCCTGTGCTAGCATTTCTCCTGCAGTGTTGCTATAAGTGTGTGAAGAGTGGGAGAAGAGGGTTGCATTGACAATCCAACACAATGGGCAGCACATTGAACACATTTTACAAGTGGTCAGAAACTTGTAAATAACTCATGAAAGAATAAAGTTACGTTAAAACCAAGCACAGCATTGTTTTTCTTGTGAAATTCCCAATACGTTTGATGTGTCATATGACCCTCTTCCTATTGAAAAAACAAAAGTTGGATTCAAAATGGCCGACTTCAAAATGGCCGCCATGGTCACCACCCATCTTGAAAATTTTCCCCCCTCACATATACTAATGTGCCACAAACAGGAAGTTAATATCACCAACCATTCCCATTTTATTAAGGTGTATCCATATAAATGGCCCACTGTCACGGCCATGGCTATGACCGTGACTCCTGAACCGCATGCGGTTGTCAGCGGTTTTCATTGGTGTTCAATCACAGGTGAGGGCTGTGGTATTGGCCTCACCTGTGGTTGCCGCTGGCAACAGTATGTATGTGGCAGCGTAGCAGGCTGAGCTGTGCCATGCAGCTCGCTACGCTGCGCATGCGGTTTTGTGTGTGATGTGTGGATGTGTGCACTGTGTTTTATGTTATTGTGTGCACGTTCCCTTTAAGTGGTGTTTTCCCTTCCCTGGTGTTGGAAGGGTTAATCCCCTTCCTAGTGTGTGTGATCACTGGGTGTGTCCGACTGTGGGGTGTGGCTTCTTGGCCTATAAAGCCTCACTGCTTTTGCAGGCCTTCAGGTTGCTTCAGCCATGCTTAGCTGAGAGCAGCCTCATGTATTTATTACCTGCCAGTAAGAGCCACCCCTGTGGTCATAAACCTTAATGTCATAACCATAATGTCGCTTTAAGTTATTTCTAGTTATGTGTGATGTCCGTGTGATGTTTTATATGTGATTTTGTGCAGCTATGGATCTGGGTCCCTGTGTGGGGATGCGTTTGTGATCTGCACCCTGCTAACACAGGGATCCAGTCAGCAAGGCTGTGGCAGGTAGGTGGAACTCTTTGTTCACCTGCCATATCCATAGAGCTGTTTATGTCTCCCCTTTTCCTGCAGCTTGGCCGTTGAGACTCCTGCTCCTCCGTGTCTAGGAGGAGTGGGCTTGTCTTACTTAGCTCCTAGGTGAGGGTCATCTTGAGGGCTAGCAGGGACTTTTAGGTTCCGGAGCATGGGCCCTCCTACCATCAAGGTTGGCCCATGCAGCTAGGAGCTAGGGTCAGGTTAGGGATGCCTTAGGAGGTGACCTGCTCCCTAATCCTGTCTTCATGGCCAAGCAGCCGAAACATCACCGGGCTCCACACGGCTGAGGATTTCCCCCATCCTCAGCCGTGACAGTATGACCACAGTCGCTTCTTACGTGGCGCTCCCTCGAAAGAGGGTAAAGCATGCACTGCTGTCTACGGATGGGGTGCATGCGCGTTCTCCGGAGGGAGAGCGTTATGGGGCTTTCACCATTTACGGCGCGGTGAGTGGCATTCCCTGCTCACCGTTGTCCGTGTTGGTGTCCCCTTTTTGTTTGTCTTTCCCCTCCCCACCTCCCATTGTTTCTTATGCCTCACCAACTTTCCCCTTTTGTTGTTGGGAGGGGCTTTGAGGGGTGGGAGTATGCATTCCCTCGAAAGAGGGTGAAGCATGTACCACCGTCTGCGGAAGGGGTACATGCGCGCTCTTCGGAGGGAGAGCGTTCTGGGGGTTTCGCCTCTGAGGGCGCGGTGAGTGGCTTTCCCCGCCATCATCGTTGCCTCGTTTGGCGTTCCCCCTGATTTTAGTTACACGTGGTGTGTGTTTGGTATGCGGTATGCATACCTTCGAAAGAGGGTGCAGCATGCAGTGCCATATCCATGTGGCCTGCATGCGCGTTCTCCGGAGGGAGAGCGTTCCTGGGGGTTCTCCGTTAACGGCACGGTTGGTGGCGTATTCCCCGCCACCTTTCCTTCCGTGTCCGTGTTGGGGATCCCTCGTCCCTCTCCATGTTCCCATCTCTGGTCGTTTGCTGGCAGCACTCCGTAGGTGGTCCGGCTGCTTGCTGGTTAGGAGTGTCTGCTGGCAGCGACTGGAGTGGGGATGTGAGTGGAGAGTCCCCTCGTCCATCTCTCAGTGGTTCTTTTCTCTTTGTTGCTGGTGCGGGCTGCAGTCCTCGTCGGACTGGCTAGTGTGAGCCGGGAGAGGATGCAGCTGACAGCGACCCCTTTTTAGAACCGGCACTGAGAGTGGACGTCCCCTTCTCCTATCCCCTTGTCTGAGTCCCTCACGTGTCTTTTTTTGGTGGGGGGGCTTTGAGGGGTGGGAGTGTCACGGCCATGGCTATGACCGTGACTCCTGAACCGCATGCGGTTGTCAGCGGTTTTCATTGGTGTTCAATCACAGGTGAGGGCTGTGGTATTGGCCTCACCTGTGGTTGCCGCTGGCAACAGTATGTATGTGGCAGCGTAGCAGGCTGAGCTGTGCCATGCAGCTCGCTACGCTGCGCATGCGGTTTTGTGTGTGATGTGTGGATGTGTGCACTGTGTTTTATGTTATTGTGTGCACGTTCCCTTTAAGTGGTGTTTTCCCTTCCCTGGTGTTGGAAGGGTTAATCCCCTTCCTAGTGTGTGTGATCACTGGGTGTGTCCGACTGTGGGGTGTGGCTTCTTGGCCTATAAAGCCTCACTGCTTTTGCAGGCCTTCAGGTTGCTTCAGCCATGCTTAGCTGAGAGCAGCCTCATGTATTTATTACCTGCCAGTAAGAGCCACCCCTGTGGTCATAAACCTTAATGTCATAACCATAATGTCGCTTTAAGTTATTTCTAGTTATGTGTGATGTCCGTGTGATGTTTTATATGTGATTTTGTGCAGCTATGGATCTGGGTCCCTGTGTGGGGATGCGTTTGTGATCTGCACCCTGCTAACACAGGGATCCAGTCAGCAAGGCTGTGGCAGGTAGGTGGAACTCTTTGTTCACCTGCCATATCCATAGAGCTGTTTATGTCTCCCCTTTTCCTGCAGCTTGGCCGTTGAGACTCCTGCTCCTCCGTGTCTAGGAGGAGTGGGCTTGTCTTACTTAGCTCCTAGGTGAGGGTCATCTTGAGGGCTAGCAGGGACTTTTAGGTTCCGGAGCATGGGCCCTCCTACCATCAAGGTTGGCCCATGCAGCTAGGAGCTAGGGTCAGGTTAGGGATGCCTTAGGAGGTGACCTGCTCCCTAATCCTGTCTTCATGGCCAAGCAGCCGAAACATCACCGGGCTCCACACGGCTGAGGATTTCCCCCATCCTCAGCCGTGACACCCACCCTGTACATTTCACCACATGAATCAAAACACCAAAAAAGGCAGTATTTCAGTTTTTTTTCCCCCATTCCCCTCTTGAAATACATTGATTAAAAAAAAGAAATCACTTGGTTCAAAAGACTCAAAATAGAAAGTTTTTACGTGGTTAAATATGAGTTACAACTCATGCATGCAGACATACAGCCAGGTACATAAATATTGGGACATCGACACAATTCTAACATTTTTGGCTCTATACACCACCACAATGGATTTGAAATGAAACAAACAAGATGTGCTTTAACTGCAGACTGTCAGCTTTAATTTGAGGGTATCTACATTCACATCAGGTGAACGGTGTAGGAATTACAACAGTTTGCATATGTGCCTCCCACTTTTTAAGGAACCAAAAGTAATGGGAATGAATAATAATCATAAAATTAAACTTTCACTTTTTAATATTTGGTTGCAAATCCTTTGCAGTCAATTACAGCCTGAAGTCTGGAATGTATAGACATCACCAGACGCTGGGTTTCATCCCTGGTGATGCTCTGCCAGGCCTCTACTGCAACTGTCTTCTGTTCCTGCTTGTTCTTGGGGCATTTTCCCTTCAGTTTTGTCTTCAGCAAGTGAAATGCATGCTCAATCGGATTCAGGTCAGGTGGTTGACTTGGCCATTGCATAACATTCTACTTCTTTCCCTTAAAAAACTCTTGCTTTTGCAGTATGCTTTGGGTCATTGTCCATCTGCACTGTGAAGAGCCGTCCAATGAGTTCTGAAGCATTTGGCTGAACATGAGCAGATAATATTGCCCGAAACACTTCAGAATTCATCCTGCTGCTTTTGTCAGCAGTCACATCATCAATAAATACAAGAGAGCCAGTTCCATTGGCAGCCATACATGCCCACGCCATGACACTACCACCACCATGCATTACTGTTGAGGTGTTATGCTTAGGATCATGAGCAGTTCCTTTCCTTCTCCATACTCTTCTCTTCCCATCACTCTGGTACAAGTTGATCTTGGTCTCATCTGTCCATAGGATGTTGTTCCTGAACTGTGAAGGCTTTTTTAGATGTCGTTTGGCAAACTCTAATCTGGCCTTCCTGTTTTTGAGGCTCACCAATGGTTTACACCTCTGTATTCATTCTGGTGAAGTCTTCTCTTGATTGTTGATTTTTGACACGCATACACCTACCTCCTGGAGAGTGTTCTTGATCTGGCCAACTGTTGTGAAGGGTGTGTTCTTCACCAGGGAAAGAATTCTTTGGTCATCCACCACAATTGTTTTCCATGGTCTTCCGGGTCTTTTGGTGTTGCTGAGCTCACCGGTGTGTTCCTTCTTTTTAAGAATGTTCCAAACCATTGTTTTGGCCACGCCTAATGTTTTTGCTATCTCTCTGATGGGTTTGTTGTGTTTTTTCAACCTAATGATGGTGTAACGGGGTTCCGAAGGTGCACTCGTTCTCCCATTAGCTGCAGACCTGCTGCTTAGCTTCGGGAGCGAGGATCTGTGTTTGATCTCGTTCCCAGGGCGGCTTTGCTAGCTGGGAGGCCCCCTGCTCCTAAGTCTGCCTTGAGCGCTGAGCTGATCACTCGGTGCTCGACTGGTTGGTCTGTCGGTCATGTGACGCTGGCCACGTCACATGACCCTCACTCCCAACTATAAATACAGGCAGCCTGCTGGCCACAGGTTTCCTGTTAATTTAGGTTCCACCTGTGACTTTGTCTTTCCTGGCGTACTTACCTCCTGCTGAATTCCTGACGACTCTCTGTCTGCTCCTAGTGTACTTTGCTGCTCTCCTGGTATTCTGACCCCGGCCTCCTCCTGACGATCCTCTGCTGACTCCTTTGGTACTTCACGACTCTCCTGGTATTTATGACCCCGGCTTCTCCTAACAATTCTCTGCTTACTCCATTTGTACTTTGTAGCTTTCCTGGTATTGACTCGGTCCGTTCACGTTCTGTTGTTTGTCTGTCTGTCATCTCTGCACTTATTCCAAGCTAGGGATTGCCTTCCAGTTGTCCCCTGTCATTAGGACTCATGAGGCAAGTAGGCAGGGCCAGGGGTAAGGGTGGAGCGCAGTGGTCACTTCCCTCCCCCCTGTGTGTGTGTGTGTGTACGCGACCGTTACAGATGGCTTGCTTCACTGATAGTGACAGCTCTTTGGATCTCATCTTGAGAGCTGACAGCAACAGATTCCAAATGCAAATAGCACACTTGAAATTAACTCTGGACCTTTCATCTGCTCATTGTAATTGGGATAATGAGGGAATAACACACACCTGGCCATGGAACAGCTGAGAAGCCAATTATCCTATTATTTTTGGTCCCTTAACAAGTGGGAGGCACATAAGCAAATTGTTGTAATTCCTACACCGTTCACCTGATTTGCATGTAAATACCCTCAAATTAAAGCTGACAGACTGCAGTTAAAGCACATCTTGTTCGTTTCATTTCAAATCCATTGTGGTGGTGTATAGAGCCTAAAATGTTAGAATTGTGTCGATGTCCCAATATTTATAGACCTGACTGTATAATGGATACATGTATATGTCAGGTATGTAGTAGTTAGGGTATGATCAGTTATTGGCTTGTGAGCTCAGAAAAGCTGTTTAGGCAATGGCTTACTGACCTTATTTTCCATGTAAAATACTTAAAAGTGTAACGTGCATTTGGGAAGCCCTTGATAGGCAGGGTGTTTGGTGGTTCTCACTTCACTATGACACACTTGTCCACTACAGTATGTCCACTTAAATCTTGCTTGGAACTCTATAGGATAGCAGGAGGAAGGTCTTCCTTTTCTGCCAGGGGCTGACTTGGGAAACCCCTGCCCAGCTTAGTACACACTCACCCCAGGAAGGAGTTAAAGGGAACCTGTCACCGGGATTTTGTGTATAGAGCTGAGGACATGGGTTGCTAGATGACCGCTAACACATCCGCAATACCCAGTCCCCATAGCTCTGTGTGCTTTTATTGTGTACTAAAACTGATTTGATACATATGCAAATTAACCTGAGATGAGTCCTGTCCCTGAGATGAGTCAGGGCCAGGACTCATCTCAGGTTAATTTGTATTTGTATCAAATAGTTGTTTTTTTTACACAATAAAAGCACACAGAGCTATGGGGAGTGGGTATTGCGGATGTGCTAGCGGCCATCTAGCAACCCATGTCCTCAGCTCTATACCCAAAATCCAGGTGACAGGTTCCCTTTAAATGATCAACAGATTTTTTGGAAAAAGGGTGAACAAAGTACATAAAGATAATGCAATAAAAGAAACAAAGCACAGATTGCAATTCTGTCTGAGAATAACTCCTGGTGAAGGGGGTTAGCTATCTGTAACAGTAAGCAGTGATGGTGATCCCACAAACTCTTCTTTGGAAGATAAAGACAGTATACTCTTCCCAGCTACTACTCCTAATAGTCAGCTTACTATACCCTACAGTCCAGTAATTAACCCAGTATGAACATCGGGGCCCAGTTGCAGAAAATGTTAACATGCTAATGTTGGTGCACTTACAATTGTCCTGCTCGGGAACCAGCTGGAGGCTGCAGCATTCAGAAGCTTGGCAATGGAGTCGGTGGCAAGATCCTCCTGGGATGCAGGTTTGGCTGTAGTGGTAATGCAAAAAATTCACTGAAAAAAGTGGCCTAAACGGGTGAAAATGCTCCAAACCCAGACACGCTACAGTGTCTGGGTTTGGAGCATTTTCACCCGTTTAGGCTACTTTTTTCAGTGAGTTTTTGTCATTATGTGTATGGAATGTGCCACTTCATTGTGGTGGTAACGTTCTTTTGCACCTGGCAGCCTCTGTGTCACATGGTCTGTCGTGGGTGCAGCTCACAGCTTTATCCTACCTCACAGTGCATTGGTGATACCACTATGGAGGCATGTGAGAGCCTAGCTGGGAGTTGGTTTCTAGCACTGTTCAGACCCTGTTCACACACCACGGGCAGTTGAGTGGAAGGACCCCATGCTTGCTGAGACACCGTGACGTGGTGCATGAGGGGCTTCGATATATTCCTGACTGGAAGATATTGGCAAAGTTCTCAGCTTTTAACACCGGCCTGAGGAATTAGCTAGTATTGTCAGTTGCAAATCATTTTGGTGCATTTTTTGCAGTGATTTTTTTATTTTTTTGTGGTAATGCAGCAGCTGAGCTTTCCTTTCTTACACTAGAAACAATGGAGCTGTCTGGACTGTACTGAATGATTAATGCAGCAGCTGGGCTTTCTTTTCTCATACAGGAACTGTCAGGACTGTGCTGTAATGTCTGCACAGAAGCAGGGCTCACTTCCGTCTGTGGAGATATCAAAGTTCTGGAACGGCCCAACCAGAGCCCAGACCTAAATCCAATTGAAAATCTGTGGGCTGACCTGAGGGGGGTTGTACAAAAGAGATGCCCTGACAGATTTGGAGTGCTTTTGCAAGGAAGAGTCAATAGACTCTGACCGAAGAAGCCTGAATGCTGTCATAAATTCAAAGGGTACTTCAACAAAGTATTATTTTTACAACATTTTTATTTTTTTTCACCCTAAATGATTTCAGTTTGTTTTTCGATTAAATTGTACAGATTGTAGGTGACATTAAAGGTGGAAAAATTTCTGAAATTATTCTTCTTGATCTGACTTTTTTTTACAGTACATGACAAAAACCTTCCATTTTATTAGGGGTATGTGGACTTTTTATATCCAGTCTGTGTGTGTGTGTGTGTGTGTGTGCATACTGTATACACACACACACAGAAAATATTTTTTAGTCATACCATACATACTGTAAAGGGATTAGCTCATGGGATCACCATCTCCTGGGATAGACAGGCGCTGTTAGCACACAAAACACAGTCCAGTCCAAGCAAGTATGGTGCAACTGGTCTCATCCAGTTTCCTTGGCTTTTGCAGACCAAAGTATTAAACAAAATAGTACAAAATAAAAGAAAACCCTGGCCGTCTGGCCTCTACTTCTAGACATCAATCAGTTCCTAACTAAAGGAAACTGAGCCTTATACCTAGCACTAGTGATGGACGAACATCGGCCGGGACGGTTCGCAAACGCGATCAAATGTTTGCGAACCGTGCATTAGCGGCGGGCCCCATTCACTTTAATGGCAGGCGAACCTGAAAAACCTTCAGCTCATATTTGCAGCCAGCAAACACTTACTAGAAGTACACAAATAGTCCCACAACATGGACAGTGATATACCAGAGGGGGATCATTGGCAACAATTCCCACAAAAAATATGTATTTTAATCAGGGGTCATTTTTATGCATCTTAAAGGGAACTTCTCAAAAATGTGCCCTGCTGGAGCCTAGATAATTTTATTTCCTATCGGTTTGATGAATACAAATGTGCAGCACTCCACGTTTTTGTATCCTGCAGAGTCCATTAAAAAAATGCATACGTTAACGTATTTTTTTTTCTATCATGGAACTGTATGGTGAATGGATGCCACTGTACGGCATCAGTCTGAGGCATCTGTTAACGCATACATTTTTGGTATGCATTAAAAGGATGGCAAAAATAGGATGTGAACCCAGCCCTAGTAACAGAATAAGCACCAGTACACAGCGGAGCAGTGTGGCGGAGAGGGGAAGCCGCCATGTACTGACAGAGCGCTACCTGGTCCTGGTGGTCAGGGATGAGGACTGTGTTTTCCAAGGATCATTTTCTACTGGGAAATACAGGGCACAGTATAATACACTAGAATCTATATAATATAAAAATATTAGCCCTAACCCGAATGATAATACAATTAGGTGATCATTTATTATATAGAAATATGTCTATGTTAGGCGTATTTCTGACACAGATTGTGGCGCAAAGGTCCTTAGTAGTGTTGAGCGCGAATATTCAAATATCAATTTTTTTTCGCGGATATCGGCACTTCGCTAATTCGCAAATATTTCGAATATAGTGATATAAATTCGATATTTCGAATATTCATATTTTTTTTTTTTTTTTTTATTGTTATATTTTTTTCTTTCCCACTTCCCTAAAGTTGTTCTTACCTGTCCTTTGGATTCCTGGCTTCCTGGCTGCTCCAGTCAGTGCCCGTTGCCGATTCTGCCGACTTCCGTGCTCATGGAGCGTCCCCATCACCATGGGAACGTCTCCATATACTAGAATGTACTGTTGGATTTGAGAATTACGTGAAAAATCGCAATTCGATTATTTCAAGTTATAATAGTCGAATTTCGATTTTAACTTAGCACTGCTATATTTAATTCTAGCCTAATATGGAATATAGCAGTGCTAAGTTAAAATCGAAATTCGATTATTATAACTTTAATTATTTTTTTTTATTATTGTTATATTTTTTTCTTTCCCACTTTCCTAAAGTAGTTCTTACCTGTCCTTTGGATTCCTGGCTTCCTGGCTGCTCCAGTCAGTGCCCGTTGCCGCTTCTGCCGACTTCCGTGCTCATGGAGCGTCCCCATCACCATGGGAACGTCTCCATATACTAGAATGTACTGTCGGATTTGAGAATTACGTGAAAAATCGCAATTCGATTATTTCAAGTTATAATAATCGAATTTCGATTTTAACTTAGCACTGCTATATTTAATTCTAGTCTAATATGGAATATAGCAGTGCTAAGTAAAAATCGAAATTCGATTATTATAACTTGAATTAATCGAATTGCGATTTCAACTTTGACCTGGTTTACTATGGTTGGCTTGGTAGAATTAGAGAATATGACGAATATATTCGTCATATTCCACAAAACGAATATAACGAATGTATTCGTCATATGCCACAAAACGAAGATAACGAAGTATTTTGCATCTTCGTTTTAGCTACCTATTCATCAACTTCGCTAATTCTAGCAATCATATAGGAAAGTTTACTATAGAGACAGCTAAGTTTAATTTGCTATGCGATTATATGACTGCTTTTTAAAAAAAAAAAAAATAGAATAATTATAATACCTGATAATTATTATAATTATTCTATTTATAAAAAAAAGCAAAGTAATATAATCGCATAGCGAATTAAACTTAGCTGTCTCTATAGTAAACCTTCCTATATGATTGCTAGAATTAGCGAAGTTGATGAATAGGTAGCTAAAATGAATCAAATTGCGATTTTTCACGTAATTCTCAAATCCGACAGTACATTCTAGTATATGGAGACGTTCCCATGGTGATAGGGACGCTCCATGAGCACGGAAGTCGGCAGAAGCGGCAACGGGCACTGACTGGAGCAGCCAGGAAGCCAGGAATCCAAAGGACAGGTAAGAACAACTTTAGGGAAGTGGGAAAGAAAAAAATATAACAATAAAAAAAAAAAATATAATAATTTAAGTTATAATAATCGAATTTCGATTTTAACTTAGCACTGCTATATTCCATATTAAGCTAGAATTAATGAATATGGAATATAGCAGTGCTAAGTTAAAATCGAAATTCGATTATTATAACTTGAATTAATCGCATTGCTATTTCAATAGGAGAGTAGCCTTTAAGTTAAAATCGCAATACGCGATTATTTAAATCGCATATTAATTGCGATAACAAGAATAATGACGAATATTCGATTTCATCACTAGTCCTTAGCACCGTAATCTGCATATTTTTCCCGCTCATGCCAGCTCTAAAAAAGGATGGCATGGGCAGGGAAAGGGATAAAGTTATGGCCATCCAGATATTGGATACCACCGCTATACATTGACCGGATAACACCTCTGCACAGTGACCGGATAGCATAGCGTGACCGGATAAAAGAGTATAAGATGACACAGTACAGGGAATGACTAGGGGCACTGCACAGGGTGTGGTAAGAGGGCACAATGCAGGGTATAAGGGGGCACAGTACAGGGTGAGGGGCACAGTACAGGGTGGGGTCACAGTCACATAACCCTGTAATATTAGAAGGTCCTTATGGCGAATGCGGTTCATACGCCACCATAATGAGAAGCAGAGGAGTGAGACAGGGGTGTGATTATGTGGCTACAGATAAAAAATGTAACTGTCGGCCAGTACAGGCCCCAAAAATTATCCAATAGGCATTCACCTGACAGCAAAGAACTTTGGATTCTGTGGCTGGAGGAACATTAGGCGGTCACAAGATAAAAATGTTCCAGCAGCTGTGTCTTGATGCAGATAGACTATTTTATTCCATGAACGGAAATGGTCCTATAACCAGGACGCGTTTCGGCAATGTGCCTTCATCAACAGGTATATCCAAGTGTGATAAGAGCAAGATATATATACAAAAGGTACCGCCCACATGGACGGAAGGCCCATCCCACACCACGTAAAGGCAGGTTTCCCTGCCTGCATTGTCTCCAATGTTCGCACATCATAAAGGGCTCTACATTCTATCATCCACATACTGGACGTTCATTTGAAGTAAAGGGTTTCTTTATATGCGAATCTTCCGACGTTATCTATCTCATTAAATGCCCTTGTGGTCTGCTATACATTGGAGAGACAATGCAGGCAGTAAGAGATAGAATCAATAAACATAAGTCAACCATTAGAACAAAAAATTTGTTGTTACCTATACCAAGCCACTTTGATAAATGCAGACATTCCATAGCCCAGCTGAAGTTTCAGGTTTTGGAACAGGTGATTAGACCACGTAGGGGTGATGATATCAAGAAAATTCTCCTACGGAGAGAAGCCTTCTGGATCCATACGTTGGATACATTGCACCCAAGAGGCCTGAATAGGGAATATGAGGTTATGCATTTGTAATATGTATTATTTTTTACTTTTTATTGATTATAATTGATCTATTGTTTATTTTTTTCAGACGTCAACTATCTAATTATCTACCATGGGATTAGTCTACAACATGTAAGATAGTCTTTCTATCATAGTGCTTTTTGTTTGCTATTGTAGTATGCTGATTCATATTGATGTTTTGTATCCCTTTGTGGCCACTCCCCTTGTGGGATGGGCCTTCCGTCCATGTGGGCGGTACCTTTTGTATATATATCTTGCTCTTATCACACTTGGATATACCTGTTGATGAAGGCACATTGCCGAAACACGTCCTGGTTATAGGACCATTTCCGTTCATGGAATAAAATAGTCTATCAGCATCAAGACACAGCTGCTGGGAGTCTTTCTTAATCAATTATTGTGGAGTGGGCTCTTCTCCCGGGCAGCGTGCACCTGAGCGAGTGCTGGCTTCTTTATACTCATCACAGGATAAAAATGTAACTGTTGGCCGGTACAGACCCCAAAAATTAGCCAATAGGCATTCACCTGACAGCAAATAACTTTGGATTCTGTGGCTGAAGGTACATTAGGTGGTCACAGGATAAATATGCAACTGTCGTCCAGTACAGGCCCCAAAAATTGAGCATTCAACGGACATAAAAGGCCTTTTATGCTGCTGTATTTACCTAAGACAGGGACCATGATTTGTTCTGGGTGGTGGCGGATATTTGTGGGCTGTCATGAGGAATTTCAATCAAACGTGGTCGACTCGTCACATGTGTTGAATTCCTCCGAGATCCATGCCTCATTCATTTTTAGAAATGTGAGGTAGTCCACACTGTCGTGAGCTAGGCAAGTGCGCTTATCGGTCATGATCCCCCCCCCGCTGCGCTGAACGTCCTTTCAGACAGGACACTGGACGAGGAGCAAGCCAACAGTTCCATGGCAAATTGTGCCAGCTCTGGCCACAGGTCAAGCCTGCACACCCAGTAGTCCAGGTGTTCATTGCTTCTCAGTGCGTCCACATCGGCCTTTACCCGATGAAGTCGGACACCTGTCGCTCAAGGCGTTCCCTGAGGATGGTCCTGGAGGACGGCTGTCGATGGGTTGGCTGCAAGAATGATTTCATATCTGAAGTGACCAACACACAGTGGCGTACCGCCCATAGAGGCAGACCACGCCACTGCTATGGGGCCCGCGGCACTGGGGGGCCCGTAGCGCAGAGAAGGCCCCGCCCACACTACTTGGTCCCGCCCACTCATGACCTGCAGCTGGCTATGCGGCTGCTTTTCTCCCCAGCAACGTCATCAAACTCATCTTATCTTCCGCAATCGCCCTCGACGCACAGACCCCCCCCCCTTGACCTGAGACTGATCCTCCTGACTTCAGTGTCTCAGACGTCACGTGACCTGACATCCTCCTGACCCGGACCGTCTGCTGGGCCCGGAATCAGGATCAAACCAGCCTGCATGTGGCGCTCGAGCCGCTGGCCAATCAGCACAGGCAACTCTCTGTTGAGGCAGCTGCTGATTGGCCAGTGGCGCAAGGGGGCGGGCGGGAGAATCGGCTCGAACTTCGCTGTCGGCCGTCACCAGAGTCAGTGCCTGCCCTGCCCTGAGCTGAAGAGAGACTGCGAGACGAGCTGACTGAGCCAGAGGGAGGATTCGAGGAAGGAAGGAAGATTCTGAAGTGAGTGTCGTGACTGAGCAGTGTGCATGCACCGGCTGTGTCCCTGGCTGGTAGCGCCTGGCCTGAAGTAAGTCACAGTCTGGGGCCTGGGCCCCTCTATGTTTGGGGCCCGGGGTCTCCTCTGGCTCTGCTCCGCCTCCTTCCCTTAAGTTTCATCCTATGTCCAGGCACTGGGCCGGGTGGGCCCCCTCTATGTATGGTGGGGCCGTGGGGGTCTTTTTTGGCTCTACTCCTCCTTCCCTTGCATCCTCTGTCCAGGGACTCCAGGCACTAGGCCCCTCTATGTTTGGGGGTCTCCTCTGGCACCGCACCCCTCCTTTCCTTGCATCCTATGTCCAGGCACTGGGCCCCTCTATGTTTGGGGGTCTCCTCTGGCTCCGCTCCTTTTCTTGCATCCTCTGTCCAGGCAGTGGGCCCCTCTATGTATGGGGGTCTCCTCTGGCTCCGCTCCTTTCCTTGCATCCTCTGTCCAGGCACTGGGCCCCTCTATGTTTGGGGGTCTCCTCTGGTTCCGCACTTCCGCTCCTTCCCTTGCATCCTCTGTCCAGGCACTGGGCCCCTTTATGTTTGGGGGTCTCCTCTGGTTCCGCACTTCCGCTCCTTCCCTTGCATCCTCTGTCCAGGCACTGGGCCCCTCTATGTTTGGGGCCGGGGGTATCCTCTGGTTCCGCTCCTTCCCTTGCATCCTCTGTCCAGGCACTGGGCCCATCTATGTTTGGGGCCGGGGGTCTCCTCTGGTTCCGCTCCTTCCCTTGCATCCTCTGTCCAGGCACTGGGCCCCTCTATGTTTGGGGGTCTCCTCTGGCTCCGCTCCTTCCCTTGCATCCTCTGTCCAGGCACTGGGCCCCTCTATGTTTGGGGGTCTCCTATGGCTCCGCTCCCTCCTATCATCCTCAGACTTGATGTAAAGTGTCATTCTTTCACTTCTTTAGATTGTTTTCTGTGTTTGGAGCCTCCTCTTTAACTCGCAGATAAACCCGGCACAGACTCTGGTATCCGGCGTCTACAGTCACCGGGGGCTGCATTGTTTTACTGCCGTCGCCGAGCATAAAGTGACCTAATTTTGACGTTCCAGGAGCCGCTGTCCCGGCACGCAACAGGGACGCTAAATATTGTATGGAGGGGTCAGTGCTGCAGCCAAAATCCTGCAAATTCTGCATCTACAGATCCTCAGTTCACTTCACTGGGGCGGTATTTTACTTGAACATATGAGCCCCATGTAGTGATCTCTCCTGCCCATCTACAGTTGTATAACTAGGCTGTCACTCGTCTCTCAGACTCAGTCAAGTGAAGTACCGTTCTTCGTTCGTCCTGCAGCAGTGCCTGGCATGCTAGATTCCCATTACAGACCAAAATAGTGCTTGTCTCCTTGATTTTTTACACTGACCCCATGTCAGTAAAAAGTAAAACTATTGTTTTGTTTTGTGAATAGTCTAGACATGTTAAAAGTGGAAAATGGAAATGTGGCCACATAGTAAATATCTTACTGATTTGACTGTGTGTTTTGATCCTTCCTCAGAATTACATTTTGAATATACCCTTGAGCTGCACAGCACAGAGGAAGAAGTTTGTCAGAAAAGCAAGCAGAGGAGAAGAGGACGCTAGTAGTGACCTCCGCACAGAAAGAAGAAGCTTGAACACGTAAGTACAGCTGACTGGGCAGTGCACCCACATGATCTGTCCTACTACAACTTGTTGGATAAGAGGTAGAGGGAAGACCATGACCTCCAGAACGGTGAATAATTGAATTCTCAATTAAGTCGTTCTGGATCATCTTTTCCCATAAGTCACTATGACTTGTGTGGTTCCTCTGTTATTTCTATTAGACAGTTGTCGGTTCAATGCCAACTGTATGCTACTGACCCCAGGGAGGGTCCTTACACAGCATACCACTGTCAGCACTGATTGGTGAATGTCAACCTGTAAAGGGAAACACCACTAGCTGATAACAACCAGTTGGCATTAAATTTACTAACTTGTAATAGGAATAATAGAGGCACAGCAAAACATAGAGTAAAAGAAGTTCCAGAGTTATTTAATGGAAAACACATTTATTATAACAGACAAGTTAGGAGTGATGACTGGCTGATTGCCTCCTTTGCTGGCTGGATTCATTTTTCCATGACAGTATACACTGCTCTTATCCAGGGGTTATGACCACCCTGCAATACAGCCACGGTGGACATACTTGCACACTATAGGAAAAAAATGGTGAGCAGTGTCTGCTGCCTCACTTCTGGGAAGCTGGTGCTTTTTCCTGTATTGTGCAAGCACGGCCACCGCTGCTGGAATGCAGGGTGGTCATAACCATGGAAGCAATATGAACAATCACAATATATTGGTAAGTGTCATGTATTAACTTTACATGATAAATGCCATTTGCTAAAGTGAGACAATCACAACCCATTTAAAATTACTTTTCTGAGAAGCCTAGTAATGATTTTGTGTCCGAACATTATATGTCTTGTATATGGCATTTATTTATCATCCCTTTGGCAGTCTCTACCATGTCAGATTATGTGATGTACCTGATCTGCTATATACATAACCACACACATAGAAGGTAGGAGAAATAGACTTCCTAAGGCTACTTTCACACTTGCGGCAGTGTGATCCGGCGGGCAGTTCCGTCGTCGGAACTGCCCGCCGGAACCGCCGATCTGCCGCTGACTGAAAGCATTTGTGAGACGCATCCGGATGCGTATCCGTCTCACAAATGCATTGCAAGGACGGATCCGTCTCTCCGCTAGTCATGCGGACAGACGGATCCGTCTTGTACATTTTTTCACATTTCTACCGGTCTGCGCATGCGCAGGCCGGAAGGACGGATCCGACATTCAGGCATGTCTTCAGTTTTTTTCGCCGAAGAGAAAACCGTAGCATGCTGTGGTTTTCTCTTTTGCCTGATCAGTCAAAAAGACTGAACTGAAGACATCCTGATGCAAACTGAACGGATTACTCTCCATTCAGAATGCATGGGGAGAAAACTGATCAGTTCTTTTCTGGTATAAAGCCCCTGTGATGGAACTCTATGCCGGAAAAGAAAAACGCAAGTGTGAAAGTACCCTAAGGCTACTTTCATATGTGTGGCACAGCCACCTGCAGGCTCAGGCTATTCTGGCAGATAATGCCGGGAATCGGCCAGTCAAAAACCATTGCATGTAGCATGGAAGTTGAACCATTTTAATTAAAATAACTTGGCAGCAAGATATAACACTATTTCTTGCTGTAGCGTGTATGTGTCTTGCTCTGCCTATGATTGTTCACTCTCTAGTTCACTCATCATGCCCCCTCACCTCTCCATAGACCTCTATGTTACCTGTAATATGACAACTCAATTTCCCCCCCAGATGCCTTTGCAGAATAAAAACCTAATTAGGACTTGAGGGATGGAAGAAAGGAGCGTAAAATTGGAAATAGGGTCATTTTCTCATGATTATGCTGAGTATATATTACACAGTGTCCTTTATTTGCCTGTTCTATCACATTTACCAAAGTTATGAGATAGTTAGTAAACATTAAAGGTTATTTATACTGTTTCTACAGAGTGTCCTGATGTCAAGTTACCAACATCTCAGTGGCGCTCAGAAGCGCAAAAAAAAGAGAGAGGAAAGCCAAAAAACTGGAAAACTTCCAAAAATTACTAGTTTCTTTAATGTTCCTAGCTGTGGTGAAAGTTCTTCTGTTACTGAACCCACCCAGAATGTAGAAGGCATGCCAGAAAGTCTTACCCCCTCAGCTGCCATAGTGCAGGAGTCTGTACAGGTCGGCGACCCCAGTACTGTAGCTGACTTGCACGGTATTCCTGAATTGAGTACTACAGAACCAGGTGAAAGTGAGCCAAGTTGCTCTGATGATGCTGAATTATCTAGCAGTGATTTAGCCACTGGTGCTGATGCCACTGGTATAAATATAGATTTGGCTTCTGAAAAATATGTGACAGACAGAGCAAACTTCCCAGTAACTATTACAGATGCCAGTGTGAAGAGATTTGTTATTGCCAATGGTCCTTGTAGACCTCCAGGACCTTTCCCAAGAGATAAAGATGAGCAAAAATTGTGCTTTTCTGAGACCTACTATGAAAGGGTAACTAAGACTGGCCACACATTTCCAATTACTTGGCTATGTTACTCTCCAAAATTAAATGCTGTATACTGTGAGCCATGTTGGCTGTTTGGAGATCGAAAGAAATTGGGGTTAAACCCAGCTTGGGCCAAAGGCATACAAAATTGGAAAGGCTTATCGACCAAAATACAGTTTCATGAAAGTTCACAGACTCATATTGACGCTTGTGTGATTTATGATCAGTGGCGACGGGAGGGAACAATTGACCAGGAAACTGAAAGCCAAATTAGAAAAGAAAAAAACTTCTGGAGGCAAGTTTTAAAACGCATTGTTAATGTCACCTTGACAATGGCAATGGCAAATATGGCGTTTCGTGGTCACAGAGAAAAAGTTGGAAAAGTCAACAGTGGTAATTTTCTTGCAATCATAGAGTTCCTAGCGGAGTATGATCCTCTCCTAAAACATTTGCTACAATTACCAGAGCGCACTGCAAAATATATAAGCCCCCGAATTCAAAACAAATGAATAGATATTTTATCCAAAACGGTTCAACATCAGATTTTATCGGATGTGAAGCAATCGCATTTTTATTCCCTGATTATTGACACAACTCAAGACATTGCAAAGATAGACCAGATGAGTCAGGTGGTGAGATATGTATCTATAGAGAGAGATAAAAACATGAGAGCCACAGAAGTTTGTATTCACGAGAGTTTTCTTGGCTTTCAGGCAGTGCATGACCAGAGTGCTGCTGGTATAGAAAAGGAAATCTTGGAATGTATTGATAGGCACGGTCTGTCATTAGATAAGTGTCGTGGTCAGGGATATGATGGAGCGGCCACAATGAGTGGGGTCTACTCTGGTGTGCAGACTCGCATTTTACAAAGAGAAAAAAATGCTCTCTATGTTCATTGTGCAGCCCATAATTTGAATTTAGTCCTGCAGGATGCCGTATCTGACAGCACAGAAATGTCCTGCTTTATTGATATGGTACAAACATTGTACAAATTCTTTGGGGAAAGTATAAGGCGTTGGGAAATTCTTTCTTCGTTCCAAAGCCAGTCTTCTATAACTTTAAAGAAATTATGCCCAACACGATGGTCATCTCGGTATGAAGCATTGCTTGCCCTTCGTTTTCGCTTTCCAGACGTTTTGAAATCCCTGTCAAAACTTATTCTTACTTCCTCCAAAAAAAGTGAGAGAGATGAGGCAATGAGACTTAAAAAGAAAATGGAGTCATTCAACTTTGTTTTCCTAATTGTCCTTCAAACAAAAGTTTTTCAGAGTGTTAATGCTCTGTCTATCATGCTCCAGGCTAAAAGCATGGATTTATCGAAAGCAACTAATTTGATAAAGAATGTAGCTGATGAACTTTCAAGCTATAGAAACAATTTTGAAATGGCCAAAGAAAGTGCTGTCTCACTAGCAAGCACTTGGAACATTTCTCCACATTTTGACAACAAACGCACTCCCAAGGTGAAAAGTCATTTTGATGAGATTTGTGTTGATCACAGATTGCGAAATCCGGAAGAGAGGTTCAAAGTCACAGTTTTTTACAACTGCTTAGACATAATCATAAACCAACTAAATAACAGATTTACAGGAATGAATCAGGTTGTGGAACGTTTTCATATCATTCAGCCAGCAGCTCTGACTGCCGTATCTGATGACACTTTGTTTGAAGCCGCGTCAAATCTACAGAAAAAATATGAAAAAGATCTGTCGCCAGAATTTCCAGGGCAGCTCCTTAGCTTTAGGTCTGCACTTAAACCTGAAATTGCAAAGTCATCTTCTGTGAAAGACCTTGCAGATTTGCTTTTTGTGGAGAACAATGCACTTTCATCCCATCTGCCAGATGTGTGCATAGCTTTCCTGTTGTTCCTGACTCTACCAGTTACTGTGGCTTCTGCTGAAAGGTCCTTCTCAAAACTGAAGTTGATAAAGAATTATTTGAGAAGTACAATGTCTGAGCAAATACTTTCTGGCCTTGCTATCCTAAGCATTGAAAATGCCAGGGCAAAACAGCTAGACATAGACCATATAATCAACACTTTTGCAGAAAGCAAAGCACGTAGACAACCGTTCTAAAATTAAAGGTACACCGTAAGTATGCCGGTTGGAAAAGTTTTTCTTACAGAAATGGGTGACTAAGTGGTTCTACTAAGTATTTTCCAGGATTTGAATCAGTTATAGATCAAACCTTGCAGAGTGGTTCAATTATGTTATGCATTCCAAATTGTTTTTTTTCATTATTTAAGATGCATACCAACCCAGATTACCTGTAAATGTTAACTGTTTTCATCACTTCACCCATTTCTGTTTATGAAAGTTTATTAGTTTTCGTTATATCAGTTGTGTGATGTTTGCATGAAGTTGTTCTATATCTTTTTACTTTTAGGGCTTCTTTATGTCTGCGTTGGAGGCCTCATTTGGGGCCCTCCAGAAAGACACATAGTAAGTTAGACACAGTGGAAACAAAAATACTGCATGCAGGACTTTTTTCTCCAGTAAAATACAGGATACTGACTGGAAACGGTAGTCAGTGGAATCTGTTCAGCTTTGTTTGGGTCAGTTATGTGCCCTATCCAGCTTTTCCGTTATTTTCGATGTTCTGCTCCTTGCAGCCCTTAAACGTTATATTTTTCCAGTTATGTATACAGCTGATGTATGCCCTATTTCATATAACTATATGCCCTTGCTTGTAAGCATGTAGAGAAATGAGGAACCGCACTCTGTTTAGAAGTAATATCACCGGTGCCAATCAAGGGCTTATAAGGCCGTATCCAAATGATAAAAATTTTTTTGAGGCACTCAGTCCGTAGGTTTTGCAATTCAAATAATTTTTTATTTTAATTATTCATGTTTTCTGCATCATCCATATGCCCGTAAAAAATAAGGAATGACAGATTTTTTCTGACCAGACGTTTCGGTCACGGAGGACCTTCATCAGTGGTCATGTTATCTGGAATATACATATTATAATATTTTTCATATAAATGGAAGGCAGAGCATGAAGTCACAAAAATAACAAAATAACATAGAACAATAAATAAATAGATTACAAGCAAAATTTCATAGTGTTATCACAGCAGAGTGAAGAATGTCCAGGGGGTTACTGAAGACACCTATGTGTGCAAAATCATGAAAAATGCACAAACAAAGCCCATCAGGTATAGCAACCTATTGTATATCCCATAAAGAGATGTCGTGTGGGCATGTGAGCATTCACAGATAAATAGATTCACATATTCATAGGTTTATGGCATACATAGTTGTGGCATAGCAAAAGCAAGACCAAAATATCAGGTATAGCAACCTGTTGTATATTCCATAAGGGATGTCATGTGGGCATGTGGACATTATTCACGGATTCACATATTCATAGATGTATGGCATACATTATTGTGGCATAGCAAGAAAAAGACTATACAGTTCCCTGAGCAGCATCATCCAGACATAAAGATACACAGGAATAGATACACATGAGTCACATGGACGCAGCATACTGGATCCAAGAGGTTAGTGGATCGAATTTCACAAAGGTAACCTGTGGAGAAAGGATTAGAGACTGTTATCTACCTGTGTGCTGGGTATAGGTTGGTCTGGGCGCTGGATGCAGGAGTGTGTGTGTTAGAAGCCGCTCTTTTAAATAGCACGCTGTCCGGTGATTCTGGTCATCTGACCGGAAGTCATGTTTCATATGGAACGCAAACATGCGTTCCAAAGGGCGGAAGTCTCGGCTGGAGCGTGGATCTTGATAATTCCGGTCACATGGCCGGATGTAATGAATTTCATGCGTTCCACACTATGTTAGGGGGGGCGGAGTTAATGCGTTTATGCGTTCCACTGCGCAAACATACCCAAACATTATATCATACTGTGTATGATTGGATATATGCAATATGGGATGGTGGAGTATGGTTGGAGGGGGATCCAATCTATACATATAACCATGTTGGTCTGGAAAAAGAGTGATAATAAAGGGGGGGGAATGAGTCATAATGATATGGAATGGTGATAGATCATTAAGGAGGTAGTGGGGGGAGGTGACATAAGTTTTTTCTAGGGATATTGAAAGGGAGAGGAGGAGGTTGGCCTCATGGGTATGACAGGTAATATGCATAGTACATTAAGGTATTCTGCAAGTAACACCTACATTACCTATAGTATCTATTATGATCTGGGGATAACTAGGAGCTAAATACATTCTGTCGTGACCTATGGATAACGCTAAATAGCGTAATATGAGGCTGTTTTGTGGCATATTCTAAACGTATGTACATGTGTAGTTATTAGGTCCAGAGGATATGTAGATAACATTGTCTTAATTAGACAGAAGGGTATAGATACAGTCTAGGTAGGGGAAGGAAAGGGCAGGGGGAAAGGGAAAAGGAACAAGGGGAGCAGAGGCCAATACATCACCCTCACCCGCTGTGGACAATTTCAGTGCGTCTGCAGAGAAAATGAGAGACACATATGTTAACAAACATCAACATTTTTACAAGTTTATAAAGAAATCACATTCGCGATTCAATCCGTGTGGTGTTAATGTCCCCAGTTTATGGATCCAGAAAGCTTCCCTTTGCCTAAGGAGGAGCGTCCGGTTTCCTCCTCGCCTCGGCTGGTCAATTTGCTCCAAAATTTGAAAACGTAATTGAGAAATTTGGTGTTTCTTTTCAATGAAATGGTGAGGTATAGGGAGGAAGGTATGGCCTAATCTGATCGTGGATTTATGTTGTGGATATTGTTGGAACTCTTTGATGTCCGGATAAGCCTTGGATAGTAGTGACCAATTCTTTTTGAGGGCCTGCTGTATTTTGGGCATAAGGGGATGGTAAGTGGTTACGCATGCTATCCTATTAGAGTTGTCCTGTTTTGTTTCCGGTAACGTGAGTGGGTTTTTTAGATCCAGGAGAGTTTTGTTCAGAATTACCGGCGGGTAGCCTCTTTGTATAAACCTGTCGGTCATGTTCTCGAATCTAGTGTTTTTAGTGGTGGTGTCTGTAACGATCCGATTTACCCGTGTGTATTGGGACCGTGGTAATGATTTTTTCGTCGCTCTAGGATGGCAGCTGTTGTAGAGGAGAAGGCTATTTCGGTCCGTGGGTTTATGGTACAGATCTATACTGAGAGACCCCTCTCCATCCAAAACCTGGGACTCAGGAACAAAAGTTCCTTTATGCCCCCTAAAAACAAACATCCCATTGAGACGTATATTTCTCTTTCCCAAAAACTGGTAGGCGACATCCTTATGGCTAACACTGAGGGCCACTATAGACATTCCAATAACTTATCTCAGGAGGAGAAAATAGCATTGAGCTCATTACAATCTAATAAAGATATAACCATTAAACCCGCGGACAAAGGTGGGGCTCTTGTTGTCATGGACAAGAGGGACTACCTTGCAGAGATCAACAGACAGTTATCCGATACCGACACATATGAAGTATTGCCAAGAGACCCTACGCCACAGATACGGGAATTAATTTCCTACACTATTGATGCATACTCGGTATTGGGTATCTTAGACCCCAAAACTGCCAGTTTCCTAACCAAACAAGATCCCATCACTCCGGTTTTTTATACACTACCAAAAATCCATAAAGACCTTACTAAACCTCCAGGGCGCCCTATCGTAGCCTCCACCGAGTCAATCCTCTCTCCCCTAGCAATTTATTTAGAAAAAATTCTGACCCCCTTGATTAAAACATCAAAATCTTTCATTCTAGACACTTCTGATTTCTTACAAAAATTAAAAAATACTGATGTCCCAATAGATTGCCATTTACTTACATTGGATGTAAACAGCCTCTATACTTCAATCACACATGAGAAAGGCATACTGGCCACAGCTACTCTCCTCAGTAAACATTCCACCTTAAGTAACCTACAACAGGAATGCTGCCTGAAACTACTTGAAATTGTATTGACAAAAAACTTTTTTCTATTTGGGGACACTTACTATGGCCAGAGGAGGGGTACCGCCATGGGGTCTAACGTGGCCCCGCCCTACGCAAATGCGTTCATGATTAACTTTGAGGAAGATCACGTCTACACACATCCCCTGTTCCAACAACACGCCCACATATGGCTTCGTTTCATAGACGATATTTTTTGTATCTGGAAGGGACCTACCTCCACCATAGACAGCTTCATTCAGGACCTGAATCACATCCATAACGAACTAGGATTTACCTCACACATCAGTCAAGAGGAAATCAGTTTCCTCGATACCCTAATCCAAATTGATCAATCCGGATCTCTCAGTATAGATCTGTACCATAAACCCACGGACCGAAATAGCCTTCTCCTCTACAACAGCTGCCATCCTAGAGCGACGAAAAAATCATTACCACGGTCCCAATACACACGGGTAAATCGGATCGTTACAGACACCACCACTAAAAACACTAGATTCGAGAACATGACCGACAGGTTTATACAAAGAGGCTACCCGCCGGTAATTCTGAACAAAACTCTCCTGGATCTAAAAAACCCACTCACGTTACCGGAAACAAAACAGGACAACTCTAATAGGATAGCATGCGTAACCACTTACCATCCCCTTATGCCCAAAATACAGCAGGCCCTCAAAAAGAATTGGTCACTACTATCCAAGGCTTATCCGGACATCAAAGAGTTCCAACAATATCCACAACATAAATCCACGATCAGATTAGGCCATACCTTCCTCCCTATACCTCACCATTTCATTGAAAAGAAACACCAAATTTCTCAATTACGTTTTCAAATTTTGGAGCAAATTGACCAGCCGAGGCGAGGAGGAAACCGGACGCTCCTCCTTAGGCAAAGGGAAGCTTTCTGGATCCATAAACTGGGGACATTAACACCACACGGATTGAATCGCGAATGTGATTTCTTTATAAACTTGTAAAAATGTTGATGTTTGTTAACATATGTGTCTCTCATTTTCTCTGCAGACGCACTGAAATTGTCCACAGCGGGTGAGGGTGATGTATTGGCCTCTGCTCCCCTTGTTCCTTTTCCCTTTCCCCCTGCCCTTTCCTTCCCCTACCTAGACTGTATCTATACCCTTCTGTCTAATTAAGACAATGTTATCTACATATCCTCTGGACCTAATAACTACACATGTACATACGTTTAGAATATGCCACAAAACAGCCTCATATTACGCTATTTAGCGTTATCCATAGGTCACGACAGAATGTATTTAGCTCCTAGTTATCCCCAGATCATAATAGATACTATAGGTAATGTAGGTGTTACTTGCAGAATACCTTAATGTACTATGCATATTACCTGTCATACCCATGAGGCCAACCTCCTCCTCTCCCTTTCAATATCCCTAGAAAAAACTTATGTCACCTCCCCCCACTACCTCCTTAATGATCTATCACCATTCCATATCATTATGACTCATTCCCCCCCCTTTATTATCACTCTTTTTCCAGACCAACATGGTTATATGTATAGATTGGATCCCCCTCCAACCATACTCCACCATCCCATATTGCATATATCCAATCATACACAGTATGATATAATGTTTGGGTATGTTTGCGCAGTGGAACGCATAAACGCATTAACTCCGCCCCCCCTAACATAGTGTGGAACGCATGAAATTCATTACATCCGGCCATGTGACCGGAATTATCAAGATCCACGCTCCAGCCGAGACTTCCGCCCTTTGGAACGCATGTTTGCGTTCCATATGAAACATGACTTCCGGTCAGATGACCAGAATCACCGGACAGCGTGCTATTTAAAAGAGCGGCTTCTAACACACACACTCCTGCATCCAGCGCCCAGACCAACCTATACCCAGCACACAGGTAGATAACAGTCTCTAATCCTTTCTCCACAGGTTACCTTTGTGAAATTCGATCCACTAACCTCTTGGATCCAGTATGCTGCGTCCATGTGACTCATGTGTATCTATTCCTGTGTATCTTTATGTCTGGATGATGCTGCTCAGGGAACTGTATAGTCTTTTTCTTGCTATGCCACAATAATGTATGCCATACATCTATGAATATGTGAATCCGTGAATAATGTCCACATGCCCACATGACATCCCTTATGGAATATACAACAGGTTGCTATACCTGATATTTTGGTCTTGCTTTTGCTATGCCACAACTATGTATGCCATAAACCTATGAATATGTGAATCTATTTATCTGTGAATGCTCACATGCCCACACGACATCTCTTTATGGGATATACAATAGGTTGCTATACCTGATGGGCTTTGTTTGTGCATTTTTCATGATTTTGCACACATAGGTGTCTTCAGTAACCCCCTGGACATTCTTCACTCTGCTGTGATAACACTATGAAATTTTGCTTGTAATCTATTTATTTATTGTTCTATGTTATTTTGTTAATTTTGTGACTTCATGCTCTGCCTTCCATTTATATGAAAAATATTATAATATGTATATTCCAGATAACATGACCACTGATGAAGGTCCTCCGTGACCGAAACGTCTGGTCAGAAAAAATCTGTCATTCCTTATTTTTTACGGGCATATGGATGATGCAGAAAACATGAATAATTAAAATAAAAAATTATTTGAATTGCAAAACCTACGGACTGAGTGCCTAAAAAATTTTTATCACTTGCTTGTAAGCATGTGAAATAACAATTTAAAAAAAAATAATTCACATAAATCTAGCTCTTAAATTAATGATTCTGTAGATACCACTAATTACATTGATTAGTACAATTTTTTCGATTGGTATATTACACAGAAAAATTCCAGGCCTGTTAATTAAAAATGAGTTCTTGGTTTTCAGGCCTGACTAAAATGTATTCACAAATTTTATCAATGTAAGATCTAACAGAATACATTGGCAATAATACCTATCAATAATAAGGACTTTCATTATAGGGTATAAAGCAGCCGTACATATAACATTGGAACAGAAATACCAACCTGAGAAAAGAACCTAATATATCTTAATTATGTTACAGGTTGGCACATCGTTTTACTGTTTAAAAGTTTGAAAGCTTGAAAGTTATCAAAGTTTGTTGAATTTGGAAAATCTGAAGCTGTATAGTTGATTCAAGTTCTGGATGAAAAATGTCACCTGGTTTATACATGGAAATTCACCGGTAAATACTGTAAGTATTCTGAGTGTAAGGGTGCATTCATACAAACCCTATGTATTTTGCAGTCTATTTGGCATCCACATTTTGATGTGGACGGGACCCATTGACAAGTTCTATCCTTTGTGGAATGGACATATAGATGTGGACAGCACACATATAGCATTCATCCTGTGTAAAATTAGTGCGTTAAGTGTTTTGGCTAATATAACAGGAGTTAAATGCAATATTACTATTGACAACAGATGTATTGAATAAGTTGTAACAGCTCAACTTAACATGTGATATGCATTATGTTTTACTCTTTCAGGTTTATTTTTCTGATCCCCGCCATGCTACCATACTTCTTTTGACTTGGACTTTCAGAGGCAGACACGTCATCTTCAAAGTAAGTTAATATTTTTTTATTTATTTTTTGGGTAAATATTTTAAATGTAGCTTATCTATAATATTTCATTTGTTTTTTTTCACAGAACAAATCCTTATTGGAAAATACATGTACATTTTATACGTTACTGCAACAAAGTTGGTTAATAATAAAATAAAAATGTTTATCCCTAACAGTTTCTGTAGGTCATGTATAAATTTATTTAATGGGGGTGTGGCATGGGAGGAGCCAAGTCAGGAAGTGGGAGGGGTCATGGTGGGTAGTGGGCGGGGTTAAGGGGCCCAATTCAGATTTTTGCTATGGGGCCTAGTGATTTCTATGTACGCCTCTGCCAACACATCTTCAAAACGCCCTCTTCTTGCATGTGCTGTTGAATTGGAACTTGCAACTGTTTCTCTGTGAGTGGAAATTCCTCTGCCAACACCCTCAAAAGCAGAATTCAGGATTTCTCAAACAAGGCCTGGAAGTGCTGCATTCTGACAGCCCTCTGTGATGGTGGTAACATTTCCGCCATTTTGTGTTTGTACCAGGGGTCTAAGTACGTTGCCACCCAATACTGGTCCTTGCCCTTTATGATTTTTAAACATCCCTCTTCAAACACTGGAGCATGTAGGCCCCCATTTGCACTAAACTGGAAGCGGTGGAGTGACCTGGCTACTGCTCATCATCCAGGAAAATGTCGTCCTCGTTCTCCTCCCCACAGCCACGGACAACACCAGGGATCCCAGAAACGTTTAAAGCATGCTCTTTTTGCTCCTCCTTCACGCTGGAACCATCCTCCTCTGACTCCTCTTCAGACTCCTGTTGTTGACTTGTCTCAGATGGAGTAGCCCCTCCTGGGAATTAATCCAGCATTGCGACTTCCTCATCTTCCTGCTCCTCGATGGCTTGATCAATGACACGACACAATGCATGCTCCAGAAAGAAGGCATAAGGAACGATGTCACTGATGGCGCCCTGGCTGCGACTGACTAGTTTGGTGATCTCATCAAATGGCCACAGAAGTCTGCATGCATCGCGCATAAGCAGCCACTGGCGCAGTGAAAAAAATCTCCCCAGAACGTTAACTGCATGTTTCTGCTGGAGCAGCCTATCAAGCATATACAAGGTGGAGTTCCATTGCGTTGGGCAGTCACAAATCAGACGTATGACGGGCAGTTGATGTAACTGGTGAATGTCAGCAAGGCGAGCCATGGCCGTGTAAGATCTTTTAAAATGGCCAGAGATTTTCCTGTCCTGTCGCAAGACGTCCTGGACCCCGGTGTATTTGGCAACGAATCACTGCACGACTAAGTTCAGGACGTGTGCAATGCACGGCACATGTGTCATTTTGCCCTGTTTCAGCACGCTCAGCAGATTGGCACCATTATCGCACACCACTTTACCAACTGTCAAATTGAGCGGGGTTAGCCATTGATCGGCCTCTGACCGCAAAGCTGAAAGGAGTGCAGGATCGGTGTGGCTCTTGGCTTCCAGGCACAACAGACGCAGCACAGCATGGCAACATCCCACCTGGCACGTCGAATAGGTTCTGATGAGCTTGGGGGGCGCAGCAGAAGAGACGGTAGCAGCAGAAAAGGATGAGTCAGCTGAGGAGGAAAGGGAGGATGGAGTAGGAGGAGAAGAGGCAGGCCTGCATGCAATCCGTGGCTGTAACACCAAATCTACACGGGTGCCACGGGTTGCATGCTTGACGGCCGTCAGAAGGTTCACACAGTGGGCAGTAAAAGTTATGTACCTTCCCTGCCCGTGTTTGCTAGACCACGTGTCTGTGGTCAGATGTATCTTGGCACCAACACTGTGTACCAGAGATACATTCACTTGCCGCTGAACTTGGCCATATAGCTCTGGGATGCCCTTCTGGGAGAAATATTTCCTTCCGGGGACCTTCCATTGCCGTCCACCAGTTTATATGGCAGTAGTTGGCGTGCTGACAAGCCAGCGGTCAGCCATTGGGCAAGAGGGTTATCCGGCGCCATCATTTTTTTTCACTCTAACATTTGGGGCAAGGAGGCTTGCCTTTTGCCACATGAACGCGACGACGGCACGGTGGAAGGTGGAGTGGAGGACAACTGGGAGGAGAGCGGAGAAGGAGAAGAGGCAGGACGGGGAGCACCAGGAGTGTGGCTTTGTGGTTTCTGACGGTGTTGCTCCCACTGGGCTCGGTGATGGGAGGACAGGTGCCTTCTTAAGGCGGTCGTCCCTAGGTGAGTGTTGGGCTTACAGCGACTTATGCATTGATAGCACAGGCTGTAGATGGCAACACTTTTGTCAGCAGCGGACACAATAGAAAAAGCCCACACTGCGGGGCCATATGCCGGCGTCCTGGGAGCGCCAGATGTGACCGTGCATGGTGGATGGCTTGTTCCAGATACATTAGCAGTCTGCTTTTTGCCTCCTGTGCACTGTAAGTTCTGACTGCTTCTCCTCCTTATCTGCTGCTCCGCCTCTCCCTGTGAACTACCCGCCTCTTCCTTTCTTGTGGGCACCCACGTGACGTCCATCGACACGTCATCATCGGATTCGTCACCTTCACCACCACTGACATTAGAGATCTCGGAGTAGGCAGCAACAGCTGGGACCACCCTCCTTCGGCTGATCAGGGCACTGTCGTCAGACTGCTGGGTTGCAACCATTGATACCTCCTCTTCCTGATCCGATGCCAATAATGGCTGCGCATCGGTAAGGTCTTGTAATGGATGGGAAAATAATTCCTCTGACTTGAACGGAGGGGATATAGTGGTGGTGGTGTCTTTGGGGGTGCACACAGCAGAGAGTGAAGAGGGTGCAGATACAGAGGATGAGTAGGGTGCAGAAGCAGAATGCTGAGTCAGCCACTGAACCAAGTCTGGTGCGTCCTTTGACGTAATCGCACGCACCTTCTGCAACTTTGCACTTAGACTGCGGCCTGGTGCACCTGCCCAACCCCTTCTACCCCTGCGGAATGGCCTGACTCTTCCTCTGCCTGTCATTTTCAAAATGACCCTGTGACAAAAGTCCCTATAGAAGAGCAGTATTTGTGTAAGCAGGTATATCACACCCCTGCCTCAATCAGTTTATTGGGGGGGGGGGGGCAACTGGTAAATCACACCAGTAGAAATTATTGGTTCCAATATTGTTTGTCACTCTGTGTAGATGCGGTAACGCAGCAAAACCGCAGACAAATGCTGCACTACCTAAATGCACTATATAAAAGTATATTATTGGTATACAGCACCACTGCCTCAATAATTTTTTTGGGGGGGCAACTGGTTAATCACACCAGTAGAAATTATTTCTTCAAATAGTGTTTTTTACTCTGTGTAGATGCGGTAAAACGCAGCAAAACCGCAGACAAATGCTGCACTACCTAAATGCACTATATAGAAAGTATATTATTGGTATATAACACCCCTGTTTCAATCAGTTTTTTTGGGGGGGTCAACTGGTAAATCACACCAGTAGAAATGATTTGTTCCAATAGTGTTTGGCACTCTGTGCGGCTGCAGTATTGCAGCATAACCGCACACAACTGCTGCACAATACAATTGCTCTATAATATACTTTCTATGTTCTAAAGTATATTATAAGTATATTACACCCCTCAGTAAGTCACACCTATCGATAGCACACCTATACCAGTCTTTAAAAGGACTTTTGTGGCCCTATTAGCTAGCGTTTTGTGTCCCTAACAGTCTGTCCCTGCTCCACACAACAACCTCTCCCTACACTGGCAAAAGACTGAATAGAAAATGGCGGCCAGATCAGGTTTATTTATAAGGTAGGGGGTATGTCCATGTGCTGAAGCGTCTCAATTGGCTGTCCTGTATCACCTCATGGATGTGTCATGGGTCAAAGTTCTTCACAATGTAAAAGAATATGGCGGGCGCGACTATCACCATATGTTCGCCCGTTCGGCGAACAGCGAAAGAGCAAAGTTCGCCGCGAAACGACCGCCGAGCGAACCGCAAGGCCATCTCTACTCATATTCACTCAGACTGGTCTCCTTTCACTACTGCATTCCGAGTCGTCCGCCGCTTGTACACCGCCTGTGCGCGTCTCCAGGACGGGTAAGCTCCTTCCCTCAGTCCATCCCCTCCACAGGGCTCCTCCGATCAGCGCTCATGTGTTTCCCTGCTTCCAGTCGCGGGGTCGGCGTGCGTTCCAACGTGGAACGCATGTTGAGAACCACTGCCGGACTTGTGTGTTTTGAATTACAGGTGGTGTCCTGGTTAGTACTGTGTCATTGCTGCCCAAACTTACCGGTGCTCGCTCCTCCCGGTTCCTCTATGCTTCCTACAGCAGCATTTTGCAGATCAGGTTCACACACACTGACATCGCTCTTGATAGTGGCTTGCAGCTAAACCAGCTCCTCTATTCCTTGTTGTGGTTGCTAGGAGCTGGTCATACAGTGCAAAATCCTCACGTTGGAGAGCATGCTTGGCTGTGTTTTACATGAATACGAATCACCTGGGTTGGAAATACACAGCTTCAGCCTAGACACTATGCACAGTCACATACCTGCCTCTGTCTCCTGGATCGCCCAGGCGCATACCTGCCTCTGTCTCCTGGATCGCCCAGGCTCATACCTGCCTCTGTCTCCTGGATCGCCCAGGCTCATACCTGCCTCTGTCTCCTGGATCGCCCAGGCTCATACCTGCCTCTGTCTCCTGGATCGCCCAGGCTGTCATCTCCTCAGTTATTCCTCCTTCTGACTCGACTAGATTTTGTTCTCCTGGGAACGGGTACGTTCGGTTTATTTTTTATATATCATTACCCCGGGTCCGTCCAGGCCCTGTTCTTCCTTCTCTGGCTGGGTACATTCAGGTCTGGTCTCCCTGCATGTCTACTATTCCGGGTTTTTTCCAGGGTCTCCCGCTGTCGGCGGATCAGTCCAGGCTTATCCTCCTATCTATTACGATACTTCTCCATGATCTGCACATGCCCACCTACTCTTTCACTCGTCTCACCCATGCCTGTCCCTTCCTGGTTTAATTTTTCCTGACACTGCCAGGTCATTCCTTCACCGGGCTACGTGGTGCAGTATTTGTGGGTCACCCCCTTTTTTTTTCCAGGTGATGCCAGAAGCAGATCCCGCGGGGTCCCCTCTCCCAGCCTTCAATTCCCGGGTGATGGATTAGAGTCCCTCCTTTCTCACGCCAGGAACCTGGTACAACATTCCCTCTCCTTCAGGAATTATCAAGCCGGCTATAAAATATATAAAGAATTCTCGGCCCCGAGAAATATGGCTTCGGGGGCCCGATGACGGCTTCGGGGGCCTGATGACTGTTTTCAGTCCTGCTGGGCTGATTGCCTGGTTGGTTGTCCATCTGTGCATCTGGGCTGATTTGGCCGTATGTATCACATACAAACCTGCTTCCCTAATTTCCTAATAATCCATGTTGATCACTCACTTTATGTTTTGACCGCAAACTGGTCCAGTTCGCCCTACAGCATCATTGTCATGTCTTACGCAGATATTTCGTCTTGCTTTAATTGTTTATGCTTTCGTTCAGGTCCTGCCAGAGGAGGAACAAGTAGGATAATTCCCTCTAGCATTTCAGTAGTCGATCATATCTTGCCAACCAGGTCCCCGCGCAAAGTCTTTGGCTTTTTACCACGACCAGGAATTCATTTTCACCGGTAGCTTCATTGCAATTGCATTCCCTCACTCATGGGAGGGCATAAACAGAATCTTGCATATTATGGCTTTGTAGCTTCTTTCCGCACTAACCTTCAGATAGTAGGTCGGTCTTCTCGTCTCAAGCGTTAAAACAATTCTCAGGGGCACACAGTAGAATAACGCGCGGACCACGGCTAGCAGATAGCTGTTGTCTGGGGAACTATTCGAGGATTCTCTTCCTATCTACATAGTTCTTTTTGGCCCTCATTCTTGAATAGTCTAGGCAGTTAGGTTTCGGTCCCACGATCTCCTGAGGCTAGGGCATTGCCAGTACTCCGTAGAACCAAAACTTTACAAGGTTAATTTGGTTTTCATGATCCATTTTACAACGTATTCCCGGTCCTCCATTCCGCTTTGGGGAAGTGTCCGCAATATTGAGCATCATGTTTCTGGCCTTGTCATCCACAAGATGGGTTGTATGTCTCCTTCTGGCATTGCCTCATACACCCCGAATTTTCGCTCTAGATCCCTGACGCCTTGCAGTTGGGTTGGGGATTAGTTTGCACATGCCATTCGAGTTCCTTTTCTACCCTACTTGGCTTGGTTTTTGCCCACTTATAGGCCTACCCACGATCATGGCTTAAGGCACACAACAAGCCATTTAGTCAGGTTAGCTAAGACACACCTAGCTGGGTTAGGTTGTTCCCGTTGTTGCTCTCCATAGGGTTCTTCGGATATCTCTTGGCCGTAGCCATGACCACAAGTTGGTAAGGCTGATTAGTCAGCCTGCATTTGTGGGAGGGGCGGAGGCTCTTCATATACGAGCCACAGCCTCACTCACAGGCGTGGGTTCTCAGGTGCCCCCTTATCTTCTCATTTCCACAGGGTATGCCCACTTATAGGCCTGCCCACGATCATGGCTTAGGGCACACAACAAGCCATTTAGTCAGGTTAGCTAAGACACACCTAGCTGGGTTAGGTTGTTCCCGTTGTTGCTCTCCCTAGGGTTCTTCGGATATCTCTTGGCCGTAGCCATGACCACAAATATACCAAACCAAAATTTATAGAATGAATAACATGTTAGAGACCTTTTACCATGTACAGGTCTACCTGAACAAGAGCAAGAGCATATAGCAAGATATGCCAGAAGAGTTATTATACAGATTTTCAGGAAGTCAGATTAAAAATAGACCTCACCAAGATGCAGGAGGTCACAATAGGGCAAAGGCATCAGTTCGCAAATGGTTCTCAAAACTGCCTTAAGGCCCCTTTACACTGCTAATGATCCACTCATTAGTAGTGTTGATCGAGAACCAAAGTGCAAGAACCCGAGCAACAAACCAGGCACCCCCTGCTCTGAAGAGGGGAGGGTGTCTGGTTCACATGAAAAGGTAAGAAATTGATGGAAACACCACTGAAATGGTTCGGGAACAGCATGGGGAGGATGTCTGGATGCATCTTGGACTCCCAGGTCGCTGCTGAGAACGATGTTGTCCGAGTAGTACGCCAATTTTACAGACTGACAATAATACGCACAAAACCGAAGATAAAATAGATTTTAGAGTAAAAATTGCTAGGAAGCATTATTTTCTGTATATTTACTTGTATATTGTAACGGATCTCCTGGCACCTCGACTGGGTACCTCCGTTGATGGATGCTCCTAGTGCTTCCCGAGGACCCCAAGCACTCCACTTGACATTGTAAACACTGCTGAACCCACGAACAGCCGCAGCTTGGTTGCGATCTCGCTGTCTTCTACCCACCCAGGACCTACGACAAGGCTTCCAGGTTCCAGTGGGTGCACCTCCCTTCCTTCAGAGAGAAATGCAGCAACAGGGACAGCTCTTAGAAGAGCTAGGGATTATACTCTGGAGAGTGTAATGATTATGGCAATCCCCAGAGTGTAGTTCTCCTATCCCCCAAACATGAGCCCAGACTTCATGTAGTGTAGAGCAGGACACTTTAATGAGGCTACATGTCAGTTTTTTATGCAGGTCTTCCAGCAAGGGACACTCCGCATGGGGACCTTGTGGAAGACTGAGACAGTTTTTACATAAACCAATCACATGCAGTTACAGGCAGAAAACACACACATATGATACAATTAATCAACACAATGGGATAACCTAATTACTCACAGGCAGACAACACCCACCTGTGAAACAATTAACCAACACAATGGGATAACGTAATCACTCACAGGCAGTAACTACCAATTTTTCCCTTTGTAGAATAATTAGCCGGAGGGGGAGGGGGGGGTTCCATAGTTCTGGGTCCATAGGAAGGAGGCTAGCACTCAGGCCTCTCCAGCAGCCCCAGTGATGGTTCAGTCTGTCACATATATAAAGTGCAAGTGCTGCCAAAAATTACAATGAAGAGGCACTCAGATACAACCTGTATATCACATAAAGGAGGGCCTCATTCACATTGTGGTACAATTGTTCAGGTAGTGGGACTCCTACACTCATAAAGTCTATGCACTAAGTGAAAGGGCTGCCAAAAATTACAAGGAACCGGCACTCAAATACACTCTTTATTACACATAAAGGAGAGCATCATACACACCTTTGAAAAATTATGATTGATGGCCTGCTGGTGGCCCTCAAAACATTAGGAGCAAGGGCCTGCTGGTGACCCTCTAAAACATTATGGGCGAGGGCCTGCTGCTGATCTGACCATCTAAAAAATTAGGGGTGAGGGCCTACTGCTGAGCTGACCAACAAAAAAATTTTGGTTGAGGGTCTGATGCTGGGCTGACTCTCTAAAACATTAGGGACGAGGGACTGCTGCTGATCTTACCATGGAAAAAATTATGGGCGAGGGCCTGCTGCTGAGCTGACCATCGAACAAAATAATGGGCAAGGGCCTGCTGCTGAGCTGACCAGCTAAATCATTAGGGGTGAGGGTCTGCTGCTCAGCTGACCATCTAAAACATTATGGGTGAAGGTCTGCTGCTGAGCTGACCATCTAAAGCATTAGGGGTGAGGGCCTGCTGCTGATCTGTCCCTCTAAAACATTATGGGTGAGGGCCTGCTGCTGAGTTGACTCTTTAAAACATTAGGGGCGAGTGCCTGCTGCTGATCTGACCATCTAAAACATTAGGGGCGAGGGCCTGCTGCTGATCTGACCATCTAAAACATTAAGGGTGAGGGCCTGCTGTTAACCCCCTAAAACATTAGGGGTGAGGGTCTGCTGCTGAGCTGACCCTCTAAAACATTAGGAGCAAGGGCAGCCTAATAAGAATGTTGATATGATGGAGGAGGAGGAGAATGAGAAAAGGAAGATTAAACCATATACCTTTTTTGTAGTGGAAGGGGTACATGGGAATACAGTGTATTCAATACACCGTAAAAGCCACATTTAAAGTGCCTTTATGTTCAGCCGCTTTCCTCTGGTGGAGTAGAGAAGTCAGGGGCAATCTAAGCCTTGTTGATTTTGAATTTATCAGTTATTATGCCCCCAGTAGCACTAAATACCCTCTCTGACAAAACGCTGGTGGCAGGGCAGGCCAGCAAATCCAAGACGTAGAGTGCCAGTTCGAGCCACGTGTCCAGCTTAGACACCCAATAGTTGTAAGGCACAGAGGGATCATTGAGGACGCTGACACGGTCTGCTACGTACAGTACTCCTTCACCATCTTCCAAAACTTTTCTTTCCTTGTGACCCTAGGCCGCGCATCAGGGTGAGGTTGCTGGCGGGGTGTCATGAAACTTTCCCAGGCCTTTGAGAGTGTTGCCTTGCCTCTGTTGGAACTGCTCTTTTTTTTTAGCAATTTTTCCACAAGGACCTTCTGGTATTGCAGCATTTTGCTAGTCCTCTCAACCACAGGAATGAGAGATGAGAAGTTCTCTTTGTAGAGCTGGTCGAGAAGGGTGAACAACCAGTAATCGGTGTTGGCCAAAATGCGTATAACGCGAGGGTCACGGGAAGGGCAGCATAACATAAAGTCAGCCGTGTGTGCCAGAGTCCCAATAGACAAGACTTCACTATCCTCATAAGGAGGATGACTCTCAATCTCCTCATCTTCTTCCTCCTCGTCGGCCCATCCACGCTGAACAGATTAAATAAACCTGCTGTGGGTACTACCTTCTGTAGCGGAGGCAACCGTCTCCTGCTCCTCCTCCTAGCAATCATCATGCATTTCACGCTGAGAAGACGAACGGAGGGTGGTCTGGCTATCACCCTGTGTACTGTCTTCCCCCATTTCCACCTCTTCCACATGCAAAGTATCCTCCTTCATTGTGAGCAGCGAGCATTTCACTAGACACAGAAGTGGGATGGTTACGCTGATAATAGCATCATCACGCCGCCGCTCACCCTCTGTGTTGATTCCTCAAAGTTGCGTAAAACCTCACAGAGGTCAGACATCCATGCCCACTCGTCGCTTTTGAAGAGCGGAAGCTGACTGGAAAGTCGATGACCATGTTGCAGCTGGTATTCCACTACTGCCCTCTTCTGCTCACAAAGCCTGGCCAACATGTGGAATGTGGAGATTCAGCACGTGCTCATGACGCACAACAGTCGGTGAGCTGGCAATTGCAAGCGCTGCTGCAGCATTGACAGACCGGTGGCAGCTGTAGATGACTTTTGGAAATGGGCACACACGTGGCGCACCTTCACCAGTACCTCAGGCAAATTAGGGTAGGTTTAGAGAAACCGCTGAACCACTAAGTTAAACATGTGGGCTAGGCATGGTATGTGTGTAAGTCTGATCCCTTATACCCTGCCACAGCTCTGCTAAACAAAACATGCAATGCAACAGCTCACTGCAAACCAAATAAAGTACAAAATTGCGTCATAATTGCAAATGCTATACTAATAAGTTAGAGATGCTTGGCAAATCGTTTTGTACAAAATTATTTGAGCCCGTCTGCCGCACGTCAAGGCGATCTCTAGTTAGACGGGTTCCTAACACTAAATTTTACCTGTTATGTGCCATGACGGCTACCATATAATTCAGAAAGTGCAGGTTCCACATGCATGCTGGATCCGCCTGAATTTCTGTCATTTTTGGTGCCAAAATGGCCTCCATTATATCCACGGAAAGCAGTTACCAGCATGCATGCCGGGCCCACTCCACACCACCCCGGCGCCAAAAGGTCACCAAAGACTGCAATGAGAGTCCACACACTATCTCTCTCCTGGTGACAGATGGCTTCAGTGAGTGAGGGGGAGCAGGCCAAGCTATATACTAACACTAATTAAAATTAGCCAATGGGGAAGACAAGCTGGTCAGGAGTGCACGACTAAGGAGGCAGCCACACCTCTTGCACAAACTGCAAAGAAAAAGGGGGTCAGTCAGCACATCCCAAAGCACAGGGGCACGTTGCTATGGCTGAGAACAAGACTGTTAAACAAAACATGCAATGCAACAGCTCACTGCAAACCAAATAAAGTACAAAATTGCGTCATAATTGCAAATGCTATACTAATAAGTTAGAGATGCTTGGCAAATCATTTTGTGCATTACATGTTTTGTTTAACAGTCTTGTTCTCAGCCATAGCAACGTGCCCCTGCGCTTTGGGATGTGCTGACTGACCCCCTTTTTCTTTGCAGTTTGTGCAGGAGGTGTGGCTGCCTCCTTAGTCGTGCACTCCTGACCAGCTCGTCTGCCCCATTGGCTGATTTTAATTAGTGTTAGTATATAGCTTGGCCTGCTCCCCCTCACTCACTGAAGCCATCTGGCACCAGGAGAGAGATAGTGTGTGGACTCTCATTGCAGTCTTTGGTGACCTTTTGGCGCCGGGGGTGGTGTTGAGTGGGCCCGGCATGCATGCTGGTAACTGCTTTCCGTGGATATAATGGAGGCCATTTTGGCACCAAAAATGAAAGAAATTCAGGCGGATCCAGCATGCATGTGGAACCTGCACTTTCTGAATTATATGGTAGCCGTCATGGCACATAACAGGTAAAATTTAGTGTTAGGAACCCGTCTAACTAGAGATCGACTTGACGTGCGGCAGACGGGCTCAAATAATTTTGTACAAAACGATTTGCCAAGCATCTCTAACTTATTAGTATAGCATTTGCAATTATGATGCAATTTTGTACTTTATTTGGTTTGCAGTGAGCTGTTGCATTGCATGTTTTGTTTAACAGTCTTGTTCTCAGCCATAGCAACGTGCCCCTGCGCTTTGGGATGTGCTGACTGACCCCCTTTTTCTCTGCCACAGCTCTGCAGCGGTGTGCTGTTTGTCACCTAAACATATTAGTTTCAGCATGGCCTGTTGCCACTTCCCCACTGCAGTGCTGCACGTCTTCCAGCTACTGACTGATGGCTGAATAGTGCTGCAAAATGATAATTCAGAGGTGGAAGTGGAGAAGGAGGTGGAGGAGGAGAAGGGGCGGTTGCAGCCACTAATGTAGGTGGTGGTGGAAATCCTGATGGAATTAGGGCCCGCAATCATTGGCGTTGGTAGCACCTGAGCCATCCCAGGGTACGATTCGATCTCAGCCTCCACAACTTTCACCCAGTGTGCCATCAGGGAAATGTAGCGTCCATGGCCACAAGTACTTGTCCTTGTGTCAGTCGTTAAGTGGACCTTCCCAATAACTGTGTTGGTCAGGGCACGGGTGATGTTACGGGACACATGCAGGTGTAAGGCGGGGATGGCACACCGGGAGAAATAATGGCGGCTGGGGACTGAGTAACGAGGGACCGTCACCGCCATCAGGCTGCGGAAAGCCACAGTGTCCACAAGCCTAAATGGCAACACATTTCCAGGGCCAGCAATTTGGAAAGGTGCGCATTTAGTGCTCTAGCCTGTGGGTCGGTGGCTGGGTATTTGCACTTTCGTTCAAAGGCCTGGGGTATGGACATTTGTACGCTGCGCTGGGACACAGAAGTGGATGTGCTAGCTGATGGTGCTTGCGAAGGTCCAGGTGCAGGGCGGGAGGCTTCCGAGCCTGCGTCTTGGACAGGGGATTGGCCAGCACGTAACACAGGGGAAGAGGAGGCAGTAATGTGACAGACACTGATTGAGGACCCATGCATTCGGCCCACCTATTAGGGTGCTTTGATGCCATGTGGCGGATCATGCTAGTGGTGGTGAGGTTGCTAGTGTTCACGCCACTGCTTATTTTGGTATGACACAGGTTGCAAATGACAATTCTTTTATCGTCCGGACTTTCTTCAAAAAAGTGCCAGACTGCGGAACACCTACCCCTTGGCAAGGGAGATTGACGCAAGGGGGTACTCCGGGGAACAGTTGCGGGCCTGTTTGGTGTGGCTCGCCTTCTCCTTTTGCCACCCCATTGCCTCTTCCAGCCTGTTTCTGTGCTGCGGATCCCTCCCCCTCTGTACTGCCTGCCACCTTCCCAGGTTGGGTCAGTGATTTCATCGTCCACCACCTCCTCTTCCACTTCCTTACTCTGGTCATCCTCCTGACTTGTTGACCTAAAAACAACCTCACTTATTGACAACTATGTCTCATCCTCATCATCAACCTGTTGAGACACTAATTGCCATTGACTTATTGGCAAATGTGTATCAACATCATCATGCACCTTGTGAAACACTAATTGCCGTTCCCCACCGTCATCTTTTTCTCACTGTGGATGCTCAAGAGTTTGGGCATTGGTGCACACGATCTTCTCATGTCTCTCTTCAAGTCGGCTTGGCGAGAGGCCCAAATCAAGGAATGGCGATGAAAAAAGCTCCTCAGAATATCCGAGTGTGGGATCACTTGTTTGCCAAGACTCTTCATAGTGGGAGGAAGGAGGATCAGATTCTTGGCTACTGAGACTGGACCTTCTGGTATTGCAGCATTTTGCTAGTCCTCTCAACCACAGGAATGAGAGATGAGAAGTTCTCTTTGTAGAGCTGGTCGAGAAGGGTGAACAACCAGTAATCGGTGTTGGCCAAAATGCGTATAACGCGAGGGTCACGGGAAGGGCAGCATAACATAAAGTCAGCCGTGTGTGCCAGAGTCCCAATAGACAAGACTTCACTATCCTCATAAGGAGGATGACTCTCAATCTCCTCATCTTCTTCCTCCTCGTCGGCCCATCCACGCTGAACAGATTAAATAAACCTGCTGTGGGTACTACCTTCTGTAGCGGAGGCAACCGTCTCCTGCTCCTCCTCCTAGCAATCATCATGCATTTCACGCTGAGAAGACGAACGGAGGGTGGTCTGGCTATCACCCTGTGTACTGTCTTCCCCCATTTCCACCTCTTCCACATGCAAAGTATCCTCCTTCATTATGAGCAGCGAGCATTTCACTAGACACAGAAGTGGGATGGTTACGCTGATAATAGCATCATCACGCCGCCGCTCACCCTCTGTGTTGATTCCTCAAAGTTGCGTAAAACCTCACAGAGGTCAGACATCCATGCCCACTCGTCGCTTTTGAAGAGCGGAAGCTGACTGGAAAGTCGATGACCATGTTGCAGCTGGTATTCCACTACTGCCCTCTTCTGCTCACAAAGCCTGGCCAACATGTGGAATGTGGAGATTCAGCACGTGCTCATGACGCACAACAGTCGGTGAGCTGGCAATTGCAAGCGCTGCTGCAGCATTGACAGACCGGTGGCAGCTGTAGATGACTTTTGGAAATGGGCACACACGTGGCACACCTTCACCAGTACCTCAGGCAAATTAGGGTAGGTTTAGAGAAACCGCTGAACCACTAAGTTAAACATGTGGGCTAGGCATGGTATGTGTGTAAGTCTGATCCCTTATACCCTGCCACAGCTCTGCTAAACAAAACATGCAATGCAACAGCTCACTGCAAACCAAATAAAGTACAAAATTGCGTCATAATTGCAAATGCTATACTAATAAGTTAGAGATGCTTGGCAAATCGTTTTGTACAAAATTATTTGAGCCCGTCTGCCGCACGTCAAGGCGATCTCTAGTTAGACGGGTTCCTAACACTAAATTTTACCTGTTATGTGCCATGACGGCTACCATATAATTCAGAAAGTGCAGGTTCCACATGCATGCTGGATCCGCCTGAATTTCTGTCATTTTTGGTGCCAAAATGGCCTCCATTATATCCACGGAAAGCAGTTACCAGCATGCATGCCGGGCCCACTCCACACCACCCCCGGCGCCAAAAGGTCACCAAAGACTGCAATGAGAGTCCACACACTATCTCTCTCCTGGTGACAGATGGCTTCAGTGAGTGAGGGGGAGCAGGCCAAGCTATATACTAACACTAATTAAAATTAGCCAATGGGGAAGACGAGCTGGTCAGGAGTGCACGACTAAGGAGGCAGCCACACCTCTTGCACAAACTGCAAAGAAAAAGGGGGTCAGTCAGCACATCCCAAAGCACAGGGGCACGTTGCTATGGCTGAGAACAAGACTGTTAAACAAAACATGCAATGCAACAGCTCACTGCAAACCAAATAAAGTACAAAATTGCGTCATAATTGCAAATGCTATACTAATAAGTTAGAGATGCTTGGCAAATCATTTTGTGCATTACATGTTTTGTTTAACAGTCTTGTTCTCAGCCATAGCAACGTGCCCCTGCGCTTTGGGATGTGCTGACTGACCCCCTTTTTCTTTGCAGTTTGTGCAGGAGGTGTGGCTGCCTCCTTAGTCGTGCACTCCTGACCAGCTCGTCTGCCCCATTGGCTGATTTTAATTAGTGTTAGTATATAGCTTGGCCTGCTCCCCCTCACTCACTGAAGCCATCTGGCACCAGGAGAGAGATAGTGTGTGGACTCTCATTGCAGTCTTTGGTGACCTTTTGCCGCCGGGGGTGGTGTTGAGTGGGCCCGGCATGCATGCTGGTAACTGCTTTCCGTGGATATAATGGAGGCCATTTTGGCACCAAAAATGAAAGAAATTCAGGCGGATCCAGCATGCATGTGGAACCTGCACTTTCTGAATTATATGGTAGCCGTCATGGCACATAACAGGTAAAATTTAGTGTTAGGAACCCGTCTAACTAGAGATCGACTTGACGTGCGGCAGACGGGCTCAAATAATTTTGTACAAAACGATTTGCCAAGCATCTCTAACTTATTAGTATAGCATTTGCAATTATGATGCAATTTTGTACTTTATTTGGTTTGCAGTGAGCTGTTGCATTGCATGTTTTGTTTAACAGTCTTGTTCTCAGCCATAGCAACGTGCCCCTGCGCTTTGGGATGTGCTGACTGACCCCCTTTTTCTCTGCCACAGCTCTGCAGCGGTGTGCTGTTTGTCACCTAAACATATTAGTTTCAGCATGGCCTGTTGCCACTTCCCCACTGCAGTGCTGCACGTCTTCCAGCTACTGACTGATGGCTGAATAGTGCTGCAAAATGATAATTCAGAGGTGGAAGTGGAGAAGGAGGTGGAGGAGGAGAAGGGGCGGTTGCAGCCACTAATGTAGGTGGTGGTGGAAATCCTGATGGAATTAGGGCCCGCAATCATTGGCGTTGGTAGCACCTGAGCCATCCCAGGGTACGATTCGATCTCAGCCTCCACAACTTTCACCCAGTGTGCCATCAGGGAAATGTAGCGTCCATGGCCACAAGTACTTGTCCTTGTGTCAGTCGTTAAGTGGACCTTCCCAATAACTGTGTTGGTCAGGGCACGGGTGATGTTACGGGACACATGCAGGTGTAAGGCGGGGATGGCACGCCGGGAGAAATAATGGCGGCTGGGGACTGAGTAACGAGGGACCGTCACCGCCATCAGGCTGCGGAAAGCCACAGTGTCCACAAGCCTAAATGGCAACACATTTCCAGGGCCAGCAATTTGGAAAGGTGCGCATTTAGTGCTCTAGCCTGTGGGTCGGTGGCTGGGTATTTGCACTTTCGTTCAAAGGCCTGGGGTATGGACATTTGTACGCTGCGCTGGGACACAGAAGTGGATGTGCTAGCTGATGGTGCTTGCGAAGGTCCAGGTGCAGGGCGGGAGGCTTCCGAGCCTGCGTCTTGGACAGGGGATTGGCCAGCACGTAACACAGGGGAAGAGGAGGCAGTAATGTGACAGACACTGATTGAGGACCCATGCGTTCGGCCCACCTATTAGGGTGCTTTGATGCCATGTGGCGGATCATGCTAGTGGTGGTGAGGTTGCTAGTGTTCACGCCACTGCTTATTTTGGTATGACACAGGTTGCAAATGACAATTCTTTTATCGTCCGGACTTTCTTCAAAAAAGTGCCAGACTGCGGAACACCTACCCCTTGGCAAGGGAGATTGACGCAAGGGGGTACTCCGGGGAACAGTTGCGGGCCTGTTTGGTGTGGCTCGCCTTCTCCTTTTGCCACCCCATTGCCTCTTCCAGCCTGTTTCTGTGCTGCGGATCCCTCCCCCTCTGTACTGCCTGCCACCTTCCCAGGTTGGGTCAGTGATTTCATCGTCCACCACCTCCTCTTCCACTTCCTTACTCTGGTCATCCTCCTGACTTGTTGACCTAAAAACAACCTCACTTATTGACAACTATGTCTCATCCTCATCATCAACCTGTTGAGACACTAATTGCCATTGACTTATTGGCAAATGTGTCTCAACATCATCATGCACCTTGTGAAACACTAATTGCCGTTCCCCACCGTCATCTTTTTCTCACTGTGGATGCTCAAGAGTTTGGGCATTGGTGCACACGATCTTCTCATGTCTCTCTTCAAGTCGGCTTGGCGAGAGGCCCAAATCAAGGAATGGCGATGAAAAAAGCTCCTCAGAATATCCGAGTGTGGGATCACTTGTTTGCCAAGACTCTCCATAGTGGGAGGAAGGAGGATCAGATTCTTGGCTACTGAGACTGGACTTTGTGGAAGACAGGGTGGTGCTTAACTGACTGGAAGCCTTATCTGCTGCAATCCAACCGACCACCTGGTCGCAGTGGTGTGACTTTGAGAGTGGTGTCTTGCGCCGCCCTGCAAACTGGGACATGAAGCTAGGTATCGTAGATGAGTGTGTTTCTTGTGCTCTGGCAGCAGGCACAGTTTCACCGTGCCCAGGGCCACGGCCTCTGCGTGCACCATCAGCAGCACGGCTACTTCCCCGTCCCTTACTGCTCGCCTTCTGCATATTAAATGGTATGTTACACATACAGTAGCGCAGGTTTTGTAAGTGTATGCGCAAATAAATTAAACTGAATGTCACTGATATTTAGGATGTGCAAACCTTATACAGGAGATGTAGCGCAGGTAATGTCGCTGCCACCAGAAGCGAAAGTATTAGACTGAATGTCACTGATATTTAGGATGCGCAAATGTTATACAGGAGATGTAGCGCAGGTAACGTAACTGTCCGCTGCGGACACCGTCTACGTAAAAAGTACACTGGATGTCACAGATATTTTTAGTATTCGCACTCGTTAAACAGGAGATGTAGCGCAGGTAATGTCACTGTCCGCAGCATCTACGGAAAAAGTACACTTGATGTCACAGAAATTTTTAGGATACGCAAATTTTATACAGGAGATGTAGCGCAGGTAATGTCACTGTCTGCAGCGGCCATTTAATTGCATGCTATTTAGCTCAGGTTGCGCTAAAAATATATATTGCTTCCTGACACAATAATAGTCCTTAAATGGACTTTTGGGTCTCTAACACCAACCCTGCCTAACAAAAAATAAAATGTATTTCCCTACACTATCTGTCCCTTCTACAGCACAGCTCTCCCTGACTAAGACTCTGCTTTTTAGCACCCGATGACGCGTTCCGGCCAGCCAATTACTGTAATGCCAGTAACCAACATGGCTACGGCATTACAGTGAGTGGCAGTACTCACCTGAATGTTTATTGGCTGCATAGCCAACAAACGTGCGGGGAGGAGACTCGAACACTGCGATGCGCCGAGCAGCGCGATGCTCGAGCCGAACTGGTGTTCAGCCAAGCATGCTCGATCATCACTACTCATTAGCGTTCATTGTGTAAAGGTGCTGCAGGTAATCTCACTGGTGCAGACACCAGAATCATTGTTTCTGTGTCGCAGATTGTCCTGTGTAAACAGTGATCATCTGCTCAGAAACAATGATCCCCTATGGGGCCAAGCAATCGTAGTAGCAGACCTTCTTCCTCATACAGTTGAGGAGAATGCTGCAGATAAATGCAGCTTTCATATTCTCGGATGAGAAGGTAATTTTTGGTAACAAACAATTAAGTCCCGAATATTGCCTGCTGTGTCGGTCCTTTAACTTACCATCTTATCATCTGTTATCTAGTGTGAGGCTGAGTATCAGTTCAACTTATCTATGTATGTGTTCCATCTAGTAGAGAACCATTAGCAGCACTTCACAAGGATCCACTGGGCAAATTGTGTTTATTCACCCATATACTGTAGATACAGCAATGCTTCAACTCTCTTCAGAGCCATTTCAAGTTGTAAAAAATGAATGATTGCTGTATTGATATGGGTAAATAAACACTTTTTGCACAGCGGGTATTTGTGGAGTGCTGCTAATGTTTTGTCTAGTAAACACCATTTATCCATTATCAAGGACCTGCCTGCTGGCACCCTGTGTTATTCATTCCAACGGCTGATCTCTTTCCTGTATATATATTCCATATACTGTATGTATATATTAGTGTTGAGCGAATCAAAGTCCACACATCTGAATATCAGGATAAATTTGATTTGCCGCAAAGTTGAATTTCCCCGTGCTTTGTGTTAGCAAAATGATTTAACCTGAAATAGTGTAAAAAAAAAAAAAATCATAGGCCTCATGCACACGGCCGTTGTTTTGGTCCGCATCCGAGCCGCAGTCTTGGTGGCTCGGATGCCGACTCATTCACTTTAATGGGGCCGCAAAAGATGCAGTCAGCACTCCGTGTGCTGTCCGCATCCGTTGCTCCGTTCCGTGGCCCCTGCAAAAAATCAAACAAACATGTCCTATTCTTGTCCGCGCTTTGTGGACAAGAATAGGCAGTTACAATAATGACTGTCCGTGCCGTTCCGCAAATTGCGGAACGCCCACGGACACCATCCGTCTTTTGCAGATCCTCAGTTTGCGGACCGCAAAACACACAATGGTCGTGTGCATGAGGCCATACTTACCTGATCCATTTGCTCGCGATAGGCCAGCCGCCGTCATCTTGCTTGAAGATCTTGTCTGAAATTCCATGCGCAGTGACGTATGATATCATCACGGGCCGTGTGAGGTTTTCGCGCCAGATCTTCAAGCAAGATAGTGGTGGCTGGCCTGACGCAAGCAAATGGATTAGGTAAGTATTATTTTTTTTATTTTTATTTTTTATTTGACACTCTGTTATTTATATCAGGTACTGTGATCATGTATGAATGCAACATCTGAGGAGTACAATAACAAGTAGCACCCACTACTTATTTCTACACTTTTTTGTAAAATTCTGCAAAGCAGCTGAATCGAACTTTTCAATAATTCACTCATCATTAGTATCTATGTATGCTTGTCATGCTACAGTACCTTAGCTTTTAGTTTATGTATTCTTTCTATAAATCTGAAACAGTCCTAAGACTCCACTGCTATTTTAAATAATATATATATTTTTTTTTAAATAAATACTTAAATGCCAATCCTGTAATATAATATTTATGACTTTATTGATGTCTGAACTTGGCTTTCACTCACTTTAATAAAATTGTCTTAATTTATGGAAGTACACTGACTTTTTTCACTATAATATTTGTAAAATTGCAACCAAATTTTTATTATAAAGTTCAGGATCTCCCAGTTCTTTAATTTGATGTGGAAAATCTATGATTAGGAGCGCCATAATGAGTTTACAATGTGCTGCTTTCTTTCCGTTCTGATCAGTCAGTCAGATTGGATGGAGAGCATCTGTGAACAGCAATTTTCAAATCTTTCCACATATTCTCAATGGGATTTAGGTCTGGACTTTGACTGGGCCATTCTTTTCTTTTAAAATGTCTTTTAATTGTAGCAAGTTGAACACAAACCCAGGTGCATGAAGCATATGAAACATTCACAAAGTGAAAAGGAATGGCGTCACACAGGATGCAAGTACAATACAGAAACAATGAGTGTCCGTCTATATGGTCCATCACAACCCATGAAACATTATAATAACTGTTGATTACTAATAGAATAGTACATAGTAACTTGGGGGTAGTATATTGTCACCTGTAATTGTGTTCAACAATCTGAAGTAAACAGTATTATCATTTTTTTATTTTTATGCAAAGAACAATGTGTAACAATGTGTAACTTAACCTGAAATAACAAAAAAGTCTGAAAGCAGGGAGGGGATGGAAAAGAGAGAGAAAAAGGGTGGAGGGGGTAGAGTATATTGCAGGTGAGATAAAAGCTTCCTTTGATGTGTTACTGTGAAGTAGAAGCCATACTTCAGTATTCGTGATGTGCAATGTGACAAGTGAAAAGACTCCATATCTGGGCTCAGGTAAGTTATATCTTGCAGCAAAATAGACTTGAAGCCCTAGGCTATAATATCTATACAGTGTTGCCCAGTAGTACAGGGTGGGCCATTTATATGGATACACCTTAATAAAATGGGAATGGTTGGTGATATTAACTTCCTGTTTGTGGCACATTAGTATATGTGAGGGGGGAAACTTTTCAAGATGGGTGGTGAGTCCATGGCGGCCATTTTGAAGTCGGCTATTTTGAATCCAACTTTTGTTTTTTCAATAGGAAGAGGGTCATGTGACACATCAAAATTATTGGGAATTTCACAAGAAAAACAATGGTGTGCTTGGTTTTAACGTAAATTTATTCTTTCATGAGTTATTTACAAGTTTCTGACCACTTATAAAATGTGTTCAATGTGCTGCCCATTGTGTTGGATTGTCAATGCAACCCTCTTCTCCCACTCTTCACACACTGATAGCAACACCGCAGGAGAAATGCTAGCACAGGCTTCCAGTATCCGTAGTTTCAGGTGCTGGACATCTCGTATCTTCACAGCATAGACAATTGCCTTCAGATGACCCAAAGATAAAAGTCTAAGGGGTTCAGATCGGAAGACCTTGGGGGCCATTCAACTGGCCCATGACGACCAATCCACTTTCCAGGAAACTATTCATCTAGGAATGCTCGGACCTGACACCCATAATATGGTGGTGCACCATCTTGCTGGAAAAACTCAGGGAACGTGCCAGCTTCAGTGCATAAAGAGGGAAACACATCATCATGTAGCAATTTTGCATATCCAGTGGCCTTGAGGTTTCCCCATATACCACACCATACCATCAACTTTTTTGTTCCAACAGACTTGGAGGGATCTATCCAATGTGGGTTAGTGTCAGACCAATAGCGGTGGTTTTGTTTGTTAACTTCACCATTCACATAAAAGTTTGCCTCATCACTGAACAAAATCTTCTGCGTAAACTGAGGGTCCTGTTCCAATTTTTGTTTTGCTCATTCTGCAAATTCAGTGCGCCAATCTGGGTCATCCTCGTTGAGATGCTGCAGTAGCTGGAGTTTGTAAGGGTGCCATTTGTAAGTAGCTAATATCCGCCGAAGGGATGTTCGACTAATGCCACTCTCCAGTGACATGCGGCGAGTGCTACGCTGTGGGCTCTTGCTGAATGAAGCTAGGACAGCCACTGATGTTTCTTCATTAGAGACAGATTTCATGCGTCCACATTTTGGCAAATCCAACACTGAACCAGTTTCACGAAACTTAGCAAGCAGTTTGCTAACTGTAGCATGGGAGATGATGGTCTCGTAGGGTGTTTTGCATTGAAATCTGCTGCAATGACCCGGTTACTGCGTTCACCAGACATCAACACAATTTCTATCCGCTCCTCACGTGTTAACCTCGGCGACATGTCAATGGCTGTAAACAAAGAGAAATTTGTAAATAACTCATGAAAGAATAAAGTTACGTTAAAACCAAGCACACCATTGTTTTTCGTGTGAAATTCCCAATAAGTTTGATGTGTCACATGACCCTCTCCCTATTGAAAAAACAAAAGTTGGATTAAAAATGGCCAACTTCAAAATGGCCGCCATGGTCACCACCCATCTTGAAAAGTTCCCCCCCTCACATATACTAATGTGCCACAAACAGGAAGTTAATATCACCAACCATTCCCATTTTATTAAGGTGTATCCATATAAATGGCCCACCCTGTAGTATGATTACTTGCTCTAAATTACTCCAGATCATCAATGGTATATAGCAATCAGCACACATAAATAAAACTAGATAGATAGATAGATAGATACTCATTGTTGGTTAATACTGCAAGGGAAAGACTTGTTCTGTTACTAAAATAGTAGATTAGCAGAATTAGGATAATACTACGACATCTATATTTTTCTCCTGATAGGCCTATATGAAGATGCCTATAGAAAAGCATTACCCTTTTTTTTTTTTTTTTCTAAATTGCTCCTCTCTTTTCATAGTGAATGGTCTGAGAAAGTAGCATGCAAGGCTGTTTTGGGTGTTTAAAGTTCAAACAAAGGAGGAAGTTATAGAGTTAAGGCAGGAAGTAGAATATTTGCAATCCTAATCCCAAATGATATCCTTAAAACAATCCAATTGATTCTTACAAAAAAATAAAAAAAATACTTTCATAGGACATTCACATATGGGCTATTAATATATAAGAAAAATGATGGTAGTGTCTCTTTAATTTAATATTTATTTATTCAATAAATCTCTCACTATATGTAATAAAGTATCATGATAATTGTGTCTGCTTTTGCATACATTCATTTTCTAGTATTCATGAACTTCATAAAAGTCAGCGATCTGTGTGCTTTTAAGTAGATTAAAAAGTGAAAAATGTGCAAAAGGCCGCTGCATTCAGTTTTTATGCATTAGAGAAATCCTGAATGAAAATTTTTACAATGTATAGTCCATATTTATAGTGTAGCTAATCATTTAAAGGAGAATTACAGTTTTAACAAGTATATTATATTTTTGCTATAATGAAAAGTTATACATTAGTTCATTACCAGGACAGATTTGTATCCCTGCAAATAAACAATAAAGGTTTCTTTTGAAGAACAGGAGTTACGCCAACAGATTACCTGACCAATATCTGTCCAATCAGACCAATGGTTAGTGTGTACAACAAAAGACCTGTGTGTGTAATTGGCCATCTGACCAATGATTGGACAGAAGATCTGTCGAATAATTTGTTGGTGTCATACAGCCCTAAACAGAGATCTTGGAAACCAAAATGCAATGTGACAGACAGTATATTGTAAAACATCATAACTTTTAATTTTAAAATGAACAAGCATTATTTGCTGAAACTATAATAAATGTAACAACACCAACTGGACACTAGGCATTAGAAATTAACTTCACCTAAATCAATTACTTTTCCCAGGTTCTAACAGTGACTCCCAGTACTCATCTACCCCAGGAATTACAGCAGGACTAAATTGTGTAGCACCTGGACTGTCCCAAATGCAGGATGGTAATCACAGTCAGGTAATGGAGCAGATGATGATAAACAAAGATAAATAGACAATAACAAACCCTAACTAAAGCTACATACATACCAATGAGAAGCAGATTGTCGGGAAGCAAGCACTCCTCCCCGACAGTCAGCTGCTCGTTGAGTGGAGATGAAGCATTGCATTTACACAGTATGACAATGAGCGGTCACTATTGCGATCGCCCATCCTCATACAGCTGTTTTGTTTCAGAGCAGCAGATCATGCAGTCTAAACAGAAACAATATTTAGGTGCTTGTGCAGTCGTCAGGCACACTACTTGGGGTCCCTTAAAGTACATATTTGTCATGATGCCAGTTGCGGTGAAGCAACAAGGGCACAGGGCCCCTTTAAATGATATGGTGGAAGATACCCAGGTGTAAGAATGCCACAGTGGTGTAGGGTGGCCTATAATGTCCATTAATGTGTTGTGAACGTGTCACTGTGTGCCTACCTGGATACTCTGGAACCCCAGGCGTTGATTGGGTAGCCATGTTGGTTACTGGCAATACAGTGATTGGCTGGCCGGAACGCGTCATCAGCTGCTATATAGCACCCGATGACATGTGGTTCAGCTCAGACTTAGTCAGGTCGAGCTGCAGCAGAAGGGACAGATAGTGTAGGGAGTTTTGAGTGTTGAAAGGTGTTAGAGACCCAACAGTCCTTTTAAGGACTATTGTTTTATCTACGAAATATATTAGTGCAACGTGCACTAAATTGCATGCAATTAATTGGCTGCTGGTGACAGTAGCAACATTACCTGCGCTACATCTCCTGTATAATGTTAGCCGCTGGTGACAGCAGTGACATTACCTGTGCTACATCTTCTGTATAACGTTAGCTGCTTGTGACATCAGCGACATTACCTGCGCTACATCTCCTGTATAACGTTAGCCGCTTGTGACAGCAGCGACATTACCTGCGCTACATCTCCTGTATAACGTTAGCCGCTGGTGACAGCAGTGACATTAACTGCGCTACATCTCCTGTATAAAAATTGTGCATCATAAATATCAGTGACATTCAGTTAAATTTTTTCGCCCCTGCTGACAGCGACATTACATGTACTACATCTCCTGTATAACATTTGAACATCCAAAATATCTTTGAAAATCAGTTTCATTTATTTGCGCATACACTTACAATACCTGCGCTACTGTACGTGTGACATACTTGCAAGCATATATACCATTTAAAATGCTCAAGTCGAGCAGTAAGAGAAGTGGAAGTGGCCGTGCTGCTGATGGTGCACGCAGAGGCCGTGGCCTTGGGAGCGGTGAAACTGTGCCTGCTGCCAGAAAACAAGAAACACACTCATCCACGGTACCTAGCTTCATGTCCAAGTTTGCAGGGCGGCGCAGTATACCACTCTCGAAGTCACACCAGTGCGACCAGGTGGTTGGTTGGATTGCAGCAGATAATGCTTCCAATCAGTTAAGCTGCAAAAATGGGGGTTAGTCAGCACCTCCCAGTGCGCAGGTGCACGCTGCCATGGCAAAGACCTAGAGGGAAAAAGGAGACAATGCAGCAGCACTCTGCAAATCAGACAAAGTACAACAATGCTTACAAAAATTATGGTGCCAATACTACGCCCATTTATAAAAGCGAGATGCTTGGACAATGCATTTTGTACAAAACCATCTAAGCCCGTCTGCCGAACGTCAAGGCGATCTCTGTTAGACGGGTCCTAACACTAAGGCATCTTTCACACGGGCGTTGCGGGAAAATGTGCGGGTGCGTTGCGGGAACACCCGCGATTTTTCCGCACGAGTGCAAAACATTGTAATGGGTTTTGCACTCGCGTGAGAAAAAATGCACATTTGGTACCCAAACCCGAACTTCTTCACAGAAGTTCGGGCTTGGGATCGGTGTTCTGTAAATAGTATTATTTTCCCTTATAACATGGTTATAAGGGAAAATAATAGCATTCTGAATACAGAATGCATAATAAAACATCGCTGGAGGGGTTAAAAAAAAATAAAAAATGTTTTAACTCACCTTAGTCCACTTGTTCGCGGCCCAGCATCTCCTTCTGGCTTCATCTGATCTCTGTGCAGCAAAAGGACCTTTGGTGATGTCATTCCGGTCATCACATGATCCATCACATGATCTTTTACCATGGTGATGGATCATGTGATGAAAGGAAGGGTATAGAGTGGATCCAACATGCATGTGGGTCCAACACTCCCTGAATTTTATGGCGGTCATTATGGCGCATAACAGGTAGTATTTAGTGTTAGGACCCGTCTAACAGAGATCGCCTTGACGTTCGGCAGACGGGCTAAGATGGTTTTGTACAAAATGCATTGTCCAAGCATCTCGCTTTTATAAATGGGCGTAGTATTGGCACCATCATTTTTGTAAGCATTGTTGTCCTTTTCTGATTTGCAGAGTGCTGCTGCATTGTCTCTTTTTTTTTTCCAGTCAGTTAAGCAACACCCTTTCTTCCACAAAGTCCAGTCTCAGTAGCCAAGAGTCTGGTCAATAGAATCCTCACCCTGATCCTCCTCCCTTCCACCATGGAGAGTCTTGGCAAACAAGTGATCCCACACTCGGATATTCTGAGGAGCTCTTTTCATCTACATTCCTTGATTTGGCCCTCTCGCCAAGCCTGCTTGAAGAGGGACATGATGAGATCTTGTGCACTGATTCCCAAACTCTTGAGCATCCACAGTGAGAAAAAGATGACGGTGGGGAACGGCAATTATTGTTTCATGAGGTGAATGATGATGATGAGACACATTTGCCAATAAGTCAACAGCAATTAGTGTCTCAACAGGTTGATGATGAGGATGAGACACAGTTGTGAATAAGTTAGGTTGTTGTTAGATCAACAAGTCAGGAGTATGACCAGAGTAAAGAAGTGGAAGAGGAAGTGGTGGACGATGAAATTACTGACCCAACCTGGGAAGGTGGCAATCAGTACAGAGGGGGAGGGATCCACAGCACAGCAACATGCTGGAAGAGGCAGTGGGGTGGAAAAAGGAGAAGGCGAGCCACACCAAACAGGCCCGCAACTGTTCCTTGGAGTACCCCCTTGTGGCAATCTCCCTTGCCAAGGGGTAGGTGTTCCGCAGTCTGGCGCTTTTTTGAAGAAAGTCCGGACAATAAAAGAATTGTCATTTGCAACCTGTGCCATACCAAAATAAGCAGTGGCGTGAACACTAGCAACCTCACCACCACTAGCATGATCCGCCACATGGCATCAAAGCACCCTAATAGGTGGGCCGAACGCATGGGTCCTCAATCAGTGTCTGCAGGTCACACTACTGCCTCCTCTTCCCCTGTGTTACGTGCTGGCCAATCCCCTGTCCAAGACGCAGGCTCGGAAGCCTCCCGCCCTGCACCTGGACCTTCGAAAGCACCATCAGCTTGCAAATCCACTTCTGTGTCCCAGCGCATTGTACAGATGTACATACCCCAGGCCTTTGAACGAAAGTGCAAATACCCATCCACCCACCCGCAGGCCATAGCAATAAATGCACACCTTTCCAAATTGCTAGCCCTGGAAATGCTGCCATTTTGGCTTGTGGATACTGAGGCTTTCCGCAGCCTGATGGATTTTCACAACCACCTACATTAGTGGCTGCAACCGCCCCTTCTCCTCCTCTGCCTCCTCCTCCACTTCCATCTCTGAATTCTCATCTTGCCGCACCAGTCAGCCATCAGTCAGTAGCTGGAAGCAGTGTAGCACTGCAGTGGGGAAGTGGCAACAGGTCGTGCTGAAAATAATTTGCTTAGGTGACAAGCAGCACACCGCTGCAGAGCTGTGGCAAGGTATAAAGGACCAGACTCAGCTGTGGTTCTCGCCACTCAACCTACAACCAGGCATGGCTGTGTCTGATAATGGCCATAACTTGGTGGCGGCTTTGGAGCTCAGCAAGCTCACACACATACCATGTTTAGCCCACGTCTTAAACTTAGTGGTTCAGCGGTTTCTCAAAACCTACCCTAATTTTCCTGAGCTAGTGGTGAAGGTGCGCCTCGTGTCTGCCCATTTCCGAAAGTCATCGACAGCTGCCAGCAATTGCCAGCTCACCAACTGTTGTGTGACGTGAGCACACGCTGGAACTCCACATTCCACATGTTGGCCAGGCTTTGTGAGCAGCAGCGGGCAGTAGAGGAATATCAGCTGCAACATGGTCGGGGCCTTTACAGTCAGCTTCCGCTCTTCACAAGCGAGGAGTGGGCATTGATGTCTGACCTCTGTCTTTAAGAAACTTTGAGGAATTAACACAGATAGTGAGCGGCGATAACGCCATTATCAGCATAACCATCCCTTTTCTGTGTCTACTCAAACGCTCGCTGCTCACAATTAGGGCTGACGCTTTGCATGTGGAAGAGGTGGAAATGGGGGAAGACATTACACAGGGTGATAGCCAGATCACCCTCAGTTCGTCTTCTCAGCGCAAATTTTATAAGTTTATCATATCAAAGACTTTAGTAATTGTCAAACAAGTGGCATTGTTTACATCATTCAGTGTCCCTGTCCAAAATTGTATGTGTGCAAAACAACACAGGAGTTTAGGTGCCATATGTGTCAGCATATTAGTAGCATCAATACAAAAGCAGGCACAGCTATTTCCAGACATGTGAGACATTTCCATGAGGGCAATCCCAATTGTCTGAAATTCTGGGGCGTATGTAAAAAAATTATTGGGGTAAGAAAAGAAAACCTGGATAAACTTTTGTTACAGGAAAAGACCAGGTGGATTTATAGGCTGGATAGCCTAAGCCCAAAATGCCTCAATGAGGGCTTTGCATATACATCATTTTTATAAACACTGCAGTGGAGTTTTCTCCATTAATTATGGTACATTATTGTATATAATAAGTGAGCATTGATGGGGTTGCCAGCCATGAGATTTGCACCTTTCTATTTTGGTTGTATCCGAATATATTTGCGGCAAATTTCGTTATAAAACAGCTATTTCCTGGCTGCAGAGAGCCTTTATAGTGGTGTAGAACACTGTGCCTTGCAGTAACACACATAGGGAGTCTGCTTTGGTAGTGAAATAATACTGTGAGTCCATATGACATGCAGATGATAGGCGTCGCTCTTAGAATCACTGCACACTTCACTTATTTGGGAAGTTACGGGGCCAAAACTGACCAAATTACTTAAGTATGAACTCAGCCTTACAGGTCGATGTTAGCGCCAAGAAGAAGAGAACTCCTTTTACACCATCATCAGATGATTCCACATAGATGTCTATAGAACCTGTTCTATTAAACACGTATACAATTAGAGCCCCCCGACAGAGTGGAGAGGTGTGAGCAGTAAGTTTGTGTTGACGTCACTGATTGTTTTGCCCTTCCTCTAATCCGTCAGAACAATAACCCCCCAAAAAAGGATTCTGTCTGTGGGGCAAACGAGGTGCAGAACAGCGTGACATCGCTGTGTCCTGCACATGTGGTATGCTGGAGGGGAACTGTGAATTTTCCCTGCAGTGGAGGCTAAGGACACGGTGGAGGATGAGGAGGCAGAGCCAGACATTGTTGCAGGACCAACGGTGTAACAACATGGAGGTGGAAGCGGCATCGCCTAGCCAAGTTGCTGGTGTGACTGTACAGGAACCACATTCACCCAGTAGGCCGTAAAGGACATGTATTGTCCCTGACTGTAGTTACAGCTCCACATGTCGGTGCTGCCATGCACTTTGGCAGACACCGACAGGCTCAAGGACTGGCCCACCTTCTGTTCTACATGCATGTGCAGGGTTGTTACTGCCTTTTTGGCGAAGAAATGTTGGCTTGGGACTCTCCACCTCGGCTGGGGACAAGCCATCAGTTCTATAAAAAAGGTGCAGAGTCCACCACTTGGAAAGGGAGGGACTGCAGCACCAGCAACATGGTGTCACAATGGGGAGTGGGGGAAACCCCCCACAGTCAGTACAATGTCGGGAATTTGGGAAAGAAACTATGCCTGGATGCCGGGATCAGGTCACCTCCTAAAGAGTCCGTAATCCACGCCCTAACTCCTCACCGTATGAGCGGACCTGGATGGTAGGACGGATCATACCCAGTTAACCTAGGACCCTGAGTCACCCTTATAATCCCTCACATAGATGCAGGGGAGAGACGACCTGTTCTTCCAAGACACGGATAAACAGGAGTCTCAACCGGCCTAATAGCATAGAAAAGCCAAGTGGAACGGGTGGCGATCCAAACACCAAACGGATGCAGTACGTACTGATACACAGGAACCAGCACTCCAGCAACAGCTCACAGACTTGACTTTTGGTTCCCCCTCCGGGGAACCACAATACCCCCTTCCGGAGGATACAACAGACAAACAGTGGAAATGACAAACATCCATGCTGATCACAAACACCACACTGACCAAACATGGAACACAAAATGACATACTAATATCACCCTGAAAATAACACACCAAACTCACAGACAACAAGTGAGGATAGGTAAGGCAAAGAGACAAAGAGAAGACAAGGAATGACATTGCAGGAGACATCGATGATAACTAGGAAGGCCCTCAGATAATCATCCAAGAAAGGAGCAAGCTCCTTCTCAAACAAAGGCAGACATACCACTGATCTCAGTCTCACAGCAACAGAATATAAAGCGACCTGAGACCACACCCAGCTCCACCAAACTCACACCTTAACCCCGGGTACACCAGGAGGGAAGGAAAACAACCTTAAAGGGAAAGCGCACACACATGCATAAACAGACACACGTTGCCACTGGCAACAGTGTCATGGCAACAACTCCATTCCGTGACACTTTGCCAGGAGTACATTTAGCTTCTGCGCCGTTGGATGAGTGCACGCATACTGTTGTCTCTTGGCAATCGCTTTGGTGATCGATTGCTAATGGAATGAGTAACGAGGAGTAGGAGGACGAGGAGCAGGAGCATCAGAACTGGTAGATGATGGGAAGGACAGGCAGCTCCCTTCGGCTGAGGTTGTGGAGCCTTGACTGCCTGAAACCGGGTACGTGCCAATAGGTGATACAGCGGTTGCTGCGGCAGGCTGGAACACCACATCGAAGCCACGGTTCTCCCAGGCCACTTTATGGTGACACTGCATATGTTGACGCAGGGCCGTGGTGCCAACATTGGCACCCTGGCCACCCTTCACCTTCTGCCACAGATTCTACATATGGCCATGTTTACCTCCTCTGTCGGCTTAATAAAAAACTGCCACATCGCTGAGTAGGTGGTTTTACCCCCAAGACTACGCAGTGACTGACTGCTACCGCCTCTGCCTCCGTGAACCTGTGCACCACTACTTCCCAGGCACTACTTCCCAGGCTACTGACCTCCTACTGCTGCCACACTGCTGACTCCCGGCCATGCTACCAATTTGATGGTTCTGCCACTGACTCACAGGCAAGCTGCCACCATCTTCTCCCGATGATGAAGCCCCTTCGTCAGAGGGGGTGAATACGCAATGACGTAGGTTTGCTAAGTAGGTTTGCTACGTCGCTCCTTCCTGCTGATCTTGTTGACGATTGTGGACTAAGAGTTAAAAGGTGGAGAGAGCATGGTCCCCTGCAGCACAGAGTATTTCAAGAGTGTGTCGGTTGTGTTGGAAAGGACAGACAGGATTACTGGTTCTCAAAAAGCTTAGAATCAGCGTTGATATATATATATGGCATCAGAGGTGTGTGAGGACGCCATCATGACTGGTACACCATCCAGGGCAGATTGTATATGTGGGCAACATACAGAATATAACCAGGAAACAGATTGAAGAATGGGGACAATTTGATCTGATAATTGACGGCAGTCCTTCTAATGACTTATCTGTGGTTAACCCGCACCAGAAAGGCCTTTATGGGGGCACTTTGCAACTGTTTTTTGACTTTCCACGATTACTTAATAAAGTGTTGCCTAAGACAGGAGAGAATCGGGCAGTCTTCTGGTTATTCGAGAACGCGGTTGCGATGGAGAAAGCATTCCAAAAAGCAATTTCTCTCCACCTGGAGACGAATCCTGTGAAGATTGATGCAAGTGCGGTATCCACTGCTCATCGAGCCAGATACTTCTGGGGGAACCTGCCTGACATGAATTGGCCTCTAGTAGCTACAGACAATGAGAAGACAAATCTTTAAGATTGCTTGGAGCCCAGAAGAGTCGCGAAGTTCATCAAGATTCAAACCATAACTACCAGTTCCTGGTCTCTTCTTCAGGCAAAACATCACAAGTTCCCAGTCATCATAGATGGGAAGGAAGACATCCTGTGGTGCACGGAGATGGAGAGGATCTTCGGATTCCCCCTGCACTATACGGACGTCTCAGAAATGAACCTCTGCTCCCGACAGAAACTCCTGGGAAGGTCATGGAGTGCCCCAGTCATCCGACGTATATTCACCCCGCTAAAGGATTATTTTGAAAGTGTGTAGAAGCCACACGGGGCCCCCACGCTGCAGATTTATCATGGCGACACCAGATTTTATAATATTACATTATTATATAACGGGGAAAAAATGAAGAAAATGAAGCCCGTACGTCACCCGGCTCCTAAGTGCGATCAGCTACATCATCATCATCATCGAGTACTGTCTGCACGTCACTAATGTCCTCCTCAACCGTCTCTGGGTCATAAGCCTGATCGCTCGCAACACCAGCTCCCACGCCACTCTCCTCATCACTACTTGCCCGCCTAGTGGCAGAAGCGGCGGATGTCTCCTCCACATCTTGGCTTGCAAGTAGCTGCTGACTGTCTTCTAGTAGCTCGTACTCACTGTATAGTGGAGGTGAGCCCACAGCATGCAATACTTCTCTGGCTGAGGGAACAGAAAAGGACAGAGGCAGGTCGAGGACAAGTGAGGGCACAGGGCCTGGTCCCGGGCCTTGCCAACTAAGGGTTGTGTCTGACGAACCCACCGACTCTTGGATGGGGGTGTCTGATGTCACTTGCAACGAAGTCGAAGATTGAGTCAACCATTCCAGAACCGCTGGGTTGCTGGTCACGACACGACTGCTAGCTGACACTGGGAGCCCAGGCCTTTCAAAGTGACCCTTGCTGCCGTGGCCCCTACCTCTGCTGTGACCTCTGCCTGCACCAGAAACATTTAGGCCTCTGCCACTCTCCAGTCTGACATACTGTTAGATCAAATAAATTTAAAAAAAGGAAATTAAAACACCCCAAAAAAGTCAGTAATTTTCTCACTTCACCACACAATGGCAAATACTTTTTTGTGCCACTAATACACGCCAAAGAGGGCTTTAGAACATATAACTGCATCGCTAAACAGCAAATAGGCCCTTATTTTTTTACACTTATACACGACACAAAAAGCTTTACAACAGATAACTGCGCCGCTGATCGGCAAATATATTTTTTCTTTTTACACTAATACACGCCACAAAAGGCTTTAGAACAGATAACTGCACCGCTTACTGCCAAATATATTTTTTCTTTTTCCACTGATATACGCCACAAAAGGTTTTAAAACATAAAACTGCACCACTGAGCGGCAAATATATTTTTTCTTTTTCCACTAATACACTCCGCAAAAGGCTTTACAACATATAACTGCACCGCTTACTGCCAAATATATTTTTTCTTTTTCCACTAATACACGCCACAAAAGCCTTTAAAACATATAACTGCACCGCTGGCCGGCAGATCTATTTTTTTCTTTTTCCATTAATACACGCCGTACAAGGGCAAATAAGACGTAGAAACATTTCCTTGTAATAAAACCTGTTAATGCCTGTTTCAAACAGCACTTGCACCCTAAAAAGAACGGTTTGCTGGAATGAAGTTTTTTCTAACACTGTCCCTAGCACCTGCTGACGTCCCTCCCTGCACTAAATACACTGGTAAATGGCAGAATCTAAGATGGCTGATGCTATTGATAGGGCTGTGACATCACAGGGCTGGCTGGCTGCTGATTGGCTGCATGCATGTTATTGTGGGTGATCCCTCGTTCCCAGAGTTCATTGCTCCATGTCCTCACACATGCAGCAGCCATTTTAGGAAAAAATGCAATTCATTACCACGAAGCACAAGGAAATTCGGCTTCGGTGCAAATCTAATTTTTCCTGAAATTCTGATCGAATTCCACTTCATCAACTTTGAGTCGCTTATCTCTAGTGAGTTAATAAAACTATATTACATGACTTGAATCTTGTAGGTAACAAAATGCCAAAGAATAAATGGAAACCAATATGACCAAGGGTTCATCAAAAGCATTCCAGGCTTACAGAGAACTCCATAATAAATGTATAAATTAAATAAAATTTGCTGAATTAGCAACAGAAAAGCAAATTTCAAGCAACAGTAAAATAAGTCCCATACATTTTTATAAATATATAATTGACAAAAAGATACATTTTAATAATACTAGCCCTCTATGGGATAACCTTGGGAATATAGCTGTAGTATAGTGTAGCTGCACTTTTCATCTGTGTTCACCAGTGAGCTGCCAGTACTAATCATTTAGGGGAGCAGTAATCACGGTTCCCCAGAACTATCTCCATCAAATATCACAATCTTAAAACAAGAAGTGAAGATGCATCTAAGCAACTTAAATATTGATATATCCTGCGGGATGGCATTCCTCCCCATGTATTGAGGGAATTGAGGGAGGTAATGGATATCTCAGCTTCTTAGACTTTCTTATAACAGGGTCAAAGCCAGAAGGCTGGAGGACGGCTGATATTGAACCAATATTTAAGAAAGTTAAAACTAAGTGAAACTGTATAATTACAGTCCGATAAGTTTGACATAATTCATTGTAAAATACTTAATGGCATTTTAAGAGACGAGCTTCAAAAGTATACGGTGGTGAATAAACTACTAGTAGCCAGCATGGATTCATGCAAAACTGGTCATGCCTAACCAACATGTTTGGCTTCTATGACGATATACTTGTTGGTCATGTTCTCTTTAAATTATCTTTAAACTCTTTATTAGTGGACCTTGTCGATGGGACTTAAAATGTCTGTCAGTTCTTGCTAAAGGCACAAAATTGTACCTCCTGCTCCGCTCCTGGTCACCTCATATATGCACTGCATTAGTGATCGTAATCCCTGGTGGATACAAGCAGTATATAATGTAATGTATGTCAACATTGTAGGTGCTTCTCTAATTGCAAATGTTGTGTATATAATAATATAATGCGGATAATTGAGCTGAAAGGGATTGAACTTTGCACATGTATCTTGAAGATAAGTAACTATGCAACTGTATGACCACCCTTATAACTATGCAGTGATACTTTATTTTGCAATTATTATATGAAAAACAGTATTATTTTGCATATGCAACACACAATGTAGTCCCAGCAGAAAACGATAATTGATAGTGATAGTGATTATTGTGGACATCTCATTTCAATTGCTAATTCTACCATTAGTGTTCTCTGGTCACACCATGAAGTACACCATGAAGCATTGTTTATGTACATGTCATTTACTGTCACACTAGTAGAATACCACTGTTTGTTAGAATACATCAACAACCATTCTTATTTAATCATACTTTCAAGGTTGAAAAAGGCATCAAGAAGAACTGTGCTTGAAAGGAAAAGTCCTTATGTGGAAAGCTATTTACCTGCAGATAAAAGGATACAGTACGCCACTTCAAAAATCATTTTACATTCAATTCTTCATTTAAACTCAGCAAATAGACTGTTCCCAAGCAAAACACTCTGCTTACATTTCTGTTTTAGGACCAAATTAGATATGTCAAGTTCTTTCCAGAATCTTGACCTGCCGCACAATTGTCTGGGATGGAATAGATAATCACTGTTTGGATATTTGATTTACAAAAAAGCACCAACTTGCTGTTCCTTTTCCTCTTATTTGTATATTTTATTGGTCCCCAGTCCATGATTTTCCAGCTGCTGTTGTAGAACTACAACTTCTAGCAAGCCCTTACAGCCACAGGCTACCAGGAGAGTCACTTAGGTAGCCAAAAATTGAAAATCCGCTGTCTGTTATTGCTTCTCTCTAAGTTCCCAACTACAGCTGCACACAGCTTGTAATGAAATACACACTCAGGGCTATTAAAACAGTGAGCCTGTACACTTTATGCAGCTTAAAGGGGTTTTCCAGGAGTAAAATATTGACCTGTCATCAATATCAGATTTGTGAGGGTCCATCTCTCGGTTCCCGCGCAAGTCAGCTTTTTGAAGAGACTGTGGAGGACCTCCTAGGACTCTTAGTTTGTTTTACTGCAGGTCGTTCTTTCACTGCAGGTCCAGGAGAGCGTTCTTCATCACATAAGAGTGGCTGACGTGCTTGAACAGTCTCATGGACTTTGCCAGCACCTTATGCAAGCCAGTGTACTTTAGAAAGTGCTGCACCACTAGGGTGATGATGTGTGCCATGCAAGGGGCATGTGTTATTCCGGTTAGGTTCAGGAAAGCCATGATGTTGGCGTCCATTGCCGCTGACCACCTTGCCCACTTGGAGTCAGCAGGGTGCAAGTCAGAAGGATGTTTGCTGCTTGATGTACTTGAGCCACTGATCACCGGTGTGGCTACTTTCTCCCAGGCCAATCAACTCCAACACAGAGTTGTAACGCTTGACATGACACATGTGATAGGAAGGAGGGGTAGTGCAAGTGACCCTTTGCCCTGCTGCATGTGCACAGAGGAGGAGGCGGATCAGTGCCTGTTGTGAGAACCAGGCCGACACAATTATGGGGGGGGGGCAAAAGGACCTGGCCTCGTTGCCGGGGTGCTGCCTCACCACTGCCAGAAAAAAACATTGACTGTGGTCCATGAAAGACATGTACTGTCCCTGTCTGTAATAGCTGCTCCAGGTGTCCACCATGGTGTGAACCTTGCTGCATAGCGAGAATTGTAGGGAGTGGCCCACATTGTTCAACATGTGAGAGTACAAGGCAAGGATGGCTTTTTGGAAGAAATAATGCCAGCTAGACCACCATTGGATTGCTGGGGGAGTAGAGTTGTTTCCTGGCAACACACTGACTCCACTGAAAGCCTTCTTTGGGGCTGCAAGGAGGAGGAGCAGGAGGATTGCTGTGACCCCTGGCTCCACGACATGGTGTCCAACTCTGAAGTCATCTCCACATCAGCCTGCTGTGACTGAGAGGAGGAGTGAGCCATCCAATCCACAATATCATCCTCTTTCTCCTCAACTATAATGTTGCACCTTTCCAAAGCCAGTAGGGACAACTGGCCTACTACTGGGACAACTGGCCTACTACTGGGACAACTGGACTACTACCACCACTACTACTACTACTACTACTATCACTATCATCACTATCCTCTGGATAGTTTGTTCTGCTGCTAACCACATTCTGGCTCTGGGTCTTTCTCTAGGAACTCTTCTATAGCCTGTACATTTTTGGGCCCTCAGATAATGTTGTGCACTACCCTGTGTTGTATTGGTGTAGTAAACACGTATATATGCTGCTAGTTTGAATAGAATCAATGACACCCCCCACAAAAAAAATATAAATGTTTGACTATAGGGAAACTGGGGGAGAGGGGTGGCGTGGGTTGACCAGGCATGTAAGCAGATGCAACTTACCACTAGCCTGTGTGGAACTGTTTCCTCTGCTACTCCTTCCAGTGACAACATGACTTGCCAAAAGTCCAAAGGAAAGGAGGGGAAGGAATGCGGCCTTGCTATGCCGGCCAAACGACATGGGGCCACGCAAGCTGCGAAGATGTCAGAAGTAGCTACGCGGCTAGAAAAGTTTGCCCGCTCCTTGACACTCTCAGCAAACACCCCAGAGGTAGACAAGGCATCCAAACTTACAGACACCACTCGGAATGCCGGCTCCTGCCCTCCCAGAGACGGAGATCAGTACAGTACTGACATGAGGGCTGCTCCTGAAATAGAACCCACCATCAAGGATGTTTTTGCAGTGGTGGCGCAATGCAATAGGGTGCTTACCCCGTTGAATACGCATATGGGGGGTCTCAAGGAGGACATTTTACTTATCGGACAAGACATGAGGCAAGTGAACGAGCGGATTGGTAGGATGGAGGGCCGACTAAGTAAAATGGAGGATCAGGTACCGCCTGAAGAAGAGACCTTCAGCGTGTAATGCACAATGTGTCACTGCTTATATCTAAATCTGATGATCTTGAGAATAGACTGAGACGAAACAATGTCTGAATAATTGGTGTGCCTGAATACACTGAGGGAGCTGATGCTGTTACGTTTATGGAGAAATGGCTTTCTGATAAAATTGGAAGAGAGACACTGTCTCCCCTATTCGCTATTAAGCAGGCTCACCGTGTACCATTTCTCCCTCCACCACCAGGAGCACCGCTGAGACCTCTTCTGAACAAAATTCTTCATTTTAGAGATCGGGAGGCGATTTTGAGAGGCGCACAAGACTGTGCAGATCTTACTATCAATGGCATTCGTGTGTCCTTGTTTCTTTGTTTTCTGCGGAGGTACAAAAACAAAGAGCACACTTCCTTGATGTCAAAAAATGACTGAGAGCTCTTCAGCTACCCTATTCAATGATCTACCCATCCAGATTGCGTGTGGTGGCAGGAGATATGACGCATATGTTTGATAATCTAGCAGCAGTGTGCTAGTGGCTAGCTAGATGCAGATGAGAAGGATCTGCGTGGCAACACTTGAGGACGCTATGGACTCTATGTGGTATTTGAGCTGCGTCCAATACTTTGTGGGTTAGCTGGCTACATACCAGTTCCTAATAAGACTCTCTTATGTTGCACTGGGCTGGGGGAGTTTCTTTATTACCTTCCTTTCAGCCTTTAGTTTCAGTTGTTTTTTGTTCTATACTGCGGCAGGTTACAATATTGAGATGTGCCAGGTCCCAGCGTCGAAGCAGTACTACTGAGGCAGATTCTATGCTAGTTCTGTTAGTCTGTATCTACATTCGGGGATCAGGAATTTCTTTTACCCCAGCTTCTCCACTCCCTGCCAGGAGAAATCTCTGTTTTGTTAGCGGGTTTGTTTGGTTGGGATGGGAGGGTTTGGGGGGTAGCCGAGGCATTATGCATGTTTTTCATTGGGCTGTGCGATGGCTCCCTCGGGGTAAGTGGCACTGGGCTGGTTCTATTTCTGGAGTTGGTTTGATGATGGGTACCCTTAAGATTATTGTTTGGAATGTGCGGGGATTAGGCCAGACTTCTGAACGACATGCTGTCTTTCACGTTTTGCAAACACACCAACCAGCAATCCTCTGTCTTTCTAAAACACATCTTACTCCCAATAAAACCCATCTGATTCATAAGGCATGGGTGGCACATGAGTTCCACTCTACCTATTCCAAACATGCTCGAGGAGTTAGTATCCTGGTACATAGAACTCTTCCCTTTGCTGCTAGAGATATCTGTATTGATAGTGAGGAACAATTTGTATGTGTTGACTGCTCCATATTCCACTTTAGGCTGATATTGGTGGAGGTGTACATTCCCCCATCATACTCTAGTGAGATTTCTAAAAATAATTCTAGCATTCACAACTAAATTCCCTAATGTACCTATTTTGTTAATGGGAGACTTTAAAATGTATTTGGATGGGTTCCTTGATAAGTTTGACCCAACTGCCCGTGGCCCGGGTAGCTCTCCCACCTCACTGGATAGGTTGCTATCGGAGATTGATTTATGTGACCTATAGAGGGTTATTCACCAGGGATGACGGCACTGCAGTACTTGTGCTACTTCTCCTCACATAAATCACTGTCCAGAATAGACCTGGTGATTGGTTCCCCATCTATAATGACTATAACTCATGAGGTCACTTACCTTCCCCGCAGCATTTCTGATCACTGCCCAGTTATGTTTCAGCTATGTCTAGGGACTTTGGAGCACAATCCGAGACCCTCCCATTCTGGCCTTATCTAGTGGACAGAGTATTGCAATTTCTAGTGCCATTGTAGACTTTTTTTGTCACAATATATGGTCTGCATCTGAACGCTATGGGACGCTATGAAGGCATATGTTAGAGGATTATATATCAAAAGTATTAGTATGCACAAAATCAAAAGCAGGGCTCTACCAGCGGAATTCTCTGATATGGTTTTGTCCACGGAGTGCAAATATATAAAAAGTCCTTCACTGGAGTATGCAGCTAGTTGGAAGGAAGCCCAGGGTTTGTTGAAGGAACATTTGCAAGTTAGAGCCAGGGATAAGCAATTTTTTAAGATCCAGAAGTTTTTCTCTGAGGGGGAGAGCGCTGGTCACTTACTGGCTACTGTCATCAAAGCACAATCTGCCCCTCCAGTGTGACCTCTATTAGAAATATACAGGGGGACCTGGTTACTGGGGATAATGATATCTTGGGAATGTTCCATTCTCATTTCAAGGATGTATATAAGTCTAAGCTGATGGTTGACTCGACAGACAGAGATGATTATTTATTTATCAGCCATATACATGCCTACTCTCTCTGTGGAGCATAGACAGCTGCTGAATGGGGAAATCTCACTGGAGGAACTTGAGATGGTGTTGACGTCTTTCCCTAATGAGAAGGTGCCCGGTGGGGATAGCTTGCCAGGAGAATTTTACAAGAAACACCAAGAGATCTTACTCCCACATCTCCTTAATGTCTTCAATGACTCTCTTCCGACTGGCATTCTTCCCAGCTCAATGAGAGAGGCGATTGTGGTGGTGATCCCAAAACCAGGTAAGGATCCTACACAGGTGGATTCTTACCGGCCTATTTCCCTGTTGACAGTGGACATTAAAGCACTAGCCAAGGTCCTAGCTAATAGTTTATTAAGCGTCATTAATTACTGTTATTCACAAAGATCAATCTGACTTCATGCCTGGAAAATCCACATCCTTAAATCTCAGATGCCTGTTCCTTAACCTTTAGTTGGGGGGAGGGGTAGGGGATGGATTTAGTGTCGTGCTCTCACTTGACAGGGCCAAGGCTTTTGATAGTGTCGAGTGGGAGTACCTTTGGGCAGTTATGACAAAAATAGTGTTTTGCCCAGTTTTCATAAAGTTGGTGAAACTGTTTTATAATGAGCCCAGGGCTGGTGTCCGGGTCAATGGAGGCATATCCCCGGCGTTGGCATTAGAGAGAGGGACAAGGCAAGGCTGTCGTTTGCCCCCTCTTCTGTTTGCCATTACCATAGAGCCTCTAGCCTCTAGCCTCTAGCCTCTAGCGAACTACACCACTAATAAATGGCTTTAGAAGGGGAGGTATAGAGGAGCGAGTCTCTTTATATGCAGACAATATGCTGCTGTATGTAGGAGATCTGGCCTCATCAATAGACCCTATCATATCTCTGATTAATGAATTTGGCAAGCAGTCTGGGTTGCTTAATAATTGGAGCAAGTCGGTAATACTGCCGTTGTCCCGCCTTCACAGAGTCTTTGTCTTTGTCATACAAATCTCAAAGTTGTGTCATCCTTCACATACTTGGGAGTTGAGGTGTCCACTAATCCACATAGATGCATACAAGATAATGTAGTGCCACTACTGGCTAAGTCTAAGCTTAAAGCTGCTTCCTGGTATAAGTTGCCATTGTCTCTAGTAGTGATGAGCGGCAGAGGTCATATTCGATTTCGCAAATATTTCGGAGAATATTCGTCAAATATTCGCGAATTCGAATATTCGTTCGGAGTAGTGTTGATTACGAATTTTCATAATACAAATTTTCGTAATGCAAATTTTCATAATAAGAATCAATGAGATCGTGAAAACTCAGATCCGATGGTATATTCTAACCCCCAGGTGTTCCCATGGTGACAGGGACGCTTGTCAGGGAGGAGTATGCCAAAGTGGAACAACTGTACAGATTAAACAGATTTAAAAAAAAGACGAATATTCTAGAAAACAAATATATTCGTTTTCTAGAATATTCGTAATATTCAAAAACAAGAATATATAGCAATATAGTGAATATTCGAAAAAAAAAAACTAATATAGAGCAATTTAGCTAATATAGTGCTATAATCTTCTTTGTCTAATAGTTGTAATCTGAAGTTCAGATCGAAAAAAAATTACAACTATTTAAAAAAAAAGATTATAGCACTATATTAGCTAAATTGGTCTACATTAGTTTTTTTTTTTTTCGAATATTCACTATATTGCTATAGATTTTTATTTTAGAATATTACGAATATTCGAAAAACGAATATATAGCACTATATCGAATATATTAGTTTTTTAGAATATTCGGCTTTTTTTCCATCTGAAGTCATGATTCCACCCTGCTTAAATTACGAATGTAGAACAATTTAGCTAATATAGTGCTATAATAATATTTTTTAATTTAATTTTTTTCCAATCTGAACTTCAGATGAGAAAAAAATTTAAACTATTAGACAAAGAAGATTATAGCACCATATTAGCTAAATTGCTCTATATTATATATTTTTTTCAAATATTCGCTATATTGCTATATATTCTTGTTTTGGAATATTCCGAATATTCTAAAAAACTATTATATTTGTTTTCTAGAATATGTGTCTTTTTTTTTTATCTGTACAGTTGTTCCACTTTGGCATCCTCCCTGACAAGCGTCCCCGTCACCATGGGAACGCCTGGGGGTTAGAATATACAATCGGATCTGAGTTTTCACGATCTCATTGATTCTCATTGCGCAAATTCGCATTACGAAGATTCGCAATCAACACTACTCCTAAAGTCAAAGATATTGTCGCCTTCTCATTGGCCCACAAGCTAGAAGCAGGGAGGGATCATGTGTACTGATTAAAAAAAAATCTTGAATATTCGAAATTACGAATACATATCACTATATTCTAAATATTTGCAAATTCTCGAAGTGCCGATATTCACGATAAAAATTAGCAATTCGAATATTCGTGATCAACACTAGTCTCTAGTAGGCAGGGGAAATCTGATCAAGATGGTGCTAATACCGTAGCTCCTATATATACTTCATAACTCACTGGTATGGATCCCCATGCATTATTTTTACAAAACCCAATACATTTTTCATTTTTTGTTGCGGAAGATTAAAAGAAGTAGAATTAGATATGAAACCTTGCAAAGAAACAAAAAATCAGGTGATCTAGCAATGCCCAACCCTTTATTATATTTTCTCGCAGCCCAACTGCAGCATTTTAAAGAATGGAACATGGCTGAAGGAGCGGGAAGAAATGGCAGATTAGTTGAATGGGCATTGAGACGCTCCCCACCCCTGGCAGCCCTGGAAGGGGAAGTGGATCCAAGATTAGGATCTGCCCCAACTTTCGTGCTAATGAGGAAAGTGTGGGCTAAGGCTAAAGTGCTTCTTGGGGTCTCAGGACTTCTAAATATGTCTCCCATATGGAACAACCCCGTCTTACCAGAACTTTCCCAACTGAAGGGATTTTCCCTATGGGAAAGGAAAGGGATTTGGAACATTGGACAATTGTACTCCCAGGGTCTCCTGAAGCAATTTCAGCAATTGTACTCTGAGTTCGATCTACCCTCCAGTCATTTATATAAATACTTACAGATAAGACACGATTAGATGCCCTATCCAAAACACTATTGCTGCAATATACAGTACATCCAATCATGCGCTTGACTCTGTGGTGGTGGTACAATCTGTAAGGGGAGTTATCTCGAGAATTTATCAATCATTGCATGGGGAGTTTATGAATGACTTTCCTCTTAGGGTAAAGGCACAATGGGAAAACAATATTGGGAGTATTACTGATACTCAATGGGAAGAGACGTTGGCATTGACCCCGAGCCTATCCCTGAATGAAGCTGCTAGATTGTCCCAGCTGTTTTTGATCCATAGGGTGTATACAACCCCACTATTCCTGTTTAAGATCGGATATAGAGGAGACTCCTGTTGTCCAAAATGCAGCGAGTCAGAGGCTGATCTGTTAGATATGCTATGGAGCTGCTGTGCATTAAGAGTATATTGGAGTGAGGTAATACAGCTAATCAATAAAGTGTATAGTGCAGATTTCCCTCTTGATCCTAAAATGTGCCTACTCTGCGTTTTTGAATCTGATCAACTGCAGAAGCCTATTATTATAGGAATAAATAGGATTGTTGCACCAGACATGTATAACACTGGCAGCCAAGTGGATAAAACCACTTACTCCTGTTATAGCAGAGTACATAGCAAGACTGAATGTTGTTATAAGACTGGAAAGGTGGGTCTATCTCAAACGAAACCGCCTCTTGAAATTTGAGGCTATTTGGGGTTGATAGATCTGGAATCTGTAGTCTGTGGTTGGCACTTACTTACTGCATGCAGAATTGAGGGGGAATATGATACTAGGGAACCAAGAGTTATGATATTGTGGTGTATACCTAAATCTAACTAAGGATGTGTGCTGATGATTAGTCCTTGCTGCTACCCCGAGGGTACCCCGGGGGAGCCTCTTCACTCTCCTTCTCTTCAGGGAGCCAACCCTGAATCTTTACTTCTACTCTTCTTCCTGGATATCTGGCAGCCAAGTGTTACTGTGATTGTCTAGTAAGGGGGGAAGTTAGTTGTGGGCTTGCAATTGAATACTAATTATTGGTCAATTATGATTGTCGTGTCAATACTATATCCTAATATGTCTGAACTGTTTTAGACACTGTAAACACGATGTGCATTTTTGTGTTTTTGGATAAAACTCAATAAAAAGGTATCTGATAAAAAAAGAATATAGGGAAAAATATTTAGGCCTAAATTTGTTATCCCTCACAGGCACTTTTGTGTGCTGGCCTGTTTATTGGTGTTGATCACCTATATTCTGGTTTAATTAAGTTGAACAACACTTAAATTCCAACTGTGTGGAAATAGAATTCACAGAAACTGACAATTGAGACCTGATGCTCAATTTCTCATTATCACCCACAGTTAGATTGCTGCCCTACCTTGCGTCTTGTAGTAATCAAATATATATGCTGGTTTAATTACATTAAAAAATCCCAGATTTTTATTTTATTTCCAACCGTGTGGAAACTGAAAATACATCAACAGACAACTGAGGCTTGGCGCTCAATTTCAACTTAATACACACAGGTAGATTTTTGCCACACGATGGGTATTGCTGTTCAAGAGGAAGATCACACTCCAACCCAATATTGGAAAACTGTCGATTTATTTTCAAGTGTCCATAAACATGCAATGCTATATGCATATTGTAACATACAAACATGACCTCTTTAAATAGGCCCAAACAAGTAGTGGCATCAAAGTGTATGCAAATTACAAGCAACTAATCAAGAAAGTGCATAATTATTCTCAAAGTCAATGTTGTGCATGATAAAATAACTATATATTGCAAACATGCTATGGAAAAATCCAGTTCATATAAGTGTCAGAAAGTGTAATAAGTAGTGTTGAGCACGAATATTCTAAAAGCTAATTATATCGCAACTTTGAGAATTCTCGAATATTTAAAATATAGTGCTATATATTCGTTATATAGAATAGTCTTCATTTTTTCCATCTGCACACATGAGTCATCCCTGATTCTTGCTTGTGGGCCAATGAGTCGTTGGCCCACAAGCAACTTAAGCAGGTAGGAATCATGACTTCAGATGGAAAAAATGCTGAATATTCTAAAAAACAAATACAGTTGCAAGAAAAAGTATGTGAACCCTTTGGAATGATATGGATTTCTGCACAAATTTGTCATACAATGTGATCTGATCTTCATCTAAGTCACAACAATAGACAATCACAGTCTGCTTAAACTAATAACACACAAAGAATTAAATGTTACCATGTTTTTATTGAACACACCATGTAAACATTCACAGTGCAGGTGGAAAAAGTATGTGAACCCCTAGACTAATGACATGTCCAAGAGCTAATTGTAGTGAGGTGTCAGCCAACTGGAGTCCAATCAATGAGATGAGGTTGGAGGTGTTGGTTACAGCTGCCCTACCTTATAAAAAACACACACCAGTTCTGGGTTTGCTGTTCACAAAAGAGCTCTCAGAAGACCTACGTTTAAGAATTATTGACTTGCATAAAGCTGAAAAGGGTAAAGTATCTCCAAAAGCCTTGCTGTTCATCAGTCCACGGTAAGACAAATTGTCTATAAATGGAGAAAGTTCAGCACTGCTGCTACTCTCCCTAGAAGTGGTCATCCTGTAAAGATGACTGCAAGAGCACACTGCAGACTGCTCAATGAGGTGAAGAATAATCCTAGAGTGTCACCTAAAGACTTACAAAAGTCTCTGGCATATGCTAACATCCCTGTTAGCGAATATACGATACGTAAAACACTAAACAAGAATAAATTTCATGGGAGGATACAACAGGGGAAGCCACTGCTGTTCAAAAAAAACATTGCCACACGTTTACACTTTGCACAAGAGCACCTGGATGTTCCACAGCAGTACTGGCAAAATATTCTGTGGACAGATGAAACCAAAGTTGAGTTGTTTGGAAGAAACGCACAACACTATGTGTGGAGAAAAAGAGGCACAGCACAGCAACATCAAAACCTCATCCCAACTGTGAAGTATGGTGGTGGGGGCATCATGGTTTGGGGCTCCTTTGCTGCATCAGGGCCTGGACGGATTGCTATCATCGAAGAAAAAATGAATTCCCAAGTTTATCAAGACATTTTGCAGGAGAACTTAAGGCCATCTGTCCACCAGCTGAAGCTCAACAGAAGATGGCTGTTGCAACAGGACAACGACCAAAAGCATAGAAATAAATTAACAACAGAATGGCTTAAAGAGAAGAAAATACGCCTTCTAGAGTTGCCCAGTCAGAGTCCTGACCTCAACCTGATTGAGATGCTGTGGCATGACCTCAAAAAAGCGATTCACACCAGACATCCCAAGAATATGAACTGAAACAGTTCTGTAAAGACGAATGGTCAAGAATTACTCCTGACCGTTGTGCACGTCTGATCTGCAACTACAGGAATCGTTTGGTTGAAGTTATTGCTGCCAAAGGAGGTTCAACCAGTTATTAAATCCAAGGGTTCATATACTTTTTCCACCTGCACTGTGAATGTTTACATGGTGTGTTCAATAAAAACATGGTAACATTTAATTCTTTGTGTGTTTTTAGTTTAAGCAGACTGTGATTGTCTATTGTTGTGACTTAGATGAAGATCAGATCACATTTTATGACCAATTTGTGAAGAAGTCTATATCATTCCAAAGGGTTCACATACTTTTTCTTGCAACTGTATATAGCACTATATTCAATATAATGCTATATATTCATATTTTAGAATATTCGTCATTTTTTCCATCTGAAGTGAAGACTGAACACTGTTCACTTCAGATTGAAAAAAATGACAAATATTCAAAAATATGAATATAGTGCTATATATTAGTTTTTTTGAATATTCGTCATTTTTTTCCATCTGAAGTCATGATTCCTCTCTGCTTAAGTTGCTTGTGGGCCAATGACTCATTGGCCCACAAGCAAGAAGCAGGGAGGAATCATGTGTTCAGATGAAAAAATTGACAAATATTTTAAAAACAAATATATAGCACTATATTCTATAGTGCTATATATTTGTTTTTGACCCACACCAGTATTGATTGCGTAATATTCACATATTACGCGATCATTACCTTGCCGATTTTCGAGTAAAAAAAAGAATGTAGAATAGGGATGAGCGAACCCGAACTGTATAGTTCGGGTTCGTACCGAATTTTGGGGTGTCCGTGACACGGACCCGAACCCGAACATTTTCGTAAAAGTCCGGGTTTGGGTTCGGTGTTCGGCGCTTTCTTGGCGCTTTTTGAAAGGCTGCAAAGCAGCCAATCAACAAGCGTCATACTACTTGGCCCAAGAGGCCATCACAGCCATGCCTACTATTGGCATGGCTGTGATTGGCCAGTGCACCATGTGACCCAGCCTCTATTTAAGCTGGAGTCACGTAGCGCCGCACGTCACTCTGCTATGATCAGTATAGGGAGAGGTTGCAGCTGCGACGTTAGGGCGAGATTAGGCGGATTAACTCCTCCAAAAGACTTCATTCTGTGATCGATCTGTAGCTGTGGATCATTGAAGTGCTATTATTGACTTGCTCACTTTTTTGAGGCTGCCCAGAGCGTTTTTAGATCACTTTTTTTCTGGGGTGATCGGCGGCCATTTTGTGACTTGTGGTGCGCCAGCACGAGCTATCACCAAGTGTATTTAACCATCGATAGTGTGGTTATTTTGTGCTATATCCTACATCAGCTGCAGGCTGAGCCTGTGTCACCGAAGTGCATTTAACCATCAACAGTCTGGTTATTTTTTGGCCATATACTACATCAGCTGCAGGCTGAGCCTGTGTCACCCAAGTGCATTTAACCATCAACAGTCTGATTATTTTTTGGCCATATACTACATCAGCTGCAGGCTGAGCCTGTGTCACCCAAGTGCATTTAACCATCAACAGTGTGGTTATTTTTTGGCCATATATTACATCAGGGGCAAGTTGAGCCTGTCACCCAGCGCCTAAAAAATAGACCTGACATTTCTATTCAACCAAATCTGCACAGTTTTAGCTGGTCAAGTTATTTGTAGTGACCGTAAAAGCAGACTTTTTGTTCTGGGTTGAAAAAGCATTCCCAAATTTGCCATTCTGAAAATAACTAGTTTGTGGTATTTGAGGCCTACTTGAAATCTATCCCAAAAAGAAAATCTTACATTGAAGGTATTGATAGTGTCATTCAGAAAAACCTAAGACACACGCTAGCGTGCTGATAGAAGTGTCATTCTGTGATTAAACCTATAACTGTCACACAGCGCAAAAAAAAACAGGTCTCACATCTCTATTTAACCAAATCTGCACAGTTTTAGCTGGTCAAGTTATTTGTAGTGACCGTAAAAGCAGACTTTTTGTTCTGGGTTGAAAAAGCATTCCCAAATTTGCAATTCTCAAAATAACTAGTTTGTGGTATTTGAGGCCTACTTGAAATCTATCCCAAAAAGAAAATCTTACATTGAAGGTATTGATAGTGTCATTCAGAAAAACCTAAGACACACGCTAGCGTGCTGATAGAAGTGTCATTCTGTGATTAAACCTATAACTGTCACACAGCTCAAAAAAAAACAGGTCTCACATCTCTATTCAACCAAATCTGCACAGTTTTAGCTGGTCAAGTTATTTGTAGTGACCGTAAAAGAAGACTTTTTGTTCTGGGTTGAAAAAGCATTCCCAAATTTGCCATTCTCAAAATAACTAGTTTGTGGTATTTGAGGCCTACTTGAAATCTATCCCAAAAAGAAAATCTTACATTGAAGGTATTGATAGTGTCATTCAGAAAAACCTAAGACACACGCTAGCGTGCTGATAGAAGTGTCATTCTGTGATTAAACCTATAACTGTCACACAGCGCAAAAAAAAACAGGTCTCACATCTCTATTCAACCAAATCTGCACAGTTTTAGCTGGTCAATTTATTTGTAGTGACCGTAAAAGCAGACTTTTTGTTCTGGGTTGAAAAAGCATTCCCAAATTTGCCATTCTGAAAATAATTAGTTTGTGGTATTTGAGGCCTACTTGAAATCTATCCCAAAAAGAAAATCTTACATTGAAGGTATTGATAGTGTCATTCAGAAAAACCTAAGACACACGCTAGCGTGCTGATAGAAGTGTCATTCTGTGATTAAACCTATAACTGTCACACAGCGCAAAAAAAAAACAGGTCTCACATCTCTATTCAACCAAATCTGCACAGTTTTAGCTGGTCAAGTTATTTGTAGTGACCGTAAAAGCAGACTTTTTGTTCTGGCTTGAAAAAGCATTCCCAAATTTGCCATTCTCAAAATTGTGGTGAACGGGAACAATGAGGAAAACATCTAATAAGGGACGCGGACGCGGACGTGGACATGGTCGTGGTGGTGTTAGTGGACCCTCTGGTGCTGGGAGAGGACGTGGCCGTTCTGCCACAGCCACACGTCCTAGTGAACCAACTACCTCAGGTCCCAGTAGCCAGCAGAATTTACAGCGATATTTGGTGGGGCCCAATGCCGTTCTAAGGATGGTAAGGCCTGAGCAGGTACAGGCATTAGTCAATTGGGTGGCCGACAGTGGATCCAGCACGTTCACATTATCTCCCACCCAGTCTTCTGCAGAAAGCGCACAGATGGCGCATGAAAACCAAGCCCATCGGTCTGTCACATCACCCCCATGCATATCAGGGAAACTGTCTGAGCCTCAAGTTATGCAGCAGTCTCTTATGCTGTTTGAAGACTCTGCTGCCAGGGTTTCCCAAGGGCATCCACCTAGCCCTTCCCCAGGGGTGGAAGAGATAGAATGCACTAACGCACAACCACTTATTTTTCCTGATGATGAGGACATGGGAATACCACCTCAGCACGTCTCTGATGATGACGAAACACAGGTGCCAACTGCTGCGTCTTTCTGCAGTGTGCAGACAGAACAGGAGGTCAGGGATCAAGACTGGGTGGAAGACGATGCAGGGGACGATGAGGTCCTAGACCCCACATGGAATGAAGGTCGTGCCACTGACTTTCACAGTTCGGAGGAAGAGGCAGTGGTGAGACCGAGCCAACAGCGTAGCAAAAGAGGGAGCAGTGGGCAAAATCAGAACACCCGCCGCCAAGAGACTCCGCCTGCTACTGACCGCCGCCATCTGGGACCGAGCACCCCAAAGGCAGCTTCAAGGAGTTCCCTGGCATGGCACTTCTTCAAACAATGTGCTGACGACAAGTCCCGAGTGGTTTGCACGCTGTGCCATCAGAGCCTGAAGCGAGGCATTAACGTTCTGAACCTTAGCACAACCTGCATGACCAGGCACCTGCATGCAAAGCATGAACTGCAGTGGAGTAAACACCTTAAAAACAAGGAAGTCACTCAGGCTCCCCCTGCTACCTCTTCTGCTGCTGCCGCCTCGGCCTCTTCTGCTGCTGCTGACGCCGCCTCGGCCTCTTCCTCCGCCTCTGGAGGAACGTTGGCACCTGCCGCCCAGCAAACATGGGATGTACCACCAACACCACCACCTGCGTCACCAAGCATCTCAACCATGTCACACGGCAGCGTTCAGCCCTCCATCTCACAAACATTTGAGATAAAGCGTAAATTCTCACCTAGCCACCCTCGATCCCTGGCCCTGAATGCCAGCATTTCTAAACTACTGGCCTATGAAATGCTGTCATTTAGGCTGGTGGACACACACAGCTTCAAACAGCTCATGTCACTTGCTGTCCCACAGTATGTTGTTCCCAGCCGCCACTACTTCTCCAAGAGAGCCGTGCCTTCCCTGCACAAACAAGTGTCCGATAAAATCAAGTGTGCACTGCGCAACGCCATCTGTGGCAAGGTCCACCTAACCACAGATACGTGGACCAGTAAGCACGGCCAGGGACGCTATATCTCCCTAACTGCACACTGGGTAAATGTAGTGGCGGCTGGGCCCCAGGCGGAGAGCTATTTGGCGCACGTCCTTCCGCCGCCAAGGATCGCAGGGCAACATTCTTTGCCTCCTGTCTCCTCCTCCTCCTACTCAGCTTCCTCCTCCTCTTCTTCCACCTGCTCATCCAGTCAGCCACACACCTTCACCACCAACTTCAGCACAGCACGGGGTAAACGTCAGCAGGCCATTCTGAAACTCATATGTTTGGGGGACAGGCCCCACACCGCACAGGAGTTGTGGCGGGGTATAGAACAACAGACCGACGAGTGGTTGCTGCCGGTGAGCCTCAAGCCCGGCCTGGTGGTGTGCGATAATGGGCGAAATCTCGTTGCAGCTCTGGGACTAGCCGGTTTGACGCACATCCCTTGCCTGGCGCATGTGCTGAATTTGGTGGTGCAGAAGTTCATTCGCAACTACCCCGACATGTCAGAGCTGCTGCATAAAGTGCGGGCCGTCTGTTCGCGCTTCCGGCGTTCACACCCTGCCACTGCTCGCCTGTCTGCGCTACAGCGTAACTTCGGCCTTCCCGCTCACCGCCTCATATGCGACGTGCCCACCAGGTGGAACTCCACCTTGCATATGCTGGACAGACTGTGCGAGCAGCAGCAGGCCATAGTGGAGTTTCAGCTGCAGCATGCACGGGTCAGTCGCACTGCGGATCAGACCCACTTCACCACCAATGACTGGGCCTCCATGCGAGACCTGTGTGCCCTGTTGCGCTGTTTCGAGTACTCCACCAACATGGCCAGTGGCGATGACGCCGTTATCAGCGTTACAATACCACTTCTATGTCTCCTTGAGAAAACACTTAGGGCGATGATGGAAGAGGAGGTGGCCCAGGAGGAAGAGGAGGAAGAGGGGTCATTTTTAGCACTTTCAGGCCAGTCTCTTCGAAGTGACTCAGAGGGAGGTTTTTTGCAACACCAGAGGCCAGGTACAAATGTGGCCAGACAGGGCCCACTACTGGAGGACGAGGAGGACGAGGATGAGGAGGAGGTGGAGGAGGATGAGGATGAAGCATGTTCACAGCGGGGTGGCACCCAAAGCAGCACGGGCCCATCACTGGTGCGTGGCTGGGGGAAACACAGGACGATGACGATACGCCTCCCACAGAGGACAGCTTGTCCTTACCTCTGGGCAGCCTGGCACACATGAGCGACTACATGCTGCAGTGCCTGCGCAATGACAGCAGAGTTGCCCACATTTTACGTGTGCGGACTACTGGGTTGCCACCCTGCTGGATCCCCGGTACAAAGACAATGTGCCCACCTTACTTCCTACACTGGAGCGTGATAGGAAGATGCGCGAGTACAAGCGCACGTTGGTAGACGCGCTACTGAGAGCATTCCCAATGTCACAGGGGAACCAGTGGAAGCCCAAGGCGAATGCAGAGGAGGAGCAAGAGGTCGCCAACGCAGCTGTGTCACGCCCAGCTCCTCTGAGGGCAGGGTTAGCATGGCAGAGATGTGGAAAAGTTTTGTCAACACACCACAGCTAAGTGCACCACCACCTGATACGGAACGTGTTAGCAGGAGGCAACATTTCACTAACATGGTGGAACAGTACCTGTGCACACCCCTCCACGTACTGACTGATGGTTCGGCCCCATTCAACTTCTGGGTCTCCAAATTGTCCACGTGGCAAGAGCTAGCCTTTTATGCCTTGAAGGTGCTGGCCTGCCCGGCGGCCAGCGTTTTGTCTGAACGTGTATTCAGCACGGCAGGGGGGGTCATTACAGACAAACGCAGCCGCCTGTCTACAGCCAATGTGTACAAGCTGACGTTCATAAAAATGAACCAGGCATGGATCCCACAGGACCTGTCCATCCCTTGTGCAGATTAGATATTAACTACCTCCCCATAACAATATATTATTCTACTCCAGGGCACTTCCTCATTCAATACTATTTTTAATTTCATTTTACCATTATATTGCGGGGCAACCCAAAGTTGAATGAACCTCTCCTCTGTCTGGGTGCCGGGGCCTAAATGTGTGACAGTGGCCTGTTCCAGTGGTGGGTGACGTGAAGCCTGATTCTCTGCTATGACATGAAGACAGATTCTGCGCTGACATAAGGCCAGATTCTCTGTTACGGGACCTCTCTCCTCTGCCTGGGTGCCTGGGCCTAAATGTGTGACAGTGGCCTGTTCCAGTGGTGGGTGACGTGAAGCCTGATTCTCTGCTATGACATGAAGACAGATTCTGCGCTGACATAAGGCCAGATTCTCTGTTACGGGACCGCTCTCCTCTGTCTGGGTGCCGGGGCCTAAATGTGTGACAGTGGCCTGTTCCAGTGGTGGGTGACGTGAAGCCTGATTCTCTGCTATGACATGAAGACAGATTCTGCGCTGACATAAGGCCAGATTCTCTGTTACGGGACCGCTCTCCTCTGTCTGGGTGCCGGGGCCTAAATGTGTGACAGTGGCCTGTTCCAGTGGTGGGTGACGTGAAGCCTGATTCTCTTCTATGACATGAAGACTGATTCTGCGCTGACATGAAGCCAGATTCTCTGCTATGGCATGAAGAGACTGATTCTCTGCTGACATGAAGCCAGATTCTTTGCTATGGCATGAAGAGACTGATTCTCTGCTGACGTGAAGCCAGATTCTCTGCTATGGGACCTCTGTCCAATTGATATTGGTTCATTTTTATTTTTTTAATTTTAATTTTAATTCATTTCCCTATCCACATTTGTTTGCAGGGGATTTACCTACATGTTGCTGCCTTTTGCAGCCCTCTAGCTCTTTCCTGGGCTGTTTTACAGCCTTTTTAGTGCCCAAAAGTTCGGGTCCCCATTGACTTCAATGGGGTTCGGGACGAAGTTCGGTTCGGGTTCGGATCCCGAACCCGAACATTTACGGGAAGTTCGGGCGAACTTCTCGAACCCGAACATCCAGGTGTTCGCTCAACTCTAATGTAGAATATAACGAATATTCTACAAAATATTTGCGAAATATCACGAATTTGAATATGACCCCTGCCGCTCATCACTAGTAATAAGTTAAAAACAATTTAGTCACTCATAAGTATATATATATATATATATATATATATATATAAAATAGAGCAGCACTCCAGTATGGTGAAAAAAGAAAACTATTTATTCACCCAGTAGTGACGCGACGTTTCGGCTCCAACATGAAGCCTTTCTCAAGCTTGGCTTGAGAAAGGCTTCATGTTGGAGCCGAAACGTCGCGTCACTACTGGGTGAATAAATAGTTTTCTTTTTTCACCATACTGGAGTGCTGCTCTATTTTTTATTTTTATTATCCTGGGACGCTTTTGCACCCAATTTTCAAATACAAAGGTTGGTGCTGCCATTCACATATTTACCTGTTTACTCAGTCTTAGTGCATTTAGTGGTGTGCTGCTACTTTCACTGTTTGCTATAAGATTATTATTGACGGGTAGCTTGCACCTGCGATTTACTATGGGAGGTGCTGTTCCGTTTTTTGCATATATATAAATATATATATATATATATATACAGGGAGTGCAGAATTATTAGGCAAGTTGTATTTTTGAGGATTAATTTTATTATTGAACAACAACCATGTTCTCAATGAACCCAAAAAACTCATTAATCTCAAAGCTGAATATTTTTGGAAGTAATTTTTAGTTTGTTTTTAGTTTTAGCTATTTTAGGGGGATATCTGTGTGTGCAGGTGACTATTACTGTGCATAATTATTAGGCAACTTAACAAAAAACAAATATATACCCATTTCAATTATTTATTTTTACCAGTGAAACCAATATAACATCTCAACATTCACAAATATACATTTCTGACATTCAAAAACAAAACAAAAACTAATCAGTGACCAATATAGCCACCTTTCTTTGCAAGGACACTCAAAAGCCTGCCATCCATGGATTCTGTCAGTGTTTTGATCTGTTCACCATCAACATTGCGTGCAGCAGCAACCACAGCCTCCCAGACACTGTTCAGAGAGGTGTACTGTTTTCCCTCCTTGTAAATCTCACATTTGATGATGGACCACAGGTTCTCAATGGGGTTCAGATCAGGTGAACAAGGAGGCCATGTCATTAGATTTTCTTCTTTTATACCCTTTGTTTCCAGCCACGCTGTGGAGTACTTGGACGCGTGTGATGGAGCATTGTCCTGCATGAAAATCATGTTTTTCTTGAAGGATGCAGACTTCTTCGTGTACCACTGCTTGAAGAAGGTGTCTTCCAGAAACTGGCAGTAGGACTGGGAGTTGAGCTTGACTCCATCCTCAACCCGAAAAGGCCCCACAAGCTCATCTTTGATGATACCAGCCCAAACCAGTACTCCACCTCCACCTTGCAGGCGTCTGAGTCGGACTGGAGCTCTCTGCCCTTTACCAATACAGCCACGGGCCCATCCATCTGGCCCATCAAGACTCACTCTCATTTCATCAGTCCATAAAACCTTAGAAAAATCAGTCTTGAGATATTTCTTGGCCCAGTCTTGACGTTTCAGCTTGTGTGTCTTGTTCAGTGGTGGTCGTCTTTCAGCCTTTCTTACCTTGGCCATGTCTCTGAGTATTGCACACCTTGTGCTTTTGGGCACTCCAGTGATGTTGCAGCTCTGAAATATGGCCAAACTGGTGGCATGTGGCATCTTGGCAGCTGCACGCTTGACTTTTCTCAGTTCATGGGCAGTTATTTTGCGCCTTGGTTTTTCCACACGCTTCTTGCGACCCTGTTGACTATTTTGAATGAAAGGCTTGATTGTTTCGATGATCACACTTCAGAAGCTTTGCAATTTTAAGAGTGCTGCATCCCTCTGCAAGATATCTCACTATTTTTTACTTTTCTGAGCCTATCAAGTCCTTCTTTTGACCCATTTTGCCAAAGGAAAGGAAGTTGCCTATTAATTATGCACACCTGATATAGGGTGTTGATGTCTTTAGACCACACCCCTTCTCATTACAGAGATGCACATCACCTAATATGCTTAATTGGTAGTAGGCTTTCGAGCCTATACAGCTTGGAGTAAGACAACATGCATAAAGAGGATGATGTGGTCAAAATACTAATTTGCCTAATAATTCTGCACACAGTGTATATATATATATATATAATAGAAGCCACCCATCCCCTTGGTGTTTTTAATCAGAGTAACAATGGAGCTGGACCCTCCGTGTTAGAGTAGGTCCCACCTGATAAGAAGCTACCTTGTCATCTGGTAGGTGGGCTCGACATATGTTTGATCAATAATATGCGCTAAGAGCTTCTTCACTGCTTTGCAGTAACTATTGGCATCATGTATTTGACCCTGTCTTAGTGCATTTAGTAGTGTTCTGCTACTTTCACTGTTTGCTATAAGATTATAAGATTATTATTGCAGGGTAGCTTGCACCTGCGATTTACTATGGGAGGTGCTGTTCCGTTTCTTATATATATACAGTACAGACCAAAAGTTTGGACACACCTTCTCATTCAGGGTTTTCTTTATTTTCATGACTATGAATGCATCAAAACTATGAATTAACACATGTGGAATTATATACATAACAATCAAGTGTGAAACAACTGAAAATATGTCATATTCTAGGTTCTTCAAAGTAGCCACCTTTTGCTTGGATTACTGCTTTGCACACTCTTGGCATTCTCTTGATGAGCTTCAAGTGGTAGTCCCCTGAAATGGTCTTCCAACAGTCTTGAAGGAGTTCCCAGAGATGCTTAGCACTTGTTGGCCCTTTTGCCTTCACTCTGCGGTCCAGCTCACCCCAAACCATCTCGATTGGGTTCAGGTCCGGTGACTGTGGAGGCCAGGTCATCTGGCGCAGCACCCCATAACTCTCCTTCATCGTCAAATAGCCCTTACTTTCAAAGTTTTCCCAATTTTTCAGCTGACTGACTGACCGTCATTTCTTAAAGTAATGATGGCCACTTGTTTTTCTTTACTTAGCTGCTTTTTTCTTGCCATAATACAAATTCTAACAGTCTATTCAGTAGGACTATCAGCTGTGTATCCACCTGACTTCTCCTCAACGCAACTGATGGTCCCAACCCCATTTATAAGGCAAGAAATCCCACTTATTAAACGTGACAGGGCACACCTGTGAAGTGAAAAGCATTTCAGGGGACTACCTCTTGAAGCTCATCAAGAGAATGCCAAGAGTGTGCAAAGCAGTAATCAAAGCAAAAGGTGGCTACTTTGAAGAACCTAGAATATGACATATTTTCAGTTGTTTCCCACTTGTTTGTTATGTATATAATTCCACATGTGTTAATTCAAAGTTTTGATGCCTTCAGTGTGAATCTACAATTTTCATAGTCATGAAATTAAAGAAAACTCTTTGAATGAGAAGGTGTGTCCAAACTTTTGGTCTGTACTGTATATACAGTCAGGTCCATAAATATTGGGACGTCGACACAATTCTAACATTTTTGGCTCTATACACCACCACAATGGATTTGGAATGAAACAAACAAGATGTGCTTTACCTGCAGACTGTCAGCTTTAATTTGAGGGTATTTACATCCAAATCAGGTGAATGGAGTAGGAATTACAACAGTTTGCATATGTGCCTCCCACTTGTTAAGGGACCAAAAGTAATGGGACATAATAATAATCATAACTCAAACTTTCACTTTTTAATACTTGGTTGCAAATCCTTTGCAGTCAATTACAGCCTGAAGTCTGGAACGCATAGACATCACCAGACGCTGGGTTCCATCCCTGGTGATGCTCTGCCAGGCCTCTACCGCAACTGTCCTCAGTTCCTGCTTGTTCTTGGGGCATTTTCCCTTCAGTTTTGTCTTCAGCAAGTGAAATGCATGCTCAATCGGATTCAGGTCCGGTGATTGACTTGGCCATTGCATAACATTTCACTTCTTTCCCTTAAAAAACTCTTTGGTTTCTTTTGCAGTATGCTTTGGGTCATTGTCCATCTGCACTGTGAAGCGCCGTCCAATGAGTTCTGAAGCATTTGGCTGAATATGAGCAGATAATATTGCCTGAAACACTTCAGAATTCATCCTGCTGCTTTTGTCAGCAGTCACATCATCAATAAATACAAGAGAAGCAGTTCCATTGGCAGCCATACATGCCCACGCCATGACACTACCACCACCATGCTTCACTGATGAGGTGGTATGCTTAGGATCATGAGCAGTTCCTTTCCTTCTCCATACTCTTCTCTTCCCATCACTCTGGTACAAGTTGATCTTGGTCTCATCTGTCCATAGGATGTTGTTCCAGAACTGTGAAGGCTTTTTTAGATGTTGTTTGGCAAACTCTAATCTGGCCTTCCTGTTTTTGAGGCTCACCAATGGTTTACATCTTGTGGTGAACTCTCTGTATTCACTCTGGTGAAGTCTTCTCTTGATTGTTGACTTTGACACACATACACCTACCTCCTGGAGAGTGTTCTTGATCTGGCCAACTGTTGCGAAGGGTGTTTTCTTCACCAGGGAAAGAATTCTTCGTCATCCACCACAGTTGTTTTCCGTGGTCTTCCGGGTCTTTTGGTGTTGCTGAGCTCACCGGTGCGTTCCTTCCCTTTAAGAATGTTCCAAACAGTTGTTTTGGTCACACCTAATGTTTTTGCTATCTCTCTGATGGGTTTGTTGTGTTTTTTCAGCCTAATGATGGCTTGCTTCACTGATAGTGACAGCTCTTTGGATCTCATCTTGAGAATTGACAGCAACAGATTCCAAATGCAAATAGCACACTTGAAATGAACTCTGGACCTTTTATCTGCTCATTGTAATTGGGATAATGAGGGAATAACACACACCTGGCCATGGAACAGGCGAGAAGCCAATTGTCCCCTTACTTTTGGTCCCTTAACAAGTGGGAGGCACATATGCAAACTGTTGTAATTCCTGCACCGTTCACCTGATTTGGATGTAAATACCCTCAAATTAAAGCTGACAGTCTGCAGGTAAAGCACATCTTGTTAGTTTCATTTCAAATCCATTGTGGTGGTGTATAGAGCCAAAAATGTTACAATTGTGTCGATGTCCCAATATTTATGGACCTGACTGTATATATATATATATATATATATATATGTATGTTAATTATATTGAACCACACAAAAAAAAGGATTTCTGTGAAAATGGGGGAAAAAATAAAAGTATTTGCTTGCAGGTAGCTGCTTTTTTTTATAATTCTTTATTTGTAAAGAACATAACAAAGATACGCTTTATGCGTGGCAAGATGTTACATAAGAAACATAGTCACTGAGCAATCAGAGAACAGTAATAACAGAGCGAAAACAAACAACAACCTCCTGGTGAGGAACGTCTACAAGCTTTAAGTTGAATTATCCATTTAAAGTAATGCAAGACAAAGGCGAGCATGTAATCCCACACGTGATATATAATCAGATAAGGCCAGCCCGTTGATGAATTTCGGCGCTTCCTAAGGGACAACAAAATCTGAGAGTCCATGTACAAATAAATAGTAGTGTATATGTCAATGGAGAATGTAAGAAAAATATATTGTCTCCCAAGAAAGGAGGAGGAGGGGGGGGAGAAAGGCTGAAGGAGTTAGGGGATCTCAGCTAGGACCTACCCTGCTTCTCTTAGCATGAAAATCCAACCAAGGTTTGCAGGTTTTGAGAAAGGCAGCACTTCTGCCCATATTCCACCCCACCAGTTCCTCCATAAGGCAGATTTGGTGTATTTCTTCTAACCAATCCCTTATTGTTGGGGGTTCTGTCTCCTTCCATCTCGCCGGGACCAAAATCTTTGCTGCTGCTTTGAGATGTTTGGGTAAATCGTTGGCAGATGGCGTCAAATCCGTCTGAGGTCTCCACAACAGTATAAGCTCTGGGGAAAGTTTAACGCTAATCTTACAAATTTTATTAATGTGGCCCTCCACCTCTTTCCAGAAGCAGCTCAGAGACGGACAGGACCACCAGATGTGCGAGAGCGAGCCCTTTCCGTCAAGACATCTCCAGCCCGTGTCTTTAGAAAGCAAGTTTGCCCTACATAGAAAGTCAGGGGTCCTGTACCAGCGCGAGAGAATTTTAAGCAAATTTTCTAGCAGGTAGCTGCTTTTGAGGTGCACCTGCACTTCTGATAGCAGGCATAGCTACAGGTCCTGCTGTCTCCTCTCTCCCTGTCTGTCAGCTTCCCTGCTTCTCTCTATTGCACACAACACACAGAATTCTTCTTCGGAATCTTAGACTTTCCCTTCACTTTTCCTGGCAATAAGTTTGATGGATTTCTAACTGTCCCTGATTTATTTTTCACTCTCCCTGACTACCTAAGATGGTTTTCCTGCCAGACAATGTCACACACAACCCCTATCTCTCACAGCCCAGAACAGAATGACATTCACTCATTCTGCTCGGACCCCTCCCTGCATGCAGCAGCATTGATTGGCTCATCCAGGCTATCTGTCAACCCGGCAGCCAATCAAGGCAAGCCCCCACCCCCACACACACACACTTCCTCTCAGGATCACATTAGAACCCTTCTTCCTCCCTAGTGCTTTTTTCCCACCAACCCGGTTCGGTCCAAACTGGTTAGCTCATCCTTAGTTAGGACAGGTCATCAGTGTTGTACTCCTGTAAAACCTCCTTAAAGTATTCAATATAGTTTTGAAACAAAGACTATCCAATAATCCGTTTTTTTGTATACTTATATCAGGATTTTATAAATAATCCCTGTAAAGCTATTGAAGACATTTCCCTCAAAAGGCTGTATTATAGCAGAAAAAAAATTGTCTCTGTGCCACTGTTACTCATAGGCCCTTTTTTTAATACCGTCTCTTTGAAGTCAAAATGCTATTGCTAAGCATTGAGATTCAATGATAAACACTGTTGCCCAAGAATGCAGGGGGTCAAATCTGATCAAGGGCAATATCTGCATGAAGTTTGTATGATCTCTCTGTCTTTATGTTCGTTTCATCAGGTACTCTAAATTTCTTATAACACTTCAAGAACATAAGAATGAGTTAGTTTGGAATTTAGATTGTTAACCCTAATGAAGACATGTGAAAGAAATGAGAAAACACTAAAGAAAAGTGTTACATTATATTATTAATATTTGAAGGTTTATAGCCTACATATCAGGATTTGACAATCTAATCAGAGAAGAGCAAATAGGAAGAGGGGATAATGTACATGCGACTGCACATACCGGGAGTTCCACACCTCTTCATCGTTCTATTATCAGTATTGTTTACAATGCAATCAGTTTATCAGGAACAATTGAATATCACCAGAGCCGTGGCCTGACTGATAGAGGGAAGAACGTTCCTGAGATGCATGTAAAAGTTAAAGGAGGTCCTCAGAAAAAACAGAAAGGAAAATCTAATCAGAAAAGATGGAATGACAACCAATAGCTTCCATACTGTATCCGCTAGAATATTCTATGTCAAATCTGTCCAGTGTTACATATGGTACTCCCTGTTACTCCATAACAAGTCAGGGTTGTCACCGAGTAGTGTTCAGCGAATCGAAGTGCCCGAAGTGGAGTTCGATCCGAATTTCAGGGAAAATTTGACTCGCCACAAAGCTGAATTTCCTCATGCTTTGTAGTAACAAATCAATTTTCCCCAAAATGGGGTAAAAAAATAAAATCACACTCACCTCATCCATTTGAGCGCCAAGAGCCCGCTGGCGCCATTTTAATTGAAGATCCCACCTGAAATCTTGTACACGGTGACGACGTCATCACGCTCCAGGTGAGCTAGATCTTCGACCTAGTGATGAACGCTGCATCTGAGGGGTACAATGACAGTGAGGGGTGCAATCACAATTTCCTGTCATTGCACCCACTATTACAAAGAAATGCGCTTTGTGATGAAGTAATTTGTCACAAAGCAAATTTTTTAGCAAAATTTGGTGAAGCAGCCAAATCGAATTTTTAAGAACTTCGCTCATCTCTATGACCCAGCCTTTTTCAGACATTTCACTTTCAAAACATACTAAACAACATGCTCAATAGATATTGTAACCACTTGACAACGTAAGTCATCTGAAGGACTGCTATGTACTATAAGGACTAAATATGTTTCGGAAGCAAAACATTTGCAGTGTATGCATGTTAATGATAAGATAAGGATTCGGACTCACAGGTTTTTGGTTGAAAAGCACACAAGCAAAATAATCAAGTGGAATCTTCATTCTGGAAACTTCAAGAGAAATTATGCATAATTAGTTTTAAAACCTTTTCATTTTGTGGTTGAGATAGCATTTTCAGTAATTTGCCAAAGAAGAAAATGTATAATTCATTTTATACAGTAGTACTGTAATTTACTTTTAAAGTCTTTGAAACACTCCCTCATTAAAACTGCTTCCAGCATGCATTTAAATGAGTGAAAAACAGTTTAGTCTAAAAGCTTAAAGAGAGCAGTAACCGATATGTGATAAAAAAAAGATAGAAATTTTATAATTAAAATTTTGGCGGCTTAGAAGTTATGAGTTCTTAGAAGCAGCACTAGAGACCATGCAGATTAGGGAGCAATTTGTTGCACTTGCTATGTGTTTGTGACTACAAAGAGGATACTGTGAAGTTGGCCATATCATATACATCCCCTCATTAAAGGATTATTCCCATCTCTGCCTTTCAGGGTCTAAATAGAGTAACCAGAGTCAGCATTTACTGGGGGTAGGTGAAGTCATGGAAATGGCCGAGCAGCAAACGCCCTCCTGTTTCCATAACTCCCATAGCAGTGAATAGGAGCTACGTAAACAGCTTAACACCGCAAGCTATCCTGTTTCCATAAGTACAGTGGTACATATAAAGCATAGCTCCCTGTGCTACACTGTTTGCGTTGGTCCCATTCACTGCTATGGGAGCTGCGGAAACAGCAGAGACCAGTAATTCGGATGTTTCCATAAATCCAGACATCCGCAGACAGCGCTTACTGCACTTATTCCAATTTCATTTGCTCATTTCAGTTAAAGCACAACCTTGCTGTAAGTTAAATTTACTAAATCTGATACTGATATCCAGTTCACTGAAACATTCCCGTGTCACCTCCTTCCATACAACACTGGAAAATGTGCAACAATAATGAATGGAGCATTTTCAACTTAACAGATCCAACGCTGTCACTCGGATCCTCCAGGCAAAGCTCTGTTTAGATGGCTACAGGAGTGACGTCTCAACTGCAACATGTTATCACTGTAGCCAATTACTAGCCTCTCTGGTGCACCGCTGAGACCTCCAGTCTTGTTCTGCAATGGTAAATGTCAAGAACATATGCACCATAGAGGCCAATCTAAACAGAGCCTTGCCAGGTGGACCAGAGTCTGGATCTGCTAGGTACAGTAAGTACTACTCAGATTTTTATTTTAGGTTATTCCACAGTGTTGTTTGGTTTGTAGCTGAATCCAGCCAACCCTTTGAAAAAGTCGAGAGAAAATGTATTCAAAGGCTCCATTCAGAGTTTCATAAAGATTTCGGCATTGATTCCTGACCTACATTTTTATCAGTTCCACTAACATTCTGCATCCAGAGGAGTAGGTATTTTGTATCATATTTATACACAGCAGCAAAAAAGAAGTAGTGAAGAATTGGCATGTTCATTCTTCTTGTTTGTAAAGTGAGGAAAGGCTGTAGATTATCTCGACACAGATTATCCCCATTAACCCCTTAATGACCTGTCGATTTTAGTTTTTTCCTCCCAGCCTTCCCAAAGCCATAACCTTTCTATTCACATAGCCGTATGAGGGCTTGTTTTTTTATGGGACAAGTTGTCCTTTCTAATGGCATCATATACGGTTGCATATAATTAGAGATGACCAAATTTTTTAAAAATTTGATTAGCGCGTTCTCCGAATTTTTTATGAAAAGTTTGGTTCGATCCAAATATATTCACGGCGAATTAAGTTAAAAAACTGCTATTTCCTGGCTGCTGAGAGCCTTTATAGTGATGTAGAACACTGTGCCTCGTAGTAACAAGCATAGGGAGTGTGCTTTGGTAGTGAAACAACAGTGTGAGTCCATATGACATGCAGATGACAGCTATAAGAATAACTGTACACTTCACTTATTAGGGCAGCCACAGGGCCAAAACTGACCAAAAAACTCAAGTATGAACTCAGCCTTACAGGTCGATGTTAGCGTCAAGAAGAAGCGCACTTTTTTTACACCGTCACCAGCTGATTCCACATAGATGTCTACAGACCCTGTTCTATTAAATGCTTATACAAGTAGAGCCCCCCCCTACAGAGTGGAGAGGGTGTCAGCAGTAAGTTTATGTTGATGTCACTGCTTAATTTGTCCTTCCTCTGATCCGTAAGAACAATAACCCACAAAAAATGTATCCTGTCTGTGGAGCATACGCCTTCACTCGGTCAGCATTTGCTCAATAACCCATCAGTATTGCTAATACCCCAAAACAAAAAAAGAGGAGTGGATCTAAAACAGAGATGAGACGTGAACTGAATATTTGCATGTCTTCTGTGTTTTGTACCCACTACTGCTTTTGGCTACCAAATCATAAGCCAATTCTGATGGGACCATACAGGCCTTACACCTGATACACAGACAGGATCCATTGTGCATCTCATTTCTCCTTCCTTCTGACAAATCAGAAGAAAGGTCAAATAAATTATGATGTCAGCCAGGCTGAAAGCCAAAATAGTGGCCCAGTCTTGAAGTGGGGAGGGTAGGAATAGCATGAGGAGACCACAGAGTGGCCCAATGACGGGGTCTGGAGGTTGCGGCAGCATCAGGGGGCCACACAGTGGCACAATGACAGAGTCTGGAGGTGGTGACAGCATGAGGAGATCACCGAGTGGCACAATGACAGTGTGGAGGTGGCGCCAGCATCAGGAGGCCACAGAGTGGCACAATGACAGTCTGGAGGTGTCGGCAGCAGCATCAGGAGAAGGCCACCGAGTGGCATAATGACAGAGTGTGGAGGTGGCGGTAGTATGAGGAGGCCACAGATTGGCACAATGACAGAGTGTGAAGGTGGCAGCAGTATAAAGAAGCCACCGAGTGGCACAATTAAAGACTCAGGAGGTGGCAGCAGCAGAGTGGCAAGGTGACATAGTGAGGAGGTGGCAGCAGCATGAGGAGGCCACAGTATGAGGAGGTCACAGAGTGGCATGACGACAAGAGATTACGGAGGTGGCAGCAGCAAGAGGGGGCCACAGAGTGGCCGCTTCGTCTATTCATTTATAGGAATATGGAACAGAACAGAAGGTTAAAATTTCTCAACTTTATAAAGTGTTGCTTAAAACACTATTTAATAATACACGTTCTCTGGAACAAAAGGCTTGGCAAATTGATTGTCTGTGAATTTCCCTCGAAGATTGGGATAATATATTTGCAAATTTAAAGAGCACGTTTCACTAGATTAAAAAATCTAAACTAAGTATACAGACACGTAGAGCGGCGCGCAGGGATCCCCCTGCACTTACTGGTTTACCTGGGAGCCGCTCCGTTCGCCCGGTATAGCCTCCGGTATCTTCACATGTTAGGCTCCACCCAGGGGAACCTGCCGGCGTCTCTTTCTCCCATGCTGTAGCGCTGGCCAATCGCAGCGCTCAGCTCATAGCCTGAGAGGTTTTTTTTCTCTCAGGCTATGAGCTGAGCGCTGCGGTTGGCCAGCGCTACAGCATGGGAGAAAGAGACGCCGGCAGGTTCCCCTGGGTGGAGCCTAACATGTGAAGATACCGGAGTCTATACCGGGGCGAACAGAGCGCCGCCCAGGTATAATAGTAAGTGCAGGGAGATCCCTGGGCGCCGCTCTACATGTCTGTATAGTTAGTTTAGATTTTTTAATCTAGTGAAAGGTCCTCTTTAAGTTTTCTTTCTTATAATTTTAATCAAGTTTTGGTTCAATTTAATATTCAATATTTATTAAATTTTATAATAAAAATTAAATGTTGCCTAAGACAGGAGAGAATCCGCCAGTCTTGTGTTTATTCAACAACGTGGTTACGATAGAGAAAGCATTCCACCTGGAGAGGAATCCTGTCAAGATTGATGCAAGTGCGGTATCGGCTGCTCATCGACCCAGATACTTCTGGGGGAACCTGCCTGGCATGAATAGGCCTCTACTAGCTACAGACAATGAGAAGACAAAGCGCTAAGATACTTTAATAACGATTTTACCGCATCTAACCACAGCGCTGACCGCTGAATAAAATTAGTTTTTCTATCGAAATACGCCAATAAAGATTTTAGCGCATATAACTGCACGCTGAATGCTGAATAAGACTTGTTTTTCGACCGAAATATGTCCCAAAAGTTTTTACCACATATAACTTCGATCGAAATACGTCAATAAAGATTTTATAACGGAGCACGGAGATGGAGAGGGTCTTCGGATTCCCCCGCATTATACGGACAATTCAGAAATGATCCACTGCTCCCGACAGCAGCTCCTGGGAAGGTCACGGAGAGTCCCGGTCATCCGGCATCTATTCGTCCAGCTGAAAGATTATTTTGAAAGTGTGTAGAAGCCACATGGGACCTCCACGCTGCAGATTTATCATGGAGACATCATGGAGATTTTTCCGCATATAACTGCACCGCTGAAGGCTGAATAAAATGTGTTTTTCAACAAAAATACTTCAATAAAGATTTTACCACATATAACTGCAGTGCTGAACGCTGAATAAACGTAGTTTTTCTACCGAAATACGTCAATAAAGATTTTACTGCATATACACTGCGTGCAGAATTATTAGGCAAATGAGTATTTTGACCACATCATCCTCTTTATGCATGTTGTCTTACTCCAAGCTGTATAGGCTCGAAAGCCTACTACCAATTAAGCATATTAGGTGATGTGCATCTCTGTAATGAGAAGGGGTGTGGTCTAATGACATCAACACCCTATATTAGGTGTACATAATTATTAGGCAACTTCCTTTCCTTTGGCAAAATGGGTCAAAAGAAGGACTTGACAGGCTCAGAAAAGTCAAAAATAGTGAGATATCTTGCAGAGGGATGCAGCACTCTTAAAATTGCAAAGCTTCTGAAGCGTGATCATCGAACAATCAAGCGTTTCATTCAAAATAGTCAACAGGGTCGCAAGAAGCGTGTGGAAAAACCAAGGCGCAAAATAACTGCCCATGAACTGAGAAAAGTCAAGCGTGCAGCTGCCAAGATGCCACTTGCCACCAGTTTGGCCATATTTCAGAGCTGCAACATCACTGGAGTGCCCAAAAGCACAAGGTGTGCAATACTCAGAGACATGGCCAAGGTAAGAAAGGCTGAAAGACGACCACCACTGAACAAGACACACAAGCTGAAACGTCAAGACTGGGCCAAGAAATATCTCAAGACTGATTTTTCTAAGGTTTTATGGACTGATGAAATGAGAGTGAGTCTTGATGGGCCAGATGGATGGGCCCGTGGCTGGATTGGTAAAGGGCAGAGAGCTCCAGTCCGACTCAGACGCCAGCAAGGTGGAGGTGGAGTACTGGTTTGGGCTGGTATCATCAAAGATGAGCTTGTGGGGCCTTTTCGGGTTGAGGATGGAGTCAAGCTCAACTCCCAGTCCTACTGCCAGTTTCTGGAAGACACCTTCTTCAAGCAGTTGTACAGGAAGAAGTCTGCATCCTTCAAGAAAAACATGATTTTCATGCAGGACAATGCTCCATCACACGCGTCCAAGTACTCCACAGCGTGGCTGGCAAGAAAGGGTATAAAAGAAGAAAATCTAATGACATGGCCTCCTTGTTCACCTGATCTGAGCCCCATTGAGAACCTGTGGTCCATCATCAAATGTGAGATTTACAAGGAGGGAAAACAGTACACCTCTCTGAACAGTGTCTGGGAGGCTGTGGTTGCTGTTGCACGCAATGTTGATGGTGAACAGATCAAAACACTGACAGAATCCATGGATGGCAGGCTTTTGAGTGTCCTTGCAAAGAAAGGTGGCTATATTGGTCACTGATTTGTTTTTGTTTTGTTTTTGAATGTCAGAAATGTATATTTGTGAATGTTGAGATGTTATATTGGTTTCACTGGTAAAAATAAATAATTGAAATGGGTATATATTTGTTTTTTGTTAAGTTGCCTAATAATTATGCACAGTAATAGTCACCTGCACACACAGATATCCCCCTAAAATAGCTAAAACTAAAAACAAACTAAAAACTACTTCCAAAAATATTCAGCTTTGATATTAATGAGTTTTTTGGGTTCATTGAGAACATGGTTGTTGTTCAATAATAAAATTAATCCTCAAAAATACAACTTGCCTAATAATTCTGCACTCCCTGTAACTGCAGCGCTGAATGCTGAATAAGATTAGTTTTTCGACCAAAATACATCCTAAAAGTTTTTACCGAAATACGTTAATAAAGATTTTACCACATATAACGGAGCATGGAGATGGAGAGGGTCTTCGGATTCCCCCGCACTATACGGATGTCTCAAATGAACTGCTGCTCCTGACAGCAGTTCCTGGGAAGTTCATGGAGCGTCCCGGTCATCCGGCATCTATTCGCCCCGCTGAAGGATAATTTTGAAAGTGTGTAGAAGCTACATGGGGCTCCCACCCTGCAGATTTATCATGGAGACATCATGGAGATTTTACTGCATATAACCGCAGTGCTGACCACTGAATTAATTTAGTTTTTCGACCGAAATACGTCAATAAAGAGTTTAGCGCATATAACTGTAGCGCTGAACGCTGAATAAATTTTTTTTAGACCAAAATATATCCCAAAAGGTTTTACCACATATAACTTCGACCAAAATACGTCAATAAAGATTTTACCACATATAACGGAGCATGGAAATGGAGAGGGTCTTCGAATTCCCCCCGTAGAGTACGGACGTCACAGAAATGAACCGCTGCTCTCGATAGCAGTTCCTGGGAAGGTCATGGAGCGTCCCGTTATCTGGAATCTATTCGTCCCGCTGAAGGAAAATTTTGAAAGCGTGTAGAAACATAGAAACATAGAATGTGTCGGCAGATAAGAACCATTTGGCCCATCTAGTCTGCCCAATATATCTGAATCCTATTAATAGTCCCTGGCCCTATCTTGTATGAAGGATAGCCTTATGCCTATCCCATGCATGCTTAAACTCCTTCACTGTATTTGCAGCTACCACTTCTGCAGGAAGGCTATTCCATGCATCCACTACTCTCTCAGTAAAGTAATACTTCCTTATATTACTTTTAAACCTATGCCCCTCTAATTTAAAACTGTCAGAACTATTGGGTATAAGTAAAGTCTATAAGTATAAGGCCTATATAAGATGTCTGAACATGAGCCTAAAGAACAACCATTTTGTCTTATTTTAAGAGGGCAGAGTGAGTTCAAGATTTTAACTCAGAATTACTAACCTAAGATTAACAATCTGTACCAAGGTGTTTACCCAAGTCCTTTTTTAGTAATTGCCTAGATAAGACAATGTATTAGACATATGCTGAGTCTTGATGATTTTCAGTGTATAGAAAGACTCTAATCTTTCTTTGGGGTTTTTATATTAAGCAATGTATGAGTAGATTGATTTTATATCATCAATTTAAATACGTGTGTTGTACTGTGTATATATAAGAGTGTGGTCCTTATAGATATATTCAGTTTTAAGGTTAGAAATTACTCTGTCATTCTTTGTAGAATTTCTCTCAGTGTGAAACTCAAGTAAATAATTTCTTTGCTTGAGGTTTTTTTTGTATGGAGAAATGTGTACACAGGTGACCATAAACAAACCTTGTCTTTTCCCCAGAACAATGACTTGAGTATGGTCATGTGTATCTTGATTTAATTAGGTCTGGTCAAAAGATTAAGGGATATGCAAGGTGTTTGACCAGATACAAAAGTCATTGTCTATTCAAGATCTCTTCAAGGTTGTGTCTGAAACCTTAGTTAAAGTGTACCATTAGTAAATGAATAAGAGAACTAATAATATGCCTTGATTTTGTATGGAGTACTAGTGCCATCTAGTGTTAGGGTAACCTAAAGATCTCGGGTGTATTTTCCCTAGAGGGAGGTTCTATTGGTTATAAGTGAGGTCACTAGTTAATGATAAAACTTGGCCAAACCCTTTCTAAGATAGGATAAAAAGATGGTCTGGGCTGACAGAAAGGATCCATCCATCGATCCATCCATCAATCTATCTCTGGAGCTCTCTCTCTAACTATCATCATCAAGGGACGATCATCAAGGGAAAAGACCAGATCCAGCCCTGACCACCTTTTCAGTCATTGGAGGCAGCCATCTTAGAAACATTGAAACTGATTTCTGCTAGCTGACATTTTGGGTATAGTATAACCTTACCTATATTTTATAGGATAATTAATTAATATAATACATATCTATATATATTCAATTAACCATACCTTGCGTATAGTATCTGTTTTGGAATAAGATTGGGGTGTACCTGCAGCATCATCCTGAAAATTAATCCAATACAGGGAGATTAAAAATATACTGGTGAAAACACGGTATTATCTCCAAGGAACTGAATTCAGTTCTAGACCGGTACGGTTGATTATATATGTATAAATATCTGTATAGATAAAAGATAAACCAGATTTGGGTTTAATCGGACATTTGTCGGCTGAGAGAAATCAAGTACTAAATTGATTTAAAATATAATTGAGGGGTATCATTATAAGAAGGCATAATTGTGTAGATATATATTCCTAATTATTTTTGACTTTCTCACTATTTTGCATATCATTGATTGAATTTTATTATCACCAATTTTATTATATATTATTTTGTACTAAAAATTTGTATTAATAAATTACATATATATTTTGTTTGTAACTGGGTTTTGTCTTCAATTCAACGCAGATCACGAGCTTGTTTTAGCTTGATATTTATGATAATAAATTAGAATCTCCTTCATTATAGATTTTAATTTATTCACATAAATAATATAGACTGTCAATCGGAGACAGCATAAATATTCCGACAAAACTGTCCTCTTGTGGTAGTTTTTCTTCTTTTAAATATGCTCTCCTCCTTTACCGAGTTGATTCCCTTTATGTATTTAAAAGTTTCTATCATATCCCCTCTGTCTCTTCTTTCTTCCAAGCTATACATATTAAGGTCCTTTAACCTTTCCTGGTAAGTTTTATCCTGCAATCCATGTACTAGTTTAGTAGCTCTTCTCTGAACTCTCTCTAGAGTATCTATATCCTTCTGGAGATATGGCCTCCAGTACTGCGCACAATACTCCAATTAAGGTCTCACCAGTGTTCTGCACAGCGGCATAAGCACTTCACTCTTTCTACTGCTTATACCTCTCCCTATACATCCAAGCATTCTGCTGGCATTTCGTGCTGCCCTATTACATTGTCTTCCCACCTTTAAGTCTTCTGAAATAATTACTCCTAAATCCCTTTCCTCAGATACTGAGGTCAGGACTGTGTCAAATATTCTATATTCTGCCCTTGGGTTTTTACGCCCCAGGTGCATTATCTTGCACTTATCCACATTAAATTTCAGTTGCCAGAGTTCTGACCATTCTTCTAGTTTTCCTAAATCCTTTTCCATTTGGCGTTTCCCTCCAGGAACATTAACCCTGTTACATATCTTTGTGTCATCAGCAAAAAGACAAACCTTACCATCGAGGCCTTTTGCAATATCACTTATGAAGATATTAAACAAAATTGGTCCCAGTACAGATCCCTGTGGAACCCCACTGATAACATGACCTTGTTTTGAATGTTCTCCATTGACTACAACCCTCTGCTGTCTGTCACTCAGCCACTGCCTAATCCACTCAACAATATGGGAGTCCATGCTCAATGACTGCAGTTTATTGATAAGTCTTCTATGTGGGACAGTGTCAAAATCCTTACTAAAATCTAGATATGCGATGTCTACTGCACCTCCACCGTCTATTATTTTAGTCACCCAGTCAAAAAAATCTATAAGATTTGTTTGACATGATCTCCCTGAAGTAAACCCATGTTGTTTTTCATCTTGCAATCCATAGGATTTTAGATGTTCCACAATCCTATCCTTTAATAGGGTTTCCATTAATTTGCCTGCTATTGATGTCAGACTCACTGGTCTATAGTTGCTCGATTCCTCCTTACTACCTTTCTTGTGAATGGGCACGACATTTGCCAATTTCCAATCTTCCGGGACGACTCCTGTTACTAATTATTGATTAAATAAATCTGTTAACGGTTTTGCCAGCTCACCACTAAGCTCTTTTAATAATTTTGGGTGTATCTCATCAGGCCCCTGTGACTTATTTGTCTTCACTTTAGACAGCAAACTTAGAACATCTTCCTCTGTAAAGACACATGCATCAAACGATTTATTAGTCATCCTTTCTAGTGGAGGTCCTTCTCCTTCTTTTTCTTTTGTAAAAACTGAACAGAAGTATTCATTAAGGCAGTCGGCTAGCCCTTTATTCTCTTCTACATACCTTCCGTCCTTTGTTTTTAATTTAGTTATTCCTTGTTTTAATTTCCTTTTTTCATTTATATATCTAAAGAATGTCTTATCCCCTTTTTTCATAGACTGAGCTAGTTTTTCTTCTGCCTGCGCTTTAGAAGTTCTTATAACTTGCTTGGCCTCTTTCTGCCTAATCTTGTAGATTTCCTTATCTTCATTGCTCTGTTTTTTTTTATAATTACAAAATGCTAGCTTTTTATTTTTAATGATTTGGGCCACTTCTGCTGAGTACCACAGTGGTCTCTTCCTTTTTTTGCTTTTACTGACAAGTCTAATGCAATTTTCTGTTGCCTTCAATAATGCACCTTTTAAATAGTCCCATTTCTCCTGGACTCCATGTAATCCGTTCCAGTCTGATAAGGACTCATTTATGACTAATTTCATTTTTGAAAAGTCTGTTTTTCTAAAATCTAAAACTTTTGTTTTTGTGTGGTGGGACTCTTTCACAGTTCTTATATTAAACCACACTGACTGGTGATCACTAGATCCCAAGGTTTCGCCTACAATGACATCATATACCGAATCCCCATTTGTGAATACCAAATCCAAAATGGCCTCCCTCCGGGTTGGCTCCTCAACCACTTGTTGTAGAGATAACCCCAGTAGGGAATTTATAATATCTGTAGCCACATGGGGCCTCCACGCTGCAGATTTATCATGGAGACATCATAGAGATTTTTCCGCATATAACCGCAGCGCTAAACACTGAATAAAATTTGTTTTGTTTTTCAACCAAGATACCTCAATAAAGATTTTACCACAAATGTTACTGCAGCGCTGAACGCTGAATATATTTAGTTTTTCGACTAAAATACGTCACTAAAGGTTTTACCACATATAATTGCAAAAGTGAACGCTGAATATATTTTGTTTTCATACTGAAATAATAACTGCAGAAGTGAAATGCGTATATATTTTTCTTTTTGTACTGAAAAAGGCCAGTTAACGCTTTTAGCAGAAATAAATGAAGCAGTGAAGTGCGTATATTTTTTTCCTTTTTGTACTGAAATAGGACACTGAATGCTTTCACCATATATAGCTGCAGAAGGGAAATGCGTATATATTTTTCTTATTTGTACTGAAATAGGCCACTAAACGCTTTGAAGACATATAACTGCCGCCGACATGAACTGAGAATATATTTTTCTTTTTGTACTGAAATAGGCCACTAAATACCTTCAATACAAATAGCTGCCAAAGTGAACTGAGAATATATTTTTATTTTTGTACTGAAATACAAAATAACACATATAGCCACCGCACTGACTTAATGCTACCACTGCTACCTCTGTGAACTACTGCACCACTATTTCCCGGGTAGAAAGGCTGCTGCAAAGCAGGTGGTCTACCCCGGCCAGGTTTGGCTCCTGACCTCCCACTTCTGCCACCCTGCTGACTTCCAGCGATGCTTTCAAGACATATAACCACCGCCGCCGTGAATTGAGAATAAATTTTTCTTTTTTTACTGAAATAGGTCACTAAACGCTTTCAATACATATAACCGTCACCGACATGAAGTGAGAATGTATTTTTCTTTTTGTACTGAGATAGGCCACTAAACGCTTTCAAGATATATAACCGCCGACGACGAAAACGGAGAATATATTTTTCTTTTTGTAATGAAATAGGCCACTAAATGCTTTCAAGATATATAACCACCACCGACGTGAACTGAGAATAATTTTTTCTTTTTGTACTGGAATACGAAATAACACATATAACCACCGCACTGACTGACTGCTACCGCCGCTACTTCCGTAAACCTCTGCATCACTACTTCCCAGGTTGGTAGGCCGCTGCGAGGCAGGTGGTCTACCCTGGGCACGTTTGGCTCCCGACCTGTCACTGCCGGCCCTGGGAGAGATCTTAGAAGTTCAAATAGACGGAAGACTCAGGAGTCTATTTAACAGATCTCTTGTTTTGATTGTTGCTGACAGGTTCCACCCCTTCACAGATGCTGCTCATTATCAGTCAGGTGGCTCTTTATATGTTCCGCCTCTCACTTGTTTCCTTGCGGCTGATAGCTCTTCTGTGGAGTGCTCTGCTTGTGTGGTGGTTCTTCTGTTCCAGTTACATCTCAAGCTAAGTCCTTTCCCTTTTCTTGGTGTGTCTGTCCTGACTAGGCCTCAGGGAGACACAAGCTCCTTCAGATTGGAAGGAGACTGTTAACTCTTTCCCTGTTCCCTAAGCTGAGGGTTTGGTGTAGTGTTTCAGCAGTCTCAGGTTCCTGTGCATGTGCATTTCTGCCATTGAGATTTGCACATGTTGTTAGCAGCTTAGGGAGAGTATCAGGGAATGCTAGGAGGTGACCTCTTTATTCCATAGGTTTGGTTCCTAGTCTGTCGTTGTTTAGTTGTGGTTCCCTTTGGTTGTCTTTCCTTCCCCGTACTTCCCGTGACACGATCTCCCACCGCTGCCAACCTGCTGACTCCCAGCCATGCTTTCAACACATATAACCGCCGACGTGAACTGAGAATGTATTTTTCTTTTTGTACTGAAATACAGTAGGCCAGTAAATGCTTTCAGCAGAAATAAATGCACCAGTTAAGTGCATATATATTTTTCTTTCTGTACTGAAATAGGCCACTAAACCCTTTTGTCACAAATAACTGCACCAGTGAAGTGCGTATATTTTTTTCTTTCAATAATGAAATAAGTCACTGAACGCATATGCCGCAAATAAATTCACCAGTGAAGTGCGTATTTTTTTTTCTTTCTGTACGCTTTCAACACATATAATCGTCGACGTGAACTAAGAATATATTTTTCGTTTTGTACTTAAATAGGCCAGTAAACGCTTTTAGCAGAAATTAATGCACCAGTGAAGTACGTATATATTTTTCTTTCTGTACTGAAATAGGCCACTAAACCCTTTTGCCACAAATAAGTGCATCAGTGAAGTGCATATATTTTATTCTTTCTATAATGAAATAGGCCACTAAACCCTTTTGCCACAAATAAGTGCACCAGTGAAGTGCGTATATATTTTTTCTTTCTATAATGAAATAGGCCACTAAACCCTTTTGCCACAAATAACTGCACCAGTGAAGTGCGTATATTTTTTTCTTTCAATAATGAAATAAGTCACTGAACGCTTATGCCGCAAATAAATGCACCAGTGAAGTGCGTTTTTTTTTTCTTTCTGTACGCTTTGAACACATATAACCGTCGACGTGAACTAAGAATATATTTTTCGTTTTGTACCTAAATAGGCCACTAAACCCTTTTGCCACAAATAACTGCACCAGTGAAGTGCGTATATATTTTTTCTTTCTATAATGAAATAGGCAACTAAACCCTTTTGCCACAAATAACTGCAGCAGTGAAGTGCGTATATATTTTTCTTTCTGTAAGAAAATAGGCCACTAAACGCTTTTGCCACAAGTAACTACACCAGTGAAGTGCATATATTTTTTCCTTTCTATAATGAAATAGGCAACTAAACCCTTTTGCCACAAATAACTGCACCAATGAAGTGCGCAAATTTTTTTTCTTTCTGTAATAAAATCGGCCACTAAAGACTTTTGCCACAAGTACGGTAACTACACCAGTGCATATATTTTTTCCTTTCTATAATGAAATAGGACACTAAACGCTTTTGCCACAAATAAGTGCACCAGTAAAGCGCATATTTTTTTCTTTCTGTACGCTTTCTACACAAATGACCGCCAACGTGAACTGAGAATATATTTTAGTTTTTGTACTGAAATAGGCCAGTGAACGCTTTTACCACAAATAATTGCACCAGTGAAGTGCTTATATATTTTTCTTTCTGTACTGAAATAGGCCACTAAACCCTTTTGCCACAAATAAGTGCACCAGTAAAGGGCATATATTTTTTTTCTTTCTATAATGAAATAGGCCACTGAACGCTTATGCCACAATTAAATGCACCAGTGAAGTGCATATTTTTTTTCTTTCTGTACGCTTTCAACACATATAACCGTCGACGTGAACTAAAAATATATTTTTATTTTTGTACTGAAATAGGCCACTAAACCCTTTTGCCACAAGAAACTACACCAGTGAAGTGCATATATTTTTTCCTTTCTATATTGAAATAGGCCGCTAACCCCTTTTTCCACAAATAACTGCAGCAGTGAAGTGCGTATATTTTTTCTTTCTATAATGAAATAGGCCACTAAACACTTTTGCCACAAATAAGTGCACTAATGAAGTCTGTATTTTTTTTCTTTCTGTACGTTTTCAACACAAATAACCTCCGACAGAACTGAGAATATATTTTTCTTTTTGTACTGAAATAGGCCAGTAAACGCTGTTAGCAGAAATAAATGCACCAGTGAGGTGCATATATATTTTTCTTTCTGTATTGAAATAGGCCACTAAACCCTTTTGCCACAAAAAACTGCACCAGTGAAGTGCGTATATATTTTTCTTTCTGTACTGAAATAGGCCACTAAATGCTTTTGCCACCAAAATCTGCACCAGTGAAGTGCGTATATTTTCTTTCTATAATGAAATAGGCCGCTAAACCCTTTTGCCACAAATAACTGCACCAGTGAATTGTGTATATTTTTTTCTTTCTGCACGCTTTCAACACATAACTGCAGAAGTGAACTACGTATATAATTTTCTTGTTTGAAATTATATAAGCCACTAAAGGCTTTTCAACATAGCACTTGCACCCTAAGAACAAATTTCTGGAATGACAGAGCTGTATAATAGCTTTTTGGATTCATAAATAATCTTTCCCTGCATTCGTAAATCGCTTTTTTAGCACTGTCCCTAGTGCCTTCTGACGTCTCTCCCTGCACTAAGATGCTGTGAAATGATTCCTCCCTATCCTTATAAATAGTTTTTTTAGTTTTTTTTCCACAATCAGGTTTTTCCAATTGCAGTCCCTAGCACCTTCTCACATCTGTCTCTGCACTCAGAACGCTTGAAAATGTCTGACTCTAAGATGGCAGCTGTATTTATAGGGCTGTGACTTCACAGGGCTGGCTGTTGATTGGCTGCTTGCATGGCATTATGGGTCAGCCCGCCTTCCCAGAGTTCCTTCCTCACACATGTAGCCGCCATTTTAGGAAAAATTACGATTCTCTACCACGAAGCACGAGGAAATTAGAATTTTGTGAAAAGGTTCAATATTCTAGGCTCAAAGTGTCACACTCCAGTCAGCTAATTAATCCATATCCCCTGAGCAAAGGGTACCTCAAAATTGTGACTTTGGGGTTTTGTAAGCTAAAAGCCATAATCATCTAAATTATAACAAATAAAGGATTGAAATATCTCACTTTGCATTTAATGAGTCTATCTCATATGTTAGTTTCACCTTTTAAGTTGCATTACTGAAATAAATGAACTTTGCACGATATTTTAATTTTTTGAGTTTCACCTGTATGTTATTTTTACATTTTAATGCTGAAAAAATCTTTGGGAAAAACTAATTTTATCTTTGCATCACCATATTCTGACCCCCATAACTTTTATTTGTGTGAGGGATCATTTTTTGCAGGGCAATTTGTACTTTTCATTGGGGTGTGTATGACTTTTTTGATAGTTTTTTATTCCATTTTTACTGTTTCATCGTTTGCCGTATGGGCTAAACATTTTTATATTTTAATATTACGGACATTTTTGCACATGGCAATGTCCATGATATTTATTTTTTTATCGTTTATGTATTTTTAATTTTGGGGAAAGTAGGGTGATTTTAATTTTTAGATTGTTTAAATTTTTTTTTTTTACACTTTATAATAGTTTCTACAGAGAACTATAACAAGGAATCATTAGATTTATTTTATTCATAGACTTCAATACATTAGCATTGGAGTCTATGAGAATTACACTAAGCTGCACTAAGGAACTAAAGTGCTGTAGCCTTGGATCATTTAGGAGGACCGAGGCTTCCGTTCACTCCATCCAGCTTCCCCGATCCTCACTTGGGGGAGTCCATACACGGCTGGGAGTGCACGCTCACGATTTTTGACCATGGCATATGAGGGGTTAAATGTATGATCAACGTTATTGTAGATCTCATACATTAGCCCCAGGTGGCGCCTAATTTGTAAGGTTGTCAGGAATAGGTTAAAGGGAACCTGTCATCAACTTTATGCTGCCCATACTAATAGCAGCATAAAATAGAGGCAGGTGAGTTGATTTTAGCAGTCTGTCATTTAAAAGTTAAAAGTAAGAGGTTGCTAAGAACCAACATCACAATCATTGCAGACTCGGCCTGGAAAAGAGTCATAGTTATTCATGAATGCTGGCTCTTTCTGCCTACCTGCTGATGATTGACAGTATTCTACCTAGTTTTCTCCCTTTATCTCTAGGAGAGAACTGCCAACCATCAGCAGATAGGTCAGTGACATCAGGGCACCCCATAGAGAAGGCAGGGACCGTTCCTGGGTGTTCCTGCCTTCTAGATCGCTGTATACACATCGCTGAATGAGCGCTGCGTATACAGCAAGGAAGCGATGTGCCGCTTCCTGTCCCAGCCTGGTGGTCATGTGACTGCCGGTACTGGGAGAGTGCAAGAGCTGTTGGGTCATCCATAGACCTTGATCAGCCACGCACTGAGGCTGTACAGCACAGTATTATGCTGTACAGCCTCTCTGGGGGGTGTATTTCCCCTGTAACTTGGGCTACTATGTCAGCCCCAGTTACAGGAGAAATCAAAAGTAAAAAAAAAGAAAGAAAAGACGAGAAGTTAAATGTCCACCAAAGGTCTTATATGACCTTATGGGGGACACAAAGTGTAAAAAAAAAAAAAAAATTTGCTTTTTATAAAAATAAAAATAAAGTTTCACATGTAAAAAATTTTTCCCTGATTAAGTCATTTTAAAAATATTAAAAATAGAAAAAAAAATCTAAATAAAATAGACATATTTGGTATCACTGTATCCATAATGACCGGTTCTATAAAAAATATCACATCATCTACAACAAAAGGTGAACTCTGTAAATAAATAAATAAACTTTACGTCAAAAAAGATTTTTTAGTTACCTCACCTACCAAAAATCATAATGTTATTCGATCAAAAAGTCATATGTGCCCCAAAATGGCAGCAATGAAAAGTCATCTTATGAAGCAAAAAATGAGCCCCCACACAAGACCATATCCAGAAAAAGAAAAAATATGTATCTAAGAAAATTGCAACACAAAAACTATTTTTGTTTCTAAAAATGCTGTGTTTAAAATTGTGTAAAAGGCAAAAAAATAAACATATTTGGTATTGCCACATCTATAACAACCAGCTCTACAAAAATATCACATGATCTACCCCATAAAATGAACGGCGTAAAAAAATAAATTATAAAGAAAAATGACTCCAAAACAGCTTTTTATTTTGTCACCTTACCTCTCAAAAAACATAATATCAATCAATCAAAAAGTCGTATGTACCCCAAAATGGTATCAATAAAAACATCACCACATTCCACAAAAAACAAGCCCTCACACAAGACCATAGCCAGAAAATTAAAAAGAATATGGTCTAAGAAAATGGCAACACAAAAACATAATTTTTTTTTCTAAAAATGTTCTTATTGTGTAAAACGTAAAAATAAAACAAAAACTAGACATATTTGGTATCGTTGCAATCTGTGGTGACTGGATCGATAAAAATATCACATTATCTACCCCATCAAGTAAACGGTGTAAACAAAAAATAGAAACATGACTCCAAACTGCTTTTTTGCGACTTCACCTCCCCAAAAAAATTTGATAACAAGCAACCAGAAAGCCAAAATGGTGCAAATTAAAACGACAGCTTGTCCTGCACAAAATAAGCCCTCACGCAGCTCATTCAACCAAAAAATTAAAAAGTTATCGCTCTTTAAAACCATAACAGAAAATTTCATGTTAGAAAATCCAGATGCAGCTCCTTCCCTTCTGAGCCCTGGAGTATCCCCAAATAATAATTTAGGACCACAATTAGGGTGTTACTGTATTAACCCCTTAAGGACTTAGGGCATACGGTACGCCCTATTTCACGAATCCTTAAGGACTCAGGACGTATCGGTACGTCCTAAGTTTAAATCGCGATTGCGGCGCCGCGGGGGTTAATCCGAACAGGATGCCGGCTGAAATCATTCAGCCGGAATCCTGTCACAACGCCGGGGGGGGGGGTCATTTGACCCCTCCGTATCGGCGATCGCCGCAAACCGCAGGTCAATTCACTGCGCTTTCTGCAGTTTCTGATCCCCGCAGTCCCTGACCGCGGGGATCAGAAACTTTAAAATGCCCAAAATGTTGATTTTTCACCCCCCCCCTGCACCCCTGAATGATTTTATGGCGACAGGGGGTTGCAGGCGGTGCGGGAGGCGGGCGGTGCGGCAGGCGGGATCGCGATCCCCCGCCCGCCTCCTCTTGAAAATTCATTGGTGGCCAGTGGGTACATTGCTGACACTCTGGTATAAACGGCTGACATCTATGTAGATGTCAGCCGTTTAACCCTTTCCATACCGCGCTCCGTACGGACCGCTGTATGGAAAAGGTTAAAGGTCAGGGTCAGGGAGCTCCTTCCCTCTCCCATCGGGGGGCTGCTGTGCCTTTGCAGCCCCCAGACAGGATGAGGTCACAGAGGGAGGGAGCCCCCCTCCTTACCCTTCCCCGTCTGCTCAGTTGTGGCCACAACCGAGCAGACGGGGAAGGTTCCCATGGCAACAGGACGCCTTCTCAGGCATCCTGCTGTCCATGGTGCTGAACAGATCTGTGCTAAATGCATAGATCTATTCAGACAAAGTGTAAGTAAAATACAGTACAAGACCCTATATAGTGTACTGTACTGTATTATACAGACATCAGACCCACTGGATCTTCAAGAACCAAGTGGGTCTGGGTCAAAAAAAAGTAAAAAAAAGAGAAAAAAGTAAAGATAAAAAAAAAACACATTTATCACTGAATAAAAATAAAAAAATAAAAAACACTATACATATTAGGTATCGCCGCGTCCGTAACGACCTGATCTATAAAACGGTCATGTTACTTTCCCCGCACGGTGAACGCCATAAAAAAAAAAAAAAAAAAATATGAGAAAATTTTGCCCACCTCCTTCCCAAAAAAGGTAATAAAAGTGATCAAAAAAGTTGCATGTACGCCAAAATAGTACCAATAAAACCGTCATCTCATCCCATAAAAATCATACCCTACCCAAGATAATCGCCCAAAAACTGAAAAAACTATGGCTCTTAGACTATGGAAACACTAAAACATGATTTTTTTTGTTTCAAAAATGAAATCATTGTGTAAAACTTACATAAAGAAAAAATTGTATACATATTAGGTATCGCCGCGTCCGTGACAACCTGCTCTATAAAAATACCACATGATCTAACCTGTCAGATGAATGTTGAAAATAACAAAAAAAAAAACTGTGCCAAAAAAGCTATTTCTTGTTATCTTGCCTCACAAAAAGTGTAATATAGAGCAACCAAAAATCATATGTACCCTAAACTAGTACCAACAAAACTTCCACCCTATCCCGTAGTTTCTAAAATGTGGTCACTTTTTTGGAGTTTCTACTCTAGGGGTGCATCAGGGGGGCTTCAAATGGGACATGGTGTCAAAAAAAACAGTCCAGCAAAATCTGCCTTCCAAAAACCGTATGGCATTCCTTTCCTTCTGCGCCCTGCCGTGTGCCCGTACAGCAGTTTACAACCACATATGGGGTGTTTCTGTAAACTACAGAATCAGGGCCATAAATAATGAGTTTTGTTTGGATGTTAACCCTTGATTTGTAACTGGAAAAAAATATTAAAATGGAAAATCTGCCAAAAAAATTACATTTTGAAATTGTATCTCTATTTTCCATTAAATCTTGTGAAACACCTAAAGAGTTAACAAAGTTAGTAAAATTTGTTTTGAATACCTTGAGGGGTGTAGTTTCTTAGATGGGGTCACTTTTATGGAGTTTCTACTCTAGGGGTGCATCACGGGGGCTTCAAATGGGACATGGTGTCAAAAAAAACAGTCCAGCAAAACCTGCCTTCCAAAAACTGTATGGCATTCCTTCCCTTCTGCGCCCTGCCGTGTGCCCGTACAGCAGTTTACAACCACATATGGGGTGTTTCTGTAAACTACAGAATCAGGGCCATAAATAATGAGTTTTATTTGGCTGTTAACCCTTGCTTTGTTACTGGAAACATATTGATTAAAATGGAAAATTTGCCCAAAAATCTAAATTCAGAAATTTCCCATTAACTCTTGTGGAACACCTAAAGGGTTAACAAAGTTTGTAAAATCAGTTTTGAATACCTTGAGGGGTGTGGTTTATAGAATAGGGTCATTTTTGGGTGGTTTCTATTATGTAAGCCTTGCAAAGTGACTTCAGACCTGAACTGGTCCCTAAAAATTGGGTTTTCAGTACTGATGAAGGGACCAAGTGAAGTCCCGAAACGCGTTTAAGGAGTACGGAGGATTATTGCCAATAGAGCAATAGCAACATACAAAGAGGGACCTGGAAGTAGAAGCGCTCCCCTAACATCATTATCACTCTCAAACCGGCCCGGCAGATCCCAATCACGTGACCAACACCAGGTCACGTGCAACAACAGACGCGCGCGCTTGGATACCACGTGGGACGCCGACAGCCGGAGAACAGAGCTGCAAGCAACATCTGGTTGGAGCACCGACGGAAGACATCACCGCGTGGTGGGTAAGTGATCTCTGAACCCAAGACAGTACGGGACGCCGTACCGAGGTCCAGAACACCAATTCCCCCACAGGTTGTTGTTTCTTTCTTCCACAAGCATAAGCTTCACATCGTATATTATACAGGATAGTGCTTTTTCATCCATTTTTTCATTTTTCCTTTTAGCGCTACCTTTATATAAGCTAAAGTCCCACAAGGGACCATACTGTGTATGATTACATTTTACAAGACTTGACAACTTCTTTTTATCGCAACCTATACATCCATCTATTTATAAAGGGACATAGACTGATCACTAACTGCTGGGAAAGGATATTATATCCACAGAAGCCCACCAGAAAAGATCCAACACATGGTCAATAGCACCAGTAGTACATCTTATTGACTTTTCCAACTTTTTTTTTCATCCTGGAAAAGTATATTATTTTTCACAGATTTTTATTCCTTATTTCTATGTCCTAACATTTTTTCCCACGACTCTATATACCATTTATCCTAATGGACTAGACACCACTAATTTTCCCGCACGGATCCATCCTAAAAAACTGGTACCAGCCACCCCTTATCTGGCACCCACCACAAGTGCCCAGATTCCCCCACTCACTCACCTATGCTATAAAAATCCCTACCTTATTTTTAAACTAGTATTTTAAATAAAACTACCATAATTAATCCCATTTATGAGTGTGCCTGCTATCTCCTTATTTTAAATTCTCTTTCTTTGACTGGGTGAGTCAAACCAGCAGTTCAGCACCTCAGTCATTCTATTGAGAAAACAATCTCAGAATGGTTTGGATAAGTAAAAGTGTTCCAAAGTTATTACCACTTTAAATAACACATGTCAGATTAGCAAAATTAGGCTTGGTCAGGAAGGGGGCAAATGGCCTGGTCTGGAAGTGGCTAAAAAGTTACTCTAAATATTAAAGTGTTGTTCTGTTTTACTAATTTTTTTATTTTATTTTCTTTGCAGTATGCAACATCTACGTTGAAAAACATGCATGCACAGGGATGTTTTTTTAGATATATTTTGTTCAATGAAGAAAAAGTTTTTTTTGAGAAGTAGCACACAATATACGCAATTACGCTGTCCAAGGTACCTCCAATAAAAGTTCAATTTTGAAAACATGTACATACTCTGTGGGGATGTGCTCGTGGTAGGCTACGGTAGCGGTGGCAGTATTGAGGCAATCACAGACAGTCTTTGTGGTTCACCGTGACTTTATTTACACCAAAGGCATAACAGGCAATGTGCAGACCACACAGGTGCATATCCACATAGTGCATAAAACAAAAGTCCTTCCATAGAAAATAAACAGCAGGTTTGAGTCACCTTGTTTTGGACAGACCACAGCAGTTTCTGCAGGCTTGTAGGCTACCTGCCTTTGTCTCCCTCAGGCCAGAGCCACTTTGGCTCGTAGCACCACAGGTCCCAGGACTATCCTTCAATGTGTGATGCGCCCAGACTCTCCTTCTCCAGCACTGACTCTGTCTGTGGAAATCTCCAGCACAGCAAGACACACACCCCACCCCCATCATCAGCAGGCTGGGTTCTTTAAAGGCCCAGCTCCACCAAAAACCTGGGCTGGCCGTGGGGAACAGGCACCCCCCCAACTCTTTACCTGTTCCCAGTAAAAACCGGCCCGGACACGCTGCGCCAGCAGCATTCGCCGCTGTAACCGCAATGATCCGGTTCTTACTCCACCGAGGCCAGGACCTCTGGTGGCACGTATCGTCCGTCCATTATTATTCCGGGGACTCTCCTACATATCCCCCCCCTTTGTTCACCCCTGAGGGCTTGAACATACTGTTCAAGCCTGAAGGGGTGAACACATGCACAGCAGTGTACCCGGGACAGGGCATCTGCGTTCCCCTGTAAGCGGCCGGCCCTGTGCTCAACAGTGAACTTAAAGTTCTGGAGGGACAAGAACCACCTGGTGACCCGAGCGCTCCCCTCCTTAGCTCGACTCATCCACTGGAGAGGGGAGTGGTCGGTCACCAGACGGAACCTTCTCCCCAGAAGGTAATATCTGAGAGACTCGAGTGCCCACTTGATGGCGAGGCACTCTCTCTCCACAATGCTATACCGGGTTTCTGCTGGGGTAAGCTTGCGGCTTAGAAAAACCACGGGGTGCTCTTCCCCGTTGAGCTCCTGGGAAAGCACAGCCCCTAGTCCTACTCCCGAGGCATCTGTTTGAACTACAAACTCCCGCTTGAAGTCGGGCGTCACCAGAACCGGGGACTCACATAGGGCCGACTTCAAACGGGAGAACGCCTCCTCCTCCCCCCAGCGAACCATCACCAACTTTCTACCCTTCAAGAGGCCGGTTAACGGGGCTGCCAAGGTGGCAAAATGGGGAATGAACCTCATGTAGTACCCAATCAGGCCCAAAAATGACCGTACTTGCTTGGACGTACGAGGCCTGGGCCAATTCCGGATTGCTTCAACTTTATTCACTTGGGGCCTAATGACTCCGCGTCCAATCACATACCCCAAATAGCGAGCTTCCTCTAGTCCCACCGAGCATTTTTTTGGGTTGGCAGTCAACCCCGCCTTCCTTAGAGAATCTATCACTGCCTGAAGTTTTGACAAATGACCCTCCCAGTCCGGGCTAAACACGACTATATCATCCAGATACGCGGAGTTATACTGGTTATGGGGCTTAAGGACGACATCCATCAGACGCTGGAATGTAGCCGGAGCGCCATGCAACCCAAAAGGCAACACCCTATACTGAAAAAGCCCCTCCGGGGTGACAAAGGCCGTCTTCTCCTTTGCCGCCTCCGTCAGAGGTACCTGCCAGTAGCCCTTCGTGAGATCTAGGATCGAAAAATACCGGGCTTTTCCCAGCCGCTCTATCAACTCGTCCACCCGAGGCATGGGATAGGCGTCAAATTTTGATACCTCATTTAATTTCCTAAAATCATTACAGAACCGTAATGAACCATCCGGTTTGGGAATAAGAACAATCGGGCTAGCCCACTCGCTCTTTGACTCTTCTATGACCCCTAGACGTAGCATCGATCTTACCTCCTGCGAAATGGCCTGTCGCCGAGCCTCCGGTACTCGGTATGGTCTTAGGCGGACTTTCACCCGGGGCTCGGTGACAATGTCATGCTCGATCAAGGTGGTACGTCCAGGAAGGTCAGAGAATACGTCCCTATTCCGACTAACGAATTCTCTCACCTCTTGTGCCTGTTTGGTCGACAGTCCGTCCCCTATCGTCACCCCAGCGGCGTTCTCCGGAACACCTGGTGACCCCGGGTCACTCCCTGCACTCCCTGCCGTCCAGACAGAGGGCGGGCTGTCTCCAAACAAATTCTCTCTGTCTCTCCATGGTTTTAGTAGATTCACATGATATACCTGTTCGGGCTTCCGCCGCCCTGGCTGGTATATCCTGTAATCAACTGGGCCCACTTTCTCCTTAACTTCATAGGGTCCTTGCCACCGGGCCAGGAATTTACTCTCGACCGTGGGCACGAGTACAAGAACTCGGTCACCCGGGTGAAATGTCCTTACCCGGGCGGACCGGTTATATACCCGACTCTGGGCCAGTTGTGCCGCTTCCATGTGCTCCCGGATGATCGGCAACACGACCCCTATTCGGTCCTGCATTTTTCCTATGTGTTCTATCACACTTTTATGAGGCGTAGGCTGTTGCTCCCATGCCTCCTTAGCGATGTCCAGTAGTCCAAGGGGATGTCGCCCATATAACAACTCAAAGGGCGAGAACCCCGTGGACACCTGGGGCACTTCCCGTACCGCAAACAAAACATAGGGCAACAGTAAGTCCCAATCTCTCCCGTCCTTAGCCACGACTCTTTTTAGCATGGACTTCAGGGTCTTATTAAACCGTTCTACTAACCCATCGGTTTGGGGATGGTAGACGGACGTGTGCAGGTGTTTTATATTTAATAGCTTACACAATTCCTTTGTTATTTTGGACATAAAGGGTGTCCCCTGGTCCGTCAGAATCTCCTTTGGTATCCCCACCCGGGCGAACATACTCATAAGCTCTTTAGCTATTACCTTGGCCGACGTATGGCGCAATGGGACCGCCTCCGGATAGCGAGTGGCATAGTCTAACACTACCAGTATGTGTTGGTGACCTCGGGCTGACTTAATAATGGGGCCTACCAGATCCATGGCGATCCTTTCGAAGGGCACCTCTATAATGGGCATAGGTACCAGTGGACTGCGATACTGAGGGTGGGGGCTAGTCACCTGACACACTGGACAGGACTGACAGAACCTCCGGACTTCCTCATAAATCCCAGGCCAATAGAACCGTTGTAGAATTCGCTCCAGCGTTTTCTTAACCCCCAGATGACCACCCAACACATGCGCATGCGCTAAATCCAAGACCATTCGCCGGTAAGGCTGGGGCACCACCAGTTGTTCCACCACCTCCTGCCTCACCTTGTCTACCCTATATAACAGGTCCTGGTTATAGGCCAGGTGAGGAAATACGGTATCGGCGCCGGGACGCTGGGCAACGCCATTAACCACCGACACACCTTCTCTAGCCCGCAATAACGTCGAATCCTGGAGCTGTGCGGTCCCGAAGGTTTCTCGGGGTACCCCCAAATCCAGGATAGACGAACTTTCTACTGTCTCACCCGCCAATACTTCTAGGGGAAACCGGTCAGGGTTACACTCTACCTCCCCTACGGTGACCCCTACAGCTGGGGCCCCTGCCTCGGGGTCCTCGGGCTCGGGACCCGGACATTTTTCTTCCCCACAGGTAGGCAACCTGTTCCTCCACAAAGTCCAGAACAGGGGAAAGTCCCTTCCCAATATTGCGGCGTAAGGGAGCCGTCTCCCCACTCCGACGACATGTGGTACCTCCTTCCCACACACCGCCAGGGTAACCTTAGTGGTGGGATACTCCCGGCGATCCCCATGTATACAGACAATGGTAAGGGTTCGCCTATCTGGGAGTTTTTCCGTTACCAGCGATTCATGGACCAGAGTTACCAGGCTCCCAGAGTCCAGCAGGGCCTGCACGGAGTGACCATTGACAACAACATCACACAACGGTGGGGTGTCCGCAGCCAGCAGGGGGTCAGCTATATACACCTGTTGGGCATAAAAAGAGGACCGGCGAGCGAACCCGCAGTCCATGGGTTCGGATGCCCTAGGGCAGTTGGCTGCCACATGTCCCCAACCCTGACAATGCCAACATCTGATCCTCGCAGCCTCCCTCCTCCCCAGGGTATTCCTCCCACGGACTGGAGATCCACTCCCCTCCTTATGAGGTGGGATCCCTTTTTCAGGATCCCGGGTCGGCAACGGGGGCTGACGTGACTTCGGTAGTACCGCTGAGTCCCGCACCAAATCCTGAGTGGCCATATACCTCTCCACCAGGCTAACCAGTTGTTCCAGGTTGCCTGGATCGCCTTGTCCCACCCAGCGCTGTATGGCTCTCGGGAGGGTACGCACGAACCTGTCGACCACGACCCTTTCAACCATCTGAGAAGGGCTCAATATTTCAGGCTGAAGCCATTTTTTTACTAGGTGAAGTAAGTCATAGGCTTGTGACCGGGTGGGTCGGGACTCGGCAAACACCCACTGATACACCCTGTGCGCTCGCACATAGGTGTTTACCCCCAACCTGGCCAACACCTCACTTTTTAGCCTCTCATAGTCCTTGGCCTCATCGCGGCTGAGGTCAAAATAGGCCTTTTGTGCGTCCCCCACCAGAAAAGGCGCCACCACCTCGGCCCACTGTTCCAATGGCAGCCTCTCTTGCTCCGCGGTTCTTTCGAACACCGTCAGGAACGCCTCTATATCATCTTCCGGACCCATTTTCCTCAGGGCGGATCGGACTTTATCCCTGGCGGTAGACACAGTCGGGGTTGTTGCGGTTGAAACTCCTTGCAGGGATGTTCGCACCGACTCTTGCATGGCTACCAGCTGCTGCATTAGGAGATTGTTTGTTTGCTGCTGTGCACACATAGCCTCCTCGTGTCTTTTTTGCTGTAGCTCATTATTTTCCCTCTGAGCCTGCAATGCCTGTTGCTGCTGTACATTACTCTGAATCAGGTGCTTAATGGCCTCCTCCATCTTGTCAGGAACCATAAAACTTGCAGGCCTGATATATGACATGCAGTCCAACACAACTTTTGCCTCAGGCCTGCCTCACTGCAGGAATGCCTGCATCCTCCACCAATTGTGGGGATGTGCTCGTGGTAGGCTACGGTAGCGGCGGCAGTATTGAGGCAATCACAGACAGTCTTTGTGGTTCACCGTGACTTTATTTACACCAAAGGCATAACAGGCAATGTGCAGACCACACAGGTGCATATCCACATAGTGCATAAAACAAAAGTCCTTCCATAGAAAATAAACAGCAGGTTTGAGTCACCTTGTTTTGGACAGACCACAGCAGTTTCTGCAGGCTTGTAGGCTACCTGCCTTTGTCTCCCTCAGGCCAGAGCCACTTCGGCTCGTAGCACCACAGGTCCCAGGACTATCCTTCAATGTGTGCTGCGCCCAGACTCTCCTTCTCCAGCACTGACTCTGTCTGTGGAAATCTCCAGCACAGCAAGACACACACCCCACCCCCATCATCAGCAGGCTGGGTTCTTTAAAGGCCCAGCTCCACCAAAAACCTGGGCTGGCCGTGGGGAACAGGCACCCCCCCAACTCTTTACCTGTTCCCAGTAAAAACCGGCCCAGACACGCTGCGCCAGCAGCATTCGCCGCTGTAACCGCAATGATCCGGTTCTTACTCCACCGAGGCCAGGACCTCTGGTGGCACGTATCGTCCGTCCATTATTATTCCGGGGACTCTCCTACAACTCCCATTACACTAATGTATTTTAATGTTTACTAGGCTAATGTGAACAGTGCCTTTCTCACTAATGTACAGGTATATGCCTGTGTGTCATATACCGATGCTCAACTACAATGTGTTTCTGGTACTAACGTATTCATGTTTATAATCAATAAAGAGATTTTTTTTTCAAACAGTATGTTTAATATACAAATGAGTAAAGGGAAAATGGCTTTTTCTTCAGCCTTTACAATAAAATGAACACAAATTATATAAAAGAATGTCTCTGGCTTTGATGGGTGAACATTTCCCCTGGGGGACCAAAAGAAGGAGGGGGACCAGCCATAACAGGATACCCATAATATTCCCTGTCTTGGGAGAATGAAGGTTGTGAGAACCCTCCCTGCCTTTGTGATTGGGTGAAATTACTGGGGCCTGGTTATGAGGGCATTTGTTTCGCCAAAGCATGATGCTTCAGTTGGTCCACGACTCAGACCAACTCTAATGGATCCATTGGAGTATCCATTATGTTTATCATTAATGTGACCACATTAGCAAAGAAAAATTGCTTCTCCTCAGAATATTTTTTCAAATATGGAGCAAAGCATTTTGAAAGCCGCTCCTCCTTGCTCTCCTGCTTTATTTGCTGGAGATACTTAAACACCTGTTGATTAATATGTGCTCCAACATATTGAGCCTCTCTTGTGGCCTGACTTCCACCCCTTCTGCACTGTGCCTGATGCTGTATAGGTTCTGGGCTAGAAGGCACATTTATATGTGCCCTGCATGGGAGGGCTATTCTCTAGGATCCTAGTCTACTGAGTCATGGGGCTGCATTTCTGTACCCTCAGAAAAATGGGGGTAAATCTTTTGCCGCTGAAGCCAACTCTTCAGGGTTGGATGAGACTCCCCTATAGCTGCTTCTTCAAGGTTGTCAACAGTACTAAAAGGAAAGCAATATACAGGGTGGGTCATTTATATGGATACACCTTAATAAAATGGGAATGGTTGGTGATATTAACTTTCTGTTTGTGGCACATTGGTAAATGTGAGGGGGGAAACTTTTCAAGATGGGTGATGACCATGGCGGCCATTTTGAAGTCGGCCATTTTAAATCCAACTTTAGTTTTTTCAATAGGAAGAGGGTCATGTGACACATCAAACTTATTGGGAATTTCACAAGAAAAACAATGGTGTGCTTGGTTTTAACGTAACTTTATTCTTTCATGAGTTATTTACAAGTTTCTGACCACTTATAAAATGTGTTCAATGTGCTGCCCATTGTGTTGGATTGTCAATGCAACCCTCTTCTCCCACTCTTCACACACTGATAGCAACACCGCAGGAGAAATGCTAGCACAGGCTTCCAGTATCCGTAGTTTCAGGTGCTGCACATCTCGTATCTTCACAGCATAGACAATTGCCTTCAGATGACCCAAAGATAAAAGTCTAAGGGGGTCAGATCGGGAGACCTTGGGGGCCATTCAACTGGCCCACGACGACCAATCCACTTTCCAGGAAACTGTTCATCTAGGAATGCTCGGACCTGACACCCATAATGTGGTAGTGCACCATCTTGCTGGAAAAACTCAGGGAACGTGCCAGCTTCACTGCATAAAGAGGGAAACACATCATCATGTGGCAATTTCGCATATCCAGTGGCCTTGAGGTTTCCATTGATGAAGAATGGCCCCACTATCTTTGTACCCCATATACCACACCATACCATAATTTTTTGGTTCCAACAGTCTTGGAGGGATCTATCCAATGTGGGTTAGTGTCAGACCAATAGCGGTGGTTTTGTTTGTTAACTTCACCATTCACATAAAAGTTTGCCTCATCACTGAACAAAATCTTCTGCATAAACTGAGGGTCCTGTTCCAATTTTTGTTTTGCCCATTCTGCAAATTCTGTGCGCCGATCAGGGTCATCCTCATTGAGAAGCTTCAGTAGCTGGAGTTTGTAAGGGTGCCATTTGTGAGTAGCTAATATCCGCCGAAGGGATGTTCGACTAATGCCACTCTCCAGTGACATGCGGCGAGTGCTACACTGTAAGCTCTTTCTGAATGAAGCTAGGACAGCCACTGATGTTTCTTCATTAGAGACAGATTTAATGCAACCACATTTTGGCAAATTCAACACTGAACCAGTTTCACGAAACTTAGCAAGCAGTTTGCTAACTGTAGCATGGGAGATGGGTGGTCTCGTAGGGTGTCTTGCATTGAAATCTGCTGCAATGACCCGGTTACTGCGTTCACCAGACATCAACACAATTTCTATCCGCTCCTCACGTGTTAACCTCGGCGACATGTCAATGGCTGTAAACAAAGAGAAACTTGTAAATAACTCATGAAAGAATTGTGAAATTCCCAATAAGTTTGATGTGTCACATGACCCTCTTCCTATTGAAAAAACAAAAGTTGGATTCAAAATGTCCGACTTCAAAATGGCCGCCATGGTCACCACCCATCTTGAAAAGTTTCCCCCCTCACATATACTAATGTGCCACAAACAGGAAGTTAATATCACCAACCATTCCCATTTTATTAAGGTGTATCCATATAAATGGCCCACCCTGTATATACACTGCTCAAAAAAATAAAGGGAACACTTAAACAACACAATGTAACTCCAAGTCAAACACACTTCTGTGAAATCAAACTGTCCACTTAGGAAGCAACACTGAGTGACAATCAATTTCACATGCTGTTGTGCAAATGGGATAGACAACAGGTGGAAATTATAGGCAATTAGCAAGACACCCCCAATAAAGGAGTGGTTCTGCAGGTGGTGACCACAGACCACTTCTCAGTTCCTATGCTTCCTGGCTGATGTTTTGGTCATTTTTGAATGCTGGCGGTGCTTTCACTCTAGTGGTAGCATGAGACGGAGTCTACAACCCACACAAGTGGCTCAGGTAGTGCAGCTTATCCAGGATGGCACATCAATGCGAGTTGTGGCAAGAAGGTTTGCTGTGTCTGTCAGCGTAGTGTCCAGAGCATGGGGGCGATACCAGGAGACAGGCCAGTACATCAGGAGACGTGGAGGAGGCCATAGGAGGGCAACAACCCAGCAGCAGGACCGCTACCTCTGCCTTTGTGCAAGGAGGAACAGGAGGAGCACTGCCAGAGCCCTGCAAAATGACCTCCAGCAGGCCACAAATGTGCATGTGTCTGCTCAAACGGTCAGAAACAGACTCCATGAGGGTGATATGAGGGCCTGACATCCACAGGTGGGGATTGTGCTTACAGCCCAACACCGTGCAGGACATTTGGCATTTGCCAGAGAACACCAAGATTGGCAAATTCGCCACTGGCGCCCTGTGCTTTTCACAGATGAAAGCAGGTTCACACTGAGCACATGTGACAGACGTGACAGAGTCTTGAGACGCCGTGGAGAATGTTCTGCTGCCTGCAACATCCTCCAGCATGACCGGTTTGGCATTGAGTCAGTTATGGTGTGGGGTGGCATTTCTTTGGAGGGCCGCACAGCCCTCCATGTGCTCGCCAGAGGTAGCCTGACTGCCATTAGTTACCGAGATGAGATCCTCAGACCCCTTGTGAGACCATGTGCTGGTGCGGTTGGCCCTGGGTTCCTCCTAATGCAAGACAATGCTAGACCTCATGTGGCTGGAGATGGTCAGCAGTTCCTGCAAGATGAAGGCATTGATGCTATGGACTGGCCCGCCCGTTCCCCAGACCTGAATCCAATTGAGTACATCTGGGACATCATGTCTCGCTCTATCCACCAACGTCACGTTGCACCACAGACTCTCCAGGAGTTGGCAGATGCTTTATTCCAGGTCTGGGAGGAAATCCCTTTAGGAGACCGTCCGCCACCTCATCAGGAGCATGCACAGGCGTTGTAGGGAGGTCATACAGGCACGTGGAGGCCACACACACTACTGAGCCTCATTTTGACTTGTTTTAAGGACATTACATCAAAGTTGGATCAGCCTGTAGTGTTTTTTTCCACTTTAATTTTGAGTGTGACTCCAAATCCAGACCTCCATGGGTTGAAAAATTAGATTTCCATTTTTTAATTTTTGTGTGATTTTGTTGTCAGCACATTCAACTATGTAAAGAACAAAGTATTTCAGAATAATATTTAATTAATTCAGATCTAGGATGTGTTATTTTTGTGTTCCCTTTATTTTTTTGAGCAGTGTATAAGAGCCGAGGATGCTGCGTGTCATCTCCACTAATGCCCGGTCTTTTCATACCCGGTCATGGTACTGCTCCAACCTGCTGTCCCCTAGCTTAAAGATGCTTTTGAACAAGAGAAATGAGTTCCTCTACATAAAAGCCGGACATAATGCAATGTAGTTCTGGCCTACAACACACTGCACCTGTCTGCAAATCTTTATTTACAAACTAAAAGCACATGGCTAAAGTGGGCATAGCCTAGCATTTATACAGCACAGATCCACAACACGGATTATATATGGTGGCGTTCCGTATGCATTCTGTATTTTTTGCAGAACTATTGATTTGAATGGAGCCATGACAATAATAGGACATGCACTACTTTTTTGCAGAATGGCTATGCGGACATAAGGACACAGAATGCACACAAAGTCAGTCCCTTTTTTTCGAAGCACCATTGAAGTGAATGGATCCGCATATGGGCCGCAAAAAAAAAACAGGATTAGAAATACGTTCATGTGCTTGAGCCCTAATACTCATATTATATGATCAAAACTTTATAATACTATTTCAAAAACTCTTAAATTAAAAATAAGTATATTAACTAGGACAAGACAGTAGTCTATTATGTTTATTCCTATATTTTATTTGCCACATTAAAAAACTATAGAGAATTGGAAGCCCAAGATCAAGGGTGTACATAATATAAGATGGATTTTTTTGCTTCTGGTCAGGCTTCTTAGTAAAATATACATGACTATGAATGCTTAGTCCCGGGCAACCATTTAAAAGAAACCTTATAAGGCCATGTTTACATCTCTGGCAGCAGATCCGGTAGGAGTCTGCCGGATTTCGCCGAGCCTCGCATTGCTAGATTCTATAGTTCCCCACCGGATCCCTATTGACTGTAATGAGGTCCATTGGTGATCTGGCTGTTTTCCAACATAAATGGCGGGTTTCATCCAGACAAAAAATGTTGCATGCAACGTTTTTTGGTCCAGCCAACAGCTGGCAATTGTGCCGGGTCAGCTTGCCACAGATGCCAACACATCGTAAGTAATAACCCTTCAGACATGGCTCCAATTCATCCTTATAAATATCACCTCTAATTAAACTCATTTCCATCCATCACTCATGCACTTCATCTTCTACAATAGAAGTTCAATCTTAGATTACAGTCCAGACAATAAAGGTTTTTGCAGAGTCTTTTTTATTTTAAGCTGAAATCCCCATAAAGCATTTGAAGAGTGAATCACATGCATAATGCCCTGGTGCTTCTCAGGATGTCAGGTAATGAGATTCAGCTCAGATGCCACTCGTATAAGGCTACTTTCACATTAGCGTTTTTTGCGGATCCGTCATGGATCTGCAAAAATGCTTCCGTTACAATAATACAACTGCATGCATCCGTCATGAACGGATACGGTTGTATTATGTCTTATATAGCCATGACGGATCCGTCATGAACACCATTGAAAGTCAATGTGGGATGGATCTGTTTTCTATTGTGTCAGAGAAAACGGATCCGTCCCCATTGACTACATTGTGCGTCAGGATGGATCCATCTTGCTCCGCACCAGATGGCGGACAGAAAAACGCTACTGGCAGCATTTTGGTGTCCACCTTCAGAGCGGAATCGTGACTGAACGGAGGCAAACTGATGCATTCTGAGCGGATCCTTTTCCATTCAGAATGTATTAGGGCAAAACTGATCTGTTTTGGACCGCTTCTGAGAGTCCATGACGGATCTCAGAAACGGAAAGCCAAAACTCTAGTGTGAAATTATCCTAACACGATGATTAATTTGGCTTCCAATGAAGCAGATGTGAGTATTTCTAGCAAGATCATAACAGAAAGATAACAATATAAAGGTGTGCGATATCTGTCGGTCTCTATAAATCAACTCTTTACTAGGGTCTGAACAATATAGGTCGGCCTCCCTTAACCCCCAACAGTCACATCAAAATTGGGAAAATTCTCCTGAAAATTTCACTTTGTAGATTTTAAATACAGTTGCATGAAAAAGTATGTGAACCCTTTGGAATGATATGGATTTCTGCACAAATTGGTCATAAAATGTGATCTGATCTTCATCTAAGTCACAACAATAGACAATCACAGTCTACTTAAACTAATAATACACAAAGAATTAAATGTTACCATGTTTTTATTGAACACACCATGTACACATTCACAGTGCAGGTGGAAAAAGTATGTATACCCCTAGACTAATGACATCTCCAAGAGCTAATTGCAGGGAGGTGTCAGCCAACTGGAGTCCAATCAATGAGATGAGATTGGAGGTGTTGGCTGCCCTGCCCTATAAAAAACACACACCAGTTCTGGGTTTGCTTTTCACAAGAAGCATTGCCTGATGTGAATAATGCCTCACACAAAAGAGCTCTCAGAAGACCTATGATTAAGAATTGTTGACTTGCATAAAACTGGAAAGGGTTATAAAAGTATCTCCAAAAGCATTGCTGTTCATCAGTCCACGGTAAGACAAATTGTCTATAAATGGAGAAAGTTCAGCACTGCTGCAACTCTCCCTAGGAGTGGCCGTACTGTAAAGATGACTGCAATAGCACAGCGCAGACTGCTCAATGAGGTGAAGAAGAATCCTAGAGTGACAGCTAAAGACTTACAAAAGTCTCTGGCATATGCTAACATCCCTGTTAGCAAATCTACGATATGTAAAACACTAAACAAGAATGGATTTCATGGGAGGATACCAAAGAGGAAGTCACTGCTGTCCAAAAAAAAACATTGCTGCACATTTACAGTTTGCACAAGAGCACCTAGATGTTCCACAGCAGTACTGGCAAAATATTCTGTGGACAGATGAAATCAAAGTTGAGTTGTTTGGCAGAAACACACAACACTATGGACCAGATTTATCATTAGCTCAAGTCAGAATAATGGAGTGAAAAAGTCGCAAAAAAATGCGCAAACGCTAAAACTGCACACAAATTTGCGACTTTTTTCTGCTCTTCACTATGCTCGCCAGTTTTCTGAAAGTGGGCGTGTTTTCTTATGTAAATTAATCTCTAGACAGATTTACTATTGGGACTATTTAAAAAGTCGCAAAAAAGTCGCAATTTCACTCCAGTGAGGACCATGCTTATCTTATGAGACTTTTTAATAGAACATGCGACTTTTTCGTAAGGACGTGCGACTTTTGTAAAGCTGCTTACTGACAGATAAACTGCTACCGTCAAACCACATTTATTACAGTCTTAAAGGGCCGATGATAAATCTGAATTGGCTAAAACTGACTTTAGCCATATGTGAAAGTGGAGTGAGCTGTCAGAGTAATGATAAATCTGGCCCTATGTCTGGAGAAAAAGAGGCACAGCACACCAACATCAAAACCTCATCCCAACTGTGAAGTATGGTGGTGGGGGCATCATGGTTTGGGGCTGCTTTACTGCGCCAAGGCCTCGACGGATTGATATCATAGAAGGAAAAATTAATTCTCAAGTTTATCAAGACATTTTGCAGGAGAACTTAAGGCCATCTGTCCACCAGCTGAAGCTCAACAGAAGATGGGTGTTGCAACAGGACCACAACCCAAAGCATAGAAGTAAATGAACAACAGAATGGCTTAAACAGAAGAAAATCTTCTGGATTGGCCCAGTCAGAGTCCTGACCTCAACCCGATTGAGATGCTGTGGCATGACCTCAAGAAAGCGATTCACACCAGACATCCCAAGAATATTGGTAAACTGAAACAGTTCTGTAAAGAGCAATGGTTAAGAATTACTCCTCCTGACCGTTGTGCACGTGTGATCTGCAACTACAGGAAACGTTTGGTTGAAGTTATTGATGCCAAAGGAGGTTCAACCAGTTATTAAATCCAAGAGTTCACATACTTTTTCCACCTGCACTGTGAATGTTTACATGGTGTGTTCAATAAAAACATGGTAACATTTAATTATTTGTGTGTTATTAGTTTAAGCAGACTATGATTGTGCTTGGCTTGCATGCTGACCTGCATTCCCTGGACTTTGTGTGGCAGTCATGGCCCATAAACAGGTAGGAACTAGTGTTAGGGACCACTCAAATGAGGCAACCTTGACGTGGTGAGTGGCTTATTACGCTTTGGCCAAAATGTACACCAATGTCTCATCCAGCATGGAGGCAGGGCAGAGTGCTGGATGTATAGTTGCGATCACATTTGCATTTTCCCTTTGTATATGATTGTCTATTGTTGTGACTTAGATGAAGATCAGATCACATTTTATGACCAATTTGTGCAGTAATCCATATCATTCCAAAGGGTTCACTGCAATTAGCTCTTGGAGATGTCATATTCTTGCAACTGTACATATCTGAAGTAAATATACACTAATCCCTCAAGATACAATGGCCTCAGGATACAATATTTTCAACATACCGTACAATGGTCTTTTCTGACCCATTGTAAGTTGAAACCAGACGCAACATACAATGTATCAGACTCAGATCCAACCAATTAAGGCCACTTCTCTGGTAAAATAGCTGGGTTAGTGGCTAGATAACAGCTATTCTTGAGTGTTATATGTAAGTACTTGTTTTATCTGTCTTAGTTATCTGCTTATTTTTCTTAAATCTTAATTTTCTCTTATTTTGGATGACATTTTGGGGCTTTGGAACTGATTACTCAAGTTACAATGGTTTCTTCATACAATGTTAGTTCTGGAACCAATTAATATTGTAACTTGAGGGACCGCTGTAGTTGGTGCATAAGTCAGGTGAATAAAATATGGTAGTTTGTGCACGGCATCACAGATGCGGACCCATTCATTTGAATGGGTCCTCAATCTGGAAGGTTCTATTTTTTTGTGGTGTGGACAGATCATGGACCAATTCAAGTTGAATGGGTCTGCATCCATCTGTGATAACCACATGGATGGTGCCCATGCATAGGGACCACAATTTGTGGTCCCCAATGCATGGAACAGGCAGCACACATTCGTGTGCATGAGCCCTTATTTTGAACGAAAACCAGTAGTAAAGCCTACACAGAGATCAGGTAGAATGGATCTCATAGTAACTGATGGAAATGACTGACCAAATAACTGAAGTGTGAACTTGGCCTTATTGAGTCAACTAATTTTATCCTTAAAGGGGTTTTCCGATACTTTATTCCTGATGACTTATCCTCCGGATAGATGAATACAAACAGTATCAGCAGCATCTCACATCATCGACTTTATTGTGACTTCAAAGCAATGATACACATAGCAACAACGTTTTGGCTGATAAACAGCCTTTGTCAAGCCTGTTCACATTGTATTACATCCACATATTTATGTTAAAAACAAGTGCGCCACCCCCATACCGATTATCCAATTACAAGGTACTGGTACGATCGGACCAATGCCTAATATGCATTCATGTCTCACCTGAATGTCATCCAATCACACTGCAAGCCCAACCGATCGTCACATGACGTCCGACATTGCTGAATAATATATGCATATACAGTACAGACCAAAAGTTTTCTTTATTTTCATGACTATGAAAATTGTAGATTCACACTGAAGGCATCAAAACTATGAATTAACACATGTGGAATTATATACATAACAAACAAGTGTGAAACAACTGAAAATATGTGATATTCTAGGTTCTTCAAAGTAGCCACCTTTTGCTTTGATTACTGCTTTGCACTCTCTTGGCATTCTCTTAATGAGCTTCAAGAGGTAGTCCCCTGAAATGGTTTTCACTTCACAGGTGTGCCCTGTCAGCTTTAATAAGTGTGATTTCTTGCCTTATAAATGGGGTTGGGACCATTAGTTGCGTTGAGGAGAAGTCAGGTGGATACACAGCTGATAGTCCTACTGAATAGACTGTTAGAATTTGTATTATGGCAAGAAAAAAGCAGCTAAGTAAAGAAAAACGAGTGCCCATCATTACTTTAAGAAATGAAGGCCAGTCAGCCAGCCAAAAAATTGGGAAAACTTTGAAAGTAAGGGCTATTTGACCATGAAGGAGAGTGATGGGGTGCTGCGCCAGATGACCTGGCCTCCACAGTCACCGGACCTGAACCCAATCGAGATGGTTTGGGGTGAGCTGGACCGCAGAGTGAAGGCAAAAGGGCCAACAAGTGCTAAGCATCTCTGGGAACTCCTTCAAGACTGTTGGAAGACCATTTCAGGGGACTACCTCTTGAAGCTCATCAAGAGAATGCCAAGAGTGTGCAAATCAGTAATCAAAGCAAAAGGTGGCTACTTTGAAGAACCTAGAATATTACATATTTTCAGTTGTTTCACACTTGTTTGTTATGTATATAATTCCACATGTGTTAATTCATAGTTTTGATGCCTTCATAGAAAATAAAGAAAACTCTTTGAATGAGAAGGTGTGTCCAAACTTTTGGTCTGTACTGTATGTATTCAATTGTGTAGATCATAGCATCAATTAGACCGTTCGGCGTTCCTCACTCCTGTGTGCGCATGTGCGCACAGCTGTCCAATCATCTACGTCATGGTCTATGTTGCCTCTGATGCGCCCGTGGGACCGCCTCTCAGAATCAATTTCTTAGAAAACCCTTTTAAGAACCGGTAATATTTTCCTCCTTTTTGTTCCAGTGGTTATAACTTTTTTCCCCCTTCAATTTAGCTGTATGAGACCTTGAATTTTGCAGGACAAGTTGTAGTTTTAATAGGAACAATTGTGGGATACACATAAATTATTATATAACTTTTATTTATTTATATTTTTTAGTTTTTTGAGGGGGATTTTAAAAAACTTAAATTTTTACATAGTTTGTTTTGGGATTTGTTTTTGCGGCGTTTAATGTGTGGTATAAATAACATAATTTTATTCTGTGGGTCAGAGCGATTACAATGATAATTTATATAGTTTTTTTAAAACTTGCTACTACTTGCACAATAAAAACACCAAATAGATTGTCTTTATATTAAAATATCCATAAAATTTTTGGTTCTGATGGTGTAACTGTGTCAGGGCTTGTTTTTTGTAGTACAATTACTATTTTTTATTGATACTACTTTTTTCTGTAATAGTTTTCTTTTTGTTATTGTGTTTTCTTTGACCCATAAAAATGTATTATGTTCATGATATGGGGGTTATTATGGATGCAGCATATCTAGGGTTGCCAACTTTTCCAACAAAAATACTAGCCAAGATTACATGGATAAAAAGAGGGTGTGGTTTAAGGGGCATGGCTTAACCTGGGGAGTCGTTTGAAATCAATGGTTTGTTTATACTTTTAAAAAATTTCCTTTCATTTTTAAAATAAAATTCAGTCAAGAATAATGCAGCAGCATAATGTGTGAACAGCTGTTATTGAATCGGCTCTAATGGAGAACCACAAAACCTTGAAAAACACCCTATACTATATCTATGTGATGTCCCTGAACTGTGCAGCCCTGTGGAGGAGCCCAGGTTGCCTACATTTAAATACTGATTTGTTTTGTAAAAATAATTGAAAATGCTAATTTATGGCAATAGCCAATGAGTGAAAATTTCTTCTATGACTGTTGGAAATGACATTATATACATATATACATTATATACTAAAGATTAGGTATGGACAGAAGTAGAGATGAGAGAAGTTATGTAAAAAATTTGGCTGGTTGAAGATACTACACAAGCCGGCCAACCCCTTTTATCTCAACTTTGTAAAAGTGTCGAGAAGGTTACAAAGTTGCAAATTACAGTGCTCATATGGCATGGTCAATAATTATAGCACAATAATGGTGTAAATGCATTGATAAATGACCCTAAGGCCCCTTTCACACGGGCGAGTTATCCGCGCCGGTGCAATGCGTGAGGTGAATGCATTGCACCCGCACTGAATCCTGACCCATTCATTTCTATGGGGCTGTGCACATGAGCTGTGATTTTCACGCATCACTTGTGCGTTGCGTGAAAATCGCAGCATGCTCTATATTCTGCATTTTTGTCGCAACGCAGGCCCCATAAAAGTGAATGGGGCCGCGTGAAAATCGCAAGCATCCGCAAGCAAGTGCGGATGCGGTGCAATTTTCATGCATGGTTGCTAGGTGACGATCGGGCTGGGGACCCGATCTGTATTATTTTCCCTTATAACATGGTTATAAGGGAAAATAATGAATATAGAATGCAAAGTAAAATAGTGATGGAGGGGTTAAAAATAAAAAAAATTAACTCACCGAGTCCAGTTGATCGCATAGTTGCTAATCTCTGTCTTCTTCTGTAATGTTGAGCTGCTGGCTAAGGGCCTGTGGTGACGTCACATGACATGGTCCAATCACATGGTCCCTCACCATGGTGATGAACCATGTGATTGGACCATGTGATGAGCACAGTGACATCATCAAAGGTCCTATTCCTGTGCACAGCAAAGAAGAAGACAGAAGAAAGCCGAGCTGCGCGACCAAGTGGATTAAGGTGAGTTAAATTATTTTTTATTTATTTTTAACCCCTCCAGCCTTATTGTACTATGCATTCTGTATTAAGAATGCTATTATTTTCCCTTATAACCATGTTATAAGGGAAAATAATACAATCTACAGAATACCTAACCCAAACCCGAACTTCTGACATCATCAAAGGTCCTATTCCTGTGCACAGCAAAGAAGAAGACAGAAGAAAGCCGAGCTGCGCGACCAAGTGGATTAAGGTGAGTTAAATTATTTTTTATTTATTTTTAACCCCTCCAGCCTTATTGTACTATGCATTCTGTATTAAGAATGCTATTATTTTCCCTTATAACCATGTTATAAGGGAAAATAATACAATCTACAGAATACCTAACCCAAACCCGAATACCTAACCCAAACCCGAACTTCTGTGTACCAAACATGCCGATTTTTCTCACTCGCGTGCAAAACGCATTACAATATTTTGCACTCGCGCGGAAAAATCGTGCATTTTCCCACAACGCACCCGCACCTTATGCGGGCAAAAAACAGGATGCCCGTGTGAAAGAGGCCTAAGTCTTTCATAAGGATTACAACTAAAACTTCAATGTGTATTAACATCACACAAATAAACTGAACACTATCACGTTAAAGAACCTCTCTATCTCTGTCTTTCTCTGTTTCACAAGTGACCCCCCCTCTCTTTCTCTCAAAATCTCCAAATAGCAATATATTGTGCTCTATTCTTCATGTTTAAGTCATTTTCTTCCTATAACTCAGTCTACCAGAGTGCTCCTTAAGCCTCTTGCACACGAACGTTGTGCATCAATTCCGTGCATTTGCGGTCAACTTGAATGGGTCCGTGATCCATCCGCACCGCAAAAAAATAGAACAATTTAATTTTTTTTGCAGTGCGGAGTCACGGACAGAAACACCATAGAAGCACTCCGTAGTGCTTCTGTAGGGGTTTTGATCTGTGCTTCCATTCATCATCTCTGTGATTGCGGACCCATTCAAGTGAATGGGTCCGCATCCGTGATGCGGAGTGCACATGGGCTGGTGCCCGTGTATTGCGGACCCACCGTATGCGGGCCTTAATACGGCCATGGGCACACAACGTTCGTTTGTAAGAGGCCTTAGTAGCTGCCTGCCCAGACTCACACAGTACTTTTATGGACTCCCCTCAGTCTCCACCTACTAACACTATGGTGCAATGCTACTGGCGTCCCAACATCCAGCATCAATTTAGCACCTGGCACCAGTACCATGGTCCCTTTTGACTGACACCCCATTTTCCTTCTGCAAGATGTGACATTTGGGAATGTTGTTTATGGTGTCACCAACTAAGGGCTCATGCACACAAAGGAATTTTTCTATTCTATTTTTCCATTTTTTTACAGATCCGTATGCAGAACCATTAATTTCAATGGGGCTTGAAAAAAAAACGGAAATTATTCTGTCTGCATTCCATGTCCATATGTCCGCATGTCCTTTCTGCAAAAAAATAGAACATGTCTAGGGATGAGCTGCAAAGTTCAGGTTCATATGGAACTTTGCGAGTTCGGGTACCCGGACCCGAACCCAGACTTTTTTACTGAAGTCCGGGTTCGGGGTTCGGGTGATTTTATTATTTTCCGTTATAGCATGTTTATAGCAGAAAATAATAGCATTCTTAAGACAGAATGCAAAAGAATATGGTCATTTATTATCATTGAGCCACTCTGGGGAGACCTCAAACGTGCAGGTCATGCAAGACAGTCCAAGAATTTAGGGGAACTGGAGGCTTTTTGCCAGGAAGAATGGGCAGCTTTACCATCTGAGAAGATAAAGAGCCTCATCCACAACTACCACAAAATACTTCAAGCTGTCATTGATGTTAAAGGGGGCAATACACAATATTAAGAACTGGGGTATGTAAACTTTTGTTCAGGGTCATTTGGGTAGTTTGTGTTGTGATTATGATTTAAAAAGAGTAAACACAGTTGTTTAACAATAAATGGCTTCAGCCAACCACTAATCATGAGTGAAAGAAAGTTTTTTGTGTTATCATTCATATTCTCTCAACAATGGTTAAGAAATCATAAATTCTGCAAGGGTATGTAAACTTATGAGCACAACTGTATAAAACCCTAAATTTGTGAATATTCGTTCTGATCACTCTTCTTGAACCATTTCAGTGGTGTTTCCGTCAATTTCTGACCTTTTCCTGTGAACCAGACACCCTCCCCCCTTCAGAGCAGGGGGTGCTTGGTTTAATACTCGGGTTCTCCCATTGACTTATATTGTGCTTGGGTGCTCTGTAGAGCACCCGAGCATCCCAAAGTGTTCTACTTGAGCACCAGAGCACTTTGGTGCTCGATCAACACTAGTATAGACCTTATAGACCCTCTTTCGGAACTATTTGAAGCCAAAACTCTGGAGTTTTATATATTTTATTATTATAATAATGATAATAATAATAATAATAATAATTTATACATTTATTAATTAGAATTTTATAAATTCTAGGCTTTATAAATTCCCTCCACAATGAAGTGTATCACAATGGTGTGAAACTGAGCTATGTGTGAATGACTGTCACACAGTCTTCATGTGGTCTGACGTTTGAAAGTATATATTGTAATATGGATACAATTATATCAGTTTTAAAACAATTATAGTATTTGCCAAAAGATTTTTACAGGACAAATGGTCTCGCTGTCAGAAAATATGACATTTTTTAAGTTTGCAGAGCATTCAGAACAATTGATCTCTACTTAAAATAAAATTGTTTTGCTTAATCCTTTTATGCCATATTTATTGTAGGGTGATGAGAATAATAACGTTACAATGGTTTATGTAAATCTGGCCCCAGGCCGTACTAGCTTGAGTTACATAAGAAATGTGAGATGAATATACATGTTCATGAAAATGGAAAATGCACTTTGCAGATCAATGAGGGCATCACATACATTAACCTTTCTGGAAGAATAACCTATCCAGACCAAATATGCTTTGCTTCTACATTTTCAACCAAAATCACTGTAGAATTGCAGTGGCCAATATGGCGGAACTGCTCAGACCCCAAACACTGTAGCGTGTTTCTCATTGGGCGAGCAGTCCCATCGCATGTGAACCACAGAAATATCGTGGCAGATATGGAGGAGCTGCTCAAACCCCAAACACTGTAGCGTGTTTCTCATTGGGGGAGCAGTCCCACCGCATGTGGACCGCAGCAAACGACCATCCCGAGCAATTAATGCGTACAAAGGAGGACGCCAGCGCGGTCCACATGCACCACAAAAGCATCCTGCACAGGCAGAGCATTGTGCGGATGAAAATACAATTATATAAATCACTGAAGAAAATGCACCAAAAGGATATGTCACTGACTAAACTAGCTGGTCATACAAGCAGATATTAAAAGCTGAGACTTCCGCCAATATGTTCCTGTCAGGAAGATATCGGAGCCCATCATTGCACCACGTCACGGTCACTCAGCATGGCAAAGGGTCCTACCACTACGCTAACTATGGTGTGAACACGGTCTGAAGGTGATGTGATCCAGCTCACAGCCCAGCCTGCACACAAATGCCTAGCAGGACAGCCAGTGCAATGTGAACAAAGCAGGACTGTGAGCCCCACCCATATCAGACCATGTGATGAAGGATTCCAGGTGCAAAGGAATGTTCAATTGCCAAATGAAGGCACATTCAAGACATATAAAACAAAATCACTGTAGAATTGCAGTGGCCAATATGGCGGAACTGCTCAGACCCCAAACACTGTAGCGTGTTTCTCATTGGGCGAGCAGTCCCATCGCATGTGAACCACAGAAATATCGTGGCAGATATGGAGGAGCTGCTCAAACCCCAAACACTGTAGCGTGTTTCTCATTGGGGGAGCAGTCCCACCGCATGTGGACCGCAGCAAACGACCATCCCGAGCAATTAATGCGTACAAAGGAGGACGCCAGCGCGGTCCACATGCACCACAAAAGCATCCTGCACAGGCAGAGCATTGTGCGGATGAAAATACAATTATATAAATCACTGAAGAAAATGCACCAAAAGGATATGTCACTGACTAAACTAGCTGGTCATACAAGCAGATATTAAAAGCTGAGACTTCCGCCAATATGTTCCTGTCAGGAAGATATCGGAGCCCATCATTGCACCACGTCACGGTCACTCAGCATGGCAAAGGGTCCTACCACTACGCTAACTATGGTGTGAACACGGTCTGAAGGTGATGTGATCCAGCTCACAGCCCAGCCTGCACACAAATGCCTAGCAGGACAGCCAGTGCAATGTGAACAAAGCAGGACTGTGAGCCCCACCCATATCAGACCATGTGATGAAGGATTCCAGGTGCAAAGGAATGTTCAATTGCCAAATGAAGGCACATTCAAGACATATAAAACAAAATCACTGTAGAATTGCAGTGGCCAATATGGCGGAACTGCTCAGACCCCAAACACTGTAGCGTGTTTCTCATTGGGCGAGCAGTCCCATCGCATGTGAACCACAGAAATATCGTGGCAGATATGGAGGAGCTGCTCAAACCCCAAACACTGTAGCGTGTTTCTCATTGGGGGAGCAGTCCCACCGCATGTGGACCGCAGCAAACGACCATCCCGAGCAATTAATGCGTACAAAGGAGGACGCCAGCGCGGTCCACATGCACCACAAAAGCATCCTGCACAGGCAGAGCATTGTGCGGATGAAAATACAATTATATAAATCACTGAAGAAAATGCACCAAAAGGATATGTCACTGACTAAACTAGCTGGTCATACAAGCAGATATTAAAAGCTGAGACTTCCGCCAATATGTTCCTGTCAGGAAGATATCGGAGCCCATCATTGCACCACGTCACGGTCACTCAGCATGGCAAAGGGTCCTACCACTACGCTAACTATGGTGTGAACACGGTCTGAAGGTGATGTGATCCAGCTCACAGCCCAGCCTGCACACAAATGCCTAGCAGGACAGCCAGTGCAATGTGAACAAAGCAGGACTGTGAGCCCCACCCATATCAGACCATGTGATGAAGGATTCCAGGTGCAAAGGAATGTTCAATTGCCAAATGAAGGCACATTCAAGACATATAAAACAAAATCACTGTAGAATTGCAGTGGCCAATATGGCGGAACTGCTCAGACCCCAAACACTGTAGCGTGTTTCTCATTGGGCGAGCAGTCCCATCGCATGTGAACCACAGAAATATCGTGGCAGATATGGAGGAGCTGCTCAAACCCCAAACACTGTAGCGTGTTTCTCATTGGGGGAGCAGTCCCACCGCATGTGGACCGCAGCAAACGACCATCCCGAGCAATTAATGCGTACAAAGGAGGACGCCAGCGCGGTCCACATGCACCACAAAAGCATCCTGCACAGGCAGAGCATTGTGCGGATGAAAATACAATTATATAAATCACTGAAGAAAATGCACCAAAAGGATATGTCACTGACTAAACTAGCTGGTCATACAAGCAGATATTAAAAGCTGAGACTTCCGCCAATATGTTCCTGTCAGGAAGATATCGGAGCCCATCATTGCACCACGTCACGGTCACTCAGCATGGCAAAGGGTCCTACCACTACGCTAACTATGGTGTGAACACGGTCTGAAGGTGATGTGATCCAGCTCACAGCCCAGCCTGCACACAAATGCCTAGCAGGACAGCCAGTGCAATGTGAACAAAGCAGGACTGTGAGCCCCACCCATATCAGACCATGTGATGAAGGATTCCAGGTGCAAAGGAATGTTCAATTGCCAAATGAAGGCACATTCAAGACATATAAAACAAAATCACTGTAGAATTGCAGTGGCCAATATGGCGGAACTGCTCAGACCCCAAACACTGTAGCGTGTTTCTCATTGGGCGAGCAGTCCCATCGCATGTGAACCACAGAAATATCGTGGCAGATATGGAGGAGCTGCTCAAACCCCAAACACTGTAGCGTGTTTCTCATTGGGGGAGCAGTCCCACCGCATGTGGACCGCAGCAAACGACCATCCCGAGCAATTAATGCGTACAAAGGAGGACGCCAGCGCGGTCCACATGCACCACAAAAGCATCCTGCACAGGCAGAGCATTGTGCGGATGAAAATACAATTATATAAATCACTGAAGAAAATGCACCAAAAGGATATGTCACTGACTAAACTAGCTGGTCATACAAGCAGATATTAAAAGCTGAGACTTCCGCCAATATGTTCCTGTCAGGAAGATATCGGAGCCCATCATTGCACCACGTCACGGTCACTCAGCATGGCAAAGGGTCCTACCACTACGCTAACTATGGTGTGAACACGGTCTGAAGGTGATGTGATCCAGCTCACAGCCCAGCCTGCACACAAATGCCTAGCAGGACAGCCAGTGCAATGTGAACAAAGCAGGACTGTGAGCCCCACCCATATCAGACCATGTGATGAAGGATTCCAGGTGCAAAGGAATGTTCAATTGCCAAATGAAGGCACATTCAAGACATATAAAACAAAATCACTGTAGAATTGCAGTGGCCAATATGGCGGAACTGCTCAGACCCCAAACACTGTAGCGTGTTTCTCATTGGGCGAGCAGTCCCATCGCATGTGAACCACAGAAATATCGTGGCAGATATGGAGGAGCTGCTCAAACCCCAAACACTGTAGCGTGTTTCTCATTGGGGGAGCAGTCCCACCGCATGTGGACCGCAGCAAACGACCATCCCGAGCAATTAATGCGTACAAAGGAGGACGCCAGCGCGGTCCACATGCACCACAAAAGCATCCTGCACAGGCAGAGCATTGTGCGGATGAAAATACAATTATATAAATCACTGAAGAAAATGCACCAAAAGGATATGTCACTGACTAAACTAGCTTCCAGCAATTATAAATTGCTGGAAGCTTCTTCTGCCAAAAGAACACCTAATACTTTTTGGTAGGTTGCATATAATTTTATATTATGAATTTAGAGTTGGTTTATGAGTCTTAAAGGGGTTCACCAGCTTTTAAAAAAATGTTTGACCCCCCCCTCCCCACCTGGCTTGAGAAGGGAAGCATATTTACCTGCTCCCTGCCACTCTGTTCCAGCTCATTGGTCCACTGCTTGATTGCCATGCTCCAGTTCCTGCTGGTAAACTTCTGGCACAGACTGGGGTCTGATGCCTCTACAGCCAGTGATAGCAGTGACATTTCCTCCAAGAGGCATATGACAAAATTATGTGCCTCTTGAGCGCTACATCCAGTCATTGGCTGCAGAGGCAAATGTGACCCCCCACTCATACTGATTGAGGGGTTTAATATATCTGCTTCCACAAAATACTGGATGAGGGGTGTGATATACCTGCTTCCACCAAATATTGATTCAGGTGTTCTATATATCTGTTTCCAAAAAATACTTATTGAGTGGTGTGATATACCTGCTTCTACAAAATACTGATTAAGGGGTTCTCTATACCTGCTTCCACAAAATACCGATTGAGGGTTGCGATATACCGGCTTCTACCAAATACTGTTTGAGGCCTGCGATATACCCGATTCCATAAATGCTGCTCTTCTCTAGGGACTTTGACACAGGGTCATTTTGAAAATGACAGGCAGAGGAATAGGCAGGCCATTCCGCAGGGGTGGAGGGGTCGGGCAGGTGCACCAGGCAGGAGCCTAAGTGGAAAGTTGGAAAAGGTGCATGCGATTCCGTCAAAGGACACAAAAGAGTTGGTTGAGTGGATAACTCAGCCTTCCGCTTCTGCAACCTCTTCATACTCTGTATCTGCACCCTCCTCACTTTCTGCTGTGTGCACCCCCAAAGACACCACCACCACTATAGCCCCTCCACTTGAGTCAGAGGAATTATTTTCCCATCCATTCCCAGGCCTTACCGATAGGCAGCCATTCTTGGCCTCGGATGAGCAAAAGGAGGTATGATTGATAGGCTGCTCCAGCAGCAACGTGGCCTTAACGACTACCTGTATGATCGCTGCAGCAGGACAGGTTCTGGGGAGCTTGGTTTCTTTTCACCACCCCAGTGGCTGCTCATGCGCGACGCATGCAGACTTCTGCGGCCACTTTATGAGATCACCAAACTGGAAAGTCGCATCCAGGGCACCATCAGTGACATCGTAACTTACTCCTTTCTGGAGCATGTATTGGGTCATGTCATTGATCAAGCCATCGAAGAGCAGGAGCTGGAAGATGAGGAAGTAGCAATGCTGATTAAATTCCCACGGAGGGCTACTCCATCTGAGACAAGTCAGCAAGAGTCTGAAGAGGAGGATAGTGGCTGGGGGGAGGAGGAGGAGCAAGAAGAGAAGGCTTTGATGTGAACTTTAAACTTTTCAGGGAATTCTACTGGGGCAGTGCTGAACTTTCTCCATTTATAGACAATTTGTCTTACCTTGGACTGATGAACAGCAAGGCTTTTGGAGATACTTTTATAACCCTTTCCAGCTTTATGCAAGTCAAAAATTCTTAATCGAAGGTCTTCTGAGAGCTCTTTTGTGCGAGGCATCATTTACATCAGGCAATGTTTCTTGTGAAAAGCAAACCCAGAACTGGTATGTGTTTTTTATAGGGCAGGGCAGCTGTAACCAACAACTCCAACCTAATCTCATTGATTGGACTCCAGTTGGCTGACACATCACTCCAATTAGCTCTTAGAGATGTCATTAGTCTAGGGGTCACATACTTTTTCCACCTGCACTGTAAATGTTTACATGGTGTGTTCAATAAAAACATAATAACATTTAATTCTTTGTGTGTTATTAGTTTAAGCAGACTGTGATTGTCTATTGTTGTGACTTAGATGTATATCAGATCACATTTTATGACCAATTTGTGCAGAAATCCATATCATTCTAAAGGGTTCACATACTTTTTATTGAAACTGTATATACAGCGGCATAAAAGGCCTTTTCTGTCAGGTGAATGCCTAATTTTTGAGGCCTGTACTGGCCTATAGTAATTTTTTTAGCCAGTGACCGCATAATGTACCTCCAGCCACATCATCACTTGTTCTTTTCTGTGAGGTGAATGCATAATTTTTGGGGCCTGTACTCCTCTGGACTACAGTAAAATTGTTAATCAGTGACCGCATAATATACCTCCAGCCACATAATCTCTTGTTATTTAATGTCAGGTGAATGCCTAATGTTTGGGGCCTAAACGCCACTGGCCAACATTAAAATTGTTATTCACTGACTGTCTAATATACCTCCAGCCACATAATCACTTGTTCTTTTCTGTCCGGTGAATGCCTAATGTTTAGGGCCTATACTCCACTGGCCTACATTAAAATTGTTATCCACTGACCGCCTAATATACCTCCAGCCAAATAATCACTTGTTCTTTAGTGTCCGGTGAATGCCTAATGTTTGGGGCCTGTACTGGCCTACAGTAAAATTGTTATTCAGTGACCACCTAATATACCTCCAGCCACATAATCACTTGTTCTTTTCTGTCAGGTGAATGCATCATTTTTGGGGTCTGTAGTGGCCTACAGTAAAATTGTTATCCACTGACCGTCTAATATACCTCCAGCCACATAATCAATTGTTCTTTTCTGTCAGGTGAATGCATTATTCTTGGGGCCTGAACTCCACTGGCCTACAGTAAAATTGTTATCCAGTGACCGCCTAATGTACCTCCAGCCACTTAATCACTTGTTCTTTTCTGTTAGGTGATTGCCTAATTTTTGGGGCCTGTACTCCACTGGCCTACAATAAAAATTTTATTCAGTGAACGCCTAATGTACCTCCAGCCACATAAATACTTGTTTTTTTCTGTCTGGTAAATGCCAAATTTTTGGGGCCTGAACTCCACTGGCCTACAGTAAAATTGTTATCCCCTGACCGCCTAATATACCTCCAGCCACATAATCACTTATTCTTTTCTGTCATGTGAATGCATTATTCTTGGGGCATATAATCTACTGGCCTACCGTAAAATTGTTATCCACTGACCATCTAATAAACCTCCAGCCACATAATCACTTGTTCTTTTATGTCAGGTGAATGCATCATTTTTGGTGCCTGTACTCCACTGGCCTACAATAAAATTCTTATTCATTGAACGCCTAATGTACCTCCAGCCACATAATCACCTGTTTTTTTTCTGTCCGGTGAATGCATAATGTTTGGGGCCTGAGCTCCACTGGCCTGCAGTAAAATTGTTATCCACTGACCGCCTAAAATACCTCTAGCCACATAATTACTTGTTCTTTTCTGTCCAGTGAATGCCTAATGTTTGGGGCCTATTCTCCACTAACCTGCAATAAAATTGTTATCCACTGACCGTCTAATATACTTCAAATCACATAATCACTTGTTCTTTTCTGTCCAGTGAATGCATAATTATTGGGGCCTGTGCGCAACTGACCTACAGTAAAATTGTTATCCACTGATCGTCTAATATACCTCTAGCCACATAATCACTTTTTCTTTTCTTTCCAGTGAATGCCTAATGTTTGGGGCCTGTACTCCACTGGCCTGCAGTAAAATTGTTATCCACCGACCGCCAAATATACTTCCAGCTACATAATCACTTGTTCCTTTCTGTCATGTGAATGCATAATTTTTGGGGCCTGTACTCCACTGGCCTACAGTAAAATTGTTATCCATTGACCGCCTAATTTACCTCCAGCCACATAATCACTTGTTATTTTCTGTCAGGTGAATGCCTAATTTTTTGGGGCCCGTACTCCCGTGGCCTAAAATAAAATCTTTCTAGGCTCCAGCAGGGCACATTTTTGAGAGTTTTCCTTTAAGTCGCATTAAAATTGCCCCTGATTAAAATACATATTTTTTGTAGGAATTTTTGGCATTGATCCCCCTCTGGTTTGTCACTGTCCATGTTGTGGGACATTGTAAATTTCCAGGTGGGCCAATGCCCAGGGGGCCACCCAAGCCTCAGGAGGTACATAATGATCTAATGCTCTCAGTGGTAATTATTGCTGGGAGAATCAGGTACTTATGTACCTGGTAGGCAACTGCAGATGCCCTCCTGAACTCAACTGTGCATCTGTCCTCAGGATAGTAATAGAGTTGTGCGGAGTATGGAAGCCCATGGAATTGCCATGGAAGGGGTTAAACGGGCGACATCTGTGCAGCACTGATGTCTGACATTACAGCAGAGTGTCAGGATGGCCGAGCGTGTCAGAGTGTCACTCTGCACCGCTTGGCCATCCTGAATAAGGATAAAGATTGCGGCATGGGAGGGAAGGGGGGGAGGGTTGAAGATCTGCATGCCTTGGCCATCCTGAAGAGGGGGGCACATTGTGGACTCCGAGAGGGGAGTGTATGGAGGGCTGTAATTTATACTTTTCACAGGGTTCTGATTCCCACAGTTACGGACTGTCCACCCTCATAGACCATAAGCCACTATATGAGGCAGTGTACATATGATGCATGGACATAGATGTCCCAGGCCGCAGGCTGGAATATGTTTTTTTTCCAGGGCCACTTTAAGATCCCAGTCTGCCCCTGGGTCTGGTCCTCACCACTGCTTTCTGTTACACACTGCAGTCACTGTCAATGGCAGGTACTAGTTGTGATGTATATGTTTATTTTATTTTATCATAGTTGGGAGCACTGGGAGAGTTTTTGTAATAATCAGACAACCCCTTCAGGATAGGATTGCTTTTCATCATCTATTAGCCTGATAGACAAATATGGACAGCAGATTATATAGAAGCAGCTAGATAACTTTGCAGAAAAGGGATAATAATGTTCTGGCATTGGTTTTCATAGTTATTTCTTCGTTCTTTAGCTACATTGAAGACAAATCTAAAAAAAGTTTGTTTTTGTTTATTAAATTAAGAGCTACAGATTCAACAAATACAATCCCAGGCAGACATTTTAGAAAATTGTGTTCTTACAGTTTGCAGTGATTTGAGAAATTCAATAGGAGATTTATACATTTGTATGCAGTAAGTGCTCCCTGTGGTGCCTGTAAGAGGAAATCATTTTAGCATTTGAACGGGTTTTCCTACCACGTTATAGCATGTTGCTATAATGTGTCATAACTAACGGATCAGCCTTTTCTCTGTACAATACCGCTCTAGACCAAGCACAGTACAGAAAACTCCAACAGAATCTGTGGTTTCAAGAGTGACGATAGGCAGAAAAGGAATCCAAAGGGGAAGCAAAATCTTCTTTCTAGAGATCATAAAAGGCCAGTAGTCAGACTACCATGTGTTACCAATTCCCACACAGTATATCATAATTTCTGGTGGTGAGTGTGATCCACCAGAGAAATTAGTATCATGAGAGAGGAACTATTTGATGAGCTTCTCATTCTATCTATCTATCTATCTATCTATCTATCTATCTATCTATCTATCTATCTATCTATCTATCTATCTATCCATCTATCTATCTATTAGTGCAGGGCTGGCCAACCTGCGGCTCTCCAGCTGTTGTAAAACTACAATTCCCACCATTCCCTGCTGTAGGCTGATAGTTGTAGGCTGTCTGGGCATGCTGGGAGTTGTAGTTTTGTAACAGCTGGAGAGCCGCAGGTTGGCCAGCCCTGTATTAGTGAAGTTATGAAAAATTCCATTCTGCTTCACAAAGAAATTCGATTTGTTACGTATTACTTTGTCACGAATCACATTCCCTTGTAAGCAGCGGGTGCAATGACGGGGCGCAATGACGGGGAACGATGATTGCGCCCCCCCCCCCTCATCATTGAACCCCTCAGATGCTGTATTTATTGCTGATCGTGGCATCTGATGTTAAAATGGAGGCCTGTCAGGAGTATTTTCTTGCAGAGGGCCATCTTCAGGGGCGGGCTGGGACAAGGGGCAGGGAGGCAATTGCCCCCCAGGCCACCCCAAAGTATGTTAAAAACAGCTGCCCGCTGAGCACCAGAGGACCAGGAAGCGGTGAAATGACTTGCGCACTGCCGGTCTGGTCCTGGTATCTTCTCTCTGGGCTCCCGACAAGTTGTAAGGACCTTTTACCACTCAGCCAATCAGTGGCTGCAGCTGTGTATCGTACCAGGCCAGTGATTTCCTGCTGAGTCAATCACTGGCCTGACACATGACACAGCTGTGGCCACTGATTGGCTGAGTGGGATAGGTCCTCAACAACTTGTCTGGAGCCCAGAGGGAAGATACCAGGACCGCACAGAGGAGAAGGGGAGCTGCTGCAGACAGGGCCAGGTAAGCATAATGTTTTTTACACAACATTAATAGAGGGGAGGGGGGAAATGTGACATGGGGGGGATGTGACATGGGGGGAGAAATGTGACATGGAGGGGTGAAATGTGACATGGTGGGGTCAAATGTGACATGGAGGGGGAGAAATGTGACATGGGGGGATGATGTGACATGGGGGAGAAATGTGACACAAAGGGGGTGTTGTAAAAAGGAGGGGGTGATGTGACATGGAGGGGGAGAAATGTCACATTTCTCCCCCCTCTGTGTCACATTTCTCCCCTCTCCATGTCACATATCTCCCCCTCCATGTTACATCACCCCTTCCATGTTACATCACCCCCTCCATGTTACATCACCCCCTCCTTTTTACATCACCCCCACCAAGTTCTGGTGGTGGTGGGGGCGCCAAAATGTAGCTTCGCTTGTGTTGGCAAAAATCCTTGCACCGGCCCTGGCATTCAGCTGTGCAGGGCTGCGCACAGGCATAAGGCGCTCTGTGACGTCACGCTTCAGAGCACATCCAACAGCAGGAGGATGCAGATCACGATGGAGGAGAGGAGCGGTGGCATCCAGGAGCAGGAAGGGTAAGTGTTTTTTTTTATTTATTTATATTTATGAGGCTGATAGACACTTCTGGGGGCAGATGAGAGGCACTGGGGGCTGATGGAGAGGCTGCTGGGCCTGAGAAGCTACTGGGGACTGAGAAGCTACTGGGGGCTGATGGAGAGGCTGCTGGGGGAGAATTATTACTACTAGGAGGTATTATGCAGAGCTTTACTACCACTGGGGGGCTATGAGGAACATGATTACTAGTATGAGCCCTATAGGGGCATTATTACTAATAAGTGTGCTCTGGCAGAGAATTATTTCTATTGGTGGGATTTTGGGGAGCACTGTTACTTTGGAGGGCACCCTGGCATAGTATCAGCTTAGCACAATTATTTTTGGGGGACATTATCTTTATACTATTAGTGTCTGGGCGCAGTTATTTTTTAGAGCAGTGTGTGCCAATAATTGTTGAAGGGGGCACTATCTGTGTGGTAGTAGTATTTCCAGGGGGACTGTTTCTGCAGTATTGGGGGTGGCAGGAAAGGGTGTTCAGAAGATGTGAAGATGATGTGAATGTGGGAAACTAATGTCTGTTTGTCAATCTCTGCAGAGACAGGAGATGGCTGAAAAATCATCATGGCGGTCTGGTCTGAATGGAGAAGATAAAGAAAGAGAACGTCTACAACCAATGGTGACATCACTGGATGCAAGAGGTATGGGGCGCTATGTAGGAGAGGAGATGTTCCAGCTCCTCCCCCTGCCATTTGCAGAAGGAGGATTCAGAGCTGGGTGAGGATGGCCAAGGGGGCAACAGGCCACGGGCGGGTGGCAGATGGTGGGGGGAACCACAAGCCTTGAGCAGGATCTGGGGAGGGAGGAGAGCGGAGGAGGTCCTTCCCTCTCCATATGATGTGTAGAGACAGGCCTCAACAATAGAATTTCAGCTGTACAGTGTTTGTTGGGAGTGGCCTATTATATGTAGGAGGGGCTTTTATTAATGGGCAGGGCTAAAAATGGGCCACTTGACTGTATTTGCCCCCCAGGACTAAGGCTGCCCGTCCTCCCCTGGCCATCATAATGGAAGAAACTGCGCAAAATCTCATTCGGCGACATGAGGATATCATCAAGTTATTACACTGGCTGGGCGTGGTGACGTCACGTCAACCTGCACAAGATTTTGTGCGGTTTCTTCAATCAAGATTAATGTGACGGCCCCGTGAGCAAATAAATGTATGTTTTTGCTGTTTTGCCGCCATTTCAGGAGAAATAGATTCATTGCCACGAAGCGCAAGGTAATTCGGCTTTGCTGCGAATCAAAACTTTCCTGAAATTCAGATCAAAGTCAATTCATTTGGCTTAGACCCACTCAACACCGGTATCTAGCTACAGTATCTATCTCTATCTATCCATCTGTCTATCTATTTATCTATCTATTGCATATCCATCTATCTACAGTATCTATCTATCTATGTATCTTCTATCTCTCTATATCTATTTAAAAATCTGACATCGCTCTCAGTGTGCTGTATAATCTTATCTTCCCTCTATATACTGTACATACATTGTATATTCTATCTTATGTGCATTGCCTTCTGTGCTTTAGAGTTAATTTATTCCAGTCTTTCAAACCTCCAAAACCACATAGTTGCTGATATTGACATAAATAACTTCATTCGAAACAGTGTATGACATAAATCTTATCTGCATATGTCTATCTCTGTTACATCCTAAGTGTGCAAGGTCCACAGAATGAAAGGACGCACAGCAGAATGTCTCCCTTGTTTACCATATTGATGTCTTCAAAGCATAGAAATGGTTGAATATTTTCTTAAGGGTACTTTCACACTTGCGTTGTTGGATTCCGGCAGGCAGTCCGTCGCCGGAACTTCCTGCCGAATCCGACAATCTGTATGCAAACAGACACCATTTGTAGCCTGATCCGGATGCGGATCCGTCTCACAAATACATTGCAATACCGTATCCGTCTCTCCGGTTGTCATCTGGAAAAACAGATCCGGTATTTATCTTCTTCAAATTTTTAACCCCTTAGGGACCCATGATGTACCTGTACGGCATGGTTCCCAAGTCCTTAAGGACCCATGACGTACCGTTACGTCATCTATAGTTCCGATCACCGCCGCCCAGCGGGCGGTGATCGGAACATGGTGCCTGCTCAAATCATTGAGCAGGCACCACGGCTAAATGCGCGGGGGGGTCCCGTGACCCCCAGTTTTGGCGATCGCCGCAAACCGCAGGTCAATTCAGACCTGCGGTTTGCGGTTTTTACCTGGTGCGGCGGCGGTGGTCGGCGGTGCCATCGGGTCCCCATGGGGCTGTGGGGGAGAACCGATGGCATGGAAGGCAGCACGATGCCTTCCTGAGGCATCGCGCTGCCTTCCGGTGAAGAGCCTGTGAGATCCAGCCCCCTGGATCTCACAGGCCGGAAGCTGTATGAGTAATAAACACTGTATTACTCATACAGCCAATGCATTCCAATACAGAAGTATCGAAATGCATTGTAAAGGATTAGACCCCCAAAAGTTCAAGTCCCAAAGTGGGACAAAAAAATAAGTGAAAAAAAATGTTGAAAAAATAAAGTTTTTCCCCAAAAAAATTAAAAGTTTCAAGTAAAAATAAAAAAAACGTAATTTTCCCCCAAAAAAGTAAAAAAAAATTGGTAAAAAATAGAGGGGGAAAAAACGTATACATATTAGGTATCGCCGTGTCCATATCGACCGGCTCTATAAACATATTACATGACCTAACCCCTCAGATGAACACCGTAAAAAATAAAAAATAAAAACTGTGCTAAATAAACAATTTTTTTGTCACCTTACATCTCAAAAAGTACAACAGCAATCGATAAAAAAGGTGTTTGCCCCACCAAAATAGTACCAATCTAACCGTCACCTCATCCCGAAAAAAATGAGCCCCTACCTGAGACAATCACCCAAAAAATAAAAAAACTATGGCTCAGAATATGGAGACACTAAAACATAATTTTTTTTTATTTAAAAAAGCTGTTATTGTGTAAAACTTACATAAATAAAAAAAAGTATACATATTTGGTATCACCGCATTCGTATCGACCGGATCTATAAAAATATAACATGACCTAACCCCTCAGATGAACACTGTAAAAAATAAAAAATAAAAACTTTGCTAAATAAACCATTTTTTGTCACCTTACATCACAAAAAGTGTAATAGCAAGCGATCAAAAAGTCATATGCACCCCAAAATAGTGCCAATCAAACTGTCATCTCATCCCGCAAAAAATGAGACCCTACCTAAGATAATCGCCCAAAAACTGAAAAAACTATGGCTCTCAGAATATGGACACTAAAACATGATTTTTATTTTGTTTCAAAAATGATATTATTGTGTAAAACTTACATAAATAAAAAAAAGTATACATATTAGGTATCGCCGCGTCCGTATCGACTGACTCTATAAAAATATCACATGACCTAACCCCTCAGATGAACACCATCAAATTTTTTAAATAAAAACTGTGCTAAATAAATCATTTTTTGTCACCTTACGTCACAAAAAGTGTAATAGCAAGCGATCAAAAAGTCACACGCACCCCAAAATAGTGCCAATAAAACCGTCATCTCATCCCGAAAAAAATTGAAGTTGCTCCAATTGCCCCAAAAACAACACCCTCAATTGTCCTATGACTCAGATTTATAAATTTTTATGAAAATATGTTTTCATATCTCGTTTTGTTCATTTTTTATGAATTTGTGCTCTTTTTCCCCCCTCCCCTTAAAGGGAACATGTCATCAATTTTATGCTGAACTCACCGAGGACAGCATAAAGTAGTGACCGACACGCTGATTTCAGTGGTGTGTCACTCATGAGCTCAAAATAAGTGGTTGCCGAGAACCAGCATCCTAATCATTGCAGTCTGGGCTTTGAAAAGATCTCGCACGAAATCCCATGCGCAGTGACGAATGACGTCACCACTGGTAGACAGAGGTATGACCACAGCACTCTTCCAAAAAGGCTTCCTTGGGTGCAAGTCCCAGAATGATTTCTTCCACCCCAGAAATCTGTGTAGATCCTCAATATTTAGTTTGAGACAGCACACTAAATGGCCTTCAAAAAATTGGTATTTATAGATTTTTTAACATCAGTAGTAAATGCTATAGCATCGTTTTGGGCCCAAATTTGGTGCCCTTCATCAAGCTGTATGGTGCAGATGTCCGGTTTCATGGCATACGGGACGTCACCACTGCAGCTGACACGATGAAGTCATCACAGGCCGCACAAAATTTCACGCTAGATCTTCAATCAATATGCGGCTGCCGACTCTTTGCAAACAAATGGATGAGGTAAGTATGATTTAATGTATTTTTTATTTTATGTTACATTGTAATATCAATGTCAGATGCTGAGATCAGCTATGAACGCAGCATCTGAGGGGTACAATGACAGGGGGTGGCACAATCATCGTTCCCTGTCATTACACCCACTACCTACAAATGAATGTGCTCTGTGACAAAGTAGTTTCGTCACAAACCAAATTTTTTTCTAAAATTCTGTGAAGTAGCCGCAACAAATTTTTTAATATTTTGCATATCACTAGTGGAAATGTCTTTGAACTATACACTCTGATGCAGTAAGGCCCTTGATAATTTGCGTTACTGATGTTAAATATGATTGCTGATATTATCTTGTAGCAATGTACAATGCCTTCAGTACCACGGCTATGATAATGGTGTTAAGATTGCCGTATTATTGCAGTAATATATTCAATGCTTTATTAAATAGTTCACTAGAACATGGATGTGGCAATGCCATTTTTTACAGTGAAACGTCTTTGAACTGCACGCTCTGATACAGCATTATTGATGCAAAATGTGCTTGTTGTATCTACTCGTTAACTTGCAGCAATATATAACAAATTCAGTAACACGGGTATAACACATTGAGATATCCAAATACAAATGATAAATATAGAAAAAAAAGGGTAATTCTTCAGTGCTTGCAAAATTTTTATTTGTTTGGCAATAAGCATATGAAGTATAGAAAGAAACAAATGGCTGCAGGAGTCTGTAATGTAGACCTAGTTGCCAAAAGCTAAGCTGACAGTTGCATACCAGCAAATACACTTGATAATAAACCGTTTTTACTTCCTCACTCTCTTTCCCTCTCTTTAGCTTCCTAAAAAAAAAAAATATGACATTCACAAAATGATACAAACATAAAGTAGACATATGGTGAATGTCGATTAATAACTTTTTTTTATGAGGTATCACCATCTGTCTTAAAAGCAAAGAAATTCAAATTTAGAAAATACAGAATTTTTCAAAATTTTCCATAAATTTGGGATATTTTTTATAAATAAAGGTAAAACATCTTGACTCAAATTTACCTTTAATGAGAAAACAATCACAGATTTTCTTTGGATAAGTAAAAGCATTACAAAGTTATCACCACATAAAGTGAAAAGTGACAGATTTGCAAAAATTGGCTCTGTCTGGAATGTGAAAAATGGCTGTGTCCTGAAGGGGTTAATGTTATGGCTGATTTGTTTATATGAAGTTTATCAAGTATATAAAAAATCGTATTGATTATTACGGTCACTTGATTGATAATTGCATTCAAGTAAATAAATAACTTTCAGTTGTCCACTGACTGTGCTAGCAGAATGTTACTATGATGGTTCATAGTTTTTAACTTAGCAGTAGGGATGAGCGAACCCGAACTGTATAGGTCTAGTTCGTACCGGATTTTGGGGTGTCCGTGACACGGACTCGAACCCGAACATTTTCGTAAAAGTCCGGGTTCGGGTTCGGTGTTCGGCGCTTTCTTGGCGCTTTTTGAAAGGCTGCAAAGCAGCCAATCAACAAGCGTCATACTACTTGCCCCAAGAGGCCATCACAGCCTTGCCTACTATTGGCATGGCGCATGGCTGTGATTGGCCAGTGCAGCATGTGACCCAGCCTCTATATAAGCTTGGGTCACGTAGCGCTGCACGTCACTCTGTTGATTCAAGCATAGGGAGAGGTTGCTGCTGCGACGTTAGGGCGAGATTAGGCAGATTAACTCCTCCAAAAGACTTCATTCTGTGATCGATCTCCAACTGTGGATCATTGAAGTGCTAATATCGAATTGCTCACTTTTTTTAGGCTGCCCAGAGCGTTTTTATATCACTTTTTTCTGTGGTGATCGGCGGCCATTTTGTGACTTGTGGTGCGCCAGCACAAGCTACCACCAAGTGCTTTTAACCATCAATAGTGTGGTTATTTTTTGCTATATCCTACATCAGCTGCAGGCTGAGCCTGTGTCACCGAAGTGCATTTAACCATCAACAGTCTGGTTATTTTTTGGCCATATACTACATCAGGTGCAGGCTGAGCCTGTGTCACCCAAGTGCATTTAACCATCAACAGTGTGGTTATTTTTTGGCCATATACTACATCAGGTGCAGGCTGAGCCTGTGTCACCCAAGTGCATTTAACCATCAACAGTGTGGTTAATTTTTGGCCATATACTACATCAGGTGCAGGCTGAGCCTGTGTCACCCAAATGCATTTAACCATCAATAGTGTGGTTATTTTTTGGCCATATACTACATCAGGGGCAAGTTGAGCCTAAAAAATAGACCTGACATTTATATTCCTCCAAATCAGTACTGTTTTAGCTGGTCAAGTTATTTACTAGTGACCGTAAAAGCACAGTTTTTGTTCTGGGTTGAAAAACTATTCCCAAATTTGCCATTCTCAAAATAAGTAGTTTATGCTATATCAGGCCTACTTGAAATCTATCCCAAAAAGGATATCTTAGATTCAAGGTGCTGATAGTGTCATTCAGAAAAACTTAACACACACGCTACCGTGCAGATACAAGTCTAATTCTGTGATTAAACATATACCTGTCACACAGCGCAAAAAAAAATAGGCCTCACATTTCTATTCAACCAAATCTGTACTGTTTTAGCTGGTCAAGTTATTTATAGTGACCGTAAAAGCACAGTTTTTGTTGTGGGTTGAAAAACTATTCCCAAATTTGCCATTCTCAAAATAAGTAGTTTATGCTATATCAGGCCTACTTGAAATCTATCCCAAAAAGGATATCTTAGATTCAAGGTGCTGATAGTGTCATTCAGAAAAACTTAACACACACGCTACCGTGCAGATACAAGTCTAATTCTGTGATTAAACGTATACCTGTCACACAGCGTAAAAAAAAATAGGCCTCACATTTCTATTCAACCAAATCTGTACTGTTTTAGCTGGTCAAGTTATTTGTAGTGACCGTAAAAGCACAGTTTTTGTTCTGGGTTGAAAAACTATTCCCAAATTTGCCATTCTCAAAATACCGGTAAGTAGTTTATGCTATATCAGGCCTACTTGAAATCTATCCCAAAAAGGATATCTTAGATTCAAGGTGCTGATAGTGTCATTCAGAAAAACTTAACAGACACGCTACCGTGCAGATACAAGTGTAATTCTGTGATTAAACGTTTACCTGTCACACAGCGCAAAAAAAAAATAGGCCTCACATTTCTATTCAACCAAATCTGTACTGTTTTAGCTGGTCAAATTATTTGTAGTGACCGTAAAAGCACAGTTTTTGTTCTGGGTTGAAAAACTATTCCCAAATTTGCCATTTTCAAAATTGTGGTGAACGGGAACAATGAGGAAAACATCTAATAAGGGACGCGGACGTGGACATGGTCGGGGTGGTGTTAGTGGACCCTCTGGTGCTGGGAGAGGACGTGGCCGTTCTGCCACAGCCACACGTCCTAGTGAACCAACTACCTCAGGTCCCAGTAGCCAGCAGAATTTACAGCGATATTTGGTGGGGCCCAATGCCGTTCTAAGGATGGTAAGGCCTGAGCAGGTACAGGCATTAGTCAATTCGGTGGCCGACAGTGCATCCAGCACGTTCACATTATCTCCCACCCAGTCTTCTGCAGAAAGCGCACAGATGGCGCATGAAAACCAAGCCCATCAGTCTGTCACATCACCCCCATGCATATCAGGGAAACTGTCTGAGCCTCAAGTTATGCAGCAGTCTCTTATGCTGTTTGAAGACTCTGCTGCCAGGGTTTCCCAAGGGCATCCACCTAGCCCTTCCCCAGGGGTGGAAGAGATAGAATGCACTAACGCACAACCACTTATTTTTCTTGATGAGGAGGACATGGGAATACCACCTCAGCACATCTCTGATGATGACGAAACACAGGTGCCAACTGCTGCGTCTTTCTGCAGTGTGCAGACTGAACAGGAGGTCAGGGATCAAGACTGGGTGGAAGATGATGCAGGGGACGATGAGGTCCTAGACCCCACATGGAATGAAGGTCGTGCCACTGACTTTCACAGTTCGGAGGAAGAGGCAGTGGTGAGACCGAGCCAACAGCGTAGCAAAAGAGGGAGCAGTGGGCAAAATCAGAACACCCGCCGCCAAGAGACTCCGCCTGCTACTGACCGCCGCCATCTGGGACCGAGCACCCCAAAGGCAGCTTCAAGAAGTTCCCTGGCATTGCACTTCTTTAAACAATGTGCTGACGACAAGACCCGAGTGGTTTGCACGCTGTGTCATCAGAGCCTGAAGCGAGGCATTAACGTTTTGAACCTTAGCACAACCTGCATGACCAGGCACCTGCATGCAAAGCATGAACTGCAGTGGAGTAAACACCTTAAAAACAAAGAAGTCACTCAGGCTCCCCCTGCTACCTCTTCTGCTGCTGCCGCCTTGGCCTCTTCTGCTGCTGCCGCCGCCTCGGCCTCTTCCTCCGCCTCTGGAGGAACGTTGGCACCTGCCGCCCAGCAAACATGGGATTTACCACCAACACCACCACCTGCGTCACCAAGCATCTCAACCATGTCACACGGCAGCGTTCAGCTCTCCATCTCACAAACATTTAAGAGAAAGTGTAAATTCCCACCTAGCCACCCTCGATCCCTGGCCCTGAATGCCAGCATTTCTAAACTACTGGCCTATGAAATGCTGTCATTTAGGCTGGTGGAGACAGACAGCTTCAAACAGCTCATGTCGCTTGCTGTCCCACAGTATGTTGTTCCCAGCCGCCACTACTTCTCCAAGAGAGCCGTGCCTTCCCTGCACAACCAAGTGTCCGATAAAATCAAGTGTGCACTGCGCAACGCCATCTGTGGCAAGGTCCACCTAACCACAGATACGTGGACCAGTAAGCACTGCCAGGGACGCTATATCTCCCTAACTGCACACTGGGTAAATGTAGTGGCGGCTGGGCCCCAGGCGGAGAGCTGTTTGGCGCACGTCCTTCCGCCGCCAAGGATCGCAGGGCAACATTCTTTGCCTCCTGTCTCCTCCTCCTCCTACTCAGCTTCCTCCTCCTCTTCTTCCACCTGCTCATCCAGTCAGCCACACACCTTCACCACCAACTTCAGCACAGCCTGGGGTAAACGTCAGCAGGCTGTTCTGAAACTCATATGTTTGGGGGACAGGCCCCACACCGCACAGGAGTTGTGGTGGGGTATAGAACAACAGACCGACGAGTGGTTGCTGCCGGTGAGCCTCAAGCCCGGCCTGGTGGTGTGCGATAATGGGCGAAATCTCGTTGCAGCTCTGGGACTAGCCGGTTTGACGCACATCCCTTGCCTGGCGCATGTGCTGAATTTGGTGGTGCAGAAGTTCATTCGCAACTACCCCGACATGTCAGAGCTGCTGCATAAAGTGCGGGCCGTCTGTTCGCGCTTCCGGCGTTCACACCCTGCTGCTGCACGCCTGTCTGCGCTACAGCGTAACTTCGGCCTTCCCGCTCACAGCCTCATATGCGATGTGCCCACCAGGTGGAACTCCACCTTGCACATGCTGGACAGACTGTGCGAGCAGCAGCAGGCCATAGTGGAGTTTCAGCTGCTGCACGCACGGGTCAGTCGCACTGCGGAACAGCACCACTTCACCACCAATGACTGGGCCTCCATGCGAGACCTGTGTGCCCTGTTGTGCTGTTTCGAGTACTCCACCAACATGGCCAGTGGCGATGAAGCCGTTATCAGCGTTACAATACCACTTCTATGTCTCCCTGAGAAAACACTTAGGGCGATGATGGAAGAGGAGGTGGCCCAGGAGGAAGAGGAGAAAGAGGGGTCATTTTTAGCACTTTCAGGCCAGTCTCTTCGAAGTGACTCAGAGGGAGGTTTTTTGCAACACCAGAGGTCAGGTACAAATGTGGCCAGACAGGGCCCACTACTGGAGGACGAGGAGGAAGAGGATGAGGAGGAGGTGGAGGAGGATGAGGATGAAGCATGTTCACAGCGGGGTGGCACCCAAAGCAGCTCGGGCCCATCACTGGTGCGTGGCTGGGGGGAAACACAGGACGATGACGATACGCCTCCCACAGAGGACAGCTTGTCCTTACCTCTGGGCAGCCTGGCACACATGAGCGACTTCATGCTGCAGTGCCTGCGCAATGACAGCAGAGTTGCCCACATTTTAACGTGTGCGGACTACTGGGTTGCCACCCTGCTGGATCCCCGGTACAAAGACAATGTGCCCACCTTACTTCCTACACTGGAGCGTGATAGGAAGATGCGCGAGTACAAGCGCACGTTGGTAGACGCGCTACTGAGAGCATTCCCAAACGTCACAGGGGAACCAGTGGAAGCCCAAGGCGAAGGCAGAGGAGGAGCAAGAGGTCGCTAAAGCAGCTGTGTCATGGCCAGCTCCTTTTGAGGGCAGGGTTAGCATGGCAGAGATGTGGAAAAGTTTTGTCACCACGCCACAGCTAACTGCACCACCACCTGATACGGAACGTGTTAGCAGGAGGCAACATTTCACTAACATGGTGGAACAGTACCTGTGCACACCCCTCCATGTACTGACTGATGGTTCGGCCCCATTCAACTTCTGGGTCTCCAAATTGTCCACGTGGCCAGAGCTAGCCTTTTATGCCTTGGAGGTGCTGGCCTGCCCGGCGGCCAGCGTTTTGTCTGAACGTGTATTCAGCACGGCAGGGGGCGTCATTACAGACAAACGCAGCCGCCTGTCTACAGCCAATGTGGACAAGCTGACGTTCATAAAAATGAACCAGGCATGGATTTCACAGGACCTGTCCATCCCTTGTGCAGATTAGACATTAACTACCTCCCCTTAACAATATATTATTGTACTCCAGGGCACTTCCTCATTCAATCCTATTTTTATTTTCATTTTACCATTATATTGCGGGGCAACCCAAAGTTGAATGAACCTCTCCTCTGTCTGGGTGCCGGGGCCTAAATGTGTGACAGTGGCCTGTTCCAGTGGTGGGTGACGTGAAGCCTGATTCTCTGCTATGACATGAAGACTGATTCTGTGCTGACATGAAGCCTGAATCTCTGTTACGGGACCTCTCTCCTGTGTCTGGGTGCCGGGGCCTAAATATGTGACAGTGGCCTGTTCCTGTGGTGGGTGACGTGAAGCCTGATTCTCTGCTATGACATGAAGACTGATTCTGTGCTGACATGAAGCCTGAATCTCTGTTATGGGACCTCTCTCCTCTGCCTGGGTGCCTGGGCCTAAATATGTGACAGTGGCCTGTTCCTGTGGTGGGTGACGTGAAGCCTGATTCTCTGCTATGACATGAAGACTGATTCTGTGCTGACATGAAGCCTGAATCTCTGTTATGGGGCCTCTCTCTTCTGCCTGGGTGCCTGGGCCTAAATATGTGACAGTGGCCTGTTCCAGTGGTGGGTGACGTGAAGCCTGATTCTCTGCTATGACATGAAGACTGATTCTGTGCTGACATGAAGCCTGAATCTCTGTTACGGGACCTCTCTCCTCTGTCTGGGTGCCGGGGCCTAAATATGTGACAGTGGCCTGTTCCTGTGGTGGGTGACGTGAAGCCTGATTCTCTGCTATGACATGAAGACTGATTCTGTGCTGACATGAAGCCTGAATCTCTGTTATGGGATCTCTCTCCTCTGCCTGGGTGCCTGGGCCTAAATATGTGACAGTGGCCTGTTCCAGTGGTGGGTGACGTGAAGCCTGATTCTCTGCTATGACATGAAGACTGATTCTGTGCTGACATGAAGCCTGAATCTCTGTTACGGGACCTCTCTCCTCTGTCTGGGTGCCGGGGCCTAAATATGTGACAGTGGCCTGTTCCTGTGGTGGGTGACGTGAAGCCTGATTCTCTGCTATGACATGAAGACTGATTCTGTGCTGACATGAAGCCTGAATCTCTGTTACGGGACCTCTCTCCTCTGTCTGGGTGCCGGGGCCTAAATATGTGACAGTGGCCTGTTCCTGTGGTGGGTGACGTGAAGCCTGATTCTCTGCTATGACATGAAGACTGATTCTCTGCTGACATGAAGCCAGATTCTCTGCTATGGGACCTCTGTCCAATTGATATTGGTTAATTTTTTATTTATTTTTTAATTCATTTCCCTATCCACATTTGTTTGCAGGGGATTTACCTACATGTTGCTGCCTTTTGCAGCCCTCTAGCTCTTTCCTGGGCTGTTTTACAGCCTTTTTAGTGCCGAAAAGTTCGGGTCCCCATTGACTTCAATGGGGTTCGGGTTCGGGACGAAGTTCGGGTCGGGTTCGGATCCCGAACCCGAACATCCAGGTGTTCGCTCAACTCTACTTAGCAGAGTTCAATACATAATCGCTTTAGTTTAATTTATTTTACATTACACCTTGCTTATTTTGTACTAGCTAGGGGTTTCTTTTTTTCCATCATGTATATAGCTTTTAAATAAATTGATCCATTAACAATTTCAGTTTTTATGTCAACACACATTCTTTATTATGCGAAGCACTAATTTAATTTACCAGAAGCACTCTTTTCTGGAAGAAAGGGTGAAATTAAGATTTTTGTTCTATGTGAGTGTAGCTAGAAAGGACTTCTGTAACCCAGTGATTATTGCTTTTCTTAGAAATATAGTTACTTTTACTGCGATTTCATGCTACCAATTGAAAGGAAAAAAATGTAGGACACATATTAATTGGTGTAGTGAGTGCGGTAAAGTATAAACTCACTTCTAAAGCACACATTGAAAATGAAAATAATTGTTGGATGTCATTTTCCCAAAAGAAATCCTAAGTGCTAAGGCAGCTGGTGAGACATTAATACATGTCATTAATATCAGGGGTGTAACAACGACTCATGGGGTCTCTTAGCAAAAACATGTAATGGGTCTCCACTCCACTCCACCATGACCACCTACAGTGACAAGTTCAGAACACGGGCATCTTATGATTATTCTAGTTTCCCTAATGCACGGGGATAATGCACACAAATAGTGGGATAGTGCGCATAATAAAGTTACAGCAGAAGCATAACATGTACAACAATGTCAAAGTACAGCAATAAGACTCACAGTGAAATCACAATAAAATGATAATACTCATGGCAATGTACAAAAATAAATAAGTGAAGTCACAGCACAGAAATAATGCAAAAAGTAATGCACTCTCCCATTGTCCATATACAGTATATTACTAACTACCCACGAGTCAGAGTGGAGATGGGCCCATCTAGGTATTGGGGCCCATAGCAGATGCTATGCCTACAGCCCTGGTAGTTATGTCTCTGTTCTTCAGACTGATGGGTGACCATTTGGAACTTCTGTGTAGCATTTTGGCTATTATCAGAAAATGTCCCAAACCACATTCCTTTGGCTGCTGCAGTAGGCAAAGTGCTGAATTCTAAAAACTTGTATAGGCTTCAGCCAAGCTCACATCTCTCCTTCCTCTTAGATATTTAAGGCAAATCACATTGACAACCTCTATGGTCATATTTTGTGGAGACCATTGGGTTGTTATTGGGCCATTTGGGCCCTGAAGCAAGAGTAGAGTATTACAGGGGCACACTCACAGGAGGGGGTCCAACGGGTATGGACCCCCCCCCCCCCCCCCCCAGAACCATTCCTTTTTTTTTTATCCCTCAGGCCGGCTCAGGCACTATGGGACATCTGATGGCACTATAGGGGCATTATTTGGGGGCGCTATGGGAGCATCTGGGGGCTCTAAAGGAGCCTTTTTATTGGCATATTATGGGTGGCACTATGGCATCTGATGGCACTAAGGGGGCATTTTTTATTGGCACATTATGGGAGGCACTATAGGGGCATTATTTGAGGGCATTATGGGGGAGAGGAGCACTATGGGGGCATCTAAGGGCTGTAAAGGGCTCTTTCTTATTGGCATATTATGCAGGCACTATGGCATCTGGTGGACTGAGGGGGGCATTTTTTTCTAAAGGCATGTTATGGGAGGCACTATATGGGAGAGTGGCACTATTGGGCATCTGGTGACACGATAGGGGCATTATTTGGGGGCACTATGGGGCAGTGAAGCACTATGGGGGCACCTGTCGGCTCTACAGGGGCATTTTTTTTAATGGCACATTATAGGGGGCAATAGAAAAATGAAAACTCCTGTACTCCACTGGATTGCTTCAAGTGTTGTATTTTATTAAACAAGCAGATTTCCAGTTCAAATGAAATATACTGAAAGTTTTTTGGCATTTAGCCTTCTTTAGAACACTGAAATAATTTACAGACATACAATCATTAGAAAATAGTGCAAATCATAATATAATATAATATAATATAACGTGATATACATACATTAATCAATTGGACAATGCTTTAGTCAAAGCATCAAATCCCACAGTGAGTAATCCCGAGAGACCATAAACAATAATAATCTTTATACAGAAATCTGCTTAATGGGGGAGGGGTGTCCTCCGTTGGCTCCAGGTGGATAAAAATTATAGGGGCACTATGGCATCTGGCACTAAGGGGGCATTTTTACTGGCACACGGGAGGCACTATAGAGAAGATCAGCACTATGGGGCATCTGGTGACACTATAAGGGCATTTTTTACTAGCACACTATGGGGGTCATTATGGGGGAGAGGAGCACTATGGGGGCATCTGGTGGCACTAAGAAGGGGCATTTTTTACAGGCACATTATGGCGGAGAGGAGCATTATGGGGGCATCTGGTGGCACTAAGAAGGGACATTTTTTAATGGCGCATTATGGGGGCACTATGGGGTAGAGGAGCACTATGGGGGCATCTGGATGCACTAAGAAGGGGCATTTTTAACTGGCACATTATGGGGGCACTATGGGGAGAGAGAACTATGGGGGCATCTGGTGACACTGAGAAGGGATATTTTTTTACTGGCATATTATGGGAACATCTGGTGGCACTAAGAAGGCGGATTTTTTACTGGCACATTATGGGGGAGAGGAGCACTATGGGGCATCTGCTGGGGGCACTAAGAAGGGTATTTTAAACTGCCACATTATGGGGGAACTATGGGGAAGGGGGAGAGAAGCACTATGGGGGCATTTACTGTGGCACTATATAGGGACATTTTATATTGGCATACATTATGGGTACATTAGCTGAACTGCGGGCAATAAGCGGAGTATTTTTTGTACTGCCATATTATAAGAAGAATTATTACTACTAGGGGGCTATGGGGAACATGATTACTAGTATGGGCACTTGGGGCATTATTACTACTAAGTGTGCTCTGGTAGAGAATTATTTATATTGGTGGGATTTTGGGGAGAGCTGTTACTTTGGTGGGCACCCTGGCATAGTATCAGCTTAGCACAATTATTTTTGGGGGACATTATATACTATTAGTGTCCGGGACAGAGCACTGTGTGCCAATAATTGTTGAAGGGGGCACTATCTGTTTGGTACTAGTATTTTTCAGAGGACATTTCTGCAGTATTGTATTGGGGAGCACAGTATTGGGGATGGCAGGAAAGGGTGTTCAGGAGATGTGAAGATGTTGGAAAAGTGGGAAACTAATGTCTGTTTGTCAATCTCTGCAGAGACGGGAGATGGCTGAAAAATCATCATGCCGGTCTGGTATGAATGGAGAAGATGAGGAAAGAGAACATCTACATCAAAGGTGACATCACTGGATGCAAGAGGTATGTGGCGCTATGTAGGAGAGGAAATGCCCTGGCTCCTCCCCCTGCTATTTTCAGAAGGAGGATTCAGAGGTGGGTGAACACAGCCAAGGAGGGAAGTAGGCCATGGGGGTGGGTGACGGATGGTGGAGGCAACCACAGGCCTTGAGCAGGATCTGGGGAGGGAGGAGAGTGTAGGAGCTTCCTGGCTGTAGCCTGCTACTGCCTATTGTATAATGTGAAGCAGGCAGTGCAGCCAGGACAGGCCCTCCCCTCTCTGTATGATGTGTAGAGCCTCCACCCTTGACCTACACACCTTCAATATCGCGCAGCTCCTCCCAAAAAATCTGATAAATATATGTTTAACATAAAAACATGATTTCAGCAAATTTCCCTTTAACTAGTAGTACTGAACTGAGACTGAGTTGCATTATCAGGCACGGTCATATGGATCAGTGCATGCTCCTAATTGTGGAGTAACGTGGATCATACACACATAAATGGTCTATCCTAAGGATTGGCCATAAATGCTACATAAATCCTGGAAACTCTAATATTTTTTACTAATTAAAAGTAGCTAGTAAGACATTTTACTTTTTTTCCAATCAGATTTTTTCTGACTGTAGCCTTTTTAACCCCTTAAGGACTCAGCCCTATTTCACCTTAAAGGGTTTCTGTCACCCCACAAAACTCATTTTTTTTTTGGGATAGTTAGATTCCTTATAGGGCGATATAGGAGAATATAATAGTCTAACTTACTTTCATGCGGCCGATTCTTTATAAAACGAAGTTTTATAATATGTAAATGAGGGCTCTACCAGCAAGTAGGGCGTCTACTTGCTGGTAGCCGCAGCAGCAATCCGCCCCCTCGCCGTGTTGATTGACAGGGCCAGCCGTGATCTCCTCCTCCGGCCGGCCCTGTCAGTAATTCAAAAATCGCGCGCCTCTGGTCATTCGGCGCAGGCGCTCTGAGATGAGGAGGCTCGTCTCCTCAGTGCGCCTGCGCCGATGACATCACCGAAAGAGAAGACGTCATCGGCGCAGGCGCCTGCGCCGAATGACCAGAGGCGCGCGATTTTTGAATTACTGACAGAACCGGCCAGAGGAGGAGATCCCGGCTGGCCCTGTCAATCAACACGGCGAGGGGGCGGATTGCTGCTGCGGCTACCAGCAAGTAGACGCCCTACTTGCTGGTAGAGCCCTCATTTACATATTATAAAACTTCGTTTTATAAAGAATCGGCCGCATGAAAGTAAGTAAGACTATTATATTCTCCTATATCGCCCTATAAGGAATCTAACTATCCCAAAAAAAAAAAATGAGTTTTGTGGGGTGACAGAAACCCTTTAAGGACTTGGTAATTATTTGCAAATCTGACCAGTGTCACTTTAAGTGCTGATAACTTTAAAACGCTTTGACTTATCCAGGCCATTCTGAGATTGTTTTTTCGTCACATATTGTACTTCATGAAACTGATAAAATGAATTCAAAAAAATTTAATATTATTTTTTAAAAAATACCAAATTTACCCAAAAATTTTTAAAAAATTGCAAATTTCCAAGTTTCAATTTCTATACTTCTATAATACATAGTAATACGACCAAAAATAGTTATTACTTTACATTCCCCATATGTCTACTTCATGTTTGGATCATTTTGGGAATGATATTTTATTTTTTGGGGATGTTACAAGGCTTAGAAGTTTAGAAGCAAATCTTGAAATTTTTCAGAAATTTTCAAAAACCCAATTTTTAGGGACCAGTTCAGGTCTAAAGTCACTTTGCGAGGCTTACATAATAGAAACCACCCAAAAATGACCCCATTCTGTAAACTACACCCCTCAAGGTATTCAAAACTGATTTTACAAACTTTGTTAACCCTTTAGGTGTTCCACAAGAATTAATAGAATATAGAGATACAATTTCAAAATTTCACTTTTTTGGCAGATTTTCCATTTTAATAATTTTTTTCCAGTTACAAAGCAAGGGTTAACAGCCAAACCAAACTCAATATTTATGGCCCTGATGCTGGAGTTTACAGAAACACCCCATATGTGGTCATAAACTGCTGTATGGGCAAACGGCAGGGCGCAGAAGGAAAGGAATGCCATACGGTTTTTGAAAGGCAGGTTTTGCTGGACTGTTTTTTTTGACACCCATGTCCCATTTGAAGCCCCCTGATGCACCCCTAGAGTAGAAACTCCATAAAAGTGACCCCATCTAAGAAACTACACACCTCAAGGTATTAAAAACTGATTTTATAAACATCGTTAACCCTTTAGGTGTTCCACAAGAATTAATGGAAAATAGTGATACAATGTCAAAATTTCACTTTTTTGGCAGATTTTCCATTTTAATATTTTTTTACAGTTACAAAGCAAGGGTTAACAGCCAAACCAAACTCAATATTTATGGCCCTGATTCTGTAGTTTACAGAAACACCCCATATGTGGTCGTAAACCGCTGTACGGGCACATGGTAGGGCGCAGAAGTAAACAAATGCCATACGGTTTTTGGAAGGCAGGTTTTGCTGGACTGTTTTTTTTTACATCATGTCCCATTTGATGCCCCCCTGATGCAACCCTAGAGTAGAAACTCCATAAAAGTGACCCCATCTAAGAAACTAAACCCCTCACGGTATTCAAAACTGATTTTACAAACGTCGTTAACCCTTTATGTGTTCCACAAGAGTTATTGGCAAATGGAGATGAAATTTCTGAATTTAAATTTTTGGGCAAATTTTCCATTTTAATCCATTTTTCCCAGTAACAAAGCAAGGGTTAACAGCCAAACAAAACTCTATATTTATGGCGCTGATTCTGTAGTTTACAGAAACACCCCATATGTGGTCATAAACAGCTATACAGGCACACGGCAGGGCGCAGAAGGAAAGGAATGCCATACATTTTTTGGAAGGCAGATTTTGCTGGACTGTTTTTTTTGACACCATGTCCCATTTGAAGCCCCCCTGATGCACCCCTAGAGTAGAAACTCCAAAAAAGTGGCCCCATTTTAGAAACTATGGGATAGGGTGGCAGTATTGTTGGTACTAGTTTAGGGTACATATGATTTTTGTTTGCTCTATATTACACTTTTTGTGAGGCAAGATAACAAGAAATAGCTGTTTTGGCACCGTTTTTATTTTTTGTTATTTACAACATTCATCTGAGGGGTTAGGTCATGTGATATTTTTATAGAGCCGGTCGATACAAACGCGGCAATACCTAATATGTATACATTTTTTTTTATTTATGTAAGTTTTACACAATGATTTCATTTTTGAAGCAAAAAAAATCATGTTTTAGTGTTTCCATAGTCTGAGAGCCATAATTTTTTCAGTTTTTGGGCGATTACCTTGGGTAGGGTATGATTTTTGCAGGGTGAGATGACGGTTTTATTGGCACTATTTTGGGGTGCGTGTGACTTTTTGATCGCTTGCTATTACACTTTTTGTGATATAAGGTGACAAAAAATTGTTTATTTACCACAGTTTTTATTTTAAATTTTTTACGGTGTTCATCTGAGGGGTTAGGTCATGTGATATTTTTATAGAACCAGTCGATACGGACGCCACGATACCTAATATGTATACTTTTTTTTATTTCTGTAAGTTTTACACAATAATATAATTTTTGAAACAAAAAAAAAATCATGTTTTAGTGTCTCCATATTCTGGGAGCAATAGATTTTTCAGTTTTTGGGCAATGATCTTAGGTAGGGTCTCATTTTTTGCGGGATGAGATGACGGTTTTGGGGTACATATGACTTTTTGATCGCTTGCTATTACACTTTTTGTGATGTAAGGTGACAAAAAATGGTTTATTTAGCACAGTTTTTATTTTTTATTTTTTACGGTATTCATCTGAGAGGTTAGGTCATGTGATATTTTTATGGAGCCGGTCGATAGGAACGCGGTGATACCAAATATGTATACTTTTTTTTATTTATGTAAGTGTTACACTATAACAGCTTTTTTCAAACAAAAAAAATGATGTTTTAGTGTCTCCATATTCTGAGCCATAGTTTTTTTTATTTTTTGGGCGATTGTCTCAGGTAGGAACTCATTTTTTGCGTGATCAGGTGACGGTTAGATTGGTACTATTTTGGTGGGCAAACGCCTTTTTGATCGCTTGCTGTTGTACTTTTTGTGATGTAAGGTGACAAAAAAATGGTTTATTTAGCACAGTTTTTATTTTTATTTTTTACGGTGTTCATCTAAGGGGTTAGGTCATGTGATAGGTTATAGAGTCTGTCGATATGGACGTGGTGATACCTAATATGTATACTTTTTTTCCCCTATTTTTTCCCAATTCTTTTTTACTTTATTTGGGGAAAATGACATTTTGGTTTATTTTTACTTGAAACTTTCATTTTTTGGGGGGGGAAACTTTATTTTTTTAACTTTTGTTTTCACTTTATTTTTTGTCCCACTTTGGGACTTGAACTTTGGGGGGTATATTCCTTTACAATGCATTCCAATACTTCTGTATTGGAATGCATCGGCTGTATGAGTAATACAGTGTGTATTACTCATACAGCTTCCTGCCTGTGAGATCCAGGGGGCTGGACCTCACAGGCTCGTCACCGGAAGGCAGCGCAATGCCTTCCTTAGACATCACGCTGCCTTCCATGCCATCGGGTCCCTCCCCACAGCCTCATGGGGACCCGATGGCACCGCCGACACCCGCCGCATCCGCAGGTAAAAGCCGCAAACCGCAGGTCTGAAATGAGAGGTTAGGTCATGTGATATTTTTATAGAGCCGGTCGATAGGAACGCGGTGATACCAAATATGTATACTTTTTTTTATTTATGTAAGTGTTACACTATAACAGCTTTTTTCAAACAATCGTCGATACGGGGGGGTCACATGACCCCCCTGGCGTTTTGACAGGATGCCGGCTAAATGATTTCAGCCGGCATCCTGTTCGGATTAACCTCTGTGGCGGCGCAATCGCGATTTAAATTTAGGACGTACCGGTACGCCCTGAGTCCTTAAGGATTAGGGAAATAGGGCATACCGGTACGCCCTAAGTCCTTAAGGGGTTAAAATTGCTTCTGTACATAATTATGGGGACATCCTTCTTTCCTGATCAGTTCTTAGCAGCATTTGGAGATATGCTTTGCAATAGCTTGATAGGTTATAGAGCACACTAAACAGGAGATTATGATTGACTTCTAGTGATGAGCAGCAGTGATGGCCAGTTCGCCATGTTAGTCCGCGAACACATGCGATCTGCCATCTTAACTGACAAATGCAGGAAGGCATTCGTAATCTCCAGTCATTATTTTCTTGATTGCGAAAATCGGCAATGTAATATGCATGTATTGCGACGCAATACAGGCGTGGCTCACTTTTGCTACATTTTTCAAGCTACTTGAAGTTTCCTGAGACTGGAGAAAATGCACAGTACAGTAATTCCTATCACACTACCTAACACCCTGCACTGGAACCTATCCGCTACACTATATCACTATCTAACCTATACTATCTCCCACTAACTATCTGTATTATATATATGAGCAAACTAACTATCTAATGTAATTCAATAAGAATCCAGATGACTTAGCAAAGCACAGAGCACAGCAATGACGCTGCTCTCTCTCTCAGAACTGCAAAAAAACAGCAGAAAATGGCTGCTGGGGAGGTTCTTATATAGTAAGGGGTAGGCAACTTCACTATTGGTTGCTAGGAATATTGCTAAGCTCTGACAAAGATATTGCAGCCTTCTCATTGGCCCACAAGCAAAAAAGCAGTGAGGGCACTGATAAAAAAAAATCTAGAATATTCACGATTACGCGAAGATAAAGCACTATATTCTACATCTTCTCTAATTCTCGAAGTGGCGATAAAAATTGCAATTAGAATATACGCAATCAACACTATTGACTTCTAGGTGAGAGCATTCTAGACATGCTCTGTGAAGAGATCATTGTGCAGGGAGGGCAATAGATAAGCTGTCACTATAATCTTTTATGAATGGCGGATCCTATGTTATAGTATTTTTCATTGCAATTCTGCCTGTGATGATAGTGAGACCACTGCTGAACAGTTATCTCTACAGAAAATGAATTGTTGGCATATTATAAAGGCCCCTTTACATGGGCTGAGTATGCAGGCAATCAGAACAAACCAAGTGAACTTACATGCAGTTATTACCTCTGCTGTATGGGGACGAGCAATCGTTAGAGATGGCTTGTCCCCACACAGATGCATGGTTTTTTGGTAGCAGATCCCTGTTTACTCAGAATGATCTGCTGCAGAGAAATTATGATTTTGGTGTCCACATAAATGATGCTTCCGCTCTATGAACATGCCTTTGCTTGTACATCTGGTGATCTGCGGCTCCGTTACACAGGGCAGTTATTGGGAAAGAGTGTTCCAAGGAACGCTTTCTCTGGATAATTGTCGTCCCCTGTAAAAAGATCTTTAGGGTTAGTGGTCAGTGTGAAAACTGCAATATTTCCGAAATTATCCAGCTGTTGTAAAACTACAACTCCCACAATGCTCTGCTGTAGGCTGATAGCTGTAAGCTGGGAGTTGTAGTTTTGCAACAGCTGGAGGGCCGCAGGTTGAGCATGCCTGATCGAAATAAAGCTAATATGGAAAAATACAAAGCTCATGAAAACTGCTTAAAATATGTTTAACATGAAACTATTTAAACAATAGGTTATTTTCTAATGTTACAATTTTTTTTTAAATCTATGTGTGTATCCTTTCTTATGATTTTAGAAACTCTGATGGACAAAGTCTTCTAACCTTTACTGGCATTATGAGGGATTTTGCTAGTTTGTTTTCATACAAGTCCATTTTGTACATTTATGGCTTTCCCATTTGTAAACTGATGCAGAATATGTTACTAAATAAAGTGTGTGTAAAGCAAGGTTTTAATTGGTCTTTTCCCTTTGATTTTAATTTTAATGTAAATGGTTAGAGATGTTTAATGCCTGGCCCCATTTCTGGAGTATGAAGTAACTTTACGCGGTTACTGACCTTTAGGAGGGTCCAGGAGACCAGAAAACGCTTAGTTACTTTCACGGCCACGGTTTTGGCCATGACACCTTGGGAGCCGCATACAGTTGCCCGCGGTTTGGGTTGTTGTTTCAACCGCAGCTTGAGGCTTGATGTTGTTTGCCTCAAGTGCGGTTGCCGCGGACAACAGGTATGTGTGCGGTCCCTTTGGAGTTTGTGTGCGTGTATGTATGCACTGTCGTTTGTCTGTGTGCACTCTGTGTAGTGTGTGGTGTGCACGGACACCTTTCTTGCACTGTGGTTGCCCGTGGCAACGTTTGTCGTTGTGTACATGTGGTGGCAGTGTCCCGCCCTTGGGGCTGACTCCCAGGACACGGTTGCCACCCATGTCGTTGCCTGCGGCAACAACCACAGTGTGTTTGTCGTGTTGGACACTTTCCCTTTAAGTTGGTGTTTTCCCTTTCCTGTGGTGCTGGAAGGGTTAACTCCCTTCCCAGTGTGTGTGATGTCACTGGGTGTGTCTGACCGTTGGGTGTGGCCTCTTAGGCCTATAAAGCCTCTCACTTTGGCATTGCTCAGTAGGTTGCTTCAGTCATGCTTTGCTGTAGCTGCCTACTGTGATTTCCATCTTTATGTAAGGACCACCCTTCCGGTCATAAGTTTTAATACCGTGATGTGTTGTTGATGTCTTGTGTCTTTGGTTTTTGTGCAGCTATGAATGTCCTGGTCCCTGTGTGTCTTTATGTGTGTGCTGTTTACCTTTGTCTGTGTGGACAGCCTTTTCTTAGCACGGGTTCCAGTCAGCAAGGCTGAGACAGGTTTGTGTGGAACTGTTTGGTTCACCTGTCTTATCCATAGTCCTGTTTATGTACCCCCTTCTTCATGCTGCTTGGCCAGTGAGACTCCTGCTCCTCCGTGCCTAGGAGGAGTGGGTTGTCTTACCCTGCTCCTTAGCCCAGGGACCAGTCGGAGGGTAAGTTAGGGATCCGAGGTTCCTGTGCATGGGTCCTCCTACCATCAAGGTCGGCCCATGCAGGTAGGAGACAGGGTCAGCGTTAGGGACCCAACAGGTGGTGACCTGCTCCCTGATTCTGTGTTCCTGGCGAGTAGGGACTGGACATCTTCCATCACCGCACGGCTGAGGATTTCCCCCATCCTCAGTCGTGACAGTTACAGAGAGCTCAGCTCTAGGGATGAGCGAACCCGAACTGTATAGTTCGGGTTCGTACCGAATTTTTAGGTGTCCGTGACACGGACCCGAACCCGAACATTTTCGTAAAAGTCTGAGTTCGGGTTCGGTGTTCGTCGCTTTCTTGGCGCTTTTTGAAAGGCTGCAAAGAAGCCAATCAACAAGCGTCATACTACTTGCCCCAAGAGGCCATCACAGCCATGCCTACTATTGGCATGGCTGTGATTGGCCAGTGCAGCATGTGACCCAGAATCTATTTAAGCTGGAGTCACGTAGCGCCGCACGTCACTCTGCTCTGATCAGTGTAGGGAGAGGTTGCAGCTGCTGTTAGGGCGAGATTAGGCAGTGGTTAACTCAGCAAAAACACTTAATTCAGTGATCGATCTACAGCAGTGGATCATTGAACTGCTGCTATTTAATTGCTCACTGTTTTTAGGCTGCCCAGAGCGTTTTTCATTCACTTTTTTCTTGGGTGATCGGCGGCCATTTCGTGTCTTGTGGTGCGCCAGCACAATCTGCCACCAAGTCCATTTAACCATCAATAGTGTGGTTATTTTTTGCTATATCCTACATCAGGGGCTTGGCTGTGCTTGCTATTTTATTGAGGGGTGAAATATACAATTGCCAAAATAGCAGTACCCTAAATCTGGTGTTTCAGCTGTGGCTAGCCAATTGTAATACTGTCTGCTGTCTGGCAAAGGATATATTTTTGTTCTGGGTTGACAATTCCCAAGTTAGCAATTCCCTAAATCAGTGGTTTCTGCTGTATCAGGCCAAGTTTAAATCGATCCATAAAAGGGTATATTAGATTTAAGGTGCGGATAGTGTCATCCTCAATAACTCCACACGCTACCGTGCATTTCCAAGTTTAATTCTGTCCGTAAACGTATACCTGTCACCCAGCGCATAAATAATAGGCCTAAAATTTATATTCAGCTAAATCTGTGTTTATTGCTGAGGCTGGTCAATTCATTTAGTGTCCGCCAAAGTACAGTTTTTGTTCTGGGTTGAAATACAATTCCCAACTTAGCAATTCCCTAAATCAGTGGTTTCTGCTGTATCAGGCCAACTTTAAATCTATCCATAAAAGGGTATATTAGATTGAAGGTGCGGATAGGGTCATCCTCAATAACTTAACATGCTACCGTGCATTTCCAAGTCTAATTCTGTCCGTAAACGTATACCTGTCACCCAGCGCCTAAATATTAGGCCTAAAATTTATAATTAGCTAAATATGTGTTTATTGCTGAGGCTGGTCAATTCATTTAGTGTCCGCCAAAGCACAGTTTTTGTTCTGGGTTGAAATACAATTCCCAACTTAGCAATTCCCTAAATCAGTGGTTTCTGCTGTATCAGGCCTACTTTAAATCTATCCATAAAAGGGTATATTAGATTGAAGGTGCGGATAGGGTCATCCTCAATAACTTCACACGCTACCGTGCATTTCCAAGTCTAATTCTGTATACCTGTCATCCAGCGTCTAAATACTAGGCCTACAATTTATATTCAGCTAAATCTGTGGTTACTGCTGTGCCTGTATTAGTGTAATACGGTACCTAAATAGATAGCCAGATAGTGTTAGGTGCCTGTAAAAAAAGGCCTGAATTTGAATTCAATACATTGGGCCAAATAATTCTTTTCTTATTATGGTGAACGGTAACAATGAGGAAAACATCTAGTAATGGACGCAGACGCGGACATTGTCGTGGTGGTGTTAGTGGACCCTCTGGTGCTGGGAGAGGACGTGGCCGTTCTGCCACAGCCACACGTCCTAGTGAACCAACTACCTCAGGTCCCAGTAGCAGCCAGAATTTACAGCGATATTTGGTGAAGCCAAATCCCGTTCTAAGGATGGTAAGGCCTGAGCAGGTACAGGCATTAGTCAATTGGGTGGCCGACAGTGGATCCAGCACGTTCACATTATCTCCCACCCAGTATTCTGCAGAAAGTGCACAGATGGCGCCTGAAAACCAAGCCCATCAGTCTGTGACATCACCCCCATGCATATCAGGGAAACTGTCTGAGCCTCAAGTTATGCAGCAGTCTCTTATGCTGTTTGAAGACTCTGCTGGCAGGGTTTCCCAAGGGCATCCACCTAGCCCTTCCCCAGGGGTGGAAGAGATAGAATGCACTAACGCACAACCACTTATGCTTCCTGATGAGGACATGGGAATACCACCTCAGCACGTCTCTGATGATGACGAAACACAGGTGCCAACTGCTGCGTCTTTCTGCAGTGTGCAGACTGAACAGGAGGTCAAGGAGGAAGACTGGGTGGAAGACGATGCAGGGGACGATGAGGTCCTAGACCCCACATGGAATGAAGGTCGTGCCACTGACTTTCAGAATTCGGAGGAAGAGGCAGTGGTGAGACCGAGCCAACAGCGTAGCAAAAGAGGGAGCAGTGGGCAAAAGCAGAACACCCGCCGCCAAGAGAGTCCGTCTGCTACTGGCCACCGCCATCTGGGACCGAGCACCCCAAAGGCAGCTTTAAGGAGTTCCCTGGCGTGGCAGTTCTTCAAACAATGTGCTGACGACAAGACCCAAGTGGTTTGCATGCTGTGCCATCAGAGCCTGAAGCGAGGCATTAACGTTCTGAACCTTAGCACAACCTGCATGACCAGGCACCTGCATGCAAAGCATGAACTGCAGTGGAGTAAACACCTTAAAAACAAGGAACTCACTCAGGCTCCCCCTGCTACCTCTTCTGCTGCTGCCGCCTCGGCCTCTTCCTCCGTCTCTGGAGAAACGTTGGCACCTGCCGCCCAGCAAACAGAGGATGTACCACCAACACCACCACCTCCGTCACCAAGCATCTCAACCATGTCACACGGCAGCGTTCAGCTCTCCATTTCACAAACATTTGAGAGAAAGCGTAAATTCCCACCTAGCCACCCTCGATCCCTGGCCCTGCATGCCAGCATTTCTAAACTACTGGCCTATGAAATGCTGTCATTCAGGCTGGTGGACACAGACAGCTTCAAACAGCTCATGTCGCTTGCTGTCCCACAGTATGCTGTTCCCAGCCGCCACTACTTCTCCAAGAGAGCCGTGCCTTCCCTGCACAACCAAGTATCCAATAAAATCAAGTGTGCACTGCGCAACGTCATCTGTGGCAAGGTCCACCTAACCACAGATATGTGGACCAGTAAGCACGGCCAGGGACGCTATATCTCCCTAACTGCACACTGGGTAAATGTAGTGGCGGCTGGGCCCCAGGTGGAGAGCTGTTTGGCGCACGTCCTTCCGCCGCCAAGGATCGCAGGGCAACATTCTTTGCCTCCTGTTGCCTCCTCCTCCTACTCGGCTTCCTCCTCCTCTTCTTCCACCTGCTCATCCAGTCAGCCACACACCTTCACCACCAACTTCAGCACAGCCAGGGGTAAACGTCAGCAGGCCATTCTGAAACTCATATGTTTGGGGGACAGGCCCCACACCGCACAGGAGTTGTGGCGGGGTATAGAACAACAGACCGACGAGTGGTTGCTGCCGGTGAGCCTCAAGCCCGGCCTGGTGATGTGCGATAATGGGCGAAATCTCGTTGCAGCTCTGGAACAAGCCGGTTTGACGCACATCCCTTGCCTGGCGCATGTGCTGAATTTGGTGGTACAAAAGTTCATTCACAATTACCCCGACATGTCAGAGCTGCTGCATAAAGTGTGGGCCGTCTGTGCGCGCTTCCGGCGTTCACATCCTGCCGCTGCTCGCCTGTCTGCGCTACAGCGTAACTTCGGCCTTCCCGCTCACTGCCTCATATGCGACGTGCGAGCAGCAGCAGGCCACAGTGGAGTTTCAGCTGCAGCACGCACGGTTCAGTCGCACTGCGGAACAGCACCACTTCACCACCAATGACTGGGCCTCCATGCGAGACCTGTGTGCCCTGTTGCGCTGTTTCGAGTACTCCACCAACATGGCCAGTGGCGATGACGCCGTTATCAGCGTTACAATACCACTTCTATGTCTCCTTGAGAAAACACTTAGGGCGATGATGGAAGAGGCTGTGGCCCAGGAGGAAGAGGAGGAAGAGGGGTCATTTTTAGCACTTTCTGGCCAGTCTCTTCGAAGTGACTCAGAGGGGGGTTTTTTGCAACAGCAGAGGCCAGGTACAAATGTGGCAAGACAGGGCCCACTACTGGAGGACGAGGAGGACGAGGATGAGGAGGAGGTGGAGGAGGATGAGGATGAAGCATGTTCACAGCGGGGTGGCACCCAAAGCAGCTCGGGCCCATCACTGGTGCGTGGCTGGGGGGAAACACAGGACGATGACGATATGCCTCCCACAGAGGACAGCTTGTCCTTACCTCTGGGCAGCCTGGCACACATGAGCGACTACATGCTGCAGTGCCTGCGCAACGACAGCAGAGTTGCCCACATTTTACCGTGTGCGGACTACTGGGTTGCCACCCTGCTGGATCCCCGGTACAAAGACAATGTGCCCACCTTACTTCCTACACTGGAGCGTGATAGGAAGATGCGCGAGTACAAGCGCACGTTGGTAGACGCGCTACTGAGAGCATTCCCAAATGTCAAAGGGGAACCAGTGGAAGCCCAAGGCGAAGGCAGAGGAGGAGCAAGAGGTCGCCAACGCAACTGTGTCACAGCCAGCTCCTCTGAGGGCAGGGTTAGCATGGCAGAGATGTGGAAAAGTTTTGTCACCACGCCACAGTTAACTGCACCACCACCTGATACGTAACGTGTTAGCAGGAGGCAACATTTCACTAACATGGTGGAACAGTACCTGTGCACACCCCTCCACGTACTGACTGATGGTTCGGCCCCATTCAACTTCTGGGTCTCCAAATTGTCCATGTGGCCAGAGCTAGCCTTTTATGCCTTGGAGGTGCTGGCCTGCCCGGCGGCCAGCGTTTTGTCTGAACGTGTATTCAGCACGGCAGGGGGCGTCATTACAGACAAACGCAGCCGCCGGTCTACAGCCAATGTGGACAAGCTGACGTTCATAAAAATGAACCAGGCATGGATCCCACAGGACCTGTCCATCCCTTGTGCAGATTAGATATTAACTACCTCCCCTTAACAATATATTATTCTACTCCAGGGCACTTCCTCATTCAATACTATTTTTATTTTCATTTTACCATTATATTGCGGGGCAACCCAAAGTTGAATGAACCTCTCCTCTGTCTGGGTGCCAAGGCCTAAATGTGTGACAGTGGCCTGTTCCAGTGGTGGGTGACGTGAAGCCTGATTCTCTGCTATGACATGAAGACTGATTCTGCGCTGACATAAGGCCAGATTCTCTGTTACGGGACCTCTCTCCTCTGCCTGGGTCCCTGGGCCTAAATATGTGACAGTGGCCTGTTCCAGTGGTGGGTGACGTAAAGCCTGATTCTCTGCTATGACATGAAGACTTATTCTGTGCTGACATAAGGCCAGATTCTCTGTTACGGGACCTCTCTCCTCTGCCTGGGTGCCGGGGCCTAAATATGTGACAGTGGCCTGTTCCAGTGGTGGGTGACGTGAAGCCTGATTCTCTGCTATGACATGAAGACTGATTCTGCGCTGACATAAGGCCAGATTCTCTGTTACGGGACCTCTCTCCTCTGCCTGGGTGCCGGGGCCTAAATATGTGACAGTGGCCTGTTCCAGTGGTGGGTGACGTGAAGCCTGATTCTCTGCTATGACATGAAGACTGATTCTGCGCTGACATAAGGCCAGATTCTCTGTTACGGGACCTCTCTCCTCTGCCTGGGTGCCTGGGCCTAAATATGTGACAGTGGCCTGTTCCAGTGGTGGGTGACGTGAAGCCTGATTCTCTGCTATGACATGAAGACTGATTCTGCGCTGACATAAGGCCAGATTCTCTGTTACAGGACCTCTCTCCTCTGTCTGGGTGTCGGGGCCTAAATATGTGACAGTGGCCTGTTCCAGTGGTGGGTGACGTAAAGCCTGATTCTCTGCTATGACATGAAGACTGATTCTGTGCTGACATAAGGCCAGATTCTCTGTTACGGGACCTCTCTTCTCTGTCTGGGTGCCGGGGCCTAAATATGTGACAGTGGCCTGTTCCAGTGGTGGGTGACGTGAAGCCTGATTCTCTGCTATGACATGAAGACTGATTCTGCGCTGACATGAAGCCAGATTCTCTGCTATGGCATGAAGAGACTGATTCTCTGCTGACATGAAGCCATATTCTTTGCTATGGCATGAAGAGACTGATTCTCTGCTGACGTGAAGCCAGATTCTCTGCTATGGGACCTCTGTACAATTGATATTGGTTAATTTTTATTTTTTGAATTTTAATTTTAATTAATTTCCCTATTCACATTTGTTTGCAGGGGATTTACCTACATGTTGCTGCCTTTTGCAGCCCTCTAGCTCTTTCCTGGGCTGTTTTACAGCCTCTTTAGTGCCGAAAAGTTTGGGTCCCCATTGACTTCAATGGGGTTCGGGTTCGGGACGAAGTTCGGGTCGGGTTCAGATCCCGAACCCGAACATTTCCGGGAAGTTCGGCCGAACTTCTCGAACCCGAACATCCAGGTGTTCGCTCAACTCTACACAGGACCTGTCCATCCCTTGTGCAGATTAGACATTAACTACCCCCCCTTAACCATATATTATTGTACTCCAGGGCACTTCCTCATTCAATCCTATTTTTATTTTCATTTTACCATTACAGGGAGTGCAGAATTATTAGGCAAGTTGTATTTTTGATGATTAATTCTATTATTGAACAACAACCATGTTCTCAATGAACCCAAAAAACTCATTAATATCAAAGCTGAATATTTTTGGAAGTAGTTTTTAGTTTGTTTTTAGTTTTAGCTATTTTAGGGGGATATCTGTGTGTGCAAGTGACTATTACTGTGCATAATTATTAGGCAACTTAACAAAAAACAAATATATACCCATTTCAATTATTTATTTTTACCAGTGAAACCAATATAACATCTCAACATTCACAAATATACATTTCTGACATTCAAAAACAAAACAAAAACAAATCAGTGACCAATATAGCCACCTTTCTTTGCAAGGACACTCAAAAGCCTGCCATCCATGGATTCTGTCAGTGTTTTGATCTGTTCACCATCAACATTGCGTGCAGCAGCAACCACAGCCTCCCAGACACTGTTCAGAGAGGTGTACTGTTTTCCCTCCTTGTAAATCTCACATTTGATGATGGACCACAGGTTCTCAATGGGGTTCAGATCAGGTGAACAAGGAGGCCATGTCATTAGATTTTCTTCTTTTATACCCTTTCTTGCCAGCCACGCTGTGGAGTACTTGGACGCGTCTGATGGAGCATTGTCCTGCATGAAAATCATGTTTTTCTTGAAGGATGCAGACTTCTTCCTGTACCACTGCTTGAAGAAGGTGTCTTCCAGAAACTGGCAGTAGGACTGGGAGTTGAGCTTGACTCCATCCTCAACCCGAAAAGGCCCCACAAGCTCATCTTTGATGATACCAGCCCAAACCAGTACTCCACCTCCACCTTGCTGGCGTCTGAGTCGGACTGGAGCTCTCTGCCCTTTACCAATCCAGCCACGGGCCCATCCATCGGGCCCATCAAGACTCACTCTCATTTCATCAGTCTATAAAACCTTAGAAAAATCAGTCTTGAGATATTTCTTGGCCCAGTCTTGACGTTTCAGCTTGTGCCTGGGCCTAAATATGTGACAGTGGCCTGTTCCAGTGGTGGGTGACGTGAAGCCTGATTCTCTGCTATGACATGAAGACTGATTCTGCGCTGACATAAGGCCAGATTCTCTGTTACAGGACCTCTCTCCTCTGTCTGGGTGCCGGGGCCTAAATATGTGACAGTGGCCTGTTCCAGTGGTGGGTGACGTAAAGCCTGATTCTCTGCTATGACATGAAGACTGATTCTGTGCTGACATAAGGCCAGATTCTCTGTTACGGGACCTCTCTTCTCTGTCTGGGTGCCGGGGCCTAAATATGTGACAGTGGCCTGTTCCAGTGGTGGGTGACGTGAAGCCTGATTCTCTGCTATGACATGAAGACTGATTCTGCGCTGACATGAAGCCAGATTCTCTGCTATGGCATGAAGAGACTGATTCTCTGCTGACATGAAGCCAGATTCTTTGCTATGGCATGAAGAGACTGATTCTCTGCTGACGTGAAGCCAGATTCTCTGCTATGGGACCTCTGTCCAATTGATATTGGTTCATTTTTATTTTTTTTATTTTTATTTTAATTCATTTCCCTATTCACATTTGTTTGCAGGGGATTTACCTACATGTTGCTGCCTTTTGCAGCCCTCTAGCTCTTTCCTGGGCTGTTTTACAGCCTCTTTAGTGCCGAAAAGTTTGGGTCCCCATTGACTTCAATGGGGTTCGGGTTCGGGACGAAGTTCGGGTCGGGTTCGGATCCCGAACCCGAACATTTCCGGGAAGTTCGGCCGAACTTCTCGAACCCGAACATCCAGGTGTTCGCTCAACTCTACACAGGACCTGTCCATCCCTTGTGCAGATTAGACATTAACTACCCCCCCTTAACCATATATTATTGTACTCCAGGGCACTTCCTCATTCAATCCTATTTTTATTTTCATTTTACCATTACAGGGAGTGCAGAATTATTAGGCAAGTTGTATTTTTGATGATTAATTCTATTATTGAACAACAACCATGTTCTCAATGAACCCAAAAAACTCATTAATATCAAAGCTGAATATTTTTGGAAGTAGTTTTTAGTTTGTTTTTAGTTTTAGCTATTTTAGGGGGATATCTGTGTGTGCAAGTGACTATTACTGTGCATAATTATTAGGCAACTTAACAAAAAACAAATATATACCCATTTCAATTATTTATTTTTACCAGTGAAACCAATATAACATCTCAACATTCACAAATATACATTTCTGACATTCAAAAACAAAACAAAAACAAATCAGTGACCAATATAGCCACCTTTCTTTGCAAGGACACTCAAAAGCCTGCCATCCATGGATTCTGTCAGTGTTTTGATCTGTTCACCATCAACATTGCGTGCAGCAGCAACCACAGCCTCCCAGACACTGTTCAGAGAGGTGTACTGTTTTCCCTCCTTGTAAATCTCACATTTGATGATGGACCACAGGTTCTCAATGGGGTTCAGATCAGGTGAACAAGGAGGCCATGTCATTAGATTTTCTTCTTTTATACCCTTTCTTGCCAGCCACGCTGTGGAGTACTTGGACGCGTCTGATGGAGCATTGTCCTGCATGAAAATCATGTTTTTCTTGAAGGATGCAGACTTCTTCCTGTACCACTGCTTGAAGAAGGTGTCTTCCAGAAACTGGCATTAGGACTGGGAGTTGAGCTTGACTCCATCCTCAACCCGAAAAGGCCCCACAAGCTCATCTTTGATGATACCAGCCCAAACCAGTACTCCACCTCCACCTTGCTGGCGTCTGAGTCGGACTGGAGCTCTCTGCCCTTTACCAATCCAGCCACGGGCCCATCCATCGGGCCCATCAAGACTCACTCTCATTTCATCAGTCTATAAAACCTTAGAAAAATCAGTCTTGAGATATTTCTTGGCCCAGTCTTGACGTTTCAGCTTGTGTGTCTTGTTCAGTGGTGGTCGTCTTTCAGCCTTTCTTACCTTGGCCATGTCTCTGAGTATTGCACACCTTGTGCTTTTGGGCACTCCAGTGATGTTGCAGCTCTGAAATATGGCCAAACTGGTGGCAAGTGGCATCTTGGCAGCTGCACGCTTGATTTTTCTCAGTTCATGGGAAGTTATTTTGCGCCTTGGGTTTTCCACACGCTTCTTGCGACCCTGTTGACTATTTTGAATGAAACACTTGATTGTTCGATGATCACGCTTCAGAAGCTTTGCAATTTTAAGAGTGCTACACCCCTCTGCAAGATATCTCACTATTTTTAACTTTTCTGAGCCTGTCAAGTCCTTCTTTTTACCCATTTTGCCATAGGAAAGGAAGTTGCCTAATAATTATGCACACCTAATATAGGGTGTTGATGTCATTAGACCACACCCCTTCTCATTACAGAGATGCACATCACCTAATATGCTTAATTGGTAGTAGGCTTTCGAGCCTATACAGCTTGGAGTAAGACAACATGCATAAAGAGGATGATGTGGTCAAAATACTCATTTGCCTAATAATTCTGCACGCAGTGTATATTGCGGGGCAACCCAAAGTTGAATGAACCTCTCCTCTGTCTGGGTGCCGGGGCCTAAAAATATCTGACAGTGGCCTTTTCCAGTGTTGGGTGACGTGAAGCATGATTCTCTGCTAAAACATGAAGCCTGAATCTCTGCTATGGGACCTCTCTCCTCTGTCTGGGTGCTGGGGCCTAAATATCTGACAATGGACTGTTCCAGTTTTGGCTGACGTGAAGCCTGATTCTCTGCTATGACATGAAGACTGATTCTCTGCTGACATGAAGCCTGAATCTCTGTTATGGGATCTCTCTCCTCTGTCTGGGTGCCGGGGCCTAAATATCTGACAATGGACTGTTCCAGTTTTGGCTGACGTGAAGCCTGATTCTCTGCTATGACATGAAGACTGATTCTCTGCTGACATGAAGCCTGAATCTCTGTTATGGGACCTCTCTCCTCTGTCTGGGTGTCGGGGCCTAAATATTTGACAATGGCCTGTTCCAGTGGTGGGTGACGTGAAGCCTGATTCTCTGCTATGACATGAAGACTGATTCTCTGCTGACATGAAGCCTGAATCTCTGTTATGGGACCTCTCTCCTCTGTCTGGGTGTCGGGGCCTAAATATTTGACAATGGCCTGTTCCAGTGTTGGGTGACGTGAAGCCTGATTCTCTGCTATGACATGAAGACTGATTCTCTGCTGACATGAAGCCTGATTCTCTGCTATGGGACCTCTCTCCAATTGATATTGGTTAATTTTTATTTATTTTATTTTTATTTTTATTTATTTCCCTATCCACATTTGTTTGCAGGGGATTTACCTACATGTTGCTGCCTTTTGCAGCCCTCTAGCTCTTTCCTGGGCTGTTTCACAGCCTTTTTAGTGCCGAAAAGTTTGGGTCCCCATTGACTTCAATGGGGTTCGGGTTCGGGACGAAGTTCGGGTCGGATTCGGATCCCGAACACGAACATTTACGGGAAGTTCGGCTGAACTTCTCGAACCCGAACATCCAGGTGTTCGCTCAACTCTACTCAGCTCCATTAAAAACATCATCAGGATAAGATGTCTTGCTACCATCACCTCTTTGTTTCATATGGGCGTTGGCTGAATATCATGTTGGGCGCTGGTTGATCTGTAGACCACCCATCTGTTTTTCAACTCTAAGTGACTGTTACTTACTTTATCTTTGTAAATCTTTTTATGCATATAACTTTTATAAACTCTTAAGTAAGTGTTAAGTATATTTTTTCCCAAACTTCAAATCTCACAGTAAGGCCTCTTTCACATGACCGTATGGCTTTTTCAGTGTTTTGTGATTTTTTTTTCCGTTGTTTGTTTCCATTGTGTTTCTGTTTATGTTCTGTTTTTCCGTTCTGTTTTTCCGTATGGCATATACTGTACAGTATGCAGTAATTACATAGAAAAAATTTGGCTAGGCATAACATTTTCAATAGATGGTTCAGCAAAAACAGAACCAATATGGAAGACATATGGATGCATTTCCGTATGTGTTCCGTTTTTTTTTGCGGACCCATTGACTTGAATGGAGCCACGGAATGTGATTTGCGGGCAATAATAGGACATGTTCTATCTTTCAATAGAAATACGGAAACGGAATGCATACGGAGTACATTCCGTTTTTTTGCGGAACCATTGAAATGAATGGTTCCGTATATGTACCGTATACGGAACGCAAAAAACTGCCCGTAAACGGAAAAAAAAAACGGTTGTGTGAAAGAGTGTGATTTACTGTAAAGTAAAAAAAAAACAACAACAAGAAAACAGTACAGATCCCTCCGATGCTTAAGTACTGAACCCTGTCAATAACAGGGTTAATGGTCAGATTTGTTTTTCTGTCAATAACAGGGTTAATGGTCAGATTTGTATCATACGCAAGTGGCTACTTGTCTTAATGCAGAAATGGATGTAAAGGACCTAATGGACATAGTGGTTCTCCTCTTCTTCTTCTTTATTTGGAATTTAATACAATTTCATCTTTCTCTCTGTAACCAGAACACATTATTTCAATACGGAGTGTCCCAGTACATACTGTAATGTTGCATATGGATTTTTTGTGCAAACACTAGTTAAATGATGCTTAGCTGATCTGTAGTTGCCAATTCCCTAATGTGTAATACGTTCCACTTGAATATGCACAAAGCAAATGTTCTGTTATGTAATTAAAACACAGCAAGAGATAATTCGAGGCCCAGGTTTAGAACGTTTATGGAAAAGTAACATATTATAATAATAGCAGAGTTTAGGAACATTGTATATACAATAATTGAAGTCTATCCAGGGTAGAAAAACATATTAAAAATCCACACCTTTCACATCAGTATTAAACTCTATCTTTTGACTCCTGTTTTGTAGCTGGAAGTTCTCATAACAGATATTGTGCAGCTGAACAGGAAGACTCACGTCGAACCTGAGCAGAAGAGCCCACAGCCGGTCTGATGGCAGAATCAGTGACCCAATTGAGGTGTCAATACTGACCGGTCTAATTTCCTACAATAGGTCAGATAGCTGACCAATATTTTAGAAGCCCTGAGAATCCCTTTATAGAATGAGGAAAAAAAACATTCTCTTGCCATTCCTGATGCTTACTAGGTCCGCCCTGTACACTCTACTTTCTTGTCCCATCTCTGCAGGAATGGTCACACCTGGCTGGTGTTTTCTGTGAGTCAAGAACAGGGGTGAGGGGTAATCAGTGAAGTGAGTATCGCTTTTTTTTTTTTTTTTTTTTTTTTACTTATCTTTTAATTCTACCAGACTGTTTAGATACAGAGGAGGTTTGTGAACATTTAGGCTATGTTCACATGAGTTTTGGCTAGTGTGAATTGGCTTCCTATGAAAGTTTATGAGCTAGGGTAATCATATTGTGAGCCCGAATGACAACAGGGACTGACATACATGAATTTCCCTGTACATAGCAGTAGATTGTGTTGTTGATGTATAAGAAATGGGAAATCGTAGAAAGAAGCATGATCTCATTGCTTTTTATCAATGTTAATAGCAGATACATGTGTGCAAGCAGCATCATGGACTCTGCCGACTAGTTCCAGCTACCTTCAGCACAGTCACTGGAGTTTTTGCTTGGATTTTCACAAGTGATGGTTCATTGCCATTTTAAATAGAGATGAGCGAATCGAAGTTGACCAAGTGGAATTCGATCCGAATTTCAGGAAAAATTCAATTTGCACCGAAGCTAAATTTCCTTATGACTTTATTGTGCCGAAAAAATGATTTACAAGTCCAGAGAAAGATTATTCAAGTTGTAGGGTAAGGATAGGGAGGCATCATCTACACTACAAAAGGAGAACAGGGTGAAATAGGAGAATGTACAGCCTGGGTAATAGGAGCAATTCTATTACACCTTGCTGCACTTATCGGGGATCCAAATTGCTGTTATACTGCTGCTTTTAGGTTGTTTGCACTAGATGATAGATCAGTAATTCCAGCAAACCTTGCTTGTTATTGGGGTGCAAGTGCTCTGTGATACAACCATTTATGGGGTGTATTAATAGGAAAGATACGTACTTCTTATTAGCCGTTCTGCTTTGATTTTACAATATTTGAAAATAATCTGAAAAAATATAATTGCCGTTCTGTGGTGAAGTTACATTGTAATACAGTCTTGGAGGGGGGGCATTATTTTAATTTAATTATGTTATTATACAGTATGTCAGACAATCCCTTCAAAGGGAACGGGCAGTGGCCAAAATGTTTCTGTCGCAGGCATAAGAAGAAGTGAGGGGGTGGCAGCAGGAGTCGCATCGAGAGGCCTGTTCTCCCGGTGTCATCTAGCAATCGTGTCTTGACCAGCAACCCAGCGGTGCTTGAATGGTTGTCCTCGACTTAGTTGCAAGTGACATCAGATATCCCCAGCAAGAGTCGGTGGGTTCCTCTGACACAATGCTTAGTTGGCATTGGCCGGGAGCAGGACCTGCGCCCCCAACTGTCCTCAACCTGCGTCTGTCATATTCTGTTCCCTCAGAGCGAGAAGTACAGATGTAGCAGGGTTAACACACAAACTCTTAACTTACATTTATTAACTTATCGTGTTATCTTGAATCAAAAGCCATTGAAAAGCTAATGAAAGTGATTGCTTAACGCATTTAGTTTAGATAACGCGTGTCATAAAGCATGTGTGCTGACTCTACTACATCTGAATTATATGCCGTAGGCTCGGCTCCATTTTTCAGCGAGGACCAGCTACTAGAGGACAGTCAGAAGCTACTGTCCAGCCATCATCTGGAGGAGACAATAGTAGGCGGGCAAGTAGTGATGATGATGAGAGTCGCATTGGAACAGGTATTGCGAGCTGTCAGGTTCCGTGCCCTAAGACTATTGAGGGGTACATCAGTGACGTGCAGACAGTAGTGGTTGATGATGATGTAGCCGTTCACACTTGGGAGACGGGTGAAGAAGGGGCTTCAGGAGAAGAGGTGGCAGCTTGTGTGTGAGGCAGTTGCTGAGCCAGCAGGGTGGTAGCATGGCCGTGAGTCAGCAGGATGGCAGCAGTGGGAGCCAAATGTGCTTGGGGTAGATCACTCGCTTCGCAGGAGCCTAATTGCCCAGAAGGTAGCGGTGCAAAGGTTCACGGAGGCAGCGGTAGTTTTGGGAAGAAAATGGCAGACTTGGCTGTGTGGCAATTTCTTGTTAAGCCGTCGGAGGAGGTGAACATGGCCATTTGCCGAATTTGTCGGCAGAAGGTGAAGAGTGGCCAGGGTGCCAATGTTGGTACCACAGACCTGCATCAACACATGCAGCATCAGCAAAAAGTGGCCTGGGAGAACCGTGGCTCCGATGTGGTGGTGCAACCTGTCGCAGGTGGCTGCTGCATCACCCAGTGGCACGCACCCAATTTCATGCAGTCAAGGCTCCACCACCTCAGCCGAAAGGAGCTGTCTGTCCTTCCCATCATCTGCTGGTCCTGATGCTCCTGCTCTTCCTCCTCCTAACTCCTCGTTAGTCATTAAAGGGGTATTATCATCTTTATAATCATCTTTCATCCCCCCCACCCCCCTGAGGCTTTTCCTAAATATAATGCTTTTTCTAAATCTTATAGTTTTTAATAAAAATGAAAATTTATATTTTATTGTTTATACTCGCTGCCCATGGATACGGCCACCTATCGCCGGCCGCATCCATGGGCCGCGCCTGCGCACTTCATACTCTGCGATCCTGCGGCCGGCCTCTCGTGAACGCGCACGTCTTATCTCTTTCGGGCGTCCGCGCATGCGCAGTATATCCATCGCGTCTGAGATAGAGCTGCGCATGCGCGGGCATCCGAACAGTTCGGGCGAGTCAGCGGAGTGAGCGGACGGACGTCCGAGGACCGGGATACTATCTCCTAATAGGTAAGCATAATTTCTACTGCCCCACTAATCCACCAACGATTATTGAATATGTGCCAATAAAGGGGGTTCATCGTGATTTCAAAGGGGGCAACTGTATGAATTGTATGTACACTGGGGGCAACTGTATGAATTGTATGGACACTGGGGGCAACTATATGAGTATGGACACTGGGGGCAACTATATGAATTGTATGGACACTGGGGGCAACTATATGAATTGTATGGACACTGGGGGCAACTATATGAATTGGATGGACACTGGGGGCAACTATATGAATTGGATGGACACTGGGGGCAACTATATGAATTGGATGGACACTGGGGGCAACTATATAAAATGGATAGACACTGGGGGCAACTATATGGAAGGTAGGGAGGCACTTATGGGGGCAGATGGAGGAGGCACTTATGGGGCAGATGGAGGAGGCACTTATGGGTCAATATATGCAGAGATGTGTATGTGGCGGTTTAGAATCAATGCGGGTGAAAGATAGAATCAGATGTAGCAGAGCTGAATAAGTGCTGTTCAGCCACAGTACTAATGGTGATGGAAATAGACGGATTTAGCAGAGATGTGTATGTGGCGGTTTAGAATCAATGCTGGTTAAAGAGAAACAGATGTAGGAGAGCTGAATATGTGGCTGTTCTGACACAGTGCTGGTTGAATAGAAAAACTGATGTAGCAGAGCTGTATATGTGGCAGGTCAGCATCAATGCTGGTGAAAGAGAAACAGATGTAACAGAGCTGAATATGCGGGTGTTCTGACACAGTGCTGGTTGAAGAGAGAAACAGATGTAGTAGAGCTGAATATGCGGCTGTTCTGATACAGTGCTGGTTGAATAGAAAAACAGATGTAGCAGAGCTGTATATGTGGCAGGTCAGCATCAATGCTGGTGAAAGAGAAACAGATGTAGCAGAGCTGAATATGCGGGTGTTCTGACACAGTGCTGTTTGAAGAGAGAAACAGATGTAGTACAGCTGAATATGCGGCTGTTCTGATACAGTGCTGGTTGAAGAGAGAAACAGATGTAGTAGAGCTGAATATGCGGCTGTTCTGACACAGTGCTGGTTGAAGAGATAAACAGACAGATGTAGCAGTGCTATATATGAAGCTTTTCAGACACAGTGCTAGAGGGGGAGTAGAATAAAGATGTAGCAGGGCTGTATAGGAAGCCATTCAGCCAAAGTGATGTTAGGGGACTGGAGAAGACACATGTAGCTGAGCTGTATATGCATCTAGAAAAGATACATAGTGTGAGGTTTATACACAACTGGAGTACAGCTGTAATGGAAACAAATCTGCATCAGTGCTGGTGGGTGGGGGTTGGTCAAGCTTTTGGGCTAATGTATAATATGGAATTATAGTTTTTGATGCACAGAATGGGTTTGTAAAAGATCAGACAGATATTTTATGTGTAAAACTGCAGAACAGCCACGTGTTACTGTACACTGAGCTCACTTCACATGGCTCTCTGATGATTCCCCAGCAGGGGGAGGGGCCTCACAGACACTGCAGGCTGCCAGACTGATGAGTCATACTCTTCACATGAACTAGCACGCAGGACTCAGCTCTCAGTGTGATGTCATAAGGAGGCGTGGTCAGCCTTCACTCTAGCTGCCTAAGCCCGCCCAGCCTTAGCTGCAGAAAAAACAGGAAGTGAACAGCTAGCTGGCAGCAATTGAGAATAAAGTAGCAAGATGAGAAAACCCCTTTAAGTCAGCAATCGATCACTGAAGCGATTGCCAAGAGGCAGCAGTATGCGATCACTCATCCAGCAGCGCAGAAGCTGAACGTGCTCCTGGCCAAGTTGCTAGTGCTGCAGTCCCTCCCTTTCCAATTAGTGGACTCTGCACTTTTCAGAGAACTGATGGCTTGTGCCGTTATTTCTTTGGGAAAAAGGCAGTACCATCCCTGCACACATATGTAGAACAGAAGGTGGACCAGTCCTTGAGCCTGTCGATGTCTGCCAAAGTCCATGGCAGCGCCCACATGTGGAGTAGTGATGAGCGGCAGGGGTCATATTCGAATTTGTGATATTTTGTGAATATTTTGATATTTTGTGAATATATTCGTTATATTCTACATAATTTTTTTGTTACTCGAAAATACAAGGTAATGATCGCGCAATATGCGAATATTACGTGATCAATACAGACGTGGGTCAAAATTTAATATATTGCTATATATTAGTTTTTAGAATATTTTCGTCATTTTTTCCATCTAAACAACATGATTCTCCCTGCTTCTTGCTTATGGGCCAATGAGTCATTGGCCCACAAGCAACTTAAAGAGGACCTTTCACCTTGAAAAACATTGTGAACTAAGTATGCTGCCATGGAGAGCGGCGCCCGGGGATCTCCCTGCACTTACTATTACCCCTGGGCGCCACTCCGTTTTCCTGTTATGCCCTCCGGTATCTTCACTCACTAAGTTATAGTAGGCAGTGTCTTCCCTTGTCCTGTGGGCGTCTCCTTATCCTAGGCTGTAGCGCTGGCCAATCGCAGCGCACAGCTTCAGCTACTATTCTGATGCTGCCACCCGCCTGATGCCACACCTGCTGCCAGGTGCTCCTACTGCCACCCACCATCTTCAGCTGGTACTGGTATTGCCCCCCACCTCCCCACTCTATCACTGGGCCACTCTTTGGTCTCCTCATGCTGCTACCACCTCACCACTATGTCACTGGGCCACTCTGTGGTCTCCTCATGCTGCTGCCACATCAACAGTATATTACTGGGCCACTCGCTGGTCTCCTTATGCTGCTGCCACCTTACCACTATGTCAATGGGCCACTCTGTGGTCTCCTCATGCTGCTGTCACCTAAACACTATGTCACGCGGCCACTTTGTGGTCTCCTCGTGCTGCTGCCACATCACCACTCTGTGGTCTCCTCATGCTGATGCTACCTCAACACTATATCACTGGGCCACTTGCTGTTCTCCTTATGCTGCTGCCACCTTACCACTATGTCACTGGGCTACTCTGTGGTTTTCTCATGCTGCTGCCACCTCAAAACTCTGTAGTCTTCTCATGCTGCTGCCACATCACCACTATGTGGTCTACTCATACTGCTGCCACCTCACCACTATGTCAGTGGACCACTCTGTGGTCTCCTTATGCTGCTGCCACATCACTACACTGTGGTGTCCTCATGCTGCTGCCACCTCACCATTATGTCACTGGGCCACCCTGTGGTCTCCTTATGCTGCTGCCACCTCACCACTATGCCAATGGGCCACTCTGTGGTCCTCTCATACTGCTGCCACCTCACCACTAAGTCACTGTGCCACTCTGTGGTCTCCTCATGCTGCTGCCACCTCACCACTATGCCACTGGGCCACTCTGTGGTCTCCTCATACTGCTGCCACCTCACCACTCTGTCACTGGACCACTCTGTGGTCTCCTCATGCTGCTGCCACCTCAACACTATGTCACCTTGACACTTTGTGGTCTCCTCCTGCTGCTCATGCTGTTCCCACCCTCCCCACTCCATGACTGTGCCACTGTTTTGTTTTGTTTTGTGAATGGGGGCCACTTACCTTATGCAGCCCCCTGCAGCTCCCCTGAAATGACCGGAGCGGCCAGTTGCACATGTGCAAGGCCCCTCCATTCATTTTTATGGGAGTTCCTGAGATAGCCAAGTGCTTGGCTCTCTCCGCTACTCCCATAGAAACGAATGCAGCGGCTGCGCACATGTGCGACTGGCCGCTCCGGTCATTTTAGGGGAACTGCAGGGGGTATGGTCTTGTGATTGTCTGGGTCCTAGTGGTAGAACACACATGATCTGATTGTTATACCCTATCCTTTGGATAGGGGATAACTTTAACCAACCAGAATACCCCTTTTTTTCAGTGATGGATGCGCTGTAAGGGTCACAGGACTATTTTCACTGTATGTCATATAAGAAGAACAGTATTTAAAATCTGAAATACCTATAAAAGTAGACCTAAGCTTGTTTTTTTGTACTGTGACATCATGCTGTTTATTAGGAGTTTTTCCATAGGACTGCAGTTAAACCTGCTGCTTTATCTTAAGCCATTGAGTCATCACTGTGCATAAAATAATAAAAACAAAATAATGACAGATCTCTGCACATCTGCATGTATCGGTGCTCTTATACGGGCATTCTGGGACTTGTAGGCTGCTCTGACATTGTGTATTATTTAGGATAATTTGCTCCATCAATGCACAGTTTAATTCTCACTTCTCAGCTTGTCTGTAACGAAAGAATAAAATTAAAGCACGATCTAAAATGAATCACGTCCGCAGAGATATGAAAATAAGTGGCAGAGAATGGAAACAATGGGAGGAGAATGTGACTGACACTCTGAATTTACAGATATATGGTTGAGAGAGTTTTAAATCGGAGCACAGCAGCCGATTGAACTAGCATTTAAAGCAGCACATCTATTATTAAAAAGCTACGCGCACAAGCCGTAATTACTTTATAGCATCTACTGTATGTCAAATAAGCCTCCAGAGCCATCCTGTAGATCCTGGATGGAGACGTAGTCAATTTTATAACCTGATTATTTAATCTTAGGGATAACGATAAAGATAATGAGCAAGATACTTAATCTCTGGCAGCAAAGAAAAAAAGGGGGGTCAGTCAGCACATCCCAATGCGCAGGTGCATGTTGCTATGGCTGAAAACACAAAGTAAAAAATACATCGCAACAGCACTCTGAAAACCAAGTAAAGTATAAAAAAAAGTATGGTAATGCTAATAATATGCTTATTATCTAAATTAGAGGTGCTTGGCGAATACATTTTGTACAAAATTATTTGGGCCTGTCTGCCACACGTCAAGGCGATCTCTGTAAGACGGGAACCTAACACTAAATTCTACCTGTTATGTGCCATTACAGCTACCATACAATTCAGGGAGTGTAGGTTCCACATGCATGCTGGTCCCACCTTAATTTTTGTCATCTTTGGTGCCAAAATGGCCACCATTAAATCCAGGGAATGCAGGTACCAACATGCATGCCGAGCCCACTCCACACCTCTTCTGGTGCCAAATGGCCACTAACGAATGCAATGAGAGTCCACCCTATACCTCTCCTGGTGCCAAATGGCTTCCAGTGAGTGAGGGAGAGCAGGCTAAGCTTTATGCTCACACTAATTAAAATCAGCCTATGGGGCAGACATGCTGGTCAGGAGTGCACGACTGTAGTGTTAGCCACACCTCCAGTGCAAACTGCAAAGATAAAAAGGGGGGGTCAGTCAGCACATCCCAATGTGCAGGTGCACGTTTCTGTGGCTGAAAACACAAAGTAAAAAATACAATGCAACAGTACTCTGCAAACCAAATAAAGTACAAACAAGTGTGCTAATGCTATGCGTATTAAGTAAATTAGAGATGCTTGGTAGAGTTGAGCGAACACCTGGATGTTAGGGTTCGAGAAGATCCGAACTCGACCCGAACTTCGCCCCGAACCCCATTGAAGTCAATGGGGACCCAAACTTTTCGGCACTAAAAAGGCTGTAAAACAGCCCAGGAAAGGGCTAGAGGGCTGCAAAAGGCAGCAAAATGTAGGTAAATCCCCTGAAAACAAATGTGGATAGGTAAATGAATAAAAATAAAATAAATAAAAATTAACCAATATCAATTGGAGAGAGGTCCCATAGCAGAGAATCAGGCTTCATGTCATAGCAGACAATCAGGCTTCATGTCACCCACCACTGGAACAGGCCATTGTCAGATATTTTTAGGCCCCGGCACCCAGACAGAGGAGAGTGGTCCCATAGCAGAGATTCAGGCTTCATGTCATAGCAGAGAATCAGGCTTCATGTCACCCAACACTGGAACAGGCCACTGTCAGATATGTTTAGGGCCCCGGCACCCAGACAGAGGAGAGAGGTCCCAGAGCAGAGAATCAGGCTTCATGTATGTCATAGCAGAGAATCATGCTTCATGTCACCCAACACTGGAACAGGCCACTGTCAGATATTTTTAGGCCCCGGCATCCAGACAGAGGAGAGAGGTCCCATAGCAGAGAATCAGGCTTCATGTCATAGCAGAGAATCATGCTTCATGTCACCCAACACTGGAACAGGCCACTGTCAGATATGTTTAGGCCCCGGCACCTAAACAGAGGAGAGAGGTCCCATTGCAGAGAATCAGGCTTCATGTCATAGCAGAGAATTAGGCTTCATGTCACCCAACACTGGAACAGGCCACTGTCAGATATGTTTAGGCCCCGGCACCCAGACAGAGGAGAGAGGTCCCATAGCAGAGAATCAGGCTTCATGCCATAGCAGAGAATCATGCTTCATGTCACCCAACACTGGAACAGGCCACTGTCAGATATGTTTAGGCCCCGGCACCCAGACAGAGGAGAGAGGTCCCATAGCAGAGAATCAGGCTTCATGCCATAGCAGAGAATCATGCTTCATGTCACCCAACACTGGAACAGGCCACTGTCATATATGTTTAGGCCCCGACACCCAGACAGAGGAGAGAGGTCCCATTGCAGAGAATCATGCTTCATGTCACCCACCACTGTAACAGGCCACTGTCAGATATTTAGGCCCCGGCACCCAGACAGAGGAGAGAGGTCCCATTGCAGAGAATCAGGCTTCATGTCACCCAACACTGGAACAGGCCACTGTCAGATATTTAGGCCCCGGCACCCAGACGGAGGAGAGGTTCATTCAACTTTGGGTTGCCCCGCAATATAATGGTAAAATTAAAAAAAGAGGATTGAATGAAGTGCCCTGGAGTACAAGAATATATTGTTAAGGGGATGTAGTTATAAATGTCTAATCTGCACAAGGGATGGACAGGTCCTGTGGGATCCATGCCTGGTTCATTTTTATGAACGTCAGCTTGTCCACATTGGCTGTGGACAGGCGGCTGCGTTTGTCTGTAATGACGCCCCCTGCCGTGCTGAATACACGTTCAGACAAAACACTGGCCGCCGGGCAGGCCAGCACCTCCAGGGCATAAAAGGCTAGCTCTGGCCACGTGGACAATTTGGAGACCCAGAAGTTAAATGGGGCCGAACCATCAGTCAGTACGGGTAGGGGTGTGCACACGTACTGTTCCACCATGTTAGTGAAATGCTGCCTCCTGCTAACACGTTCCGTATCAGGTGGTGGTGCAGTTAGCTGTGGCGTGGTGACAAAACTTTTCCACATCTCTGCCATGCTAACCCTGCCCTCAGAGGAGCTGGCCATGACACAGCTGCGTTGGCGACATCTTGCTCCTCTTCTGCCTTCGCATTGGGCTTCCACTTGTTCCCCTGTGACATTTGGGAATGCTCTCAGTAGCGCGTCTACCAACGTGCGCTTGTACTCGGGCATCTTCCTATCACGCTCCAGTGCAGGAAGTAAGGTGGGCACATTGTCTTTGTACCTGGGATCCAGCAGGGTGGCAACCCAGTAGTCTGCACAACCCAGTAGTCTGGCAGTTAAAATGTGGGCAACTCTGCTGTCGTTGCGCAGGCACTGCAGCATGTAGTTGCTCATGTGTGCCAGGCTGCCCAGAGGTAAGGACAAGCTGTCCTCTGTGGGAGGCGTATCGTCATCGTCCTGCGTTTCCCCCCAGCCACGCACCAGTGATAGACCCGAGCTGCTTTGGGTGCCACCCCGCTGTGAACATGCTTCATCCTCATCCTCCTCCACCTCCTCCTCATCCTCGTCCTCCTCGTCCTCCAGTAGTGGGCCCTGTCTGGCCACATTTGTACCTGGCCTCTGCTGTTGCAAAAAACCTCCCTCTGAGTCACTTCTAAGAAAAATGGCCTGAAAGTGCTAAAAATGACCCCTCTTCCTCCTCCTCCTCCTCCTCCTGGGCCACCTCCTCTTCCATCATCCCCCTAAGTGTTTTCTCAAGGAGACAAAGAAGTGGTATTGTAACGCTGATAACGGCTTCATCGCCACTGGCCATGTTGGTGGAGTACTCGAAACAGCGCAACAGGGCACACAGGTCTCGCATGAAGGCTCAGTCATTGGTGGTGAAGTGGTGCTGTTCCGCAGTGCGACCGACCCGCACCTGAAACTCCACTATGGCCTGCTGCTGCTCGCACAGTCTGTCCAGCATGTGCAAGGTGGAGTTCCACCTGGTGGGCACGTCACATATGAGGCGGTGAGCGGGAAGGCCGAAGCTACGCTGTAGCGCAGACAGGCGAGCAGCGGCAGGATGTGAACGCCGGAAGCGCGCACAGACGGACCGCACTTTATGCAGCAGGTCTAAATGTCGGGGTAGTTGTGAATGAACTTGTGCACCACCAAATTCAGCACATGCGCCAGGCAAGGGATGTGCGTCAAACCGGCTAGTCCCAGAGCTGCGACGAGATTTCACCCATTATCGCACACCACCAGGCCGGGCTTGAGGCTCACCGGCAGCAACCACTCGTCGGTCTGTTGTTCAATACCCCGCCACAACTCCTGCGCGGTGTGGGGCCTGTCCCCCAACCATATAAGTTTCAGAATGGCCCGTTTACCCCTGGCTGTGCTGAAGTAGGTGGGGAAGGTGTGTGGCTGACTGGATGAGCAGGTGGTAGAAGAGGAGGAAGAAGCCGAGTAGGAGGAGGAGGCTACAGGAGGCAAAGAATGTTGCCCTGCGATCCTTGGCGGCAGAAGGACGTGCGCCAAACAGCTCTCCGCCTGGGGCCCAGCCGCCACTACATTTACCCAGTGTGCAGTTAGGGAGATATAGCGTTCCTGGCCGTGCTTACTGGTCCACGTATCTGTGGTTAGGTGGACCTTGCCACAGATGGCGTTCCGCAGTGCACACTTGATTTTATCGGACACTTGGTTGTGCAGGGAAGGCACGGCTCTCTTGGAGAAGTAGTGGCGGCTGGGAACAACATACTGTGGGACAGCAAGCGACATGAGCTGTTTGAAGCTGTCTGTGTCCACCAGCCTGAATGACAGCATTTCATAGGCCAGTAGTTTAGAAATGCTGGCATTCAGGGCCAGGGATCGAGGGTGGCTAGGTGGGAATTTACGCTTTCTCTCAAATGTTTGTGAGATGGAGAGCTGAACGCTGCCGTGTGACATGGTTGAGATGCTTGGTGACGCAGGTGGTGGTGTTGGTGGTACATCCCATGTTTGCTGGGCGGCAGGTGCCAACGTTCCTCCAGAGGCGATGAAAGAGGCCGAGGCGGCGGCAGCAGCAGAAGAGGCCGAGGCGGCAGCAGCAGAAGAGGTAGCAGGGGGAGCCTGAGTGAGTTCCTTGTTTTTAAGGTGTTTACTCCACTGCAGTTCATGCTTTGCATGCAGGTGCCTGGTCATGCAGGTTGTGCTAAGGTTCAGAACGTTAATGCCTCGCTTCAGGCTCTGATGGCACAGCGTGCAAACCACTCGGGTCTTGTCGTCAGCACATTGTTTGAAGAAGTGCCATGCCAGGGAACTCCTTGAATCTGCCTTTGGGGTGCTCGGTCCCAGATGGCGGCGGTCAGTAGCAGGCGGAGTCTCTTGGCGGCGGGTGTTCTGCTTTTGCCCACTGCTCCCTCTTTGTCTTTTGCTACGCTGTTGGCTCGGTCTCACCACTGCCTCTTCCTCCGAACTGTGAAAGTCAGTGGCACGACCTTCATTCCATGTGGGGTCTAGGACCTCATCGTCCCCTGCATCGTCTTCATTCCTGACCTCCTGTTCAGTCTGCACACTGCAGAAAGACACAGCAGTTGAAACCTGTGTTTCGTCATCATCAGAGACGTGCTGAGGTGGTATTCCCATGTCCTCATCATCAGGAAACATAAGTGGTTGTGCGTTAGTGCATTCTATGTCTTCCACCGCTGGGGAAGGTCTAGGTGGATGCCCTTGGGTAACCCTGCCAGCAGAGTCTTCAAACAGCATAAGAGACTGCTGCATAACTTGAGGCTCAGACAGTTTCCCTGATATGCATGGGGGTGATGTGACAGACTGATGGGCTTGGTTTTCATGCGCCATCTGTGCTCTTTCTGCAGAAGACTGGGTGGGAGATAATGTGAACGTGCTGGATCCACTGTCGGCCACCCAATTGACTAATGCCTGTACCTGCTCAGGCCTTACCATCCTTAGAACGGCATTGGGCCCCACCAAATATGGCTGTAAATTCTGGCGGCTACTGGGACCTGAGGTAATTGGTCCACTAGGACATGTGGCTGTGGCAGAACGGCCACGTCCTCTCCCAGCACCAGAGGGTCCACTAACACCACCACGACAATGTCCGCGTCCCTTACTAGATGTTTTCCTCATTGTTACCGTTCACCACAATAAGAAAAATATTATTTGGCCCAATGTATTGAATTCAAATTCAGGCCTTTTTTTACAGACACCTAACACTATCTGGCTATCTATTTAGGTACCGTATTACACTAATACAGGCATAGCAGTAATGTCAGATTTAGCTGAATATAAATTTGAGGCCTATTATTTAGGCGCTGGGTGACAGGTATACGTTTGCGGACAGAATTAGACTTGGATCTGCACAGTAGCGTGTGTGTGAAGTTATTGAGAATTACCCTATCAGCACCTTGAATCTAATATACCCTTTTAGGGATAGATTTAAAGTAGGCCTGATACAGCAGAAACCACTAATTTAGAGAATTGCAAAATTGGGAATTGTATTTCAACCCAGAACAAAAACTGTGCTTTGACGGACACTAAGTAACTTGACCAGCTAAAGCAATAATGACAGATTTGGATGACTATAAATTTGAGGCCTATTTTTTAGGCGCTGGGTGACAGGTATACGTTTACACACAGAATTAGACTTGGAATTGAACAGTAGCGTGTGTGTGAAGTTATTGAGAATAACCCTATCTGCACCTTGAATCTTATATACCCTTTTAGGGATAGATTTAAAGTAGGCCTGATACAGCAGAAACCACTAATTTAGAGAATTGCAAAATTGGGAATTGTATTTCAACCCACCCAGAACAAAAACTGTGCTTTGATGGATACTAAATAACTTGACCAGCTAAAGCAATAATGACAGATTTGGATGAAAATAAATTTGAGGCCTATTTTTTAGGTGCTGGGTGACAGGTATACGTTTACACACAGAATTAGACTTGGAATTGCACTGTAGCGTGTGTGTGAATTTATTGAGAATAACTTGGTGACAGGCTCAGCTTGACCCTGATGTAGGATATAGCCAAAAAATAACCACACTATTGATGGTTAAATGCACTTTTTGACAGGCTCAGCTTGCCCCTGATGTAGTATATGGCCAAAAATAACCACACTATTGATGGTTAAATGCACTTGATGAAAGCTTGACCCTGATGTAGGATATAGCCAAAAAATAACCACACTATTGATGGTTAAATGCACTTGATGACAGCTTGACCCTGATGTAGGATATAGCCAAAAAATAACCACACTATTGATGGTTAAATGCACTCGTGACAGGCTCAGCTTGCCACTGATGTAGTATATGGCCAAAAAATAACCACACTATTGATGGTTAAATGCACTTCGTGACAGGCTCAGCTTGCCCCTGATGTAGTATATGGCCAAAAAATAACCACACTATTGATGGTTAAATGCACTTGATGACAGCTTGACCCTGATGTAGGATATAGCCAAAAAATAACCACACTATTGATGGTTAAATGCACTTCGTGACAGGCTCAGCTTGCCCCTGATGTAGTATATGGCCAAAAAATAGCCACACTATTGATGGTTAAATGCACTTGGTCACAGGCTCAGCTTGCCCCTGATGTAGTATATGGCCAAAAAATAACCACACTATTGATGGTTAAATGCACTTGATGACAGGCTCAGCTTGCCCCTGATGTAGTATATGGCCAAAAAATAACCACACTATTGATGGTTAAATGCACTTGATGACAGCTTGACCCTGATGTAGGATATAGCCCAAAAATAACCACACTATTGATGGTTAAATGCACCTTGTGACAGGCTCAGCTTTCCCCTGATGTAGTATATGGCCAAAAAATAACCACACTATTGATGGTTAAATGCACTTGATGACAGCTTGACCCTGATGTAGGATATAGCCAAAAAATAACCACACTATTGATGGTTAAATGTACTTGGTGGCAGCTTGTGCTGGCGCACCACAAGACACAAAATGGCCGCCGATCAACCCAGAAAAAAGTGAATGAAAAACGCTCTGGGCAGCCTAAAAACAGTGAGCAATTGAATAGCAGCAGTTCAATGATCCACAGCTGTAGATCGATCACTGAATGAAGTCTTTTGGAGGAGTTAATCACTGCCTAATCTCACCCTAACAGCAGCTGCAACCTCTCCCTACACTGATCAGAGCAGAGTGACGTGCGGCGCTGCGTGACTCCAGCTTAAATAGAGGCTGGGTCACATGGTGCACTGGCCAATCACAGCCATGCCAATAGTAGGCATGGCTGTGATGGCCTCTTGGGGCAAGTAATATTACGCTTGTTGATTGGCTGCTTTGCAGCCTTTCAAAAAGCGCCAAGAAAGCGCTGAACACCGAACCCGGACTTTTACGAAAGTTCTATACAGTTCGGGTTCACTCATCCCTAGTTTCTACCACCAGAAATACTGTTATGTTGCTGACTGACATTAGCGATTCGCTAATATCAGCACTACATAACATTATGTTTCTAACATTAGTCCCTGCAGCAGTTTTTGTAAAAAATTCACTTTCATTATATGCTAATGAGCCTCTAGGTGCTATGTGGGCGTAAAATCAGCACCTAGAGGCTCCGTCCACTCACCCATTATCCCGCCCAGGTCCCATGTTCTGCCCGCCACGCTCCTCTTGATTGATGCCACGGTCCACTGCGTCATTGAAGAAATCCCGCGCCTGCGCCGCTTACTTCTGTCTTCGGCGAAGGCGCAGTGAGTGAAGGCCGCTCTCCTGATGCCGGCTTCATCACTGTGATGTAGTCTGCGCAGGCGCAGTGAGGAATCCGGCACCAGGAGCGCATCATTCACTCATTGAGCCTGCTCCGAAGACAGAAGTGAACCACGCAGGATTTCGGCAATGACGCGGTGGACCGTGGCATCAATCAAGAGGAGCGGGGCGGGCAGAACAGGGGACCTGGGCGGGATAATGGGTAAGTGAACGGAGCCTCTAGGTGCTGATTTTACGCCCACATAGCACCTAGAGGCTCATTAGCATATAATAAAAGTGCATTTTTTACAAAAACTGCTGCAGGGACTAATGTTAGAAATATACTGTTATGTAGTGTTTACATTAACCCTTTAAACTGTATAACTTGGTTCAAAAGTTGTGGATATCCTTCCACAAGCTCCTCACAATAGTTGGTCAGAGTTTGAGCCCATTCCTCCTGACAAAACTGGTGTAGCTGAGCCACGTTTGTTGGTCGCCTTGCTCGCACCTGCCTTTTCAGCTTTGCCCATAAATTTTCAATAGGATTGAGATCTGGGCTTTGTGATGGTCACTGCAAAACATTGACTTTGTTATCCTTAAGCCACTTTGTAACCAGTTTGGCAGTATGCTTCGGGTCATTGTCCATTTGGAAGACCCATTTCCACCCAATCTTTAACTTCCTGGCTGATGTCTTGAGATGTTGCTTCAGTATTTCCACATAATCTTCTTTCCTCATGATGCTATTTATTTTGCTGCAGTCCCTCCTGCAGCAAAATAACCCCACACGTATTTTAACAGTTGGGATGGTGTTCTAAGGCTTCCAAGCTTCTCCCTTTTTCCTCCAAACGTATCAATGGTCCTTATGACCAAAAAGTACAATTTTAGTTTTGTCGGACCACAGGACATGTCTCCAAAATTGTAGGTCTTTGTTCCTGTGTGCATTTGCAAACATTAATCTGGCTTTTTTATGTTTCTTTTGGAGTAATGTAATCTTCCTGGCAGAGTGGCCTTTTAGCCCATGTTGATACAGTACTCATTTCACTGTGGATATTGACACAATATTACCAGCTTCCGCCATCATCTTCACAAAGTCTTTTGCTTTTGTTCTTGGGTTGATATGCACATGTCAGACCAAAGCACGTTCATCTCTAGGACACAGAACTTGTCTCCCTCCTGAGCGGTATGATGGCTGCACATACCCATCTTATTTGTGCTTGTTTATAATTGTATGTAAATATGAACGAGGCACTTTCAGGTATCTTGAAATTGCACCCAAGGTTGAGCCAGACTTGTGCAAGTCTACAATTATCTTCCTGATATATTGGCTGATTTCTTTAGACTTTCCTGTGATGCTACACAAAGAAGCAGTGTGTTTCAGGTGTGCATTTAAATACATCAACAGCTGTGTTTCTAATTAACTCAGATGTTGCCAATAAACCTAACAGAAGCTTCCAAACACATGACGTCATCATATGGACAGTCCAGAATTGTTTAACCCCTTAAGGACCAGGCTCATTTTCACCTTCAGGACCAGGCAATTTTTTGCAAAACTGACCAGTGTAACTTTATGTGGTGATAACTTTAACATGGGCCACTGAGTAAGGGGTAAGAGGTCCCTGAAACGCGTCTGGCGTGAACAGCTTATAACTCCCATTGGATCCACGAAAGAGGCCTCTACACGGACGATTACAAAAATCTGCAAAAATTTTAGAATAAATTCGAACAACTGGAGCGCTCCAAACAGCATAACAACTTCTGTATCCAAAACTTCGGCACCAACTCCCGCGATACTTCCACTGTGAATCACATGCTACAATCCCACAACAGATCACGTGACATGCCGGCGTCCGTGTGAACAAGCTGGGGATATTCAACACAGCAGCGACTACAATACCGGGTTTGTAAGGCCGTAACTTCGGATACATTATATCGTCACCGACTAAGGAGAAGGTAAGACCCGTTAGTGTTCCATGTAGTGCAAACCAGCACTCTATCTGGTACTATTTGCAACAATCGGGTCCAGACATTTTATCAGCAATTAAATACAAGACTATTTACCCCCTTTGAAGATCTCTCTGTTGGAGAGGCTAGCCACTAACACATGATTTAACAACATTTGTCCATCTAAATTAAGTGCACCTATCTGGAATAGAGGAACAATACAAATACGTGCTAGACTCTACTGCTCAAGAAAGTACTTTTGTCCGCATACAAGCAATTTGATATTTTTGTGCGTTTGACTGGTTTGATCTAAACTACAGACCCCCAATTATTTGCTATCAGTAGGTTGTATTATCTGTAACATACAGTTTCATATGTGATTTTTTATTTGATTTAATTTGCATTTTATATTGTATTTTATTCATTGGTTTTGGATATTAAATGAATGTGATCACTTTATATTGGAGGTACTTTTGATTTTATATCCACACATACAGAGTGCCAGTCCACAGTAATTTTCTATTTCCAATATTTTTCTCTGTACAGGTGATACAGCTATTCGGACTAGAGCACCTGGTCCCTGTCACATAGGAGTGAGCTATTCCTATTATTTAAAATCCACATAACTTTAAAACGCTTTGACTTATACAGGCCGTTCTGAGAATGTTTTTTCGTCACATATTGTACCTCATGACACTGGTAAAATGGAGTAAAAAAAAAATATTTTTATTTGTAAAAAAACACCAAATTTGCTAAATAATTTGAAAAATTTGCAAATTTCCAAGTTTCAATTTCTCTACTTCTATAATACATATTAATATCTACAAAAATAGTTAATACTTTACATTTCCCATATGTCTACTTCATGTTAGGATAATTTTGGGAATTACATTTTATTTTCGGTGGACGTTAAAAGGCTTAGAAGTTTAAAAGTAAATCTTGAAATTTCTCAGAAATTTTCAAAAACCAACTTTTTAAGGACCAGTTTAGGTCTGAAGTCACTTTGTGAGGCTTACATAATAGAAACCACCCAAAAATGACCCCATTCTAGAAACTTCACCCCTCAAGGTATTCAAAACTGATTTTACAAACATTGTTAACCCTTTAGGTGTTCCACAAGAATTAATGGAAAATAGAGATACAATTTTAAAATTTCACTTTTTTGGCAGATTTTCCATTTTAATATTTTTTTTTTCCAGTTACAAAACAAGGGTTAACAGCCAAACAAAACTCAATATTTCTGGCCCTGATTCTGTAGTTTACAGAAACACCCCATATGTGGTCGTAAACTGCTGTACGGGCACACGGAAGGGCGCAGAAGGAAAGGAATGCCATGCGGTTTTTGGAAGGCAGATTTTGCTGGACTGGTTTTTTTGACACCATGTCCCATTTGAAGCCCCCCCTGATGCACCCCTAGAGTAGAAACTCCATAAAAGTGACCCCATATAAGAAACTACACCTCTCAAGGTATTCAAAACTGATTTTACAAATGTCATTAACCCCTTAGGTGTTCCACAAGAATTTATGGAAAATAGAGATACAGTTTCAAAATTTCACATTTTTGGCAGATTTTCCAGTTTAATATTTTTTTCCAGTTACAAAGCAAGGGTTAACAGCCAAACAAAACTCAAAATTTATGGCCCTGATTCTGTAGTACCAAAACACCCCATATGTGGTTGTAAACTGCTGTATGGGCACACGGCAGGGCGCAGAAAGAAAGGAATGCCATGCGGTTTTTGGAAGGCAGATTTTGCTGGACTGTTTTTTTGGCACCATGTCCCATTTGTAGCCCCCTGATGCACCCCTAGAGTAGAAACTCCAAAAAAGTGACCCCGTTTTGGAAACTACGGGATAGGGTGAAAGTTTTGTTGGTACTAGTTTAGGGTACATATGATTTTTGTTTGCTCTATATTACACTTTTTGTGAGGCAAGGTAACAAGAAATAGCTGTTTTGGCACCGTTTTTTTTTTTTTTTTGTTATTTACAACATTCATCTAATAGGTTAGATCATGTGGTATTGTTATAGAGCAGGTTGTCACGGACGCGGCGATACCTAATATGTATACAATTTTTTTTATTTATGTAAGTTCTACACAATGATTTTATTTTTGAAACAAAAAGAAATCATGTTTTAGTGACTCCATAGTCTGAGAGCCATAGTTTTTTCAGTTTTTGGGTGAATTTTTTACGTACTGTAGGGTCTAATTTTTTGCGGGATGAGATGCTTGTTTGATTAGCACTATTTTGGGGTGCATATGACTTTTTGATTGCTTGCTTTTACACTTTTTGTGATGTAAGGTGACAAAAAATGGTTTATTTAGCTCAGTTTTTATTTTTTAATTTTTTACGGTGTTCATCTGAGGGGTTAGGTCATGTGATATTTTTATATAGCTGGTCGATATGGATTTGGCGATACCTAATATGTATAACTTTTTTTCTATGTATGTAAGTTTTACACAATAATATAATTTTTTAAACAAAAAAAATATCATGTTTTAGTGTCTCCATATACTGAGAGCCATAGTTTTTTAAGTTTTCGGGCGATTATCTTAGGTAGGGTCATATTTTTTGCGGGATGAAATGATGGTTTGATTGGCACTATTTTGGGGTGCATATGACTTTTTGATCGCTTGCTATTACACTTTTTGTGATGTAAGGTGACCAAAAAATGGTTTATTTAGCACAGTTTTTTTTTTTTTTTTACTGTGTTCATCTGAGGGGTTAGGTCATGTGATATTTTTATAGAGCCAGTTGATATGGACTCGGCGATACCTAATATGTCTACTTTCCCCCCCCCCCCCTATTTTTGGGGAAAATTACGTTCTTGTTAATTTTGACTTGAAACTTTTAATTTTTGGGGGCGAAAACTTTATTTTTTAAACTTTTCTTTTCACTTTTTTTTGTCCCACTTTGGGACTTCAACTTTTGGGGGTCTAATCCTTTACAATGCATTCCAATACTTCTGTATTGGAATGCATTGGCTGTATGAGTAATACTGTGTGTATTACTCATACAGCAGGGCGTACCTGTATGCCCTGTGTCCTAAAGAGGTTAAAGGCATAGTAATCTCAGTGTATGTAAACTTTTGACTTTACAGAAAGTAATAAAAATGCCTTAAAACATTCAACAGTAATCATTGGAAAAACATTTACAAGGTATACATTACAAGGCTTCAAATCATCAACCTCATAAAGTTGATAGATTATTTTGAATCACAGGTTACAAAACAGTTGGTAACTTATCAGATGCTGCACTTTAATTAGTAAATAGGTGGGCCATTCTAAAATGAATACACTTCTAAAATGGAAGAAAACACCTATTAAATGAATTAATTAAAATACAATTGAACACAGCGGCAAATGTGGTCTGTAATGAGAGAATAGCTTGTACAGAGTAGAATATCAGCGGGTGAAATAAACTATCTTACCGATTGGATGAAATGTAATAAGGGTCACAGCAATTGATTTACCTAAACTTAATGTAATTATCCAACTTAACACGTCTCATGAAATGTCCCATCCTCTTTCCATTAAAAACAGATCAAAGATTTTTTTTTTTTAATCAATTGAAGAACAGTTTTATAGAAGCTATATACATAGTTATACGTGGAACTGCAGGTAATCAAATAAACATTAAGCCTTTAACTAAATAAACTTTGTAGAGACTCGGTTAAATCTTATATTGCTGGTGTCTAATATGGGAAAGGGGGCATAAGCCAAGACATAAAGTCACCAAGGTCAAAAAACCATTAAATGAGTCTTTCAAATGCAATTATTTATTACTTTTTTCCTAGGTCTAGCTAAAAACATTTTGCCTAACAGAGGGCTACAGAGGTTAATGTTCAATAAATATGAGATGTAGGAGAAGCATCTTGTTTTCGAATTTAGTTCTCATTAAGATAAACTGTTCTTGCCAATGGCAATGTAATACATTTTGAATACAGTTGAATAATGTGCATTCATTAAAAGAGATAATATTCATAACTTTGCAGGATAACAAGCTGAACTTAATGGAACTATGTCTTTTCTCAGCCTTAGGCCTCTCTCATACGACCGTATGGCTTTTTCAGTATTTTGCAGTCCGTTTTTCACAGATCCGTTGTTCCATTTTTTGTTTCCGTTGAGTTTCTGTTTCCGTTCCGTTTTTCCATATGGCATATACAGTATACAGTAATTACATAGAAAAAATTGGGCTGGGCATAAAATTTTCATTGGATGGTTCCCTAAAAACGGAATGGATACGGAAGACATACGGAGTACATTCTGTATGTGTTCCGTTTTTTTTGCAGAATCATTGACTTGAATGGAGCCACAGAACGTGATTTGCGGGCAATAATAGGACATGTTCTATCTTTCAACGGAATGGAAAAACGGAAATACGCAAATGGAATGCATACGGAGTACATTCCGTATTTTTTTGCGGAACCATTGAAATGAATGGTTCAGTATACGGACCGTATACGGAACCCAAAAAACGGCCCGCAAACCGGAAAAAAAAAACGGTTGTGTGAAAGAGGCCTTACAAGCTAAGCTACAATGTTACTTAGTGAGATGTGGAGAGTGAAGATTTTAAACATGTGGAAAGAATTTATATCTTGTTCTTGGTCAAAAGTGACCACAGCATCAAAGTGGTTTAACCCCTTAAGGACCCATGACGTACATGTACGTCATTTCTTTGCAGGACTTAAAGACCTGTGACGTACATGTACTTCATGGGGATCGGGCGGGTGCAGGAGCTGCGCCCGCCCGATCCGCGGCAGGGGTCCGGCAGTCAATGATAGCCGGACCCCTGCTGAATGTGCCAGCATCGGTGAAATCACAGATTCCAGCGCATTAACCCTTCATGTGCCACGGTCAGCGCTGACCGCGACACATGCGATGTCGGGGGCGGGGATCGCGCTGTCATCGGGTCCCCGTGCTGCTGTGATGGGGACCTGATGGCATGGAAGGCAGCCTGATGCCTTTTTTGGGCATCAGGGCTGCCTTCTGGTGGAGAGCCTGTGAGATCCAGCCCCCTGGATCTCACAGGCAGGAATCTGTATTAATACATACTGTATTACTCATACAGCCAATGCATTCCAATACAGTATTGGAATGCATTGTAAAGGGGATCAAACCCCCAAAAGTTGAAGTCCCAAAGTGGACCAAAAAAATAAAGTGAAAAAAAAGTTGAAAAAATAAAGTTTTACCCCCAAAAAATTAAAAGTTTCAAGTAAAAAAACTAAACAAAAACATCATTTTCCCTAAATATAGAAAAAAATAATCAAAAATAGGGAAAAAAGAAAAGTAGACATATTAGGTATCGCTGCGTCCATATCGACCGGCTCTATAAACATATCACATGACCTAACCCCCGGATGAACACCGTAAAAATAAAAAATGTAAAACTGTGCTAAATAAAAAAAAATTTGGTCACCTTACATCACTAAAAGTACACAAAGCGATCAAAAAGGCGTATGCTCGCCAAAATAGTACCACTCTAGCCGTCACCTCATCCTTCAAAAATATGAGCCCCTACCTAAGACAATCGCCCAAAAAAATTAATAAATATGGATTAGAATATGGAGACACTAAAACATTATAGTTTTTTTTTTTTTTTAATGCTGTTATTGTGTAAAAATTAAAAGTAAATAAAAAAGTATACATATTAGGTATCGCCGCGTCTGTAAGAGACTGCTGTATAAAAATATAACATGACCTAACCCCTCAGGTGAATACCATTTAAATAAAACGATGTAAAAAAATTGTAAAAAATTACATCACAAAAAGTGTAATAGCAAGCAATCAAAAAGTTATACACACCCCAAAATAGTGCCAATCAAACCATCTCATCCTGCAACAATTACTCCCTACCTAAGATAATCGCCCAAAAACTGAAAAAACTATGGCTCTCAGACTATGCAGACACTAAAACATGATTTTTTTTGTTTCAAAAATGAAATCATTGTGTAAAACTTCCATAAAAAAAAAGTCGACATATTCGGTATAGCCTCATCCTTAATAACCTGCTCTAAGAAAACATCCCATTACCTAACCCCTCAGGGGAATACCATAAAGTGTAAAAAAAAGACATTTTTTGTCACCTTACATCACAAAAAGTGTAATAGCAAGCAATCAAAAAGTTATACGCACCCCAAAATATCATCCAATCAAACCATCATCTCATCCCGCAAAAAACATACCCTACCTAAGATAATCGGCCAAAAACTAAAAGAAAACTATGGCTCTTAGACTATGGAGACACTAAAACATTATAGTTTTTTTTTTTTTTTAATGCTGTTATTGTGTAAAAATTAAAAGTAAATAAAAAAGTATACATATTAGGTATCGCCGCGTCTGTAAGAGACTGCTGTATAAAAATATAACATGACCTAACCCCTCAGGTGAATACCATTTAAATAAAACGATGTAAAAAAATTGTAAAAAATTACATCACAAAAAGTGTAATAGCAAGCAATCAAAAAGTTATACACACCCCAAAATAGTGCCAATCAAACCATCTCATCCTGCAACAATTACTCCCTACCTAAGATAATCGCCCAAAAACTGAAAAAACTATGGCTCTCAGACTATGCAGACACTAAAACATGATTTTTTTTGTTTCAAAAATGAAATCATTGTGTAAAACTTCCATTAAAAAAAAGTCGACATATTCGGTATAGCCTCATCCTTAATAACCTGCTCTAAGAAAACATCCCATTACCTAACCCCTCAGGGGAATACCATAAAGTGTAAAAAAAAGACATTTTTTGTCACCTTACATCACAAAAAGTGTAATAGCAAGCAATCAAAAAGTTATACGCACCCCAAAATATCATCCAATCAAACCATCATCTCATCCCGCAAAAAACATACCCTACCTAAGATAATCGGCCAAAAACTAAAAGAAAACTATGGCTCTTAGACTATGGAGACACTAAAACATGATTTTTTTTTGTTTCAAAAATGAAATCATTGTGTAAAACTTACATATATAAAAAAAAAGTTTACATATTAGGTATTGCAGTGTCGGGAATAACCTGCTCTATAAAAATATCACATGACCTAACCCCTCAGGTGAATACCGTAAAAAAAAAAAAAGTGTAAAAAAATTTTTTTTTTGTCACCTTAAATAACAAAAAGTGTAATAGCAAGCGATCAAAAAATTATATGCACCCTATAATAGTACCAATCAAACCGTAATCTCATCCTGAAAAAAATTAGCCCCTACACAAGACAGTCGCCCAAAATGTAAAAAAAACTAAGGCTTTCAGAATATGGAGACACAAAAAAATATTTATTTTCAAAAATACTTTATTATGTAAAAGTGAAACAAACAACCAAAAAAGTCATATTTGGTATTTTCACCTCCGTAGCAACCTGCTCTATAAAAATACCACATGATCTAACCTGTCAGATGAACACTAAATAACAAAAAATAAAAACGGTGCCAAAACAGCCATTGTTTGTTACCTTGCCTCACAAAAAGTGTAATATAGAGCAACCAAAAATCATATGTACCCTAAAATAGTACCAACAAAACTGCCACCTTATCCCGTAGTTTCCAAAATGGGCTTGCTTTTTTGGAGTTTCTACTTTAGGGGTACATCAGGGGGGGCTTCAAATGGGACATGGTGTCTAAAAACCAGTCCAGCAAAATCAGCCTTCCAAAAACGGTATGGCGTTCCTTTCCTTCGGCGCAATGCCGTGTGCTAGTACAGCAGTTTACAACCACATATGGGGTGTTTCTGTAAACTACAGAATCAGGACCATAAATATTAAGTTTTGTTTGGCTGTTAACCCTTGCTTTGTAACTGTAAAAAATGGATTCAAATGGAAAATCTGCCAAAAAAGTGAAATTCTGAAATTTCATCTCTATGTTCCATTAATTCTAGTGGAACACCTAAAGGGTTAACAAATTTTGTTAAATCAGTTTTGTATACCTTGAGGGGGTGTAGTTTCTAAAATGGGGTCACTTTTTTGGAGTTTCTACTCTAGGGGTGGATCAGGGGGTCTTCAAATGTGACATGGCAGCTTAAAATTATCCAAGTGAAATCCATTAATTCTTGTTAAACACTTAAAGGGTTAAAAAAAATTTTGTAAAATCAGTTTTGTATACCTTGAGGGGTGTAGTTTCTAAAATTTTTGGAGTTTCTACTCTAGGGTTGCATCAGAGGGGTTTCAAATGGGACATGGTGTCAAAAAACCAGTCCAGCAAAATCTGTCTTCCAAAAACCGTATGGCATTCCTTTCCTTCTGTGCCCTGCCGTGTGCCCGTACAGCAGTCTATGACCACATATGGGGTGTTTCTGTAAACGACAGAATCAGGGCCATAAATATTGAGATTTGTTTGGCTGTAAACCCTTGCTTTGTAACTGGAAAAATTGATTCAAATGGAAAATCTGCCAAAAAAGTGAAATTTGGAAATTTTATCTCTATTTTCCATTAATTCTTGTGGAACACCTGAAGGGTTAACAAAGTTTGTAAAATCAGTTTTGAATACCTTGAGGGGTTTAGTTTGTAAAATGGGGTCATTTTTGGGTGGTTTCTATTATGTAAGCCTTACAAAGTGACTTCAGACCTGAACTGGTCCTGAAAAAGTGGGTTTTAGAAATGTTTGCTTCTAAACTTCTAAGTAGGGTTGAGCGAACCCAAACTGTAAAGTTTGAGTTCGTCCCGAACTTTAGGATTTTTGGACCCCAGACCCGAACCCGAACATTTCAGTAAAATGGGTTCGGTGTTCAGCGATTTCTTAGCGCTTATTGATTGGTTGCTCTGACCTTAGAAGCCATCACAGCCATGCCTAATAATAGCATGGCTGTGATTGGCCAGTGCAGGATGTGACCCAGCCTCTATATAAGCTTGAGTCACGTAGCGTTGCACGTCACTTGGCTGTTACTGTAGGAAGAGGAGGCTGCTGGTGATTTCAGGGAGAGAATAGGAGAGAATCTATGATCAGAACTCGAATCTAACTCAGGGATCTACATGCATTTAGTTGTGTGGGTGCAGTGCACAATCTTTTTACCCTGCCCTGAGCCCAGTGACAGATAGTGTTGAGCGCGAATATTTGAATATCGAATATTTTTAGCGAATATCGGCACTTCGCTAATTTGCGAATATTTTAAATATAGCACTATAAATTCGCTATTTCAAATATTAATTTATTATTTTTTTATTTTTATTGTTATATTTTTTTCTTTCCCACTTCCCAAAAGTAGTTCTTACCTGTACTGAGGATTCCTGGCTTCCTGGCTGCTCCAGTCAGTGCCCGTTGCCACTTCTGCCGACTTCCGTGCTCATGGAGCGTCCCCATCACCATGGGAACACCTCCATACTAGAATGTACTGTCGGATGTGAGAATTAAGTTGAAATCGCAATGCGATTACTTCAAGTTATATTAATCGACTTGCGATTTCAACTTAGCACTGCTATATTCCATATTCGTTAACTTTTTTTAATTCTAGCAAGCTGACCCATTAGAAACACAGCTCTAAGTTGAAATTGCAATTCGAATATTATAACTTGAAGTAATCGCATTGCGATTTCAACTTAGACCTGGCTTACTATGGTTGGCTTGGTAGAATTAGCGAAGATGACGAATATGACGAATGTATTCGTCATATTCCTCAAAACGAAGATAACGAAGTATTCTCCATCTTCGTTTTAGCTCCATATTCGTCAACTTCGCTAATTCTAGCAATCAAATAGGAAAGTTGACTATAGAGACAGTTGTGTTTAATTCGCTATGCGATTATATTACTTAGCTTTTTTAAATAAATATAATAATTATAATAATTATCAAGTATTATAATTATTTTATTTATTTAAAAAAAAGTTAAGTAATATCGCATAGCGAATTAAAAACTTAACTGTCTCTAGTCAACTTTCCTATTTGATTGCTAGAATTAGCGAAGTTGACGAATATGGAGCTAAAACGAAGATGGAGAATACTTCGTTATCTTCGTTTTGAGGAATATGACGAATACATTCGTCATATTCGTCATCATCGCTAATTCTAAATATCAAACCAATAGGAAAGTTACTTTAAGTTAAAATCGCAATACGCGATTATATAGATCGCATATTAATCGCGATAACTAGAATAAAGACGAATATTCGATTTTGACGAATATGAGACGAATATTCAAGCGAATATTTGCGAATTTCGTCAAAATCGAATATGGCACATCCCGCTCACCACTAGTGACAGAAAAAAATAACTGTCATCCATTTGTTAGCTAGGTGGGCGGCGGCAGCGGCCATTTCATACAAGCCCAGGCACCAGCAAAGCAACTGAGCTTTTGTGACAAGGATTAGTCAATGTGCAATTTAAGCTAGAAATACAGCCTTAATTTCATGGGTTTTTAAAAACACACTTTTTTGCCAAAATACACAATTTTACAGCCCTTGCAGTATCAGCACGTGTGAAATTCAAGGGTTCCCTTACGTCCTACCAGCAGCACAGATGGGGGTTAACCACCCCACATGGACTGGGAGGAACCGGCGGAATTTTAATGAGCCCAAGTAATAATTAAACACTTAAACCTCCCCTATAAAGGAGGAAATCACCTCCAGCCCATTGTGTTTTTTTCTGTCCTCTGGACAGGTGGACTAGGCGGTGATTCCCCCTCTCTTAGGGGGGAATCTTTTTTTCATGTTATCTGCGGGCTTTGCCTCCGCTTTTACTACTATGGCTTGTCCGGCAGCTTACCTGCTGCCGGCGCTGCGCAGCGGTGCTTCGCTGCGGTGCGTTTTTCGGCGTTCTCGGTCCTTTTCCTTGCGGCCGCTGGGCGCCGCCATCTTCCGAATCTGACGTCACTTCCGGAATTTTTTCCTTGCGACGAGATTTTGCGTCATTATTGCGATTTTTTTATATATAATTCGCAATTTTCCCTCCGGTTGAAGGTTTTATTGTATTCCTTCCTGGGGGGGAAACCTTTTTATTTACTGTTATGTGTTTTCTCCTCTGGGGGCGGGGACTCGGCTCTGAGCACACTCCCTTCCCTATTTAAGGAAACATTGTGAACCAGGTCGTTCTCTGGCTGCACATGCTTTTTAAGCTAGCTCCCATAAGCTGGTGTTCCTCCACTTATTGGTGCCTTATTTCTGGTCCTCATTTTCAGCCTTTTCTTTTACCTTTCTCCTGAAACATTTATTGGTTGTTTACTTATCCTTTTTTTCTTTTTTCCTGCAGTGAGGTCGGTCAACAGTTATTCTAAGCTGAATTTACCTGCACTCGTCAGATCGCAGAAGATAAGCAGCTTGGGGCTTGGTAGGAACCAGCTTGGGAGACTGGTTAGGAATCCCTTGTTCCGTTGACTTTAAGAAAAAAAAAAAAAAAGCCTCCACGGGATTCGAATGGCAGAAAGGGAAAGCGGAAACATTTTTCGTGCTTTGATTGTAGCGCGCTTTTGGAGGATAGCTGTCCCTACTCCAGGTGTGACGGCTGAGGGTCCAACCTTCCACCGAATCTACGATGCAGGATATGAATCAGTGGGTAAAGATCTATGTTGATGGATCCATCAAAGGGGTTATAAGCCTGCTGGGTGAGAGGCTTCCTACTCAGACTCCTATGGAGTCTTCGGCTCCAGTAGAGAGACCGTCCGTAGTCTCCTTGAGTTCATCCTCCTCGGATGAGGAGGAGCTTACTTCATGCTTCTTTCCTCCTGATAAGACGCAAAATTTATTTAAGTCCATCAGGTCGGGGGACCATGATGTTGACCTGGGGGAGCCCTCTGATCCTGCTAGTCGGGCACTTTGTGTCTTTAAAGCGGATGAGACCCTCCTCTCTGTCATGTGCACAGAGTGGAAGAAACCCGAAAGGGGTCCGATTCTAACTAAAGATTCAGAACCATGTTTCCGGTGGCTAAACCCTTGGTGGAATCGTGGGGTTCCATTCCCAAGGTGGACATGGCAATTGCCAAACTGTCCAAGCGCAATCTGGTTCCTGCGGACGATGGGTCGAGTCTGCAGGATCCCCTTGACAGGAGAGCAGAGTGCACACTCAGGAGAGGTTATACGGCAGCTGCAGCTTCCGCGTCTACGGCCATCGCTGCTACAGAAGTTTCTACCTTCCTCCGGTCTCGATTAAACCAGATCCAGATGGATGTGGATCAGAAGGTGTCTCGGGACGACATTCTGGCGGCTTTCAAGACTGTCAACCTGGCGATGAATTTACTGTCTGATACAGCGCAACAACATTTGAAGTTGGCGGACAAAACCATAAGCCTGGTGTCAGCAGCCCACAGGCCTTTGTGGCTTAAGCCTTGGGTCGCTGACAATTCCATGTAGCCTTCCCTTTGAGCCCAACCGTTTGTTCGACTCAGAGTTGGATAAGATTATGGAAGACCTGTCAGATTAAAAGGGGAAGAGTCTTCCCCAACAGTCCTTTCGGGGGCGGGGAAGACAAAACCGTGGTGGTAGGTCTGACCAGCAGTCAAGAGCCCGGAGGGACTGGGGAGCGCAGCGAAGAGGTTCGAGGTGCTCTCGTGAAGGAGCAAAGGATAAAAAATCCACCTCCTGACTACGGGCCTCCTCAAGGCTCTTGGATGACTCCCGTGACTCCTGCCATCCTGCCAGAAGACTTCCCTACTCCCCTGCCTCATCTTCCCATCGGAGGTCAGCTCTCCCACTTCAAGGACATCTGGATCCGAGAGATTTCGGATCCCTGGGTCCTGAATGTCATATCAGAGGGGTACTCATTCAATCTTCTTTCTCTGTCTCCGGACAGGTTCATCAGAACCAAACTTCCACAGGCCGCAAGGCAGTCGGTTCTGGAGGCTTACATTCAGGATTACATCCACAAGGGGGCTCTGGAGGAGGTTCCGGCAGGGGAACGGGGCTTAGGGATTTACTCACTAGTGTTTTTGGTTCCCAAGGTGTCAGGGGATCTCCAGATGATTATCGATTTGAGATTCTTCAATCGATACGTAAGTAAGGTTCCGTATGGAAACCATCAGGTCAGTGGTTCACATTCTCAATCCTGGAGATGTGACGTCAACCCTGGACCTCAAGGATGCATAATTGCACATCCCGATTCATCCTGCTTCCAGGAAATATCTCAGGATCGCGGTCCAGGTGTCAGGTGTCACCAGACACCTTCAGTTCGTTGCCCTTCCCTTTGGCATTTCTTCTGCCCCTCACACTTTCACCAAGGTGGTAGTTTCTGTGGTGGCGGCTAGCACTCCAAGGACTGACCATCATTCCTTATCTGGACAATTGGCTTTTAAAAGCCTCTTCCTTGTGGCGATTTCCTTTCTGTTCTGCCTAAGGTGGATCATCAACTGGCAGAAGTCGAACGTGAGCCCGTCGACTTCAGTAAGATATTTAGGCTTCATAATCGACTCCGTTGGGAGATCTCTCCGGTTGACTCCAGAAAAAAGATCCCGAATACAGAACATGGCAGAATTCCTATCCGTGCCTTGGCGAGTTCCAATTTGGACTCTCATGAAGATGTGGGGGCTCATGTCAGCGTCTGCGTAAGCAGTCCCTTTGGCTTTATGGCATCTCCGGCCGCTGCAGTCGGAGGTTCTCTCCAAATGGAATGGCAGCCCCGCCGAGCTGAACTCCCTGTGCTCCCTGTCTTGGCAAACTCGGCATTCCCTCAGATGGTGGAGCCATCTTTTAGATGGGAAGTCTATGACCCAGCCAACCTGGGTCATATTGACAACAGATGCGTCCCAAGTAGGCTGGGGTGCTCATCTAGATGATTCTCCAGTGCACAGATCCTGGTCTCCTCAGGAGCGGCTCCTCTCATCCAATCTCCGCGAGATTCAAGCTATCCGGCTACCCCTCCTTCACTTTGCCCCTCAGATCCGGGGCAAAGCGGTGAAAGTCCAGTCAGACAATATGACTGCAGTACTTTACATCAACAAGCAGGGAGGCACAAGATCACTTACCCTCTTATCAGAGATCGGGGTGATTCTGGATTGAGCAGAATTGAACCTTTCACACTTATCTGCGATCCACATTCAAGGCTCCCTCAATATGATAGCGGAACGGTTGAGCCGCGGTCTTCCAACAGTGGAGTGGTCTTTAAATCCGGAGATATTCAAGCAGATAGTCCTCAAGTGTGGAATGTCAGAGGTGGATCTTATGGCAACAAGGTTCAACGCCAAGGTGGAGAGGTTTTGCTCCCTTTACAGGGAGGACAACCCCCTGGCGATAGATGTTCTGTCAATATCCTGGAGGCTCAGGATGGCTTACATCTTCCCTCCCATTTCCATGATACCGAGGGTATTGATGAAAATTCATCAGGATCAGGCCTCGGTAATAGCCATCATACCGTTTTGGCCCAAGAGATTCTGGTTTACCCAGCTCATTCAGATGAGTCGGGGACATTATTGGAGGCTCCCCCGATGGCAGACCCTGGCGTCATGGGACACTCACCTCTGCCCAGATCTGCACAGGTGTAACCTAACAGCCTGGAGGTTGATCAGTCCCTTCCCAGAATAGAAGGGCTTTCAGAGTCGGCCCTGAGAACGCAGTCTCATTCAAGAGCAGACTCTACTAAGAGAGCCTACTCACAGATTATGAGGATATTCTCTTCTTGGTGTTCCTCAAAGGAGGTGGCGTCTGCAGATCCGCCCCTCCCCATCATCCTTCAGTTTCTGCAAGATGGCCGTGTCAAAGGCCTTGCTCCATCTACCTTGAGGGTTCAAGTTTCAGCCATTTCAGCTTGTTTCAACAAGTCTTTTTTGCAGGACCCGCTCATTAAACGTTCCTTAAAGGAGCTGAAAGATTAAAGCCTACAGTACTGAAACCCATCCCTCAATGGTATTTATCAGTAGTTCTCAGGGGGTTAGCATCTCCCCCCTTTGAGCCTTTGGAGGAGGTAGATTTCAAGTTTGTCACATGAAAACTTGTTTTTTCTTCTTACTGTGACTTTGGCCAAGAGGGTCTCTGAGCTTCAAGCTCTATCAGCGCACGAGCCCTATACCATTTTTTTTCAAGACCGGGTCCTTTTAAGATTTCTCCCGTACTTTAGGCCTAAGGTTCCTTCTTTCCAGAATATCAACCAGGTGATATCCCTCCCGATTCTTTCTAGACCTTCTACCTCCTCCGAGGAACCTGCTATACATCTTTTGGATGTCTCGAGATGCCTCCGGATCTATGTGGATAGATCAAGGAGTTCAGGAAAGATGAAAATCTTCTAATCCTGTTTGCCGGTAAGTTTAAAGGCCGTAAGGCGTCTAAACCATCCATCAGTCGATGG